>NW_028252060.1:0-600000 GCF_964263255.1 Lissotriton vulgaris | reverse complement strand
ATTAGTGGGTCTAAACGATATTCCAAAATTGGGTAGAAATCAGCCCTATCATGGGAATTAAGGTAGCATAGTCTATTTGTGTGATTGGTTAGAGCGCAATTCAATGGGCCTCCAGACTCACGAACATAGAAATAATTCAGACCTAAGGACTGGATCTCTTCCCTTCCACCAGACCTTCCTTCGTAACATATGTGTTCCACTGCCCAGGGGTCCCTAAAGTTTACTAATCACCCACTATATCCTTTTGTCTACACCCCACCCAACTTACCCATCTAACATATAAAATGTCTGCACTCGTACATGGTGGAAGTGTTCTGTACCTATTCAGCCAGTGGGTGACCTTGTTCTTCAATTCCCTTTGGGATTCTAGTTTTCCTACGCCAATCCCAGGTACTCCTGCCAGGATTACCGTGTATGGTACAGATTTGGGGGAAGATTTATACAGGGCAACCGTTGGTTGCCTCCCTCAGTACCCTGTTGGAGTTTCCCATGTACCTGCCTATTCCCCTTTTGAGCCGGTAGTGCAACATTCTGGCTGATTGCCTTCTTATCCACCCCTTTATCTTTATCGTCCTTCCTTGCACTACCTAGAAGTTCACTCTGTACGGGGTGCATCACGACACTGGACGTAGTGCTATGGTTTTTAGCTCGACTTGTCAATTTAGTGTCGGGAACCTTTCCAATAGACCCAGACCCCAGGGCTTTGCAGTTTAGAGCCTTAGGGGGGGAACCCTCTATACCTTTCACATCATTGCCCAGCATGCTTGAATTTAAAACTACCAATTTTTCTAGGTTCTCCAGTTTAGCCATCATTAGCTTGGTTCTCTCTATTAAAGGTAACATCAGGGATCTCATTAGTTTTTCCATTTCCAATAAAAGACTCTCCCTATCAGCATTTTGGATTGGTGGATCGGACTAACGTTGGAAGATGTATGTTAACTGGGGGGACGGGGGTTGCTCTAGTTGTTTTTGGTATTTTCACAGAGCTACCCTTTTGAGGGCCTTCCCCTCTCTTTCTTTTCCCTGCTGTCTGTTTGGTTGGAGAAATTCTACTAGGTACTATTTCTAAAGTTGGGTTTATGGAGGGGGGGCTATGTTGAGGAGGCAATAAAGGATCCCTACGCCTGGTTTCTCTAGTTGGAGGGCCATCAATGGTACCATTTAATGGGAATTTGATAGGGAGCTTGACACTGGGTCATCAGATTCTACCCACAAAGGGCTGCGTCTCGAAATCGGAACTTCCAGTGGATCAATTAATCTTATTTGCTCCGGTGAGACCGCAGCTCCGATAGTGCCCAGTGATGAACGCTTCCCTGATAAAAGATCCAGAGATAGGCGTTTCTCTGTTAGTGCAATCTCTTTTTCCAGGACCACAACAGCCCTGGTAATGAATTGGTCAATTGTACCGTTGACTAAACCCCCCGTAGTTGTGACAATTACTTTTCTTCCTTTTCCTGAGCGTTGCGCCATATCCCCAAGTGTCCTGCCAACCCCTATACCGGAAACCAAAAGATATATTATTTACTCTAAGATATATATATCATAAAATATGCAAATGTCACTGTACCACAACCCGGGTGTCAAGGGGGTGGCCCAAGGCAGAAGCCAGAATTATATGGAAAAAAGACACTGCACCTCAAACGACTACGAGCAGCACCCGCAGAGCGGGTGCCGCGAGCCGTAAAATACTGCAGTGAGAGGAGGCAGGAAGAGGGCCCAGCTGCGGTGAGTTATTGCAGCTAAGCCTGCTGGTCCTCGCAGTCCCGGCCGGGTGTCTGCCAGAAGTTGCACACCAGGGTAAGTCCAAATCGGCAAGCAGTTCGCAAGATCCTTAAAGCAGGGACCAAAGAAGGCAGAATTATATGGAAAAAAGACACTGCACCTCAAACGGCTACGAGCGGCATATATACACATACATATATATAAATGCATATGCATATATATGTGTATATGTGTGCATGTAGAGAGAGGTAAAGAGGTAGATGTGTAGAGGTAGAGGTGTAGAGGTAGACAGGTAGAGGTAGAGAGGTAGAGGTAGAGAGGTAGAGGTAGAGAGGTAGAGACTAGTAGAGAGAGACGTAGAGAGAGATAGAGAGGTAAAGAGTAGAGAGTGAGTAATAGAGAGTAGAGAGTGAGTAGTAGAGAGCAGTAGAGAGAGTAGCAGAGAGTGAGTAGTAGAGAGTAGTAGAGTGAATAGTAGAGTGAGAAGTAGAGAGTAGTAGAGAGTGAGTAGTAGAGAGTAGTAGAGAATAAGTAGTAGAGTGAGTAGTAGAGAGCAGTAGAGAGTGAGTAGTAGAGAGCATTAAAAAGTGAGTAGAAGAGAGTAGTAGAGAGTGAGTAGTAGAGAGTGAGTGGTAGAGAGTAGTAGAGAGTGAGTAGTAGAGAGTAGCAAAGAGAGAGAATAGTAAGGAGTAGTAGAGAGTGAGTAGTAGAGTGAGTAGTAGAGTGAGTAGTAGAGTGAGTAGTAGAGAGTGAGTAGTAGAGAGTAGTAGAGAGTGGGAAGTAGAGAGTGAGTAGTAGAGAGTAGTAGAGAGTGGGTAGTAAAGAGTGAGTAGTAGAGAGAGAGTAGTAGAGAGTGAGCAGTAGAGAGTAGAGAGTGAGTAGTTGAGTAGTAGAGAGTAGTAGGTAGTGAGTAGTAGAGAGTAGTAGAGTAGTAGAGAGTGAGTAGTAGAGAGTAGTGGAGAATATTCCAAAGTTTGGCACATCACCACTTGCACAACAAGTCCAATCAAATCATATCACTTAGAGTCCTTATTGAAGCGCTGAATCTTGGTGTATATTCAAATGCTTTTATTTTCCTTAAGTTTATGTACCACAGCCAGCCGACGCGTTTTGTTCTGTACAACAGAACTTCTTCAGGGCGTTCTTATTTCCTTCAAGTTATGTCGGTATCCTGTTGTCATATAACTAGATATTTCTTCCAAATGTTAGACGAGTCGTGAGTACATTCTTATTCAAAGGGACTAGGTATCAATTTTACCCACACAATTCGGGCAGACTTGAGTAATTTATAGCATCCTCAAAGTCACTCTTTCAAAAATTCCAAAGTATAGGACATGATAATCCAAATCCAAATGTTTCTCAAGAAAAGTCATTTTCAATCGTACGGAATATCGGCGTTTGGGCAGATATGACCCACGGACACGGTTTATGACTTTTCTTGAGAAACATTTGGATTTGGATTATCATGTCCTATACTTTGGAATTTTTGAAAGACTGACTTTGAGGATGCTATAAATTACTCAAGTCCATGGATGCTGCTGGGAACGCCCCCAGCAACACCCATTGCACGCACCTTTAACGCAGGACACTGCGTTAAAGGGACTGATATTTATCAGGCAGGATTACGCCACAAAAAGTGGCTTAGTCCTGCCTGATAAATGTCACTCAGTCTTCTGCGCCACCAGAACGTCACAAAAAGTGATGCTCCGGAGGCGCAAGGGGCTCGTAAATAAGGCCCCATAGGTTTCACACTCGTTATAGTTAGGAATTAGCATTTAAAAAACCTTTGAAATTCACTGCATAAACCATAGGTTTCACACCAGTTATAGTTAGCTGGACATTTTACAGATACAAAACCATTGAAATTCCCCCGTTATAGTTAGTTGTACTCACTATAACTTGCGCGCCCGCAATCCACTGCTGATGATGTCACATATTACATAATTCATGACATGGTCAGTGATGTCATTTGAGATGTCATCAGTGATGTCATCAGTGATGTCACTGACCATGTCATGAATGATATAATATGTGACATCATCAGCAGTGGATTGCGGGCGCGCAAGTTATAGTGAGTACAACTAACTATAACGGGGGAATTTCAATGGTTTTGTATGAGTAAAATGTCCAGCCAACTATAACTGGTGTGAAACCTATGGTTTTTTCAGTGAATATATATATATATCTTATCTTATCTTATCAAGAATTTATAAAACGCACGTTCACCCAAGGGTTTCATGGCGCTAAATATATATATATATATATATATATATATATATATATATATTCACTGAAAAAGAGTTACAGGGATGTAATAGTTAGGAAATAACATTAAAAAACTGTAGCCATTCACAGAAAAAAACAAAGATTAAATGGATGTTATAGTTAGGAAACGGAATTAAACAAAACATATAAATTCACAGAGAAAAACAAAGGTTACAGGGACTTTATAGTTAGGCTCACATTTCATTCATACTAAACCAGAGAAATTCAACAGTTATAGTTACCTGAGCTAACTTCAACTTATGCCCCTGCAATGCATTGTTATGACCTCACATAGTACATAACTCATGACAAGGTCAGTGACATCGCTAATAACATCACTGATGACATCATCCAGTGAGTGGGAGTGTTTTCTGAGCGTTTATGAGTGTTAAACATATACACTAAGGTACCACAAAAGTTAAATTAGTATACTATGTGTACTACCAATGAGTGATATTATTTCTAATATATATTATGTGAGTGGCTGTGTGTATCTGTGTGTGAGTAGGTGTGTGAGTGACTGTATGGGTGGGTCAGTGGCTCTGTCAGTGTGTGTATAGGTGGGGGTGTGAGTAGCTGTGTGGGTGAGTGAGTGGCTGCATTGGTGAGTGAGTGGGTGTCAGTGGTGTGTGAGTGAGTTGCTGTGTGAGTGACTGTGTGGGTGTGTGATAGGGTGTGTCTGACTGTATGGGTGAGTGAGTGGTTATCTCAATAGCTGTATGAGTGAGTGAGTGGGTGTTTAATTAACTTAGTTGGTGTGTAAGTGGCTGTATTGGAGAGTGAGTGTCCTTGTAAGTGGGTTTATGGGTGAGTGAGCAGGTGTTTGAGTGGTTGTATGGATGTGTGAATGGGTATGTAAGTGGTTGTGTGGGTGTGTGAGTGGTTGTATGGGTGAGTGACTGTGTTGAGAGACTGTATGGGTGATTGGGTGGGTGTGTGAGTGGCAGTATGGGTGAATAAGTGGCTCTATTGGTGTCTGGATGTGTGAGTGGCTATATGGGTGAGTGACTGGTTGTATGAGAAGCTGCATGGGCGACTGAGTGGTTGTGTGCATGGCTGTATCAGTGAGTGAGCTGGGTGTGTGAGGGGCTCTATGGCTGAGTGAGTAGTTGTGTGAGTACTTGGAACAGTTTGAAGTGCACAAGAACTTTATGCAAACCCATGGGGGCTGGAACAAGATGAAACAGATAAACCTCAAGGCAATGTATGAATGGAAAGGACATAACCTGGGCTCTGTCATTGGAGTGAAAAGGTTTATTTGGACATTTAAGTCAGATATAGAACATCTACGACGAGTACTGGGACATTATCTTTCCAATATGGCAGCCGTACTGGGCATCATTCCGTAGTCCTTTCTTGTTTGTTATCACTCCAACAAATTACCAATGAGGAGGAGGTGTTTATTATTTAAATGAATTGCATGCTGTGCGCAATGTATACACATTTTGCCACTGATGTAGGCTTATCGCTGAAATGCGTCTGCAATAAAATGTTGTTTTTTTAGCAAACCTACGAGTGCCACGCATCTGTTGGAGCTATGATGTATATATATATATATATATATATATATATATATATATATATATATATATATATATATATATATATGACCGTGAAAAAGCCCTCAGGCAGTTGGAATCTAAAATGATTTTAGAACTTGACACTAAGCACCCTCATGGGTTAAACAATACATAAAAATTTGCATAATTTTTTTATAGTTGATCCATCTCTTCTGTTGCTAAGATAAGATAGACATGATGGCCCCCTGGTGCTATATATATTTTTGTACCTGTATGTAAATAAGAATCTTTGTTGAGCAGTGGCTTATCAGTAAGGGGGTACAGTCAGGTGTGGATTTTATTCATGCCTGTGTACACTCTATTACTGATGACCCATATAATGTAAACATCTTTTTAACAAAACAATGTTGTTTTAATTTGGGGAAAGTATAACACTTTAGCATTAGCACTTTAGCAGTCATTGCACTTTATTATATATTGGGCACCTAGGTATGATTGTGAATATATATTTTTTATATAGTAGGATGTTGTGGGGTCCTACTACAGATTTATATAATAAGGAATGGTGGAGTAGGAACCTAGAGAAACAATACTGAATAGATGCATTTAAGCAGGAATCCCGTAGTAAAAGGAGGATCTGAATCGATAGTGCAATAGCAATATTTTGCACAGGTTATAAGGAATTACATATGAAATTTTAATATATATATATTTATGTGTGTTAATTACCTATTTATATTATATTATATCATATATTATATTTAGAACTTCTGGCATTTTACAAGAAAAAAGAAAATCACCAATGTATTTATACGGGGAGAGTAAAATATATCTTGGATCTATCACCATAAAATGAAATATGAAATAAAAGAGGACCACAACATACATCCCTAAATGGACACAACAGCAACTAAGATAGAAAGGACATTGGTGTGAAAAAGAGAATTATTACTGACGTGTAAAAGTAAACAATGAAGTGAAGTTGCTGGATAAAAAAGAAAGAAAGACTTTGTGTTCAATGTGGATGCATACTTATACATGAATATATATTTTTTCTATTTCTATGCATGGTGTTCCATCACGTGGTGTTAGCACTGCACATAAAAAATGGCGTTTCTAGCTTTCTGATTGTGTGACCAAGGGTAAGTGGTGCCCGAAATGAGTAACTAGGAAGCAAGAATAAAGATTTGAATTTGCCTGCAGTTCCAGTGGTTCGTGATTCCTTTCGTAGCTGAAGGGGTGGGAATTGGCGCTGCGAGCAGAAGAAGGATCTGGGTGATTTTTTCATATATAAATATATATATATAAATGTATATATATATATATATATATATCTATACTGTTGGGTGTTTTTGTTTGCGGAATAAAATTATAAGACTATATTTTCCCTGGTGTGCGCCTCAACTTCGATATATATCTATATATATATTACCTACTGGCGGTCGCCAGTAGGTAGGTATAGTAAGGACCTAGTTTCCATAGGAAATCCACAACATTCTTTTTGGAATAACTTTGGCGCCGGTCAACGAATCTTCGCGACATTCTCCAAGAAAATGGTCTGCTCCGCTCCGCTCCTTCCCTGAAAGTTTGGGCGTGATTTGTGAAGCGGGGGCCAAGAAAAAAGGGGATTCCCAAAACATGTTTTCCCCATGCAATTTTCCATAGGGACCTTTAGCCAGGGCTACAGCTCGAACGGCTGAACGGAATTACACCAAATTTGGCAGAGAGGTAGAGTTCGGTTTCCCAGATTGTGCTTTTTGTTAAATGGTGTAAATCCGTTCAGTAGTTTTTGAGAAAATTACAAGTAAAATCATTGCGATATCTAGAGACAGAGTTCTACACGCGGACTGAGATCCGTTCAATCACGAGCGCGAGCTGCATGCTGATTGGCTGTCAAGTGTCTGTCAACACTCAAAACCAGGAAGTGTTGGCGGCCATCTTGTGCCTCGGTAGAACCGAGTCACAAGAAAACAGTAAAACAAAGTTGAGAAATAAGGGAAGGGGGCAGGCTAGAAACATTCGGACCCTCTAGGCTTGCTGAGGGGGTCGTACATGGATGTTTAGGCTCTATTCTTTTATTTTTTTTAAAAAAGAAAAATCGCGGCGTACGTGTACGGAAGTCTGTACAATTATGAGCACGAGCTGCATGCTGATTGGCTGTCAACACTCCTAACCAGGAAGTGTTGGCAGCCATCTTGTTTGTCGCGAGAACCGAGTGACAAGAAAACAGTAAATCAAAGTTGAGAAATTAGGAAAGGGGGCAGGGTAGAAACATTCTGACTCTATAGGCTTGCTCAGGTGGTGGTACATGGATCTTTAGGCTCAATTTGTATTTTTTTTTAAAATAAAAAAATCGTGGGGTACTCGTGCAGTACTCGTATGCAGTGGAAAAGGTGAAAAAAACTCAGTTTTATTCATTAGGTCCGGGAGGGGGCAAATTACGGGGGCCTTTTTTTCCATAATGGTGGGCTTGTAAGGTGCCCCGAGCACTGGGGAACGCCACTCGTCTGGTTTTATTTTGAAGTATGCTAGGGGGGGTTACGGTTCTACTCCCCGCAGTCTCGGGGAGCGGCACCACTCGAGACTTTTTTAAAAAAAAATGTTTTGAGCTCTCCCTCCCTCTCTCCCCATACACGTTGCGGGGAACGCCACCTTTCTGGGGCAGCAATATGTAAAATGACCTTCCAGCTCCGGGTACCTGCACTGTCTGTTTTTTTTAATTAATGTTGGGAGTGCATCGCGCGGCCCTCTTGGTGGAACCATTGATGGTCCTGGGGAGCACCATTTCTCAGGGCCGGCTCTTGCAGTGTGTCGGGTGTGTACTCCGGGGACACTGCTGTTGGTATTGTAGGGCGGTACCGTCGCCGCTCCCACTTTACTACAGTAAACCGCTTTTCTATTTGAAAGAGAGAGCAAGTTAATCTGCTCTCTCTTTCAAGTAGGAAAGGAGATTGGTAGGACGTGGGGAGCCGTCTGGGATTGTGGGGGCATTGGGGCTAAAAGAAAAAAAAAAGAGGGCTATGTTATCAAGCAAGGGCGATACATTATCGCCGCTTTTATCGTAGGAAACTGCTGCTAAAGCGGCGATAATTGGCTTGATAATATGGTCTTGTTAATTCCCATAGAAGCTCGTGTGTTAACATGGGCTTCTATGGGAAATAACAAGGCTGTATTATCAAGCTCATTATCGCCGTTTTATCGGCTGTTTCCTGCTGATAAAACGGTCCTTGATAATATGCACCTAAGTTTACTGGTTAAAAAAAGAGGTATATTTCTATGATAACATGTAACACTTTCCGTTTGTTTTTTTGCAGTTGTACTCTCTACACATGCACAGCCTCGTTTCGAAACCCACGTATTTTCTTTTTCTTCAAGTTCAACAAGCAAACCTTTCTTTATTTCAGGTATTAAATTTGCCGCTTTCTTGCCCCGGGTCGTGTGTGTCATCCGCTGCTGTACTTTTGTAATATATTAATAATCATACTTTATCTATATTTATTTGAAACGTAGTGCTGAGGCGCCAAATGTTGATTACGTACTCCGTCCACCGCCATTTTAGTAGTTTATCACCGTTATTTTTATTATATCTGTTACTTTCATTTTACCGTCCTTCTATTTTCTGTGATCGATGAGATTGCCTGCCACAAACACCAAGGTGTGTGTCCTTGGCCTCTGATGTTATCAGACTTGGTCACACGTATACGTAAAAACTAATTTGAGGGACGTAAGCCACAGCCATTACAACGTGTGTCCGTCAACACAAAGATATTATTAAGAATATGTATTTATCATGCGTGGTAAATACATAGTAGTTTTAAAAGCATGCGTGGTAAAGGCATGCGTGGTAAAGCTATATGCTTGCTAATGGCTTTGTGGTCACGATCACGCTTGCTTATGACCACATTGTAATGGCTGTTTCCCAAGGACACTGCAGCAACCGGGTCTGGGTGTCGTGGACTCCAGGGCAGTAGGTGGAGGGCCACGCAGCTCCTCATACACTATAGAAATATTTGTGGGGTGATTGTTTCTGTGGTTTGAGGGGCGTGATTGAGGTCCACACATTTAATTTTGTAGTGGGGTAAGTTTTGCACTGGAAAATGTGGCATGAGGTTTGTAAATGTGGTACACATTGTTTCGTATTATTTTGATTTCTTTTGTAAGTTGTAGTCTATCCAGAGGAAATATAACTCAGTAGTTTTCAATCCTAGTCTTGAACATCTTACTATAGTATTTCAACATTATTTTTATTGTGGACCGTCATACCCCCCCCCCCACAAAATAAAATCAGTATGTAGATTTTTTTATTAACTTTTATTAAAACAATAACTGTAAACGAAACTTAATTATAACTATATTAGAAGCAACTAGAAAAATAACTTTAAAAAAGAACATTATTATAAACAAATAGTGAAATGGAGTCCAAAAGATGTCCGATTGGTAATCTGCAAAACAAAAAAGAAAATTAGAGTTTAGAATTATGTAGATGTGAGTTATTTACCTGTAGCATTACAAGTCAAGGTAACTCAACGGTTTTACGTGTGCAGTGTGCCTGGTACAATTCACTTCTGTTATAATGCCGCCTTTAAGTGGTGTCTATATGGAAGTGCCTACTGCCTTACTGACAGAAAAGTGGCACAACGGGATTGTAAAGATGCAGACTTATTTCTAATGCATTGCAATGAAGGCTTTGTAGATCTAGGCCTCTGTGCTTACCGTTGTATGAACACTGCGGCCAAACACTTCGGCCAGTTGAATTCACAACTTATTTTGAACAATTCTTCTACACGTCCAAGCAGACAGCAGTGTCTATAAGTTTAAGACAGAAAGAGAAATGATGTCACAGAGAGTGAGAGAGAGAAAGAGAGAAAACAACATTAAAACTGTCTCGGAGAGTCTGAAGTTGACATTTCTTTTGAAAAGTCTGATGTAGATTTACAAGCTCCTTGCGTCACTTTCCCCATGTTAAAAGTGATAGAAAACTGGCGTAATAAGTTTGTAGATCTGTTTGTCAGACTGTTGTAACCTATCTGTTGTCACTGCTCGGAGGAAATTATTCATTTAAGACAGAGAAGCTGCTGCACTCTACGCATTCTCTGCTTTCAGAAATAAAGGTAACACTACGGTTTTACGTGTGCAGTGTGCCTGGTACATTTCACTTGTTATAGTGGCGTGTTCAAGTGGTGTCTATATGGCAGTGCCAACTGCGTTACTGACGCAAAAGTGGCACAACGGGATTGTAAAGATGTGGACTTATTTCTAATGGTTTGCAATGAAAGTTTTGTAGTTCTAGGCCTCTGTGCTTACCGTTGTATAACACTGCGGCCAAACGCTTCAGCCAGTTGAATTCACAACTTGAGTTGGGCTGTTCTTCTACATGTGAAAGTAGACAGCAGGGTCTATAAGTTTAAGAGAGAAAGATAAATTATGTCACAGAGAGTAAGAGAGAGAAAGAGAGAGAAAAGAACATTAAAACTGTCTTGCAGAGTCTGGAGTTGAGATTTTTCTTGAAAAGTGAGAGGTAGATTTACAAGCTCCTTGCGTCACTTTACCCATGTTAAAAGTGACTCAAAAGTGGCGTAATAAGCTTGTAGATCTGTTTGCCAGACTGTTGTAACCTATCTGTTGTCACTGCTCGGAGGTAATTATAGGTTTTACAGAGAGAAGCTGCTGCACACTACGCATTCTCTCCTTTCACAAATAAAGGTAACACTACGGTTTTATGAGTGCAGTGTGCCTGGTACATTTCAGTTGTTATAGTGCCGCGTTCAACTGGTGTCTATATGGAAGTGCCTACTGCGTTACTGACGGAAAAGTGGCACAACGGGATTGTAAATATTGCAACTTATTTCTTATTCATTGCTATGAAGGCATTGGATATGTAGGCTGCTGTGCTTACCTTGTATAAACAGTGCGGCCATCGGACTTCACAACTTGACTTGAAATCTTCATCTATACGTCAAAGTATATTCAATACGTTGCAGCGAATTCCATTGCTGCTGCTCGATAGGCTGTGATTCCTTCGGAAGGATGTTTGGTGAAGGAAACAAAAGGACATTTTGATTAATCATCGTAAACTGAGTTGCAAAACTACTGTCAATATTGAATTTTTATGTGGTTTTTAATATTCCGTACTTAGACTTGCATCCCATTGAGTCTCAGAGTTTGGAGTTGAAAGATTTACTTGAAAAGTCAGACGCAGATTTACAAGCTCCTTGCGTCACTTTCCCCATGTTAACAGTGATAGAAAAGTGTGGTAATAAGCTTGTAGATCTGTTTGTCAGACTGTTGTAACCTATCTGTTGTCACTTGTAGGAGGTAATTATACATTTCTACACTGTGAAGCTGCTGCAGACTACCGAGTCTTTCCTTTCACAAATAATTTGTTGTTGTTTCGGAAAGAAAGGGCCATATTATCAAGCAAGGGCGATACATTATCGCCTCTTTTATCGGGAGGAAACTGTCGATAAAGCGCTTGGTGATATGCCCTTGATAATTCCCATAGCAGCCCAGGTTAACACAAGAACCTGGGATGCTATGGAAATTCATAAGAGCATAATATCAAGCCCATAATCGCCGCTTTATCAGCAGTTTCCTGACGATAAAAGCGGCGATAATGTATCGCCATTGCTTGATAATATGGCCCTCAATTCTTTGTCACCTAGTGCTATCGGGTGATTGAAAGATGGGGCTGTACGTGTGGAAGAAGTATTCACTGTAATCAAGACTACTTGAATTCAGATAAGGTTGTATACAGCAGAGTGGAGATAGTATCGTTGAAAACTTTAAAAAAGGAAGAGAAACAATGTGAGAGAGTAAGAAAGTGAAAGAGAAAAAAGGACTTTAAAACGTGGGAGACACACAAACACCACAGGGGAGGTGTACGTGAAGCCAGAGGCGCAACCACAGTCAAAATTTTCGGCAGGGGGGCTTAAGTTCAAACGAAAAGAAGAGAGGAGCTGCAGGGGCTGTAAGCGGGGAGGGGTCATCAAAGCCTCATTAATAAGCAAAATGTCTTTAAAAGACCTGTGACGTACTCAGGTGCGACTGTGTGTGGGCGCAAGTCAAGTCAAGTCAAGTCAGAAATTTGTATAGCGCGCTACTCATCCAGAGGGTCTCAAGGCGCTTAAGGGAAAGGGTTCGCTACTGATCGAACAGCCAGGTCTTGAATTGCTATCTGAAGGAGAGGTGGTTCTGTGTAAGACGGAGGTGGGTGGGGAGGGAGTTCCAGGTCTTGGCCGCCAAGTAGGGGAAGGATCTTCCTCCCATGGTGGCTCTTCGGATGCGTGGAATCGCAGCGAGGGCTTGGTTGGATGATCGTAGTTGGCGGGTGGGGGTGTAAAAGGTCAGGCGAGTGTTGAGGTATCTGGGTCCTAGGTCATGGAGGGCCTTGTGTACGTGGGTGAGGAGATGGAACGTGATTCTCTTGTTGACGGGGAGCCAGTGCAGGTCTCTCAGGTGGCCGGATATGTGGTTGTGGCGGGGTATGTCTAGGATGAGTCTAGTGGAGGCGTTCTGAATGCGTTGAAGTATTTTCTGTAATTTGGCTGTGGTTCCGGCGTAGAGGGTGTTACCGTAGTCCAGTCGGCTGGTGACAAGTGCTTGGGTGATCGTCTTCCTTGTTTCGGTGGGGATCCATCGGAAGATCTTTCGGAGCATGCGTAGGATGTTAAAACATGATGATGAGACAGCGTTGACTTGTCTGGTCATCGAGAGGGAGGAGTCTAGGATGAATCCCAAGTTGGGAGCATGGTCCGTTGGTTTGAGTGCGCTGCCTAGGGCCGGGTGCCACCATGAGTCGTCCCAGGCAGAGGGGGATGATCCTAGGATGAGGACTTCCGTCTTGTCTGAATTCAGTTTTAGACGGCTGTTCTTCATCCACTCGGCTACGTCTTTCATCCCTTCGTGTAGGTTGGTTTTGGCGGTGGTTGGGTCCTTGGTGAGGGAGAGGATCATCTGGGTGTCGTCTGCATAGGAGATGATGTTGAGGTTGTGTTGGCGTGCGATGGATGCGAGGGGACTCATGTAGACGTTGAAGAGGGTGGGGCTGCGCGATGATCCTTGTGGTACGCCACATATGACTTCGGTGGCCTCTGATCTGAAAGGGGGGAGGCGGACTCTCTGGGTTCTTCCGGTGAGGAACGAGATGATCCAATCCAAGGCATTATCTTGTATCCCGACGTTCTTGAGGCATTGTACGAGGGTGCGGTGGCAGACTGTATCGAACGCTGCGGAGAGGTCCAGGAGGATGAGGGCCACTGTTTCCCCGTTGTCGAGCAGTGCCCGGATGTCGTCTGTGGCTGCAATGAGGGCGGTCTCGGTGCTGTGGTTGGCTCGGAAACTGGACTGTGAGGGGTCGAGGGAATTGTTAGACTCAAGGAAGGCGGCGAGCTGACTGTTGACGGTCTTCTCTATGACTTTGGCGGGGAATGGGAGGAGCAAGATTGGGCTGTAGTTCTTAAGGTCTGCTGTAGGTTTCTTCAGGAGGGCACTGAGTTCGGCATATTTCCAGCTTTCCGGGAAGGTAGCGGTGTTGAAGGAGCAGTTGATGGTGTCCCGGAGTTGGGGGGCGATAATGGAGTCGGCCTTGTTGAAGATGTGATGAGGGCATGGGTCTGTTGGCGATCCGGAGTGGATGGAGTTCATCGTGCGGATGGTGTCTTCGGTGCTGATCGGGGTCCAGGCGTTATTGGTTGTAGTGTGGGTCCTGATGCAGCAGAACGTGCAGGATTGGCAGGTGAAGGGTCCATGGGTTCGTCCTGGGGCGGCTCGGTGGCAGTCAGGGAGTCGGCCGGTGTTGAGTGCAGTGAGGGTGGCGGTGTCGTATGTTAGGCGGGAAGGGTGGTTTTTGCGGGGGCCAAGGGGTCTGGAGCTTGGCGCAGTCCAGGCGCGGACGGGCGTAGATGGGCTTACCTTTGGAGCGCCTTCGGCGCGCATGGAGCGCGTCCACTGCGCATGAACGCTGCGCGTTTGCCACTCTGCCATAGGAAAGTATGTCCTCCTAGCTGAAGCCTCGTTAGCCCAATGTGTGATTTGCGTGCCTGCCGCATACTATAGATTGTCTCCTTTTACATATAAGTTGTTGTTTCAGAAACAAGCTTGTTTGCTCACCTTGTGCTATTGCCGTCGTCATTGTTACATGATCCATCGTGAAGTTGTACATCTAAAAGGAATTAAAAGAAAGATGTTATGATTGATAATTGTTGCTAAATTAATTTGGAGTTAGATAATATCGCGTTTTTATAGACGTTCATTGTCATATTTGTACGTACCAGGGGGCATATTATCAAGAACCGGTGATAAAATTATCGTTGTTTTATCAGCAGGAAACTGCTGATAAAGCGGCGATAATGGGCTTGATAATTCGCCCTTGTTAATTCCCATAGAAGCCCATGTTCGAGTGTTAACATGGGGTTCTATGGGAATTAACAAGGGCGAATTATCAAGCCCATTATCGAAACGGGGATAATTTTAACAGCGGTCTTGATAATATGTCCCTGTTTGTATTGTCAATATATTCTGAACATTTCAGCGATTATAAAAAAGGTAGTGCTATTGCGAAAAAAAATTATACATGTAAATTGATACATTATATAGGAGTGCATTTGTGTAAAATATTAAGTCGCATTTTTGTATGTAGTCAGCTACAACCCTTTGACTCCTTCTGATGCGTACTCAAGTGTCACTGCTCACCTTTTGGGGAAAGGGCAGTTTCTTTATGATGTAGTCACGATCTCCAACAAAGACGTCTCATATATGGTGCAGAGTCTTGATATCTCTATGGCTAACGACATACTCGTGCTCCCATCATCATCATCATCGCAGGTTCTTGACCCGCTCAGTGCTTCAGGCACTACTAACTCAGTGACCAAAGAGGCCACGCATGTAGTAGTGGGCCCCTTGTTCGGTGCTTTGGGAACAACTCTAAAATGGCGTACAACACGTGAGCTCCGTCTTTTTTATAGATAGGGTCACGTGTGTAGTGACGAATGTGCTGGATGGGTTTGGTGTGGGTGTATACCAGCCATGAGGGAGTGTGTGTGTCGATCTGACAACTAGACCTGCAACTAAGAAATCATTACAATGGAAGTTTGGGACGTGTACTTTTGTTGTGTTTTCCTAGTACCGTAAGAGTGGCCTTCTTTTTTCTATGTGACGTTATAGAGTCAGCATGTATGTAGCCTATTTTGTGATGCATTTTATTGTACAATGCTGTAGTTGTGGTAGGGTGCTTTTAAATTAAACTGTGTACTCTGCTTACGAGTTTGTTGAGTGTCGACGTATATATATATTTTTCTGTTTTGTATTCTATCATAATTGTGCTGACTTTTCTGCTTTAGCGTGCAGTACTACATTATTTTATAAATAAGAAACTGTTGAAATCATGTTTGTAAGCTGCTCTCTGTGAGTAAAAGCAATGCCGGCTCCCGCAGGAAATGGGGAGCCGGCTGGGGTCGTGGAGGCCTTGGGGCTGTTTCCATGATCTGCAACGTTAGATTTAAGCCCCGGAAGATATGGTCCTCGGGAATTATAGAAAATTAGTGATAAAGGCTATTTTTTTATATGGTAGATTTATCGTACGCGTACCAAGCACGTATGGATGACGTGCAGCTAGAATATTGGAAGTCGTCCAGTAAGCGTACGTAAGCAAGAAAAATCTTTTTTTTTTTATATTTATCAAGTTTATGTTTTAAATGTTGGGTGGCTCTAAAAAGAGCACTTGTGTTTATTGGGAGATTTTAGTACCTACAAGTAAATACCGATGCAGAGTCTTACGTTTATGAGGAAGACTCTGTTCCCCATATCTGTAAAATGTACACCATCTCTCCTATAGATGTCATGCATATTGAAACGCAAATTGTTGTGGTAGATGGACCCCATTTGATAGTCTTGGAGAAAGGCAGAAACAGATTTATTCACATGTTTCCTAGCTTTTTCAATCTGTGGACAATAGTGGTTGGACCAGTTCCATTTCTGCCTTTGGCATATATTAGAATAGACAAAGGCAGTTTGGGGGAAAAGTGCCATCAATTCTCTAAATGTGTCCTTCATATGCATTTCCAGACCTACCCCAGTCAAATTGCCTAGGTCATTGCCACCACAGTGCACAATTATGAGGTCAGGGTGTTGGAGCTGTAAAAAGGATTTCACCAATGCAATGGCATCAATTGATGCCACTTTAATCCTCTCTGTCCAATCCATTTAATGTCTACATTTGGTAAACTTAGGTCTTTGTGAATTCTTTTCTGTTGTGCATACCTTTGACTCCAGAAAATATAGCTGTGTCCCACAATTCACACTGTAAGCATTTTGAAGAGAGATCTGGATGCACTCTGATGGTCTCTGTAAATGAAATGGCAGTTTGAAAAGTAAAACTTTTCTAAAATGGTGGACAACATGCAGTTTTGAAAAAGAAAAGAAATGATTGGTCGTTTGACAACATTTTACAGAAAACTAGGGTGTATGTTTCTGTGGTTTAAAAGCCTTATTTTAATTGGTTAAGAAAAACTGATAGACCAGAAAGTTACATAAGATAAGCTGGAATATTCTCAAGTCAAGCATACTTGCTGTTTTAATTTGCAACACTATATGATTAACTTTTCACCTGTGTGCTGAGTTAGGTGTTCCCTGAAGTGTTTCTATGGTAACCGGCATATTGTGGAATGGGGGAAGGGTTGAAAGTTTTGTCAGTTGGAAAGGGTGCAAAAGTTCAAGCAATATAAAAGTGTGTTTCTTTTTTAATTTAATGTGGGAATAAATGTGATTTTTTATTTATTTGTATATGTGTGTAGATTGAGTGTGTAGATTGATCGGAAAAGTTTGCTATTTGCTATAGGACTTCTTGATCCTGTAGGACTGCTTAGGGAATTTACAATGATCCCCAAGGTCAAAATCTTTGATGGCATTTGTTGAGCCTTTGATGCAGGGTACGGAACGAAATTTGTTTTATTAATTTAATTGTTTACTTACCTGCAATCATCCAGATTCCGTTGTTTATCACCCCCACCCTGCCCCTCCCCCGCCCCGCCTGCCTGCCCCACCGCAACTCCCTGCACGGGACGTGGCTGAAAGACGCAGTAGCGATCTAGTCATTTACCACAGACTTGTGGGGAATCCTTGGTGAGGCGCGTACTCACTAACAAGTGCGCACTTCACCGAAGACGTTCCGGAGTTCAGACTCGTTTTCAATTGCTCCTTAGACATTCCTAAAGAGAAAGTGCAAATATTTCTTAGAGAGTTAAAGAACGTTGTATGACAAGTTAGTGAGTAAGTAAACTTACCTGACATTATAGACAATATTGAATGTATTCAGTCAATGTATTTTCTATAACTTAAAACAAGAAACGATAACATTTGTGTTAAGCAAGGTCTTAAAGGAAAAGAACACATTGAGTTAGGAATACTAGACAGACTTTTGAATTAAGAAGGAACATTAGTGAAAAACACAAGATATTCAAGGATTGATTGAATAGATAACAAGCAACTGCATAAAGAAAAGTTAGAAGAAGAACACAATGAAATTAATAGTATATAAATTAGACAATAAACTGAGAGGGTAGATAATGAATGTTAGGTAATTATAGATTATAAGCAGTGAGAAAAATAAAGAACCGCAAGCTACAAGGTTGCAGATAAATACTAGAGGGGAGGCCAGTTCGAAAGTTGAAGGGTTAGGTAATAAGTAGGGTTATACTAAGTTATAGATGAGGAATAGAGATAGAGTGAACACATGAAGTATTCACAAAGTAGTCTGATAATGATGTCTAAATATACACAGATACACAGTTTTATTCTGGACAATGAATAGTTATATTATGTTATATTTTATTTCTATAGCGCACGGCTACTCCAACGGAGTGTCCCGGCGCTTTGAGTTGGCAGCTCAATAAAAGGAAAACATAGCAGATAAAGAACTTTCAAAAAGCAAGATAACATAACTAAAGGGTAAAAAGCCAAGTTTTTAAGCCTTTCCTAAAGGACAGCAGATTAGAGGTGCTGCGTAAGGCCAATGGCAGAGTGTTCCAAAGCTGGAGCGCCCTCACACTAAAGGAGCGCTCCCAACTCGGGCCCTCCTAACCCGGGGAACCACCGCAAGAGACAGAGACTCCGACGGCAGAGCTCTGGAAGGGCGATAGAAAACAAGCCTGCGCTGAATGTATTTTGCTCCCAAGCCAAAGAGCGCCTTATGAGCCAGAGTCAACGCCTTAAAAACTATCCGCTGCCGGATAGGCAGGCAATGGAGTGACTGTAACAGGCCAGACGCTCTAGCTCGCCTACGGAGGCCAAAAATGGCACACGCCGGAGAATTCTGCACGACCTGACGTCGCTGCACAAGATAATCTGGAAGACCCAAATAGAGAACATTGGCATAGTCTAATCTGGAGCCAATCAAAGCTTGCACAGTAATCTTCCTATGCTCTTCAGTGAGCAAAGGGAGGAACTTCAAAGAATGCCAAAACATGTGCCCATGAGGCCGAGGATCTGAGATCGCATCGTCAGATTGTTGTCAATCTTAACTCCCAGGTTTTTTGTCACCTGGGATGCCTGAGCTGGAGGAAACATGTCATTCGGCCACCATGCCTGCCAATCTGGGTCTGAGGTACAGCCAAAGAACAGCACCTCCGACTTGTCGGAGTTGCATTTGAGGCTGTTCGGCTGAAACCAATTAAAGACCACCCCGAGACAATCCCGAATGCTCTCTCCATCAAAATCCTCCCCTTTCCTACACGTGAAGAGCAGCTGAGTGTCATTGGCGTAGGAAACTATCTTGGCCCCAAAACACTCCGCCAGTGCCGCCAAAGGGGTCATAAAGATGTTAAAAAGAGTCGGGCTCAACACAGAACCCGGCGGAACTCCGACTCCCAATGGCGGCATCTCAGCGGACCTAGGGGGGACCCAGACCGTTTGTCGACGTCCCACTAAGAAAGATGTAAACCAGCTGAACACCGTCCCCCTCAGACCGATGTTATGGAGTCTTGCGAGGAGCCCCTCATGGGGCACGGTGTCAAAAGCCGCCGACAGATCGAGCATGACAAGCATGGCTTTACCTCCAGAGTCCAGAACCTCCTTGATGGCCTCAGACACTTCTAAAAGCACCGTCTCGGTGCTCAAATTGGGCCGAAAACCAGATTGTAGTATCTTTTGCATTTTAGTAAAACATATTTAGTATTTTGGAATGGGTAAGGCAGGAGTCTTCAAACTGTGGGGCGCGACCCCCAGGGGGACCGTGGAGTGGTGTGAAGGGGGTCGCGCATTCACAGTCACATGTCTGCCCTGCCCTCCAGGGCTTCAGCCCCTCTCTTCCCCCGTCCTGTGTCTCAGCCGGAGCTGCTGCAGTGAAACTCGAGCTGCTGCTAGCTTGGCTGGGCAGTGTCTGGAGTCTTATCTCTGGCACGCCCAAGTATTTCACAGGTCTTTAAAGACCATTAGCATATTTACCTGCCTTTGTAAACTGGTTATAGAGGCTTAATGTTTTTTATTGTTCCAGTACCCCCTGGGCCCCCATTCTGCCTATTCCTTACATTTGTATTTTTACACTTCTTGCTGTAGTGTGAGAATGCATTTAATGAAAAGGAATATACGGTTGGGTTGCCAAAAGAACAAGCACTGGCGTTGCCAATAGGTTTCGCATTTGGAAAGTTGGAGCTATTGGTTTTGTAAATGACATTTTATATTTATATATTGTTATTGACAATGCCAATAACGATATATAAATATAAAATGTCATTTACAAAACCAATAGCTCCAACTTTCCAAATGCGAAACCTATTGGCAACGCCAGTGCTTGTTCTTGTGACATTTGTTCCATGTTGCACACGTTTGTTGTGAAATTAACGTCGTTCTGCACCTGTGTGGATCAGCGCCTTGTAATATCTGTGCCACCCAGCAACCGCCTATTGAGAAATCATTTCCAATGAGCATCTGTCCCTTGTGGTATTGGTTTCACTTTTCACCTGCCCGTGTCTACCTGGTGTGACGTCAGTGCCGCTGCTCTCCCGTGGATTGTGAATGATCTCAGTTCATTCTACATCTTTCTGCGTCTAGGTATGGTGACGTCAGAGCCACTTCCCACCAGTGTCTTGTGAAATTAGTGTTACCCTGCACATGTTTTGCATCTGACTCGTGGTTTTAGATGCATCCTCCAATCTTCTGGATTAGTATGTCGTGAGATCAGTGATACTTTACACATCTCTTGTGACAATAGTGTCAATCTGCACAAGTTTGTGATACAATGACGCGCTTCAATCGTCTGCATTTGCATCTTGTGAGATCAGGGATACCTTGCACAAATCTCTTGTGAAAACAGTGTCATTCAGCACGAGTTTACATCTGTCTCTTGTGATACAATGACAGGCTTCAATCGTCTGCATTTGTATCTTGTGAGATCAGTGATACCTTGCATACATCTCTTGTGAAAACATTGTCAATCTGTACGAATGACGCTGCAATTGTCTGCATTTGCATCTTGTAAAATCCGTGACAATTTGCACACATGTCTTGTGAAAATAGTGTCAATCTGTACGAATGACGCTGCAATTGTCCGCATTACCGACGTAATGCTGGCAAATGGCCGGAGGGAAGCCGGATGGGGGCGGGAGAGCCTGGTGGGGGGGTGGGAATGCGAGCGAGGTGAGGAGAAGTGTGGCAGGCGGAATAGGGAGATGCGCGGAGGGAAGCCGGATGGGGGTGGGAGAGCCTGGTTGGGGGGCGGGAATGCGAGCGAGGGGAGGAGAAGTGTGGCAGGTGGATTAGGGAGATGCGCGTGCTTGTGTGGTCACGTGACCCGCTTTTGTGGTCACGTGACTCACATGCGCTGTGAGAAAACCGCAGTGGTTTGACGAGTCGATTGAGCACTTGAATTTTCACCTATTACATTCGCAAGCGAATGATAATAGGCGATATCATCTGTTAGGCTGCGATGCAAGCGGGTTTGTGGAACAGCAACACTGAGTGGCAGGCGCAATTAAAGCGCCTCTCTTCTCAATTAAGAGAAAGCTCCAGCAATAGAGACTTCTTTAAGACGTTCCCAAGGAAAAGAGTCTTGGGCAAATGAGGTTGCAACTTATACAGGTGTTCCAGATATTGGTAGTGATGTTAAAAGTAAAATGCATATTATATGAATACACATATACACTAAAACAACGTAATGGTTAATTTATGATTTCGTCTACTTATAGCATTTTAACACAGTTAAAACAAATCTTAGATATTCAAATAAAACACGAGGTGAAGAAAACTATTATGAAATAAAACTGAAATCTCGCTGAAATTGACCTGTTAAGGGTAGCCACAAAAAAAACAAAGCTTCCGCCCAACTGTGAAAAAAAGTTACTTTCTACTCAAAATGGACAGCTTATTACCTCACAATATATATATATCAATATATTTCAGGACTTAACAACATATCGTTACATAACACATACAAATAAATTCTAATGTATCCGTATTGATGCCACCAGCAGTGTCAATAGCAAAGAAATAAATAAGGTCACCGGCGAGGTCACTTAAGGCAGCATCTGTTGCTTCAGTTTGATTGAGGGAGGTTATAGGCACAACCTGCGTTACTGCTTCCAAATCTAAGGATAGCACAGTTAATTGTCCTTGGCCGAGCGTGTTTCTGTTATATTTGCCAACTGATATTTTTCCAATACAGTGCAAACCGGTATTATGTTGTTCAGTGAGCATGTGATGCCAGCAGATCCGGGTTCAATCCCTGCTCAGTTCTGACAACATTTCCTGCAAGTAGTTTGAAATAAGCAGAGAGACAAATAAACAACACGGAGTGAGTACCTTTTACCGAAATCAGAGTACAATGAGGGAAAAACAGAACTATATACGCCCATGCAGCTGAAACGCAGTTTAATTTATTTTCATTATATTTTATGTTCTAAAGACAGTTTTATTCAATTGAAATATTGTGGTAAAATGTCCTTCAAGTGTGCAGTAGTATCGAAAAAGTGCTGCAATACTAAGGCTTGCCGACAGGGGTCCCACACAGGACAGTCGTTGTAAACAAGAATAGGCATTTTCCGTGCTTTGTTCTCAGTCTTGCTCGACGAACAGAGCTTTTGGCTGTGGCGCAGAAGGTCACCTCGACTATTCTGGCAAGTCCTCTGCGAGTTCAGTCATGCGTAACAAAATATATATCTACACATATGTAAGAAATTCATTGTAAGTAAAGTAAGAATATCCACGTATTCGAGCACGCAACAAAGGTCCCAGGCACAGTATTTTCAATGAAACGCCTTTAAAGTGGAGAGCGCCTTACAAAACGTGTTTATTGTAAATTATGTCAGTCGACTAGACACGTTGATATTTTAGTGCGCTTGAACCGATCACCAATCCCAACAAAGTGATGCTGGCCCACTGCGCGAGAGGCATGTGACCAGGGCCAGTGCGGAGACCTCAGAGTCCACGACCCACCTGGGGCTAGTAACACCTTCTTCAAAACGGCACCGCCTTTTGTCTACTCTGCTTAGAAAGGACAGAAGTGCTTACGAAGCGCTATATAAAATTATATTATCTATCTATGTTGGCTAAAGAATGGATAGCAATACAGTATGGCTGTACATTCCCGCCAAAGGTTTTGGTGGCTTTATAAATGCAAGTCTTGAAAACGCTGTTGTTATTGAAAATATTTTTTTTTCTGTAGTACAAAGGAGAGAAGAAGAATTAAGAATTGAGAATAAAAAAACAACTAGTTTTGTTAAAAAACATATTTTACTGTCTGTAGAATGGAGCGCACGTTGAAGCTGACCTGACAATGTGAACTAAACACCGGCGCTGCCTGCATTACAATTCTGGTGTTTTGCTAACCTTTCACGAATTAAATGTTGTCTAAACAATGGGAAATGGTAAAACTCCGTAGAATGGCCTGTAGCTTTCATCGTCTAAAAAGAGTGTTATGCTCAGAGGCTAACGCACCGGAGGGATGCAAATCATGCAGAGAATAGGTCCGGCACTGATGACATCGTATTTAACAGGCAGCTGTGAAACAATGTCCTCGGCCTGTGAAATGAGGTTGATATAATTTAATTTAAGAGCACGCCCCACACATGTGCACGCACGCAGAGACAGACACAAATATAATGTAAATCTCTCCATACATATTTGGTTTTCTTCCCGAGAGTCTTACTTACAAAAACGTCAGCAGCCTGGTGGGGGGGCGGGAATGCGAGCGAGGGGAGGAGAAGTGAGGGAGGCAGATTAGGGAGATGCGTGTGCTTGTGTGGTCACGTGACCCGCTTTTGTGGTCACGTGACTCACATGCACTGTGAGAAAACCGCAGTGGTTTCACGAGTCGCTTGAGCACTTGAATTTTCGCCTATTACATTCGCAAGCGAATGATAATAGGCGAAACCTAAAAATGCCTGCTCTTGACACTTAATAGAGTTATAAATAAAAAAGTATGTATTAATTAGTTATGTGACTTTTCTGTCTTTGTTCTCTTTAATTTTCAGTATTGGATCATTGAAGCAGCCCTAGAACACAACTAAAAGTGACACAATTAAAAGTGATTTCTATTTATATTTGCTGTTCTAAGTATTCACAGATAAGTGCAAAAAATACAGCTTTAGGTCACTGCTTATTTCTGGGCCATCCAAATAATGAGCTGGTAACCCTAATCATAAGACTGGAAGTTTGTTGCAGGATCAGCACATTATTTATTTCCTCCACCCTCAATCCCTGATTAATGCCATTATAGCAATAGTTGAACTTATATCTGAAACCCTACACTTCAAGTTTCCGGGAATGCACCCTGCTTTCAGACAACTCACTTCTCATTCTCGCCTTCACTTTCACGCTCACCCTGCACTCACAGCGATCACAATGCACTCGCACTGATCACCATGCACTCATAGCTATCACAATGCACTCACGCTGATCGCCATGCACTCACACTGATCTCCATGCACTCACAATGATCGCCATGCACTCACAGCGATTGCCATGCACTCACAGTGATCACCATGCACTTACACTGATCACAATGCACTCACACTGATCACAATGCACTCACACTGATCACAATGCACTCACACTGATCACCATGCACTCACACTATTCACCCGCTCACCCAGCCCTCACACTGATCACCGTTTACTCACACTGAAAACCATGCACTCACACTGATCACCATGCACTCACACTGATCATGCACTCACACCAATCACCATGCACTCACACCATTCACCCACTTACCCTGCACTCACAGTGATCACAATGCACTCACACTGATCACAATGCACTCACAACATTTACCCGCTCACCCTGCACTCAGAGCGATCACAATGCACTCACACTGATCACAATGCACTCACAACATTCACCCGCACACCCTGCACTCACAGTGCTCACAATGCACTCACACTGATCACAATGCACTCACACTGATCACCATGCACTCATATTCACCCACTCACCCTGCACTCACAGTGATCACAATGCACTCACACTGATCACAATGCACTCACACTGATCACCATGCACTCACAACATTCACCTGCTCACCCTGCACTCACAGTGATCATAATGCACTCACAGTGATCACAATGCACTCACACTAATCAACATGCACTCACAACATTCACCCGCTCACCCTGCTCTCACAGTGATCACTCTGCACTAAAAATCTGCTTGCATTGTTCACTTTGAACCTCACCCTGCAGTCACACAAGCACACTTCTCATCCTGCACTCATGTTACACTTCTCTCACCTGTCCCCCCTTCACTGCTCAATCTGTAGCTCACTCAAGCAAGGCCATCACTAACCATGCACTAATTTGTCCCACTCTGCACTTACAGCCGAACCCAAATTCATATGGTCGCCTCACTCAACCTGTAGTCACTCCTTTTACCCTACTCTCACACTGTTGCATTGCTCTCTGTGCAGTCACATGGGAACTCTTGTCACCCACACAGTGCAGAAGGTTAAAGTACCTGGTACACAGAAGATGTACCATTCACATCACAGAAGTGAGTGTGAGTAAACTATGAGTATTTTGTCAGACAGGTGCTATAGAGAGATGAGGTGTATTGTTGGTGAGTGGTAGTGAGGGAATTAATGGAGAAGGTGGAAAGACTGTTGCACCGTGTGCGACCAGTGCTAGGGCCAGCCCTGGCTGGGAGTGTTAAAGCCCCCCGAAGTTCGGGTCTAGTGGATCCCCTGCTTCTGCCTATTATTATTTACATTTGTAGTGCGCTACTGTTACCAAAAGGTGTCCTGGGACTAATAACCATCTGCCTGCAATGTGAGAGAGGGATCCGGGGTTGGGAGAGGAGAGAAGAGAGGGGTGGAAGGAAGGGGTGAGAGGAAGGGGGCATGGGTAAACTGCTTAACTCTGCACAAGACCGCCAGGGTTTTAAGGAACCCTTGCTGCTCCCGGCCATGGCCAGGTGAGCTTCTAATGTGGCAGCGCGTATTCCTGCGGAGTGGGAGGCCCTTCACAAAGGTTGACTAGACATCTTTCTGATGTTAATTGCTGTATTTTGGTTATAAACTGGCACTGATGGGGTGAAATCTTTCCTCAGTGTTACTCTGTTTAAAACATTTCAAAATAATAAAGCAATGCTATCCCAAAATACGCAGCATCACAGAACATTATTTAAATTTTCTACTGACACAATTTAGTCAAGCCTGTCTCATAATTTGGTACTCACCTGCCTCATAATTCCTGTAGCCCTGCCTAGAGGTTTAGACATTTTTGTCAGGGGGGTTCCTTACTCCTGTAAATGTTGACAGGGGGGTCTCGGCATCCAAAAGTTTGAAGACCTCTGGGGTAAGTTGAATAGACATATTCTACATTTTTTAGTTGTGTATTTTACTATAACAGCCTGAGACTTTTCCTATAGTCATAAGGAGTGACTTGTTTCAAAATGTAAGAAAATCTAAGAACAGGATATCCTTATAAGTAATTAGATTTATATAACTTTGCAAAGGACTAAAACTCTACTAATGGAATGTTATTAGATAATAGTATTTATATAGTATTTTTTGGAGGCCAAAATAGGTGAAAACAGTAGTTTTGTATTATATATTACGAAAAGTGATAACATTAACTGTTTACATTTTTATACAAGGAGCAAGAACATAAAGGAAAAATTATGGAAAGAGAACAGCCTCATACTGAGGACATTTTGGATATTTCCTTCAGTATAATTGAAGAACTAATCGCATCTGTCACAGCCAATGAGAGTGAAGAAGAGGAAATTAGTGCTGGAGACATGAGGTGTGATTTTGAAGAGGAAAGCTTGGATGGAGAATTTCTGGAACTAATAAATTATGTCGAAAGTTTAGAACAAATTAATTCAGAAATTGCTAACGAGGGAATTGATCTGTACGACATATCTGATGAACCTCTAGTGGAATGTGTGTTAAATTATGAGATGTTAATATAATAAATCTATGTTTAAAAAAATAAAGGTTTGAGCACTATCTACTAATGTATTTATTGTACTAAATGTGAAGCACTTATAGATTCAGTTATATATTCTTTAAATGTTTGTATTGATTTAAAATATGCAAAGTGGGTCTGAGGGTATGGATTGCTTAAAATCCGTATGGAGTATACATGCAGTCTTGTATGCACCTGTAAACTTGTGTTTTATGCCCTCAATTCCCCAGTCTGTATCCTTAGACTTCTTGTAAACACTCTGACACTGCTGTTTTAGTATTGTAGTGAGCCAGTCAGCAGTATGTTCTTTTCCATTGTACTGTGGTAAAACTGAAGCTGTAATAAATTTAGTGAGGAACTTTCTTTGCAGAAGTGTAATGATCCAGTCAGTATCTAGATACTCATGGATTAAAAGAGGCCTTAGTCCATAGGCTGTTTTAAACCTCTATAGATTGTGCATGCATTGTTCTATGCACCAGCAAACTTATGTTTTATACGTTCAATTCCTCAATATGTATCCTTATACTTCCAGCAAACATTCTCACACTAGTGTTTCAATATTGTAGTGAGCCAATCAGCAGTATGTGTTTATCTGTATACTGTGGTAAAACTGAGGCTGTTATAAATTCAATCAGGTTCTTTCCTTGCAGAACTGTAATCATCCAGTCACTACCTAAGTAGTAATGCATTAAAATAGGCCTTAGGGCATAGACTGCGTCAAACCCTTATAGACGATGTATGCAGTCTTCTATGTACTTGCAAATTTGTCTTTTATACGTTCAATATACCAGTTTGTATCCTTACACTTCCACCAAACACTTTGTTACTGTTGTTTTAGTTTTGTAGTGACTCATTCATCGGTATGTAGTAATCCATTCACTACATTAAAACACTAATAGGCACATATACAATAACTGGCATATCCCCAGGAATATATCAGTTATTGTGCTCCGTGACACCACCACCAAGGATGTGCTGTATTTACAATGCGGTGTACCATGGGACGAAAATTGCACATATATGTGATGTATCTGTGCTGTAAAGGTGGTGCTTTGTTTGAGTTATGTTGTAAGTGGAACGTATAAGTGGAACGTATCTCCAGCAATGCTCTGGGGGCCCTATGCTCAGACTGCTGTGTCAATCCTTACACCTGCTTCAAGGTAGTGCAGGGTTTTGACACAGCATGAGCCTAAAAGTGACAAAATGAAATCTTGTATATTTCAGTCAGCCACTTTTAGGAAGTTTTCCTGCGCCGGAACGCCCCCCTCTATGTAGGAATGTCTCCTTCTGGTACAGGGATTTACAATGTGACGCACCTCCCAGAGACGTCACATTCTAAATACCACATACCATGGCGCATCTTTTGCACCACCGCTTCATCAGAAAAGTGATGCAACGGCGGTGTAAAAGAGGCACAAGGGTGTTGTAAATCTGCCTCTAACAAACACTTTCAAATTCCCCCAGGCAGTTTCACTAGCAGTGCATTCTTTTTGAATTTACTTTTGTTATTATTTTACATTAAAATTATGAAATGTAACTGTTGCAGGGGTGAAGGAAGGGCACGGAGACTCGACCTAGGTACATAAGGTTTTATTTTAATGAACATTTTCTTTTTCCTTTGTGAGAGTCTTTCTCGGGCCAATATCGCAGGATTTACTGTTCCTGGACATGTCTGTAGTCTTCTTGGGACTTTTGGGGATTTCTTTGGGTTCTCTATAGACCACTTCTCCTCGGTTGCACCACCATAGGACATGGGGGGGAAGAAATAAGGACCAGTTAGGAATTATCCTTCGCAGACTATTACCACGGGAAACCTGGAGTGATGGGATGGGACACCGCTGGTTTGTGTATTCATACAAATCTCTATTTACACGGGGTGATACGACTGTGAGGTGAGGGTGTTTTGGAAACAGGGTAGAAAGGGAAGGGGAACACACGGAGTATGTACAATGCCCGCTATACAGGCAGTAACCGGCAGAGGTCTCTACTTCTGAAGGGCGCCTCCCCTCCTCCCCAACCAGCCTGATAAGCGCTGCTGTACCTGGTTGAGCCACACTCCTTCGTGAGTGTGGCTGGGCGATTCGCAGTGACGGTGGCCTCCAGGCGCTGGAACGTCCTTCTGTCGTCCCTCCTCTCGTCCTTTTCCTGTCTCCGTCTTGATGTAAGGTTCTTCTCCGTTCTCCTCCTGTACGGCGCTACACACCAAATACGCTCACCCGGTGTCATCACACGCCAAGCTTCTCACTTCCTCCTCTTTGTCCAATCCCGAAGCGTATACGTCATCCGTGGGCGGGGAGTCGTCTTCGAGGTACGCCCAGTTAAAGGTACCTTCGCTTTCTTCATCGGCGTTTTCTCTCCATAGGTACTGGGAGTCCGAGCTCCAATCGTTCTGGGGTGAGTGGAAAGAGGGAGGGGTAGTTGAATCAGTGACCCACCAGTCCACGTTTGGGGCCATCCCTACTGTCTGCCTAGTCTCCCCGCTACACACCTCCCCCCTTGGTTTCTCCCGATCAGGGAGATAACAAGACGTGGAAAGGTAGTCCGCATTACCATGTTCCCTACCTTTCTTGTGCTTAATCACAAACGAAAAAGGTTGTAAAAACAAGAACCATCTGAGGACTCGGGATTGTGGGACTTATTCCTGTACATCCACTGTAGTGGAGCGTGGTCGGTATATAGAACAAATGCTCTCCCTTCAAGATAATATTTAAGTTTCTCCACCGCCCACCTTATAGCTAGACACTCTCGTTCCACTGTGGGATACTTCATTTCTCTGGGGTGTAGCTTCCTGCTGATATAGAGAATGGGATGTTTGAGATTGTCTGATCCGATCTGTGATAATACTTCTCTATCCCTGTATTCGAGGCATCGGTGGCTAAGAAGAAGGTGTTGTTGAAGTTGGGGGCAATGAGAATGGGACTGGTAGTTATAGCTCTTTTTAGATCTTCAAAACCCTGTTTTGCTGTGTCAGGGGGGTGTTGTAGTTGATATGGAGGTACCTCCTTTTTTAGGAGGTCAGTGAGGGGACTGACAGCCTCTGCAAAGTTAGGTATGAACCTTCTGTAGTACCCTATTAATCCTAGGAAGGCTCTTAGGTCTTTTTTTGTGGAGGGGAAAAGGGTACCCAGAATAGCCTTGATCTTCTCCTCTTGAGGGGCAATAACTCCATCCCCTAACATAAAGCCCAGATATTTAACCTTAGAATAGGCAGCTCTTGACTTCTTGGCGTTGATGTGTAACCCCGCTGCTTCTAGTGCTAACAGGACAGTTTGGAGGTGTGTTAAATGCTCTTGCCACGAAGTACTGAATATGACGATATCGTCTAGATAGACTGAGCAGAAGGATTTGTGGGGTTGTAACACGTCGTTCATTAGTCTCTGAAAAGTGGCCGGAGCTCCATGGAGCCCAAAGGGAAGTACATTGAATTCAAAAAAGCCCTCGTCGATGACAAAAGCAGTTTTGCATTTGTTTTCTTCCTGGAGTGGCACCTGCCAATAGCCCTTGGTCAAGTCTAGCGTGGTTATGAAACAGTCTTCACCTAGCCGTTCAACCAATTCATCCACTCGTGGAATGGGATACGCATCTAAAGAGGAAATTGCGTTCAGTGATCGAAAGTCCATAAAGAACCTAGTTGATCGGTCCGGTTTCGGTACCATCACAATCAGAGAGGACCAACTGCTTCTGGATGGTCGTATAACCCCTAGGCATAATATTTCTTGTACTTCCCGTTTGATATCTTGTCGTCGGGCTTCGGGTATTCTATACGGTCTCATCTTTACATGTTTCCCTGGTTCTATCTCTATTTTATGTTCGATTAAGTTTGTTCGCCCAGGAGTATCCGAAAATATGTTAGCGAAAGGTTGTAACACTGTCGCTAGGTCGTTTTTCATTTAAAGCGTTAGTTCCTCATTCACAGGCAACTGCTCCAAGGTAGTCGTACCTGGAGCAGTGGGTAATCGAACTGGTTGTTCTTTGGTATGGGACCCAACCACTTATTTAGGAGGTTTATATGAAAACACTGTTTCCTTGTAGGTGATATTTGTAATCGATATGTGGTATTTCCCAGGGTCTCTATGACTGGATAGGGACCCATCCATTCACTCTGGAACTTCTGTGAGGAGGAGGGCAACAGTACTAATGCCCAATCTCCTACTACCATTTTCCTCCATTTCTTCCCTCTATCATATTGTTGTTTTTGGCGTTGTTGACTCTTTTCGGTATTCAAATACACTAGGTCCCTTAGTTTTCCTAGCTTGCTTTTTAACTGTTGCGTATACTCTAGGAGGGTTTTGGATGCATTCACTACCTCCCTTTCCAGGCGTCCCTAGTAATCTCCAGTAAAGACCTTGGTTGCCTCCCATACAGCAATTCAAAAGCAGAGTACCCTGTACTACTTTGGACCTGAGCTCTTAACACATAAAGAGCCAGAGGCAGTAGTTGGTCCCAATCCTTATGTTCTAGGGTCAACATTTCTCTTAAAGTGCACTTTAAAGTATGGTTATAACGTTCCACCAGACCATCCGTCTGGGGATGGTAATCCGAAGTTCGAATCTGGTTCAGACTCAACATCCTACAGACCTCCCTCATTAGTCTCGAAACAAAGGGTGTTCCCTGGTCTGTTAATATTTTCTTAGGGAACCTCACCCTTGAGAATAGTTCAAAAAACCTTTTGGCAATGTTTTTAGTAGTAGGGGCACGGAGTGCAAAGGCCTCAGGAAAACGAGTTGTGTAGTCAACAATCACCAAAGCATAGGTGTTTACTTTCGTTGTCCTAGGAAGGGGCCCCATTATATCTATCCCTACTCTCTCGAACGGATTACTAATGACCGGCAGTGGCTGCAGGGGCACAGCAGGGGGTTTATAAAGATTCTTTTTCTGACACACCTCACAGGTCCTACAATACTCTGTGGCTTCTTTATATATGCCTGGCCAGTAAAAACATTTTAACATGTTTTGAATGTTTTTTTCTGATCCCAAGTGTCCTGCGGTTAGATGAGCATGTGCATAGAAGAGAATCTGGTCCCTGAAGGCCTTTGGTACTAACAACTGGCTGGGCTCCCCTGCTTTTCCCTCTCGATATAATAGGTCATTTACTATGAGGAACCGTGGATATGGTGTATTTGGATCATTCTGGGTCCTGTGTGCCAACTCCCATGCGTTAAATAGTGTAGCATTTTTAGCTTGAGTGAATCTAAAGTTACGGTCTAGGTCCCATGGTTCGGATGTTGTTAGGGCTGACTTGGGTTTGGATTTTCCTTTTTCTACCTCTCTTACCTCTGTTTGAAATAAAGACAAAAAATCAGGATTGTCTAATCCTATTATTAGATCCTCTGGTAGAGATTCTACAGCTCCCACCCTCACTGTACAAGGCGTTCTCCCTGCAGGGTGTATGGTTATATGGGCTAAGGGGTAAGGTTTTACGTCACCGTGGACACATCTAATGTGTACAACGGTGTCTGGGAGGATTTGATCGGGATGTAGTAAGGATCTTTGTACAACTGACTGCCTGCACCCTGAGTCTAGCAGAGCCTTAATACTTTTCTGATTGACCAAAATACGTACGTAGAATGATGGTCCGATTTCTGCTGTAAACATCACAGTCTTCAGTATGTACCCCACCTCCATTGGTTCTTCCGTCTGTTTTCTCCGGGGATATAGGCGTGCAATGTGGCCCCACTCCCCACAGTAGAAACACTGTGGGCCCTTCATTATAGGGAATCTGATTTCGGTGGGTCTTGTTTTTATAGGCTCAGTCCCTGCTTTCTGCTTTCTCTCTGTTTTTGGTGCCTGTGTCGGTTTAGTGGGTGTTTCATTGTCCCACGGGAGAGCTCTTGGTTGTGCTCTAGTGTAGTTGGCAGCCATTTTGATTGCTTGGGCTGGAGTCAGACCCGAATGTTGCCTTAACCATCTTTGCGTCCCATAGGGAAGAGCCTCCATAAATTGTACCAAATATATACAATCCATAATGTCCTGTTTACTCTTATTTTCTGGTTTTATCCACTTATCAGCGGCGGCTTTTGAGCGAAAAAACAAAGTCTTGGGATTCTCTCCTGGTGTCCCTCTCTCCTTTCTGAATCGGACCCTGTAGGCCTCAGCATCTAAACATAAATGATCCAGTATTATAGTCTTAATCTCGTGGTATGGCGTAATCCCGTTAGTGGTGGCTACCTGGTAGTGGCCTGTGCCTCTTCAGTCAATAAGGGGGCTAGAAAGAACGGCCACTTGTCCTCGGGCCAACCACAGACCCTTGCAGTTCTCTCAAAATTTAGTCAGGAATGCATCAGGATCCTCCCCTGGCATATATTTCTGTAAGGCTACCCCTGAGGGGTGTGGCACTGGTGCCCGTCTTTCTGATATGGCAGTTATTCTGGGTTCTTTAATTGCTTTTTGTAGGGCTTCTATTTGGGCCGCCATGGCGTTATTGAAAACCTCTCGTTCCTCTTGTGCCGAGTTCATCTGGCGCTCAACGGCCCACTCCAGCTTCGCCTGCCCTTTTATTAGGTGTTGTATTAGTTGATCCATGTCAGGTGACCAGACGGAAGGGGATGATCCCACTTCTGACACCACTAGTTGCGAGGGTGAAGGACGGCGCGGAGACTCGACCTAGGTATATAAGGTTTTATTTTAATGAACGTTTTCTTTTTCCTTTGTGAGAGTCTTTCTTGGGCCAATATCGCAGGATTTACTGTTCCTAGACACGTCTGTAGTCTTCTTGGGTATTTTGGGGATTTCTTTGGGTCCTCTGTAGACCACTCCTCCTCGTTTGCGCCACCGTAGGACATGCGGGGGAAAGAAATAAGGACCAGTTAGGAATTATCCTTCGTAGACTATTACCACAGGAAACCGGGAGTGATGGGACACCGCTGGTTTGTGTATTCATACAAATCTCTATTTACACAGGTGGTACGACTGTGAAGTGAGGGTGTTTTGGGAACAGGGTAGAAAGGGAAGGGGAACACACGGAGTATGTACAATGCCCGCTATACAGGCAGTAACCGGCAGAGCGCTCTACTTCTGAAGGTCGCCTCCCCTCCTCCCCAACCAGCCTGATACGCGCTGCCGTACCTGGTTGAGCCACACTCCTCAGTGAGTGTGGCTGGGTGATTCGCAGTGACGGTGGCCTCCAGGCGCTGGAACCTCCTTCCGTCGTCCCTCCTCTCGTCCTTCTTCCGTCTCCGTCTCGATGTAAGGTCCTTCTCCATTCTCCTCCTGTACGCCGCTACACACCAAACACGCTCTCCCGGTGTCGTCACACGTTGAGTTTCTCACTTCCTCGTCTTTGTCCAATCCCGAAGCGTACACGTCATCCATGGATGTGGAGTCGTCTTCGAGGTACGCCCAGTTAAAGGTACCTTCGCTTTCTTCGTCGGCGTTTTCTCTCCATAGGTACTGGGAGTCCGAGCTCCAATCGTTCTGGGGTGAGTGTAAAGAGGGAGGGGTAGTTGAATGAGTGACCCACCAGTCCACGTTTGGGGCCATCCCTTCTGTCTGCCTAGTCTCCCCGCTACAGTAACTTTAAAAATAAAATAAATATAAGTATTTATAATAAAAATGTAGGAAATTACTATAAAAAGAAAGAAATATAATAATTAGTATATTTTAAAATTATCATTTACAAAACCTTAGAAATTCAATGAAAAAACCATAGGTTTCAGGCACGTTATAGTTAGGAAGTAGCATTTAAAAAACCTTGGAAATTCACTGAAAAAACCATAGGTTTCACCCATGTTATAGTTAGCTGGACATTTCTCTCATACAAAGCCATTGAAATGCCTCCGTTATAGTTAGTTCAGCTAACTCATGACATGGTCAGTGACATCACTCATGACATCACTGATGACATCTCAAATGACATCAATGATGACATCACTGATGACATTATCCTTGTGAAAGAGTGGGAGACCTCCTCTCAGCGTAATATAACCTTTGATACACACATTCCAAAATAGAAACTAAAAATGTCAAAACAATGGAGATACCAATACTAGTTACAACAACCTGTTCAGTAATTCCAACATCTACATACACATCCACTCATTCACCAACAGTTCTATATAGTCACACATACATGTACTCACTCATCATATGTACTCATACACCTATACATCCTGTTACACACAATACTCATCCATAGAGTTACTCACACATATACTCACACATGCAAATAAACTATCAAACATCCATTTACTTGCATACATACTTATTCTCTTAAACAATTACTTATAGAAACACAAACTTATTTATATAGGAACTCTTCCAATCTCTCACACTCTCACATATACTCACTTATATACATCAATACTCATATATACTAGTTTAAAACATATGTACTTACTTGTAAAGATACTATTGAGACAGTCGTTCACTCACTAACACACCGATACACACACTCATCCACCCATACAGTCCTGCACACATGCTGTCTTCAAAACACATACAGTGAGTCAGTCATTCATGCATCTATGCGCTAAGTAATACCCCCCACCAAACCATAGACACTCATACTGATACTCAAAAAACCAACTAATAACCCATATAGACACTCATGTAGCTACTCACCAACCCATGCAGCCACTTATACACAAAGTGAGACCCTGATACAGATATTTACATATTTAAACATTACTCGCTAATACATGTATTCACTAAGATAAACTTAATGAGAGCGTTATACAATCAATTTGACAAAAAAATCCATTTAGACACTTACATACCCATTTATTCTTCCATCGACCTTTAGATATACATATATAAAAATATTTATTTTTCATAAAGACACACATTCACTGGATGATGTCCTCAGTGATGTCATCAGCGATGTTATTTGAGATGTCATCAGTGATGTCATGAGTGATGTCACTGACCATGTCATGAGTGATGTAATATGTGACGTCATCAGCAGTGCATTGCGGGCGCGCGAGTTATAGTTAGCTGAACTAACTATAACGGAGGAATTTCAATGGTTTTGTATGAGAGAAATGTCCAGCTAACTATAACATGGGGGAAACCTATGGTTTTTTTCAGTGAATTTCTAAGGTTTTTTAAATGCTAACTCCTAACTATAACGTGCCTGAAACCTATGGTTTTTTCAGTGATATATATATATATATATATATATAAATCCAACGTTTGCTTCAAAGCAAAAAAATGCGCACTCGGTGAACTTTTTTCAGCAGAGATGGTTTATTTTCAGTTTACACGCTACGCGTTTCGACACACCTTGTGTCTTAATCACATGTGAATCACCCAGGTAAGTTCGGCTTGTTATGCACAAAAGTAAACATAAAAGAGGTAACCTAGAAGTTAAACGTATGTACATCATTTCATAATGTCTGTGAGAGGTACCGCCATTTTGTAGTGGAGTACTCATACACTAAAGCATATACTTTATAAAGATGTAATGCCTTCGATAGCCCACCCGCAAAAAACTATACTTGTTGTGAGAGAGACGGCAACCATACCTATGAAGTTCGTGATCGGAACGAGCCGGCGTCACCAACATTACCTCCTAATGCATCCTGGGACTTGAAGGAAATAGAGACGGGCCGATTGACACTCCCGTATGCTATGTCTCCCCAGAGTCGTGACCTGCAAGTCAGCGTAGGAGACCCGGAAAGGAAACAGCACCAACCAATGAAAAGGGACATAGACCAGGAGGCGGTCTCTTGGAGCAACGAGAACGAGGACGGACAAGGAGGGAGAGACGCCGAACGCCGGAGAAAGCCTGGAGAGGAACTGTGGAGTTCCAGAAAAAGACGGAGCCTGCCTTGGACCAGGACGACGACGAGTCGGGAGACCGGTGGACCGAGGAGTGGTGGTACTCGCCGGAGCAGGCTGGAGAGCGGCTGCAACTCACGGAGAGAGTTGCGGCGGAGCCGGTGAGTGGGGCGTACTCCGGGGACTTGGGACTTGGGAAAGGTGTAGAGGAGGGTAGCGGGTAGAGTTGTTATACTCGAGTCGGGAGGTGGGTAGCAGAATCTAACTACCTGAATGTTACATTGCCTTTGCCCGATATTACTTGTAGACGACTATAACACAGCTTCGTGTTCTTGGCACCTCACAGTCCCTCTTATGTTTGCCCAACCACGAACCTGATAGCATCCCACACGATTTTTGATTTACCTTATTTCCTACCCTCCCTCCTCCGAGCACATTTTTCTTAACTCAGCCTCCCTTTACCTACGGTGTGGGGACCGGTTTATTGTAATCAAAAGCGTTACAGAGTGACTGACGGCTCCCTTTATCTCTCTCTTCTATGAGCCTTCGGGGAGACCCCATCCTGTCGAAGAAGAGGAGTCGGGAACACCTAGGATTGGCCACGTTTCATCAAGCAGTTCAGAAGAAGAAGAAAACCAGGATCATAAACCATCTGTATCGCTAAATATCCCCATTACTACAAATAAACCACTTCCTTTTGGATCACATATACAGCCTTCTCGCCTGTTTGTTAAGCCCGTGCTCCCACACTTGTAAATTGAATAGTTAGCAAACAAAACACGTGATAACCACGTATATCACGTCCTGTCCGTATTTATAAAGTAAACAAATACAAACATGGTTGGATAAATATTCTCATCTGAATTCTTAAGGTCTAGTGCCTAAAGTCCGTGCGGGTGCCGTGTCATGCCTATGATTGCCAGGAGGCATACCAAAGTTGTTGGGTATCGGTAAACAGTGAATTTCTTTCGGTCTAGTGCCTAAAGAATAGAATCACATGCACGGGGCTAATAGTGACAGACATTATTAAAAGCAACTCTTTAGAGAAAAGCTGAGCATAACATAAGCCCTACAACCATGGGTAAGAGTGCACAGCTAGGTGAAGTGAAATACAACTTTCATACAAGTGAAGGTGTCTTTCATCCAGGTGAAGGGAAAAGAAAAGGCTCAAGGACCGTGAAGTGAACGTGACGGAAGTAACGCCTCTCTTCCATTTTTCCTACAAAAAACACATAAACATACAGTTAAAATCTCTTCAATAAAATCTTGATTATAAAGAGTTTACACAGTTTTAAAGTTCAAAAACACATTTGAGCCTTGTATTTTCTACTGTGACATGAACCTGTCAACATTTCATCATAGTTCGTTAAAAACATGAAAACATGGCTAGAGAATGGAATTTCGATCTTAACAGAGAGGGGTGTAGTAACTGAGCTTATTCCTCATGAAGATACGTGGCAAGTTCCTCATCGAGGTTGTGCCCCCCAGGAAACTTAGTTTCGAGCTCCATTATCCATCTTGACTCTTTCTTTCTGAGGGCTAGTTCCAGATTTCCACCCCTTCTACCTACGTTCACTTGTTCTACAGCATAGTATCGTAGGAAGGAATTGTTGGATTGGTGGAACTGTTGGAAGTGACGCGCAATAGGATATCTGTCATCTACGTGTGTAATGGGTCTAAGATGCTCTTGCACACGTTTTTTGGCCATACAGGCAGTGCTCCCCACATACCGAAGTTTGCAAGGGCACTCAAGAACGTAGATGACAAAATTAGTGTTGCATGTCAGGAATTGTTTGATCACCCTCTGTTCTTTTCTGCCTGGGATATCAATTGCTTTGACCATCACACTCGATTTACAGGCCTTACAGTGGCCACAGGGGTAAAAACCTTTAAGGCCCTGTATATGCTGTTTCTTTTCTGTGATATCAATGCCCTGGGTTGCGGGAATGGTATCTCGTACTGACAGACTCAAGTCCTCAAGTCCCCTGAGCAGTTCTTAGCCATGTTATCCAATGGGAGGTGGATAACATGGCTAAGAGCATTAGCCGGGTAATTCATGAATATCGCTGACTTTTCAGCGATATTCATGCATTCCGGCCGATTTATATCGCATTTGCGATAAACCTTGTTAATACCAAGGTTTATCTGCGATAAAAATCGCCGCAGCTCAGCGGTAAATTTTTGTCTCTAACCACGCAATAGCGATAATTATCGCTATTGCGTGGTAATATGCCCCACGGTTTTGCCCCTTTTTTAATATGAATATATATATGTACGTATATATATTACCTACTGGTGGTCACCAGTAGGTATATATAGTTAGGATTTTTTCTCTATGGAACTTTTGAAAATTCTATGTCTAACAACTTTGGCGTTTGTGGAAGGAATCGGCTGAAATTTTCAGAAAAATGGCACATTTTGTTTCTGTGCGGCCCCTGAAAATTTGGGGGGGTTCCGTGAAGGGGGGGCCGAGAAAAAAGGGGGGTCCCAAAACGCTTTTTTCCCATTCATTTTTCCATAGGGCCTTTGGCCTCACTTTTAGCTCGAACGGCTGAATGGATTTACACGAAACTTGGCAAAATTATAGGGACTGTTAGCCCGATGTGCCTTTGCTGGGTCTCAATATATGTGCTCCAGTGGATTTTGAGAAATTAACGTTTAAAAAAACAGATATATCTGTGATAGCGTCCCAGATAGCGCTCCAGATCGCGTACTTTTCGCGTAACGGAGCTTTGCGTAGCGAAGCTCATTGGATCTCCGGTGTCTGTCAACATTCTAAACAGTCCGGTGCGGCCGCCATCTTGTCTCTCGGTAGGATCGAGAGACAAGAGGAGGAGAAAAACGAAGGGGGAATTTAATGAAAGGGGGCAAGGTAGACCCTTCTTGACCCCCTAGGAATGATGTTGGGGTTATTAAAGGGTCCCGTGGGGTAAATAATAAAAATTAGATTTTTCGCGGTAGAAGCGCTTCTCGGTTCGCGAACCGGGTTGCAAACTGGTAGCGAAACGTGAATTCGCCATTTTGTGTTTCGATTTAATTAAATTACTAGGTATAAGGGGGTACGGGAGACGTATCCTGACCCCTTATGTTTTCTGAGGGTGGCTGAGGAGGCTCATATATGTTGATACATGTCTTCCAGCGGCTGTGCGTGAGCGTTTTTTTTTTTTTGGTGCGTGACGTCTGTTAACGTTCGATTCGATGGAAATCAGGAACTGTTGACCGCCATTTTGTCACTGCGAGTAAATATTTTGTTAAAAATAATTGTTATAAATTAATCCTTATTGATAAACATTGTCTGCGCCATCTTGCCTTTTTTGCAATGCCACACTTTTGTTGAGCACAGCAGCCATTTTAGGTGCCTTGACCAGACCCACTCTCTGCACGCCGCCGATCCTCAGCATGGCTCCCCACCCTCGCAATCATCTCCCCCACGCACTGGTCACCCCCGCTCTCTCTCTCATGCATGGGCCAGAAACCTCCTCCCATCTGCGCTGTTCTTCTCTGAAAATCACACCCTGTGCCCGCCCGACACCTCCCTTTCACCCTATTCACTACCGCACCCTCTGACACTCCTCTTCCTCTGTGTCCGATTGTCCAGGCCGGTCCCAGGCTATCACCTAGCCCTGCAGATGTAGTTTATGGCCCCAGCTGTAGAGAATCACCCCTCTTCAAAGGAGTTACAGTAGATCAAGGCCCCCACCCAATGAGATCCGTCACACCACACGCGTTCCTACTATCTGATAACCATCCTGTATTGTGCTTGGGGAGGGGATTCTCACTGTGAGGGTGTGTGGGTCCGAGCCTGAAGCGGAAGATTCCAGGGATGCCTCTTTGTACATCAAAGTTTTTACAATTATGTGTCACATTAAAAATATATAGCACTCCAACAAAGTAGTAGGATTATAACACTTTATTAACTTATAAATATATACAACGCTCCAACAAAGTAAACACGTTAAAAAAAACTTTTTAAACAACTATTTACGTGACATTGCTTTAACCAGGATAGACAAAGAAATGACACAGTGATGTAAAAGTTTCTGAAAGAAATGCCAAGAACGTCCCATGTGAAAGTGAATTTTATCTGGCAATTTTTTTCTTTTCCTTCTCATGAAAAGAAAGTTAATGCCAGGTTCGTTACCTGCCTCATCTGCAAAAAAAAAACTCTCGAGAGGGACCGAAAAAAAATATAGCTATGGTAGTCATACCATGCATCGGCACATGGAGAGGTGGCACCCTCTTAATTATTCTAAAGCACAACTTCGAGATTTGATGGATAATCCCCGACCGGCAAAAACATCCACCAATGACTTAGCAATAAGTGAGTCAGAGGCAAGGGAAACGGTCCCAAATCTGTAAAAGAACTTTAGGCAGATGAGATTGACTTGTGTAGCATGTGGAAAATTAATTTCATGCGGAGAGATGAGTATTACTTTAATAAATAGATCATATGAAAATCATCAATGTCCAAAACGTCCTAGAAAGTAATTTTTGTCATTTTTGAGGAAGAGAGATAACCTACAGTGGTACGGGGTCGTTTTCGTTCGTACTAGGGGGGCCAGGTGACATTCGTTCGGGGTGGCTTAGGGGCATTTAAAACAACTTCCCTGACACAGGTAGCATATAAAGTAGAGGCTAAATACCAGGATCTTTATCGATTGCTTTATGCTGTAGAAAAATGAAAAACCCACAACAAACGTGGACCATTCATATTGTCAATGTTTCTGCGTACTATACTTTTTAACCCTTAACTAATTGAGCTGCTTCATTTCACCTGCTTTTTAAAAAAAAAAAAAAAATCGGAAACAATGGCCATTTATTCGAAACTTACCAATCTACGCGTTACAACTACGTTTGCTTTTTCAAAAACCTTTAATAAAAATGTTGGTGCCCAAATACGGGCTTACAACCCGTGGGCCGGCCACGGAGCAGGCTGGAACTGTAAATGGGGGGGGGGGGGGTATTTATTTGTGGAAAACATAACAGAGAGTCAGTGGTCGTTGATTTCATAGTAAAAAGTGTGACAAGTGCAACAAAATCATATCGATAATTCATTGTGAGCAAGTACCAAAAGTGTCGACAATTCGAACCTTCAATAATAAATACAGTAATCAATGATGCATTAGAAGTTAATATCAATTCATTGTTTGAACGTGTAATCAGTACCCGTCCCATGTCAATTCATTGTTTGAACGTATAATCAATACCCATCCTGGATCAATTCATTGTCCGAACATATCATCAGTCTTATCCCATATCAATTCATGAGCTAAAAACTGCATACATATCTCATGATATCAAGGCTGAGCAATCGGGGCACAACAAGGAGTTGAGAGTTTCATTTGTACCGGCTCCATTTTGGGTGAGGTCAGGAAGGTCCAAGTATAGTCAAAATGTCTCCACCAACTCGTGGTTGGACCGGGACCTCTTTCGGCAGTCCAAAAGTTTTCGTTGAAGGGTAGCAGAGGGGACTGCCGACATGAACCATCAGTCAAAGTGGGGTGGGAAGCAACAATCTGTTCTACCGGGTCATACTGGTGTCCCACCGGAACTGATCAAGTTGGTAGTCTTGCAGGATTTGGTGATTTCAAGACTGAGGCCGGCGCCGGCATGGTCGTTCCGTGGATGATCATGGCAGTCATTCCCCATCGGGGGTCGGGGGCCCCCGTGGCTCTTATAGAATCTTCAAAGTTGAGGAGAACGTTTCTGGACGCAGGAAACTAGAAGCGTCGTTGCACCGCAACAGTGGATGAGACCCCCGCTGGGTGAGCGGAGCATCATTGCCTCGCAATAGTGGACGAGACCTTTTGTCGGGTGACTGCAGCGCCGCTGCATCGCAAGAGTGGAGGAACCCTTTTGTTGGGTGAGTGGAGCGTTGGGGGTGCAGCTGAGGGGCCCCCACCTGTGGGAGTGGGAGAGGCTCGTTCGCGCCGCCTCTCCCTCCCAGTGCACCCCACGCCGACACCTGGCGTTGATATCCGTGATGTCCGGACCAGGCGATAAGAGGGGGGGGTCGGAGGCAGAGGCAAGACATCCCCCCCGTGGCCTGCAGGGCGTCGCTTCAGGCCCGAACGGGGAGCTCATATCAAGCACACGTGGGAAGCGGGTCAGCGAGCCAGTCTAGAAGAACACCCTCCGGCCTTGTTGACTGAATCTTCATGGACTCACGCCAGGAATTCAAGGCAGCGAGCACGTCGCCAAGTGTAGGAAAACCTTTACAGTATTCAGCAAACGTGCCGACACCTGGCGTTGATATCCGTGATGTCCGGACCAGGCGATAAGAGGGGGGGGGGTCGGAGGCAGAGGCAAGACATCCCCCCCGTGGCCTGTAAGGCGGCAGAAGAAGGGAATCGGGAGACCAGTACATTTTGGGCCATCCACCCTACGGCTGATGGCGGTTAGCCGGGCCCCGCCCTGCACGTGTCGAGGCCTCATCTTCCGGATGGGCGTAACCGTGGCCCTGTTGCACTTCGGGAGTTTCCGGAATGCGGGTAGGTATCTGCTGATTTGTATCTATTTCATGTTACCGTTATTGGGCGTGGCGGGCGGTGGGACAGACATGCTTGGAGCAGTGGGGGGGTGGCGGAGCCTAGCTACCTCGTGGCTGCCGTAACGTCAAGCTTGGCTTTTTTCACCACTTCTATGTTTCTTATTTCTAGCGAAGTCAAAAACTTATCAGTGGCCTACTGATTTTGTTCGATTTCTTTCCCTTCCTTTTCAAGTGTGTTTCATGTTAAAGTTTCTGTTTATTAGGATACAGTAATTACTTCGTATTTTACATATGTCTTCTTTATTAGGGGTACTCTCCGGTTGAGCCAGATGATGTACCTCTAATAAATGGTCCGGGTGGAACTAGTTTCTCAATCAGTGGGGAGTAGATGGGCATGACAGATTACAACGGGGGACAAAGGTCCGCATTACCCACCCTTCACTACTTGCAAAGACTAGACAGAATATTTATTTTCCATGTTATTTGTGAACAGAGAATACCTCGAAAGAACTATTCCTTGAACAATAAATGTCCAGTCAATCAATCAATTAGTGGGGAGAAAAACAGTCATGACGGATTACAACGGGGGACAAAAGTCCGCATTACCTATCCTTCACTATCTGCAAAGGGAGACAGAATATTCCTATTCTTCTCTGTTTGTAGACAGGGTCCGATTATTGCTCTTTGAGATATTCCCTGTGACAGGGAATATCTCAAAGAGCAATAATCAATAAAAAATTTGCAGGATTATAACACTTTAATAACTTATAAATATATACATCGCAACAAAAACAGTAAACACCTTAAAACATTTTTTATTAAAACAGAGGCAAAAATGACAACTAACAGTAGTGATTTCCTGGGCGTGTGATGGAACTGGGATTGTTAATGGAAAAAGATCTACAGAGAAAGGTATTGGTGAATTATACTTCTCCGGAAATTTAAAACTCACAAATGTTTTATTTGTGTAATCGTTTCAGGTCAAACGGATTGTGGGACAATGTTCAGAATGGAAGAGTCACCGAAAGGCAAAAAGTTCCGCTTGACCCCGGGAGCCGGCCGCCTATGTCGGGTGCGATCTCAGGCTACACCAGGGCAACAAGACTTGGGGAGGGGGTCGGAGCCAAGCGTCTTCTCCGAGTCCGCGCCATCACACCGCCCCTCGGGGGCTTCCGTCAAGCGGTTTAGGGAGGTACCGTATCACATTGTTTTCAAATGCAGTCAGGTCCACAAACTCCCCCCACTTACTTTGAGAATAGTGAAGCTGCAGCAGGTGCAAATAAGGTTTAGACAGTGTTACAAGCGCTGCTCAGAACTCTGAACTATGGCACCCAACATCCAGGACTTATGCCATTTGTGCAAGGCAGTGACATCGAAGCAACTCAGGGACCAAAACCATGAACGAACACTCATGTATGAAAATCTTACTATTGATGCTTGACTGAGGCCAAGGAGATCAGAGTGCATGAGTCTCATGCTCGATCGATTGAGCTAGCCGGATCGGGCAACTAAAAGTATAAAATAGTTATGTAAATAGTTATTTAATAAAATGTTTTACCCTGTTACTTTGCTGGTGTGTTGTATATATTTATAATATTTGCATAGGGTTTCTCGTTATTTTGGGTGGGGTGGGTGGCGGAGCCGAGCTGTCTTGCAGCCATCATCGTGTGGAGCTCAGTTCATCTCACTAGTTTCGTATTTCTCATGAGGGGTTGTTCTTAATGTTTCTATTTTAGCGAGGTCAAAAAGAGATCCCATTAGTGGCCTACTGATTTTGCTCGATTCCTTTTGTTTTTTAAAACGATTTTTCACTATCTGCAAAGACTAAACAGAGTATTGCGACTTGTCTGTTTTTTTGTGGGGGTAGCAGTCATCAATAGAAATTATATTTATAATTTGAAGTATAATGCTGAATGTCACTCATTAGAAACATATTGTGGTGAAATTTTTAACCTATGTGCTGACGTAAGTGTTCCATAAACTACTGCTATGGTAACAGGCAAAATACTGTTTGGGGGTAGGGTATAATACGCAGGAATGCAGTAAAAATAAATGGGCAAGGGCTGTTTTGTTTTCCACTGTTGCAACATAAAGTGATCGATAAAAATCCGATAATCAGGCCTATCAGCGACTAAGACAGCAGGTCGAGTCTCTTTTGCTCAATGGCTCCCTCATGGGACGAAGAAACGCCCTTTTTCACGAAATAGGAATATTTTACTTGCAGGACAGTTGTTAATTTCTCGTGAAAATACATTAGCCTGGAACATTGTTAGTGATAAACTGTAAACATATCTGGGTCCTTTGCTTAAAAAAAAATATATAAAATATATTTGTGAATTAGAATAAGAATATATGTTACAGCTATAGATATTTGCTATTAAAAAAACATTGAAATTCACTGAAAAAACCATAGGTTTTAGGCCATATATAGTTAGGGATTAGCATTTACAAAACCTTAATTTACTCGCACAAAACCATAGAAATTCGCATATATAGTTAGATGCAATAACTATATATCGCGCACCCGCAACCCACTGCTGATGATGTCACATATTACATCATTCATGACATGGTCAGTGACATCACTGATGACATCACTGATGACATCTCAAATGACATCACTGATGACATCTCAAATGACATCACTGATGACATCTCAAATGACATCACTGATGACATCACTGATGACATCTCAAATGACATCACTGATAAAATCACTGATAACATCTCATTTGACATTACTGATCACATCACTGATGATATCATTCATGTGATAATACGATCAACCTCTTCAGACTCTAATATAACCTTAGATACAATCAGTGTAAACAGACTCTCACAGACTGTCACTCATCCATGGAGTTACTCACACACCTAGTCAGTCATGCAAAGAATCAATCACACCTCCATTTCCTCAACTATACTGTTTTTCACACCTTACTTAATCAAACATATACTAACACATATTTACTCTCTTATACAAGCACTGATACAAGTTCACAATGATCCATACAGCCACTCACACATTCACTGGCTCTTATGTACAGTTATTTATATATGTCAACTCTTACATGTACTGTGTTTTACTTATGTACTTATTTTGACATGTAGAACTGAGAAATCCAATCACTCACCAATACACTCATGCAGACAGTCAACCGCCCATACAGCTGTTTCAACATGCACTTTTGAACCCATACATCTAGTGAATCAACTGCTCACACATCTATGCACAGAGTCACACACCTCCCAGCCACCCCCACACACACACTCACTCTCCCATACAAATATTTGGGCAACCAATCAATAACCCATATAGTTACTCATATAGCTACTGATCAACACATGCAGCAGTTTACAGAACTACAGAAATAATGATGCACAAATTAAGACAGTTTAGTCACTAACCCATGCACTCAGTGAGACACATTTAATCATTCCCTCATACAGTCAGTCATGCACCTACTAAATCCTTCATCCAAACACTTATACATCCACTCATTCTTCAATATGTAAGACATATTTTAACTTTACAGAAACATACAGTCACTGGATGTTGTCTTCAGTGATGTCATCAGTGATGTCATTTGAGATGTCATCAGTGATGTCATCAGTGATGTCACTGACCATGTCATGAATGATGTAATATGTGACATCATCAGCAATGGGTTGCGGGTGCGCGATATATAGTTATTGCATCTAACTATATATGCGAATTTCTATGGTTTTGTGCGAGTAAATTAAGGTTTTGTAAATGCTAATCCCTAACTATATATAGCCTAAAACCTATGGTTTTTTCAGTGAATATATATATATATATATATATATATATATATACACATATGTATGTATATATATATATATATATATATATATATATATACATATGTATATATATATATATATATATATATATATATATATATATATATATTACCTACTGGCGGTCGCCAGTAGGTATATATAGTTAGGATTTTTTCTCTATGGGACTTTTGAAAATTCTATGTCTAATAACTTTGGCGTTTGTGGACGGAATCGGTTTCTGAGCAGCCCCTGAAAATTTGGGGGAGTTTCGTCAGGGGGGGGCCGAGAAAAAAGGGGGGTCCCAAAACAAGTTTTTTCCCATTCATTTTTCCATCGGGCGTTTGGCCTCACTTTCGATCGGCTGAATGGATTTGCACGAAACTTGGCAAAATTGTAGGGACTGTTAGCCCGATGTGCCTTTGCTGGGTCTAAATATATGTGCTCCAGTGGATTTTGAGAAATTAACGTTTTAAAAAACAGATATATCTGTGACAGCGTCCCGGGTAGCGATCGGTTCGCGTACTTTTCGCGTTACGGAACTTTGCGAAGCGAAGCTGATTGGCTCTCCGGTGTCTGTCAACATTCTGAACAGTTCGAAATGGCCGCCATCTTGTCTCTCGGTAGGATCGAGAGACAAGAGGAGGAGAAAAACGAAGGGGGAATTTAATGAAAGGGGGCAAGGTAGACCCCTCTTGACCCCCTAGGAATGATGTTGGAGTTATTAAAGGGTCCCGTGGGGCAAATAAAAAAAATTTGATTTTTCGCGGTAGAAGCGCTTCCCGGTTCGTGACCGGTAGCGAAACGGGAATTCGCCATTTTGTGTTTCGTTTTAATTAAATTACAAGATGGAGGAAAAACAATGTGAGAAATAGGTATAAGGGGGTAAAGAGATTTATCCTGACCCCCTATGTTTTCTGAGGGTGGCTGAGGATGCTCGTATATGTTGATACATGTCTTCCAGCGGCTGCGCGTGAGCGGATTTTTATGTTTTTTGCTGCGTGACGTCTGTTAACGTTCGATTCGAAGGAAATCAGGAAGTGTTGACCGCCATTTGTCACTGCGAGTAAATATATTGTTAAAAATAATTGTTATAAATTAATCCGTATTGATAAACATTGTTTGCGCCATTTTGCCTTTTTTCCAATGCCACACTTTTGTCGTGCACGGCAGCCATTTTAGATGCCTTGACCCGACCCACTCTCTGCACACCGCCGATCCTCAGCATGGCTCCCCACCCTAGCAAGCATCTCCCCCACGCACTGGTCACCCCCGCTCTCTCTCTCATGCATGGGCCATAAACCTCCCCCCTTCTGCGCTGCTCTTCCCTGAGAATCACACCCTGTGCCCGCCCGACACCTCCCTTTCACCCTATTCACTACCGTACTCCTCTTCCTCTGTGTCTGATTGTCCAGGCCGGTCCCAGGCTATCACTTATCCCTGTGGATGTAGTTTATGGCCCCAACTGTAAAGAATCACCCCTCTTCAAAGGAGTTACAGTAGATCAAGGCCCTCACCCCATGAGATCCGTCACACCACACGCGTTCCTACTATCTGATAACGATCCTGTATTGTGATTGGGGAGGGGATTCTCACTGTGAGGGTGTGTGGGACCGAGCCTGAAGCGGAAGATTCCAGGGATGCCTTTTTGTACATCAAAGTCTTCACAATTATGTGTCACATTAAAAATATATAGCACTCCAACAAAGTAGTAGGATTATAACACTTTAATAACTTATAAATATATACAACGCTCCAACAAAGTAAACACGTTAAAAAAAAACATTTTAAACAAAGCAACAATGGGCTGCTGAGAGGTGGCGTCAGTAGCGGTCCTTTGTGCGAATAGGCCGAAGGCAGCACAACGCGCTGAGATCCGGACGGCACCCAGGTGATGTCCAGTAAGTTGCCGCACTGGTCTTGGCATCCTACAATGCTGCGCCGAAAAACGGCATGGGGCGCCCTGGGGGGGGGGGGGGATGGGCGGCGCGAACGGGCCTCCCCAGGTGGAGGCTCCTCTGCTGCAGTGGGGCGCCCCTTTACCGTTTCAGTCGCCTTTCAGCTGTTTACCGCTCGCTTTTGCTGCACTGTGCCTCATCCGCCATTCAGCTGTTTACCGCCCGCTCTTGCGGCTACAGCGTCTCGCCCACCATCCAGTTGAGTTGCGCCCGCTCTTGCGGCTACGGCGTCTCGCCCACCATCCAGTTGAATTGCGCCCACTCTTGCGGTGCAGCGATAGGCGGCTGCCACAGGACTCTTAAAATGGCGTCCGGCTCTTCGGATTTGGGCCTGGTCCACTAAAATGGCCCTGGGACACATTTGAACTCGGACATTTGCCTGCTAGGGCTTGGACCCCATTCTCGAAAGCGTCCCCTCAGCCTTGAAGATTCTACAAAAGTCATCGGGCCCCCGACTCCCGCAGGCTTGCGGTGGGGAGCGGCTGCCATGATTGCCACGACGGAGCTACAAGATGGTGGTGCTCTCATGCTGAAGCCAGCTTCAGTTTGAAACATCCAGAAACACTGTAGACTATCAATTCGATGACTTCCGGTGGAGCCCCAACGTGACCCGGTAGGGAAGAACTTGCCCTCTCCTCTTTTGACTGATGGTTCTTGTTGCCTGTCCCCTCAGTTGTCATCTAATGGAACCTTTTTGGATTGGCGAGTGAGAAAAAAAAAGGTGGGGCTTTCATCGTTTGGGGAAAAAAAAAGTTTCAATCCAATGAAAAGTGTTATTTTTAGGTCATATGATCAAGCATTTCATCACTAGGAAACCAAAAGTAAAATGAACCAATGAAAAGTTTTATAAACAAGTCACATGACCTGTTATGCGGCTTTGGGCTATAAAAAGCTTACAAAATGCGTTGGCCTGTGAGGCGGCGTCAGTAGCGGACCGATGTGCGAATAGGCCGAAGGCAGCACAACGCGCCGAGATCCGGATGGCACTGAGGTGGTGTCCAGCAAGTTGCCGCACTGGTGTGGCCATCCTACAATGCTGTGCTGAAAGACGGCGTGGGGTGCCCGGGGGGGGGGAGGCGGCGTGAACTGGCCTCTCCCGCCTTCCCAGGTGGAGGCACCTCATCTGCAGTGCGGCGCCCCTTACCGTTTCACTCACCGTCCAGCAGAGTTGCGTCCGCACTTGCTGCTACAGAAGGCCGAAGGCAGCACAATGCGCCGAGATCCGGATGGCACCGAGGTGGTGTGGGGTGCCCCTTATCTTTTCACTCGCCGTCCAGCTGAGTTGCGTCCGCACTTGCTGCTACAGTAGGCCGAAGGCAGCACAACGCGCCGAGATCCGGATGGCACCGAGGTGGTGTCCAGCAAGTTTCACTGGTGTGGCCATCCTACGATGCTGCGCCGAAAGACGGCGTGGGGTGCCCCGGGGGGGGGAGGCGGCGCAAACGGGCCTCTCCCGCCTCCCCAGGTGGAGGCACCTCATCTGCAGTGGGGCGCCTCTTAGCGTTTCCCTCGCCGTCCAGCTGAGTTCCGCCCGCTCTTGCGGCACAGTGCCTCACCCGCCATCCAGCTGAGTTGCGTTCGCTCTTGCGGTACAGCGTCTTGCCCGCCATCCAGCTGAGTTCCCGCCCGCTCTTGCGGTACAGTGACTCACCCGCCATCCAGCTGAATTGCGCCCACTTTTGCAGTGCACCGATAGCCGGCTGCAACAGGACTCTCAAAATGGTGGCCGGCTCTTTGGATTTGGGCCTCGTTCACTAAAATGGCCCTGGGACACCTTGGAACTCGGACGCTTGCCTGCTAGGGCATGGGCCCCATTCACGAAAGCGTCCCCTCTTTTGACCGATTATTCTTGTTACCTATATCTTCTGTTGTCATTTAACGGAACCTTTTTGGACTGCCAAAAGGGGTTCTGGTCTGACCGCTGGTTGGTGGAGACATTTTGACTATATCCTGGACCTGCCCGGCCTTGCCCAAAATGGCGCCGGTATAAATGGGACTCGTAACTTCTTGTTGTGTACTGGTTGCCCAACCTTGATATCACGAGATACGTATGCAGTTTTGAAGCACATGGCGGGCGGGGACGAGTACTGATTGAACATTTGGACATCCCTATTGATATTAAGTTCTGATGTGCTATTGATTACTGTACTATTGAAAGTTCGAATTAACGTGCCCGCAAATGTATATCTAGATAATTTTATTGTAACTGGCCCTGTCGTACTTTAATTATAAAATGTACGTCCGCCGATTCCGCAACTGTTAGACACCTTAGTTCTTGCAACCTAATGGGTTGCCCGTTACGTTCTTCTACAGTATAAATGTCCATTCATCATATGCGATTCAAGTTTGCTCCGTGGCCGGCCCACGTGGTTATAGGCCCGTATTTGTATACTGACATTTTCACAATAAAGGTTTTTAAAACAAAACATGGTAGTAGTACCTAGATTGGTAAAGTTTTGAATAATAGCCACTGTTTTCGAATCAGTAAAAGGCAAATGAAATAAAGCAGCCCGATTACATGACGGTTAAAAGGTATAATACGCAGGAACGCAGTAAAGATAAATGGTCAAGGGCTGTTGTGTTTTCCACTCCTGCAACATAAAGTGATCGATAAGAATCCGATATTCATGCCTATCAGCGACTAAGACAGCAGGCCGAGCCTCTTTTGTTTAACGGCTCCCTCATGGGATGAAGAAACGCCCTTTTTCTCGAAATAGGAATATTTTACTTGCAGGACAGTTGTAAATTTCCCAGGAAAATACATTAGCCTGGAACATTGTTAGTGATAAACTGTAAATGCATCTGGGTCCTTTGCTTTACAAGTCAGAGTGAGAAAAAAAGGTGGGGCTTTCATCATTTGGGAAAAAAAATGTTCGAAAGCAATGAAAAGTGTTATTTTTAGGTCATATGACCAAGCCTTCCATCATTGGAAAAACAAAAGTAAAATGAACCAATGAAAAGTTTTATTAACAAGTCACATGACCTGTTATGCTTACGTTACGCGCTGCGCACCGCGCTCTGGATCGCTTCCGGGAAGCTGCGCCTCGCGCACCGGAGCACTTCCGGGTGCGCTAACGCGGCGCGTCATATGACGCATTACGCGACAACGCAGGTCCAGAATATAGTCAAAATGTCTCCACCAACCAGCGGTCGGAACACAACCCCTTTCAGCAGTCCAAAAAGTTCTGTTAAATGACAACAGAAGGGACAGGCAACAAGAACCATTAGTCAAAGAGGGGAGGACAACTTCTTCTCTACCGGGTCACGTTGGGGCTCCACCGGAAGTGATTGAATTGGTAGTCTGCAGTGTTTCTGGATGTTTCAGACTGACGCTGGCGTCAGCATGAGAGCACCACCATCTCGTGGCTACGTCGTGGCCATTCCGCGAGCAATCATGGCAGTCGCTCCCCACCGGAAGTCTACGGGAGTTGTAGAATCTTCAAGGCTGAGGGGACTCTTTTGGGAATGGGGCCCATGCCCTAGCAGTCAAGCGTCCGAGTTCCACGGTTGCCCAGAGCCATCTTTGCAGGCCTGGCCCAAGTCTGTGGAGCCAACCGCCATTTCGTGAGCTCCGTAGCAGCCGCCTGTCGCTGTACCGCAAGATTGGGTGCAATTCCGTTGGATGGCGGGTGAGACGTTGTAATAGCAAGAGCAGGCGCAATTCAGCTGGCCGAGCGAGGCACTGTGTCGCAAGAGCGGGCGCAAGTCAGCTGGTCGAGTGAAGCGCTGGGGTGTAGCTGAGAAACCTCCACCTGGGGAGGTGGGGGAGGTTCGTTCGTGCCGCCTCTCCCTTCTATTGCACCCCACGCCGTCTCCTGGCGCAGGTATATGTGATGGTCGGACCAGGGCACCGCAGGACGTGTCTTCAGGTCAAACAGGTTGTGGGGCAAGGTGTGGAGCAGGCGCAATTATCTCGGGGGCCTCCGTCAAGCGGTTCAGGGAGGCACCGCATCACATTGTTTTCCAATGCAGTCAGGTCCACAAACAGCCCCCATTTACTTTGAGAATAGTGAAGCTGCAGCAGGTGCAAATAAGCTTCAGACAGTGTTACAAGTGCTGCTCGGAACCCTCAACTATGGCACCCAACATCTAGGACTTATGCCATTTGTGCAAGGCAGTGACATCGAAGCATCTCAGGGACTAAGTAACATACCATATCCAGAGTCCTTCCCACAACCTCTGCCTTCCTTCTTACCTAGTTATTGTTCTTTCACTCCCACTCCAGGCTTTTAGTCTGTGGATGGAAAACCATGAACCTACTCACCTATGAAAATCTTACTATTGATGGTTGATTTTGAGCCCAAAATACAAAGGCTTGTTTGGATCGATGTTGCAGCAGGCTGCCATGTAAATAGATATTTAATAAAACGTTTTACCCTGTTACTTGTTGATTTTGAGCCCCAAATACAAAGGCTTGTTTGGATCGATGTTGCAGCAGGCTGCCATGTAAATAGTTATTTAACAAAACGTTTTACCCTGTTACTTTGCTGGTGTGTTGTATATATTTATAATATTTGCATAGGGTTTGTCGTTATTTTGGGTGGGGTGGGCGGCGGAGCCGAGCTGTCTTGCAGCCATCATGGTGTCGAGCTCAGTTCCTCTCACTAGTTTCGTATTTCTCATGAGGAGTTGTTCATAATGTTTCTATTTTAGCGAGGTCAAAAAGAGATCCCATTAGTGGCCTACTGATTTTGCTTGATTCCTTTTGTTTTTTTAACGATTTTTCACTATCTGTAAAGACTAAACAGAGTATTGCGACTCTGTGCTTGTTTGTAAATAGAGAATGAACCAAAGAGAACCAATTCCAAAACAATAAATGCTAGGATAACAATCAATCAAATGGAGAGGGAAGCAGGCACGACGGATTACAACGGGGGCAAAGGCCTGTGTTACCTACCCTTCACTATCTGCAAAGAGAGAATACTCCTAAAAGAAAAGAGGAGGGGGGGGGGGCAGCGTTCAAAGCACATCAGCGTGCATAAACACAAAAATGTTTTTACCTACCACGTACTTGACATTTTAAAGCTTTTGATATTTGCTATTAAAAAACCATTGAAATTCACTGAAAAAACCATAGGTTATAGACCATATATAGTTAGGAATTAGCATTTACAAAACCTAGAAAATTCACTGAAAAAACCATAGGTTATAGACCATATATAGTTAGGGATTAGCATTTACAAAACCTTATTTTACTCGCACAAAACCATTGAAATTCGCATATATAGTTAGTTGCACTAACTATATATCGCGCACCCGCAATCCACTGCTGATGATGTCACATATTACATCATTCATGACATGGTCAGTGACATCACTGATGACATCACTGATGACATCTCAAATGACATCACTGATGACATCACTGAAGACATCTCAAATGACATCACTGATGACATCACTGATGACATCTCATTTGACATTACTTATCACATCACTGATGACATCATTCATGTGATAATATGATGAACCTCTTCAGACTCTAATATAACGTTAGATACAATCAGTGTAAACAGACACTCACAGACTGTCACTCATCCATGGAGTTACTCACACACCTAGTCAGTCATGCAAAGAATCAATCACACCTCCATTTCCTCAACTATACAGTTATACACACCTTACTTATTCAAACATATACTAACACATATTTACTCTCTTATACAATCCCTGATACAAGTTTACAATGATCCATACAGCCACTCACACATTCACTGGCTCTTATGCACAGTTATTTATATATGTCAACTCTCACATGTACTGTGTTTTACATATGTACTTACTTTGACATGTAGCACTGAGATATCCATTCACTCACCAATACACTCATGCACAGTCAACTGTCCATACAGCTGTTTCCACCTGTACTTTTGAACCCATACATCTAGTGAATCAACTGCTCACACATCTATGGACAGAGTCATACACCTCCCAGCCACCGACACACACACTCAGTCTCCCATACAAATACTTGGGCAACCAATCAATAACCCATATAGTTACTCATATAGCTACTGATTTAAACATGCAACAGTTTACAGAACAACAGACATAATGATGCACAAATTAAGACAGTTTAGTCACTAACCCATGCACTCAGTGAGACACATTTAATCATTCTCTCATACAGTCAGTCATGCACCTACTAAATCCTTCATCCAGACACTTATTTATCCACTCATTCTTCAATATGTAAGACATAATTTAACTTTACAGAAACATACAGTCACTGGATGATGTCATCAGTGATGTCATTTGAGATGTCATCAGTGATGTCATCAGTGATGTCACTGACCATGTCATGAATGATGTAATATGTGACATCATCAGCAGTGGATTGCGGGTGCGCGATATATAGTTAGTGCAACTAACTATATATGCGAATTTCAATGGTTTTGTGCGAGTAAAATAAGGCTTTGTAAATGCTAATCCATAACTATATATGGTCTATAACCTATTGTTTTTTCAGTGAAAAAAAAATAAAAAAATAAAATATATATATATATATATATATATATATATATATATATATATATATATATATATATATATATATATATATATATATATATATATATATATATATATATATATATATTACCTACTGGCGATAGCCAGTAGGTATATATAGTTAGGATTTTTTCCCTATGGGATTTCTGAAAATTCTATGTCTAATAACTTTGGCGTTTGTGGACGGAATTGGCTGAAATTTTCAGGAAAATGGCACATTTTGTTTCTGAGCAGCTCCTGGAAATTTGGGGGGGGGTTCGTCAAGGGGGGGCCGAGAAAAAAGGGGGGTCCCAAAACGCGTTTTTCCCATGTTAATTTCCATAGGGCGGTTGGACTCACTTTTAGCCCGAACGGCTGAATGGATTTCCACGAAACTTGGCAAAATTGTAGGGACTGTTAGCCCGATGTGCCTTTGCTAGGTCTCAATATATGTGCTTCAGTGAATTTTGAGAAATTAACGTTTAAAACAAGATATATATCTGTAACAGCGCTCCGGGCTGCGCTCCGGTCCGCTTACTTTTCGCGTATCGGAACTTTGCGAAGCGAAGCTGATTGGCTCTCCGGTGTCTGTCAACATTCTAAACAGTCCGGCGCGGCCGCCATCTTGTCTCTCGGTAGGATCGAGAGACAAGAGGAGGCCAAAACAAAGGGGGAAATGAAGGAAAGGGGCAAGGTAGACCCCTTCTGACCCCCTAGGATTGATGAGGGGATATTATAGAGCCACGCTGGGCCCAAAAAAAAAAAAAAAAAATCCGTTTTTTTCGCCATAGAGACGCGTCTTGGTACGCGAACCGGGCAGCTAACCGGGCAGCTAACCGGCAGTGTAACGGGAGTCTGACGAGTAGCTGATTGGCTGTCAACATTGTAAACAGTCCGGAGCGGCCGCCATCTTGTCTCTCGGTAGGATCGAGAGACAAGAGGAGGCCAAAACAAAGGGGGAAATGAAGGAAAGGGGCAAGGTAGACCCCTTCTGACCCCCTAGGATTGATGAGGGGATATTATAGAGCCACGCTGGGCCCAAAAAAAAAAAAAAAAAAAAATCCGTTTTTTTCGCCATAGAGACGCGTCTTGGTACGCGAACCGGGCAGCTAACCGGGCAGCTAACCGGCAGTGTAACGGGAGTCTGAGGAGAAGCTGATTGGCTGTTATCATTGTAAACAGTCTGGAGCGGCCGCCATCTTGTCTCTCTGTGGGATCGAGAGACAAGAGGTGGAAAAAAAAAAAGGTGTAAATGAATGAAAGGGGTAAGGCAAACCCCTCCTGAACCCCTAGGATTGATGAGGGGGCTATTAAAGTTCCCTGGGGGGTGAAAAAAAAAATTGTGATTTTTCGCGGTAAAGGTGCTTCCTGATACGTTAACCGGGCAGCTAACCGGCAGCGTAACGGGAGTCCGACATATTGTGTTTTTTGAACGTTTATGATATGTGCACGTGTGGATTTTGTCTAATTAAGGTTAAAAAAATATATATATATCTTTAAGCGTGTTCTGGCGCGCTTACGTTTTGGGTTTGGTTTGCGCTGCAGAGACGATACGTCACGGTTATGCGATGCATCATGAGGCGTCTCACGGGCTACGTGATATGTCACTTAATAAAGAATATATTTTACAGCTATAGATATTAGCTTTTAAAAAACCAATGAAATTCACAGAAAAAACCATAGGTTATAGACCATATATAGTTAGGAATTTGCATTTACAAAACCTTGAAAATTCACTGAAAAAACCATAGGTTATAGACCATATATAGTTAGGGATTAGCATTTAAAAAACCTTATTTTACTCGCACAAAACCATTGAAATTCCATATAGATGCACTAACTATATATCGCGGACCCGCAATCCACTGCTAATGATGTCACATATTACATCATTCATGACATGGTCAGTGACATCACTGATGACATCACTGATGACAATCAAACACGGAAAGGGGACCTGCCCGCAATAATTTTAGTTAATGGCCTAGGAGAGGTCCTTTGTATTATAAAAATTGTCCTGAACCCAAGCAATTCATATAGCAAGTTAGTTTTTATCAAAATATATTTTTTTTATTTTCATGAATTCATTATCATTGTATATAGATATAAAAAGTTATACATTCAAATAAATAAACATCTTGGCAACAATTAAATGGTGGTTCTGACTTCATACTAACATACCCTTCACATTCTTACAAAAAACATTCACACATCATGCATCCTACAACACTAAGCAGAGATGATTTTCAGATGACAGGGGGACCGATGATCAAATGTCCGGGTTGGTTCAGAAGGTTCCTCAGTGGGAACAAACGCCAACGCGCGTTTCGGTGTATGGCCCCGTCCGGGGCAACACCTTCATCAGGGCAGAGTGGGGTAGAGAAGAAGGAACCACACAAGTATAGAAAATCTGTATGGAGAAACATATTAAAAACATATATTTTAGAACACAAACTTGCGTGGGTTCAAGGCACAATAAGGCAGGACTATATAAATACTCATGACAAATAATGACTAACAGTTTGTACCGTCTAGACTGGGCCCGGAGACAACATTTATGCTATAGAGAAACCACATCAATATATAGACATTTTTTGGAGAAAGAGAAGAAAAAAAAAAGAAAAGAAAAAGCATTTTAATGTCTAGATGGAAATATTAACGAAGGACTTCTCCTTTTAGCCAGATACAATGTTAGAGCTGTCTAAATTTTTTACCTACTGGTAACGGAAGGTGCTGGCGTATGGTTAACCACAGTAGGAGGCAATTTGCTTATGCCTAGGGGAGATCGGGTTGCTGTAGATAAATGGCTGGGATGGAGGGAATCCCGTTCCCACTTGTATGTGGCCGAGTCAATCCCACGGGGGAAAAAAAATGCAAGGATAAGTAAAATTGAGAGTCCCTAGGGTGGAAGAAAAGTTACATCAGTATGCTTGTCTTGCCCTGGGTTCGTTTTGGCCTAAAAGAGGAATGGTAAGGTACAGAGTCACAGTTTTTATACCCGCATACCTTCACATCAAGAGGGAGATATCGTGGAGGACAGTAGGGGGATGCTGACCTTGTCTGCTGCCCGTATGGGATAAATATACCTAAAACATCGGAAAAGGCAGTTTAGTTTCAACGCTAACTATCAGTATCGCCCCAACACCAAGGGAATCACACGTTATAACTAACATGGAGAATTATTACAAGAATACCTTTTCTAGGTTAGGGCGAAAACCACAGATGGATTCTGTTCAAAGCGGGGGCCGCCGGCTGAAATAGTAAATAGGACTTATCTACAAAAGACGGAAGAGAAGGAAGGTGGGATGAATGAGGGTTAGATTGCACGAAACATCGGCTAAAGGTAAAAATCAAGATAGAGGTCAGCCTACCACAGGTGATGTCTAGGGCGAATTCGGCAGTACTACCGTCAGGTTAGTTTCGAATTTAGTCAGGTCCCTTCTGGGCGGAGCCTAGGGGATGACAAACGGGTGTTATCGAAATGCGGGGATTAAACAGAGAAGGCGATTACTTGATTTAGTCAGCAAGCTTACCTGGCGCGTAGGCAAGGGGCAGTCTCCAGTCGGCGGTCCCGGTCGCTCGCACGAGGATAGGCGAAACGTATGACGTTTGGGTGCGACTATATATACTAAATTTGGGAGCCGGTATTGGGTTCAGGTGTGGGGGCGTGAGGGAATCCTAGCGTTTATGTGACATAGAGGACGGGTTTGGAAAGGTGTTCATTTCGGCGGTGAAACCGCGGCGGCCATCTTGTAATGGGGACCCTTCATAGCAGAACAGGGGTAGAGATTTAGGGTACTTTAAAGCGATCGGCGGACCAGAGGGGACCAGACCAGATGGAGGGGCACAATTAAACCAAGATTTACAGTAGGGCATTCGCCCACGGGCATTCCTCGTTCAGGCCCTTTTCCATGCTGTTCAGAAAAAAGATCCAAAAGACCTCACGTTTTTTTCTCAGTGATGTGGGGTTGGTACCTGCAGGAATTTGAATTTTTTCCAGTATGGACCATCTGAGGTCGTTTTCGGAATGCCCCTTGGATATCCAGTGTTCAACTAGAGGGGCTCCTCTTTTGCCAGTGCGTATGTTGGATTTATGCTCTCCAATGCGTAACCTGATCTCCCTTCCTGTTTCACCAACATATGGTGTTTTGCATGGACATAAGATAACGTAAATGCAATTGGAGGACCTACAGTTGCTCATTTTAGAGAGGTGGATGGTACGGGTGGGAGTCACTATTTCATTTCCCACTAGCGCGTTTGGGCATGCCTGGCATTTACCGCATTTGTGGTTTCCCGTCACTGGACCGGTCCCAGTGATGGAACTCTGTGTTAAGGGTTCCGGTATTCGCATTTTACCTTTCACCAAGTGATTTTTGAGGTTTTTATTGCGTTTAAATGCAAAAATGGGTTTTGGTAGCGCGCTTTGGTCTTGGTTTAGATTGAGCAAAAACCAACTGGAGTTGATTGCTTGTCTTAGTTGGTTATTTATGGTCGAGTGTCGGGTGATACAGACAATGGATTCCCTGGGATTAGGGTCCTTGGGTTCGAACATGGCTTCTCGGTTATAATAACGGGCCCGTTTGAAGCTATCCTTAACCAGCCGGTAAGGGTACCCCCGTTGCAACAACTTTTCCTTGAGTACATCTCCCTCAGTTAAGAAATTTTTGATGTCTGTACAATTCCTTCTAATGCGAAGGAATTGACTGAAGGGGATGTTGTCACGTTGGCAACGGGGGTGATAACTTCCATATTGCAGTATGGTGTTTCGGGCGGTGGGTTTGGTAAAGAGAGATACTGTGATCTCCTCATTGTCATGTTCGACCCATAGGTCCAAGAATTCAATCTTGTCTTGACTGAAATGGCTCGTGAACCTCAAATTGGGGTCTGCTGAATTGAGCCATGCAATATATTCAGTTAGGGTGATGTCATCCCCTTCCCAAATGAAAAAAATGTCGTCGATAAAGCGAGACCAAGCTCGCACGTTCTCGTAAAAAGGCGACATCTCATTATATACATGAATGCGCTCGAATTCGCCCATGTATAGGCAGGCAATGCTGGGGGCGCAAGCCGCGCCCATGCTGACTCCGCCTACCTGATGGTAAAAATTGTTATTGAACTCAAAATAGTTCTCCTTTAGTACTATTTTTAAGCAGTCCATGATGAAGTTGGAATTTTGTATCTGAGGGTTGGATGTTAGAATGCCTTGCACTACCGATAGGGCACCTTCCTGGGGGATGTTGGAGTAAAGAGACTCCACATCCAGGGTTACCAGGAGTTCCCTGTTGTGATGATAGGGGGTTCCCTCTACCTTGGAGATAAAATGGCCAGTATCTTTGATGAAAGAGTCTAAAGCTCCGACCAAAGGTTGGAGGAATTGGTCAATGTATTTTGATAGGGGCTCAAGGGCGGATCCTATCATGGATACAATGGGTCTTAAGGGTGGATCAAGTTGGTTTTTATGGGTTTTAGGAACCCCGTAGATAATCGGTATTCTGGTGAATGAAGGGGTGAGGAACTCAGCTTCTTGTTCACAGATATCACCGTTCATGACTCCTCTTTCGGTCGTTTGCAGGATACGACGCTTGAGGGCTGGTTCCGGGTTTCTGGTGATTTTTGCGTAATATTCAGGGGCAGATAGAAGAATGTTCATCTTATCTATGTAAGTAGGAGTGTCAAAGATAACAATGCCCCCTCCCTTATCACAGGGTTTTATGGTGAGTGAATCATTAGTTTCTAGGGACTTTAGGGTTTGTTCCTCAGTGCTGCTAAGGTTTTTGGGTCCTGTGGGGACAAATTTCAAGATTCTGTTGACCTTCAGAGTTACCGTTTTTTCAAACGTTCCTACCTCATGACCGATTTCTTCCAGACTCGGGGTGAAGGTGGATGGAGGTTTGAGACCTGATTTGTTATCAGAGTTTACTGAGGTCGGACGGTTGGAAAAGAATTTTTTGAGACGTATTTTTCTGAAGAAAGAATGTAAGTCCCTCAGGAATTCAAATCTGTTGAAATGGGTAGTGGGCACAAAGGATAGGCCCCTGGTGAGTAGTCCTACTGTCTCAGGGGTCATGTGCTTGTTGGACAGGTTAAATACTGGAATGGTTTTCACCTTGTCCAATATTGTTGGTGTCGGGTTTGTACATATGGCTGAGGAGGACCCTGATGGTAATTCCCTCTGGGGGGATTCCGATTTCTCGGTCTGTAATTCCCCCGGCGGTTCCCTAAAAAACGGTTGGGTCGTGGGGTTCGATCTATGTTATCCTGTCTGCCTGTCTGAGGGTAGTTGGTGTCGTAATTGGGGTCATAGTTGGAATTGTGTCCATCATCACCCTCAGAATCTGTGGTATCAGAGAATGTGGTTATACGTTGATGGCCCCATCTTTGATAACCACTTTGCTGGTCAGAACTATTTTGGGTGTTATAAAAATTACTGGTGAGGTAAGGATAGGCTCTCTCTTGGGTGAACAAGCGGATATCCTTGCGGAACTTATCCATTTTCCTTTTTAATAAATACTCGGAGAATGAGTCCAGTTCTGCTTCAATCTCCTCAAGTTTCTTTTTTCCTAGGTCTACTGCATCTTCAGATTTTAATTTGGCTTCCAATGTCTCGATTTCTTTGGCTAGGAGATCTAAAACCTGCCGGGCGGTCTCAATGATGAGCATCATCCAGTCCCTGGAGCAACGGTTCGCAATGAGAGCCCATTTCTCCAGGAACTGTCTGATCTCAACAAAGAGACCCGGGATGTTCCTTACTCGGAGGCCAATGGGGATGGTGCCTGCCTTAAGGTAGTCCAAGATAAACTTTGCATGTAATTCTGTACGTTTGGATTTTTTGCGGAGATTGAGGAGTTTAGACCAATCCCCTTGTAATCCTTTAGGTAGGGAGAAGGCCGATTCATTACTGGATGCAGCTCCGACCATTTTAGCAAATTCATCGTCGGAAAAGCCAAATGATTTAATACTTTCCATCTTATGATGTCCAAAAAAAGGAGTTGCTGGACGGAGAAACAGCAAGGATACAAAAGTTAGAAAAAAGAGAAGGTTGAATTAAATGAGGTTGAAACAACTACCTGTTAAGATAAAAGAAACAAAATCAGGACAACAAATATTCAAAGGGCCCAGATCGGGTTACGGAGACAATACTGACGTCATACGAGTATAATAGAACCAACAAACCCCCACAGCAAAGGCTGTGAAGAAACTTCAAATCGGAGGGGGACCCCACATCAATTTGGGCAGGTCGATGGGGAAAGTAACAATCAAACACGGAAAGGGGACCTGCCCGCAATAATTTTAGTTAATGGCCTAGGAGAGGTCCTTTGTATTATAAAAATTGTCCTGAACCCAAGCAATTCATATAGCAAGTTAGTTTTTATCAAAATATATTTTTTTTATTTTCATGAATTCATTATCATTGTATATAGATATAAAAAGTTATACATTCAAATAAATAAACATCTTGGCAACAATTAAATGGTGGTTCTGACTTCATACTAACATACCCTTCACATTCTTACAAAAAACATTCACACATCATGCATCCTACAACACTAAGCAGAGATGATTTTCAGATGACAGGGGGACCGATGATCAAATGTCCGGGTTGGTTCAGAAGGTTCCTCAGTGGGAACAAACGCCAACGCGCGTTTCGGTGTATGGCCCCGTCCGGGGCAACACCTTCATCAGGGCAGAGTGGGGTAGAGAAGAAGGAACCACACAAGTATAGAAAATCTGTATGGAGAAACATATTAAAAACATATATTTTAGAACACAAACTTGCGTGGGTTCAAGGCACAATAAGGCAGGACTATATAAATACTCATGACAAATAATGACTAACAGTTTGTACCGTCTAGACTGGGCCCGGAGACAACATTTATGCTATAGAGAAACCACATCAATATATAGACATTTTTTGGAGAAAGAGAAGAAAAAAAAAAAAGAAAAGAAAAAGCATTTTAATGTCTAGATGGAAATATTAACGAAGGACTTCTCCTTTTAGCCAGATACAATGTTAGAGCTGTCTAAATTTTTTACCTACTGGTAACGGAAGGTGCTGGCGTATGGTTAACCACAGTAGGAGGCAATTTGCTTATGCCTAGGGGAGATCGGGTTGCTGTAGATAAATGGCTGGGATGGAGGGAATCCCGTTCCCACTTGTATGTGGCCGAGTCAATCCCACGGGGGAAAAAAAATGCAAGGATAAGTAAAATTGAGAGTCCCTAGGGTGGAAGAAAAGTTACATCAGTATGCTTGTCTTGCCCTGGGTTCGTTTTGGCCTAAAAGAGGAATGGTAAGGTACAGAGTCACAGTTTTTATACCCGCATACCTTCACATCAAGAGGGAGATATCGTGGAGGACAGTAGGGGGATGCTGACCTTGTCTGCTGCCCGTATGGGATAAATATACCTAAAACATCGGAAAAGGCAGTTTAGTTTCAACGCTAACTATCAGTATCGCCCCAACACCAAGGGAATCACACGTTATAACTAACATGGAGAATTATTACAAGAATACCTTTTCTAGGTTAGGGCGAAAACCACAGATGGATTCTGTTCAAATGACATCACTGATGACATCACTGATGACATCTCAAATGACATCACTGATGACATCACTGACATCTCATTTGACATTACTGATTACATCACTGATGATATCATTTATGTGATAATACATCTTCAGACTCTAATATAACCTTAGATACACTCAGTGTAAACAGGCACTCACAGACTGTCACACATCCATGGAGTTACCCACACACCTAGTCAGTCATGCAAAGAATCAATCCCACCTCCATTTCCTCAACTATACAGTTATACACACCTTACTTATTCAAACATATACTAACACATATTTACTCTCTTATACAATCCTTGATACAAGTTCACAATGATTCATACAGCCACTCTCACATTCACTGGCTCTTATGTTCAGTTATTTATATATGTCAACTCTCACATGGAGTGTGTTTTACATATGTACTTACTTTAACATGTAGAACTGAGATATCCATTCACTCACCAATATACTCATGCACACAGTCAACTGTCCATACAGCTGTTTCTACATGCACTTTTGAACCCATACACCTAGGGAATCAACTGCTCACACATCTATGCACAGAGTTATACACCTCCCAGCCACCCACACACATACTCAGTCTCCCATACAAATACTTGGGCAACCATTCAATAACCCATATAGTTAATGATATAGCTACTGATTTAAACATGCAGCAGTTTACAGAAGAACATAAATAATGATTGCCAAATTAAGACACTTTAATCACTAACCCATGCACTCAGTGAGACACATTTAATCATTCTCTCATACAGTCAGTCATGCACCTACTAAATCCTTCATCCAGACACTTATACATCCACTCATTCTTCAATATGTAGGACATATTTTAACTTTACAGAAACATACAGTCACTGGGTGTTGTCATCAGTGATGTCATCAGTGATGTCATTTGAGATGTCATCAGTGATGTCATCAGTGATGTCACTGACCATGTCATGAATGATGTAATATGTGACATCATTAGCAGTGGATTGCGGGTCCGCGATATATAGTTAGTGCATCTAACTATATATGGAATTTCAATGGTTTTGTGCGAGTAAAATAAGGTTTTTTAAATGCTAATCCCTAACTATATATGGTCTATAACCTATGGTTTTTTCTGTGAATATATATATATATATTACCTACTGGCTATCGCCAGTAGGTATATATAGTTAGGATTATTTGTCTATGGAACTTTTGAAAATTCTATGTCTAATAACTTTGGCGTTTGTGGACGGAATCAACTGAAATTTTCAGGAAAATGGCACATTTTGTTTCTGAGCAGCCCCCGAAAATTTGGGGGGGTTTCGTCAAGGGGGGGCCGAGAAAAAAGGGGGGTCCCAAAACGCGTTTTTCCCATGTTAATTTCCATAGGGCCTTTGGCCTCACTTTTAGCTCGAACGGCTGAATGGATTTGCACGAAACTTGGAAAAATTGTAGGGACTGTTAGCCCGATGTGCCTTTGCTAGGTCTCAATATATGTGCTCCAGTGGATTTTGAGAAATTAACGTTCAAAACAAGATATATATCTGTAACAGCGCTCCGGGCTGCGCTCCGGTCCGCTTACTTTTCGCGAAACGGAACTTTGCGCGCAGAAAGCTGATTGGCTCTCCGGTGTCTGTCAACATTCTAAACAGTCCGGAGCGGCCGCCATCGTATCTCTCGGTAGGATCGAGAGAGAAGAAGAGGTGAAAAACGAAGGGGGAATTTAATGAAAGGGGGCAAGGTATACCTCTCTTGACCCCCTAGGAATGATGTTGGGGTTATTAAAGGGTCCCGTGGGGAAAATAAAAAAAAAATATTTTTCACGGTAGAAGCGCTTCCCGGGCCGCGAACTGGGCCGCAAACTGGTAGCGAAACGGGAATTCGCCATTTTGTGTTTCGTTTTAATTAAATTACTAGGTATAAGGGGGTGCGGGAGACGTATCCTGACCCCTTATGTTTTCTGAGGGTGGCTGAGGAGGCTCATATATGTTGATACATGTCTTCCAGCGGCTGTGCGTGAGCTTTTTTTTTTTTTTTTTGCTGCGTGACGTCTGTTAACGTTCGATTCGATGGAAATCAGGAAGTGTTGACCACCATTTTGTCACTGCGAGTAAATATTTTGTTATAAATGAATCCTTATTGATAAACATTGTCTGCGCCATCTTGCCTTTTTGTCCAATGCCACAATTTTGTCGTGCACGGCAGCCATTTTAGATGCCTTGACCAGACCCACTCTCTGCACGCCGTCGATTCTCAGCACGGCTCCCCACCCTCGCAAGCATCTCCCCCACGCACTGGTCACCCCCGCTCTCTCTCTCATGCATGGGCGATATACTTCCCCCCATCTGCGCTGCTCTTCCCTGAGAATCACACCCTGTGCCCGCCCGACACCTCCCTTTCACCCTATTCACCAATGTTCCCTCTAATTTTTTTCCTCTGTGTGCGGCAGTGGAGGGTCTCTGTGCGCTGCAACCATGGCTATGTGCGCCAGGAACCAAACCGCGCGTGTCTGCGGCGCCAAATGGCACTCCAAAATTTGTCTTTAAAAAGCTAAAAGATAGTGCATTTTCACACATACAGCGCCACAATAAGGGTCTTAAGGGCAGTTTGCAATATTGGATAAGCACGCCATGACATGAACTGGTTACACTAGCAAGTACACTTCAAGTTTAGAAAAGCACAAGACTTCAATGGTGGTACCATCATTAGATTTTAATAAATATTCTTAACTGGAGCACAGTTCATTGGGTGGGGAAATGCTGCGAGCCTATACAATATCATATACACAAGAAGGTAGAGGACTGTTCAGACACGTCAAGTGGCGTCACTAGATGGGTGACAGGGTTGCTTCTCACGGCGATCCTTGCCATTTTTCCAGTGCTGATAAACTCGGTCTAGGTCAACTTTCCCGTTCAGGAGGTAGGCCTTTGTCCTCATCAGCATGTCCAAATGCTTCTGCTCTAGTCTATTCCTCAATTTGCTCTTGATAGTATTCATGAGGCTGAATCCTCGTTCACAGTCTGCACTAGATGCTTGAAATGTTGCGCAGACATCAACAAGCTGAGACACGACACTATACTGAGCAGCATTGCGTACAGTGAAAGTCACCATGTCTTGAAAGGTGGTAAATAACCCACCCTTAACATGTTCTGCCACCACATATTTATAGTCTCTGTACTGCCGAACAACATCTTCTGGTGTTTCACAATCACCCAGGGCCAAGACATTTTTATACTTTTCAACAAGTCTTTCAATATTCTCAGTCCCAAAATCAAAATGCGCTTGTGTGGCTATTGCCTGGATCTCAAAACTTGCCCATTCTTTTAGCTCACCCTCAGGGAACCTTTTTTGCATGTGCTCACAAAGAAGGGAAACAAAAGACAAAATAGGCCCACTGTCAAACTCTTGCCTATCCTTGTACAAAACCATCAGCTCTCTTACATTGCTGCTCCAAAAGACAGTGTCCCCCAAATACTGTTGCTTAATTTCAAGACGCACCACAGTTTAACTCAACCCAACAATTACCTCTTCTGCCTGCACTCACGTGCGCCTCTTTAAATGTATGGGGTTCTTGCTGTGAACCTGCAACAGAAGAAAACATCGGTAAGTATATATGGTACTGCAATGTTCAAGACGCACCACAGTTTAACTCAACCCAACAATTACCTCTTCTGCCTGCACTCACGTGCGCCTCTTTAAATGTATGGGGTTCTGGCTGTGAAACCTGCAACAGAAGAAAACATCGGTAAGTATATATGGTACTGCAATGTTCAAGACGCACCACAGTTTAACTCAACCCAACAATTACCTCTTCTGCCTGCACTCACGGCTGCCTGTGCAATTGTCTTTGTAGTACGGTCTCACGAACCTACAAAAGAAAAAAGGGTGCAGATTGTGAATCTATTTACCCAGCAACCCCCAACCCAACGAGGAACGTAAACAGAATTACCTTGTCTTTGTGGTACTGGCACCTGACCACTGTAATCCAAATACCGTACAGACTGGAAACCTACAAGTGAAGACAAGTAAGTCAGCAAACGCCTGAAGAATTACAAACTGTGCATGGGACCGGTCAAGAGGCCCAAGACAAAAAATGACCAAATAATTACCTGGGATTTCAGCCTAGGACAAACAGGGGTGTGCCCATGTGTTCCATTATTAGCATCCATTATCTTAAACTGGTCTATAAATGTGAATCCCTGGGGAAAGCGGCATTACAGAAGGTGTAGCACAAAATACAAATTGCAAATGGTTGAGGTGGGTGAACAAGGTAACCCACAGGATGGCTGAGAAGCACACAATCCATCAAAAGATCCCACCTGAAGCTGCTGCAGTGGCGCGCCAAAATATGATTGGCTACGTTCAAGCAATTCTCAGGCAACCATAAATATGTCAAGATAACTGAAGAATGATGGACCTGCTGCAGAGAGATCTCAGTTTTGCCTACTGGAAGTTGACTCAATAAGTAGCTGAGGAGGTTGAAATGCCTGGCGAAAAGCTGGTGAACCATGCAGGATTGGAAGCAGAACTGGAGTACATCATGTTTGCTTGATGCCAACAAAGTCTTTCTTTGCGCATGGCTACTTGAAGGTTTTCGCTACATGTACTGTTTATATACGGGCTTCTTGGCTCACAAGGCATCTCACCCTTGCTTCACTCTTGGGCTCCCTCTGCGTGCTTCCCTTCCTTGCTGCACTCTCTGTGCTTCTCTCCCCTGCTGCACGCTCGTGCTCTCTAGAGATGTGGCCTAACAACCAGAGCTGCCATCTAAGTCACGTGCATACAAAACATGTTGCACTCCAAATGCTATAGGTGTCACATTCGCAAAAGTTATAACTATTGGCATAATTCATTGTAAATGACAAAGATATCCATTTAGCTATTTTAAAAACCAAAACTTTGTCCTTTACCAGCAAAGATTGCTTGACACTCTAAACTGATTCAGTTAACAGAGAAAGGAATGTTGCATTTCATTCATTTCACGCAGAGCCCTCCCTGCCCCTGTCTACTGTCCTTAAAGTCGAATTCCTTCAATAATCTCCCTGCCCACGTCCAGACAAGTCCTGCCCTGGAGACCCTGTGTCTATTCAGTGCGCTTTATGCCCCAGTGTTTCATTCGTGCCCCCCGCACCCCCCCAGGCCTCTCTTCCTCCCATGTGCATTCGCTGCCCTCCCTGTACCATGATGCATGAGGGCGCTCCTGTCCCACCCCCCAGCTGCTCGCCCTGCCTCATCTACATACAGTACCCTCCCTGCCTCCAAGTGCACTACCCTGTCCACTCACCAATGTCCGTTTGATGCCATCCCTGCCCCAGGTCCATTCACTAATCACTATATACTTATAAAACGCAATTCATGGAAATCTTAAATGTGCTTAAACAACTTACTAAAATAATGACTTTAATAAAAGTGTAAGGACGTGCATGTTTGAAAAGCTGACCTCAGCTCAGCCTTGTCCTTTAGCAGCAAAGATTGCTTGACACTCTAAACTGATTCAGTTAACAGAGAAAGGAATGTTGCATTTCATTCATTTCACGCAGAGCCCTCCCTGCCCCTGTCTACTGTCCTTAAAGTCGAATTCCTTCAATATTCTCCCTGCCCACGTCCAGTCAAGTCCTGCCCTGGAGACCCTGTGTCTATTCAGTGCGCTTTATGCCCCAGTGTTTCATTCGTGCCCCCCGCACCCCCCCAGGCCTCTCTTCCTCCCATGTGCATTCGCTGCCCTCCCTGTACCATGATGCATGAGGGCGCTCCTGTCCCACCCCCCAGCTGCTCGCCCTGCCTCATCTACATACAGTACCCTCCCTGCCTCCAAGTGCACTACCCTGTCCACTCACCAATGTCCGTTTGATGCCATCCCTGCCCCAGGTCCATTCACTAATCACTATATACTTATAAAACGCAATTCATGGAAATCTTAAATGTGCTTAAACAACTTACTAAAATAATGACTTTAATAAAAGTGTAAGGACGTGCATGTTTGAAAAGCTGACCTCAGCTCAGCCTTGTCCTTTAGCAGCAAAGATTGCTTGACACTCTAAACTGATTCAGTTAACAGAGAAAGGAATGTTGCATTTCATTCATTTCACGCAGAGAACTGAATAACATCGAAAGATACTAAAGAAGAAAGGCGCAATGCCAAGGCGTATGCAATAGGGGGGAGTTGTAGACCAAATTGCTTATACAAGGTGTCTGTTCTCAGAATGTTGTTTTTATATAATATAGCAGAAGCATACAATATTGAACAAGTTTACACATTACGAATCTAACAGACAAACCATTTACTGGAGTGATGCTTAACTGCATTTATTAGGTCCTTACTCCTGGAGGCTAGCTCCGCAAAATGATAATTCAGTTCAGTTTATGACCTTACCCCCAACCATGGTGTTAGTAACATGTCCAATAGAAAGCGATTCCATTGTCCAAGTAAAAGCTGGTTGGAAACAGCCAGAGGACATAATCTTAGTATTGGACATATGTATCTTGAAGGTATCCTTATTATTAAGCTAATTGTAATCTTACAGCCGCGGAAGTTGTGGTCTGTGACATTGATACAATGATCAACTCATCAGCGTATGCTACATTATTGATCCGATCCTTGAATGGCCCTTTTTAAAAAGGACCCTTCTCATTAGTCCAAGAATGCTGTCAAATCCACAATGTATAGAGCGAATAACAGCCGTGCCAAATTGCACCCCTGGTTCAGATCCTTGGTGGTAAGAATATTAAGGAAAAGACCCTTGCCTGTACCCAAGTGTCTGAATATAATTTTACCACAAAGGCAATTGGGTTTCGTCATTTCCACAAGATTATAAATTCTAATCTATTATTGGGGTTTCCCCTAGCTGGGCGCAGCTAACAGATTTAAGACCATGATGCTATCCAGAGCAGAGCAATTGTTCCCCAAACCCATGTGGGAGAATTATAACACCGTGTTATTGAGCACAAGCTTGGTTAAATAGGGGTGCTCTCGGTGTCCCGCAATGCTATTAGACAGGAGTTGTTTTGCAGTGACCACGGCTCACCGTTTATAAAATGCCTGCAGAATGGAGTCCGTGATTTCATTACCCTTCTAAGGCGCTCATGTACCGCATAAGCAAACGAGTTAGATACGTTCCCTGCGGGACAGGGCCACGTTGGGGTTGACATTTATGTTCACATAGTAAACTTTGAGACTACATAACGCAAAGGTTGTGACAGAAATAACGAGAACGCATTCGGCGTAAGTGCCTATCTTCTGACGGCCGTTTCACTGGGCGCCGAATAATGGTTTTGCTCTGTAACTAATGAAGGCCTAAGGGGCCGCGTTTCCAGCTTGTTAGCGAGATAACTGTTTTTTGCAGTGCGCTTTTAAAAACTGCATGAGGATACACGGACAAGCGACAGGACATTCACACGTGTCATGGAGAGGCGCCGAGGCGCTTTCTCTTACAGAAGTGTTCTACTCCGAAAAGTAGCTGGCTGTAGTGTCTGAGGGCCTACGACCAGACGCACGACCAGGTGTCTAAATGCCACAGTGAGCATACATGGAAACAAGAGAATGCCCGATAGGCGTGTGTCTAGCTGAGAAATGACTGCAAAGCTTCGGCAAAAAGTTTCACTTCTGTTTTTTTACTTCTGCCCTCTCCTATACCGAAATACAAATGCTGCCAGAGAGGCTCCTCACCCGATAACAGCATTCCCGCCTCCCGCCTCCCGCCGTGGAGAATACATTCGCCTCCGGCTTCCCGCCTCCCGCCGTGGTGAATACATTCGCCTCCGGCTTCCCGCCTCCCGCCGTGGTGAATACATTCGCCTCCCGCTTCCCGCCTCCCGCCGTGGTGAATACATTCGCCTCCCGCCTCCCGCCATGGTAAATACATTCCCCTCCCGCCTCCCGCCGTAGTAAATACATTCGCCTCCCGCCTCCCGCCTCCCGCCTCCCGCCTCGGTAAATACATTCTCCTTACCTGCAACTTCTCACGCCCGCACCGCCGCCAACCGCCGCCACCACCACTCGAAATGTGCTGCATGACATGGTCGCGCCGCTCGCTTTTTAAAAGCGGCGGGCGGCGCGAATCTCTTGCGACGGCCTGTGTGCGCGCTCCACGATAGGTGGTGCGCGCTGACGTCATTGAAGGTGCGCGCGCGCGCGCGCGCGGCCTAGAGGGAACAGTGCTATTCACTACCGCACCCTCTGACACTCCTCTTCCTCTGTGTCCGATTGTCCAGGCCGGACCCAGGCTATCACCTAGCCCTGCGGATGTAGTTTATGGCCCCAGCTGTAGAGAATCCAGACATACCAATCCTCCCGATTCAGGCGTGAGACTACTGATTTCAGTGCTAGTCTTCCGCCTCCCGATTCCTGCAAGGAAAAACCCGGGGGCATATTACCAACAACTAGCGATAATTTTTGTCTCTAACTTGTTTAGAGACAAAAATTATCGCCGCACATCGGCGAATTTTATCGCAGATAAACCTTGCTATTAGCAAGGTTTATCGCAAATGCGATAAAAAATGGCCGCAATGCATGAATATCGCTGAAAAGTCAGCGATATTCATGCATTATCCAGCAAATGCTCTTAGCCATGTTATCCACCTTCCATTGGATAACATGGCTAAAAACTGCTCAGGGCAGGTGTTAGCTTTTGGAGATATTCGCGCTTAGCGCGAATATCTCCAAAAGTTGGTAATAGGAGATAGCGATGGTTAGGGACTGTTTCCAGTCGCTAACATCTTGGCACGCCCACTTTGCATGTCATTAGTGATAAATATCACTGACATGCAAAGCGGGGCCCAATGAATCCTTATTGATAAACATTGTCTGCGCCATCTTGCCTTTTTGTCCAATGCCACAATTTTGTCGTGCACGGCAGCCATTTTAGATGCCTTGACCAGACCCTCTCTCTGCACGCCGTCGATTCTCAGCACGGTTCCCCACCCTCGCAAGCATCTCCCCACGCACTGGTCACCCCCGCTCTCTCTCTCATGCATGGGCCCTATACTTCCCCCCATCTGCGCTGCTCTTCCCTGAGAATCACACCCTGTGCCCGCCCGACACCTCCCTTTCACCCTATTCACTACCGCACCCTCTGACACTCCTCTTCCTCTGTGTCCGATTGTCCAGGCCGGACCCAGGCTATCACCTAGCCCTGCGGATGTAGTTTATGGCCCCAGCTGTAGAGAATCCAGACATACCAATCCTCCCGATTCAGGCGTGAGACCACTGATTTCAGTGCTAGTCTTCCGCCTCCCGATTCCTGCAAGGAAAAACCCGGGGGCATATTACCAACAACTAGCGATAATTTTTGTCTCTAACTTGTTTAGAGACAAAAATTATCGCCGCACATCGGCGAATTTTATCGCAGATAAACCTTGCTATTAGCAAGGTTTATCGCAAATGCGATAAAAAACGGCCGCAATGCATGAATATCGCTGAAAAGTCAGCGATATTCATGCATTATCCAGCAAATGCTCTTAGCCATGTTATCCACCTTCCATTGGATAACATGGCTAAAAACTGCTCAGGGCAGGTGTTAGCTTTTGGAGATATTCGCGCTTAGCGCGAATATCTCCAAAAGTTGGTAATAGGAGATAGCGATGGTTAGGGACTGTTTCCAGTCGCTAACATCTTGGCACGCCCACTTTGCATGTCATTAGTGATAAATATCACTGACATGCAAAGCGGGGCCCAAGATGGTCGCTATCTCCTTTTAGCTGTCACTAACTGGTGTTAGCGACAGCTTGGTAATAGGGAGATAATTTTATCTCCTTTTTTTTGGCTTTTAAAGCCAAAAAAGCGGAAATAAACCCCCTTGATAATATGCCCCACGATTCCTCGGGGGTTTCAGCTGACAGGGCTTGGTATTGTGTTACGTGCTAATTCTTCCAGGAAACGTCAGAGGGTCGATGCAGGGGTTCTAGAAGGGGTGATAAACCATTTAAGCCTCATGAACAAGCGCATGGTCTTTTAAAGATTTGTGAAGTACTCGGGCGGCGGTGTGTGTGTGCCCTCTAGCAGGAGCGGGCGTGGGGGCACTGCCAGCAACTTGCCAGGCCAGACAGTGTTCAACACGTGCATCACCCTTTCTCTGCCTGCTATTGCGCTCCATGCTTCGGAAAGGTAAGAAAAAGAACGTGCATTTGAGTTTGAAATGTCCGATCCTGTAGCAGTACACTTGCAAAGCCCACACATGACAATAACCAGATTCAAGGCCCCATTCACCCGATTTTTTAAAAAAATATAGTACTCCAAGAAAGTTGGATTATAAAACTTTATTAACTTTTAAATATAACGAACGCAACAAAAACTGTAAATATATTTAAACATTTTTTGATAAAAAAAAACAACAATGGTCAGAAGCTGTCTTTTGTGCGAATAGTCCCAAGGCAGCACAACGTGCTGAGTTGTGGAAGGCACCCAGGTGAAGAACCATCCCTTCTTTAAACCCCATGGTGACCAACTATAGTTTCAATGAGTGCTATGTCCCAGGTTTTACATAAAGTAGTGTTTACCTAGAGTGGTGCTGTGTAGGACACTCTGAATGGAAATTAACCAGAACTATAACGATAACAACAACAACAACAATAATATAACTTTTATGCCCAAATTACGCAAACATTTAGCTAATCTGCTAAAGGTGGGAGTCGCCATTTCTTTACAATAATCAATAATGAAAAATCAACATCAATAGGGTTGTCCGTATTCCCGATGCAGCACTATAGTGCAACATACACAGCACCTGGGGTGTCAAGAGTGAACAGGTCCTAGCTGCTTAACCAATGACTGACAAATGCTATATTAAACACTTACTATGTATAATACTTGCGTTCACAATAGTTTTACTTTACTAAACAGAACAAAAGATGTCCCCTGTAAGTAAACCCATATTAGCAGTTTCAGTTATTGAACATCCTAAGGTTTTATGACATGGGGAACAGTGGTGATATCCTGGGCCACCCATCCGTAGCCTCTCTAATCTCCATTACAATGTGTTTCTTGCTAAAATTAGCCAGAACTATAACCATAACAACAACAACAACAATAATATAACTTTAACGTCCAAATTACACAAAGATTTAGCTAATCTGGTAAAGGGGGGGAGTCGCCATTTCTTTGGATAATTTATTCATCCATCCGTAACCTCTCTAATCTCCATTACAATATGTTTCTTGCTGTCGCTAGCTGATGAAAAAACTAAAGTGATAACTTCCTCATCCTTATTTTGTCTTTCTTTGTTCCTTAAGATGTTATCTGTGTCAACCTCTTCCGAGAATGCTGATGCGTTAGGGATTTCCTTGTGTTTCTTAATAGCATTGGTGTCTGCACACTTCTTTGTCAATTCTGTGAACATGATAACTGCTTCATAAACAGACGATATCCTTGTTAAGTCATTAGTGTTAAGTGTGTCTGAAACTACAGTGCCCTTCTGTTTTTCTTTCTTCAGGCTCTACAGAGTTTTGTGTGTTGTTCTTTTGAGCGACAATTATTCCAGAGGTTTCAGGTTCACTTGTTTTGTCCTGCAGTGAGTTAACAGCTTTAGAGACTTCATGTTTATTTGCTATGTCCTGCTGTGCGTCAACTGCTTCAGAGACGTCAGCCTCATTTGTTATGTTTGACTAGATCCTGGACCTGCCCGGCAGCGCCCAAAATGGCGCCGGTGTAAATGGGACTCGTAACTGCTTGTTGTGTACTGGTTGCCCAACCTTGATATCACGAGATACGTATGCAGTTTTGAAGCACATGGCGGAGGCTCGTCTGCTGTAGTGGGGCGCCCCTTTATCGTTTCAGTCGCCATTCCGCCCGCTTTTGCTACACTGTGCCTTTTCCGCCATTCAGCTGTTTACCGCCCGCTCTTACGGCTACAGCGTCTCGCTCACCATGTAGTTGAGTTGCTCCCACTCTTGCGGTGCAGCGATAGGCGGCTGCCACAGGACTCTTAAAATGGCGGCCGGCTCTTCGGATTTGGGCCTGGTCCAGTAAAATGGCCCTGGGACACCTTGGAACTCGGACGCTTGTCTGCCAGGGCTTGGGTCCCATTCTCGAAAGCGTCCCCTCAGCCTTGAAGATTGTACAAAAGTCTTGGGGGCCCTCGACTCCCGCAGGCTTCCGGTGGGGAGCGGCTGCCATGATTGCTTGCGGAATGGCCACGACGGAGCTCCGAGATGGTGGTGCTCTCATCGTGACGCCAGCTTCAGTCTGAAACATCCAGAAACAAGGTGGGGCTTTCATCGTTTGGGAAAAAAAATGTTTTAATCCAATGAAAAGTGTTATTTTTAGGTCACATGACCTAGTCTTACATCATTAGGAAAACAAAAGTAAAATGAACCAATGAAAAGTTTTATTAACAAGTCACATGACCTGTTATGCTTACGTTACGCGCTGCGCGGCGCGCTCTGGATCGTTTCCGGGAAGCTGCGCCTTGCGCACCGGAGCACTTCCGGGTGCGCTAACGCGGCGCGTCATATGACGCATTACGCGACAACGCAGGTCCAGAATATAGTCAAAATGTCTTCACCAACCAGCGGTCGGAATACAACCGCTTTCAGCGGTCCAAAAAGTTCTGTTAAATCTTAAGAGCGGGAGCAACTCAACTACATGGTGAGCGAGACGCTGTAGTCGCAAGAGCGGGCGGTAAACAGCTGAATGGCGGAAGAGGCACAGAGTACCAAAAGCGGGCGGAATGGCAACTAAAACGGTAAAGGGGCGCCCCACTACAGCGTGTCTTCAGGTCAAACGGATTTTGGGACAAGGTCCAGAATGGAAGAGTCATCAAAAGGCAAAAAATTCCGCCGGACCCAGGGAGCCGGCCGCCTATATTGGGGGCGATCTCAGGCCACACCAGGGCAACACGACTTGGGGAGGGGGCAGGAGCCAAGCGCCCCCTCCCAGTCCGCGCCATCTCACCACCCCTCGGGGGCCTCCGTCAAGCGGTTTAGGGAGGCATCGTATCACATTGTTTTCCAATGCAGTCAGGTCCACAAACGGACCCCACTTACTTTGAATAGTGAAGCTGCAGCAGGTGCAAATAAGGTTTAGACAGTGTTACAAGCGCTGCTTAGAACTCTGAAGTATGGCACTCAACATCCAGAACTTATGCCATTTGTGTAAGGCAGTGACATCGAAGCAACTCAGGGACCAAAAGCATGAACGAATACTCACGTATGAAAATCTTATTTGGGGAAGGGGCAGGATCCAAACGCCCCCTCGCAGTTCGCGCCACTACACCGTATGTAGAAAATCTGAAGCCATCGTTCTACAAACTCTCAACGCTTGCTATCAGTGCATGAGTTTCATGCTCGATCGATTGAGCTAGCCGGATCGGGCAACAAAGAGTATAAAATAGTTATGTAAATAGTTATTTAATAAAATGTTTTACCCTGTTTCTTTGCTGGTGTGTTGTCTATATTTATAATATTTGCATAGGGTTTGTCGTTATTTTGGGCGGGGTGGGTGACGGAGCCGAGCTGTCTTGCAGCCCTCATGGTGTGGAGCTCAGTTCATTTCACTATTTTCGTATTTCTCATGAAGGGTTGTTCCTAATGTTTGTATTTTAGCGAGGTCAAAAAGAGATCCAATTAGTGGTCTACTGATTTTGCACGATTACTTTTATTTTTTTACACGATTATTCACTATCTGCAAAGACTAAACAGAGTATTGCGACTTTGTGCTTGTTTGTAAATAGAGAATGATCCAAAGAGAACCAATTCTAAAACAGTAAATGCTTGGATAACAATCAATCAAATGGAGAGACAAGCAGGTACGACGGATTACAACGGGGGTAAAGGTTTGCGTTAACTACCCTTCACTATCTGCAAAGAGAGAGTACTACTAAGAGAAAAGAGGGGAGTGGGGGGGGGAAGCATTCAAAGCACATGAGCGTGCATAAACACGAAAACGTTTTTACCTATCACGTACTTGACATTTGACAGCTTTTGATATTTGCTATTAAAAAACCATTGAAATTCACAGAAAAAAACATAGGTTATAGTCCATATATAGTTAGGAATTTGCATTTACAAAACCTTGAAAATTCAATGAAAAAACCATTGGTTATAGAACATATATAGTTAGGAATTTGCATTTACAAAACCTTATTTTACTCGCATAAAACCATTGAAATTCCATATATAGTTAGATGCGCTAACTATATATCGCGCATCCGCAATCCACTGCTGATGATGTCACATATTACATCATTCATGACATGGTTAGTGACATCACTGATGACATCACTGATGACATCTCAAATGACATCACTGATAAAATCACTGATAACATCTCATTTGACATGACTGATCACATCACTGATGATATCATTCATGTGATAATACCATGAACCTCTTCAGACTCTAATATAACCTTAGATACAATCAGTGTAAACAGACAGTCACAGACTGTCACTCATCCATGGAGTTACTCACACACCTAGTCAGTTATGCAAAAAATCAATCACACCTCCATTTTCTCAACTATACAGTTATACACACCTTACTTATTCAAACATATACTAACACATATTTACTTTACTCTCTTATACAATCCCTGATACATGTTCACAATGATCCATACAGCCACTCACACATTCACTGGCTCTTATGCACAGTTATTTATAGATGTCAACTCTCACATGTACTGTGTTTTACATATGTACTTACTTTGACATGTAGCACTGAGATATCCATTCACTCACTAATACACTCATGCACAGTCAACCGCCCATACAGCTGTTTCCACATGCACTTTTGAACCCATACATATAGTGAATCAACTACTCACACATCTATGTACAGAGTCACACACCTCCCAGCCACCCATACACACACACTCAGTTTCCCATACAAATACTTGGACAACCAATGAATAACCCATACAGTTACTCATATAGCTACTGATCAACATATGCAGCAGTTTGTAGAACAACAGATATAATGATGCACAAATTAAAACAGTTTAGTCACTAACCCATGCACTCAGTGAGACACATTTAATCACTCACTCATACAGCCAGTCATGCACCTACTAAATCCTTCATCCAGACACTTATACATCCACTCATTCTTCAATATGTAAGACATATTTTAACTTTACAGAAACAAACAGTCACTGGATGTTGTCATCAGTGATGTCATCAGTGATGTCATTTGAGATGTCATCAGTGATGTCATCAGTGATGTCACTAACCATGTCATGAATGATGTAATATGTGACATCATCAGCAGTGGATTGCGGGTGCGCGATATATAGTTAGCGCATCTAACTATATATGGAATTTCAATGGTTTTATGCGAGTAAAATAAGGTTTTGTAAATGCAAATTCCTAACTATATATGTTCTATAACCAATGGTTTTTTCATTGAATTTTCAAGGTTTTGTAAATGCAAATTCCTAACTATATATGGACTATAACCTATGGTTTTTTCTGTGAATATATATATATATATATGTATGAAAGCTCTACCCCTCCCGGTCCCGGGTGGGAATAAGGACAGCACACGCGGGAATTCTCGTTTAGAAGCAACCTTTACTTGCACAGACGCGTTTCGGAAGCCACGCTTCCTTCCTCAATGTTTGTTACACCGCAACGCGCGTCTAGGCGCCATTTTATTTCAAAATACACACACAGCTCTAGATGGTAAGCATAGAGAGAGGACTGACGCGTGAGCGCCATATTACTAGTGCATGTCATTCTACAGAGGCATAGCTGTCATTAAACATTAGAATTCCACATTGTTATTGATGTTCATTTAAGAGTAAACCTCGCAAATAATAAAAGGAAATTACTCTGTAATATAGCCGTGGATCGACAAGGAACCTCTCTCATCTATACGATGGGCCGTGGAGTAAGATCTCGCCGTGGATCGGCTTGTGGCAACTCGGAGGTTGCCATTTAATTCTCCAAGACCCCGTATCTCATTTTTACACATCTATGCTGTATGATCAATTCAAAAATATTAAAAAGTTGCAAAATACTTGACAATAATCCTGAAAATACCAAAAGAAAAATATAGTTTGTGCAATATTCATCTGAACAATTGTCCTCTTCAATTGATTCTTAAACACAAAAGCACCATCAGTCACAGAGAGATACGCATGGCAGGTAACGTTTTCATTTCGCTAGTTATTATTACATCTATGGCCATCATGAATACACTGCATGTCATTGCTTTGGTTCTATCCTTAACTTCCTAAGTGTACAGTCAATTCCTCCCCACAATTCAATCCTAGAGGGGCCTTTGTCTGGCAGTCTATAATTTATCGGGATTCTAACCTACGAAGTTTTTGTAGTTTATCTCCTCCCCTGATGTTATCAGAAATTGCATCCAGGCAAAAATACTGTAACAGACTCCTGTCGCTCTTATGCTTAATGGAAAAGTGTCTTGCGACAGGGTATGTAAAATCTCTGTTAACTATGGCCCGCATGTGTTCTAAAATGCGCAGTTTGACGGGATTTATAGTGCTGCCTATGTACTTAAGCCCACAGGGACAGAGAAGGCAATAGACTGCAAGTGGTGAAGTGCAGGTAAGGAATTGCTTGATTTTCTTTTTAGTTCTACACCCCACAATCTCATAGGAATAAACACTTTTACTGTTGGCACAGGCCTTGCACCGGCCACAGGGAAAGAAACCTTTCGCATCTTTTAATTTTCCTGTTCGTGTGGGGATGGGTGACAAATGGCTGTGTACCAAAGTGTCCCTCAAAGAACGTGCCCTTTTGAAAGTGATTAGGGGGTTTACAGGTATGTCACTCCCTATAATGTTGTCACTTTGCAATATATGCCAATGTCTTTTCAAGATACTTCTTAATTGTTGACAGTCTTGAGAGTACGGTGTGATCATTCTAAATTTTTCTGTGTTGGCTGAGGGTTTATTCTTTTTGACAAATAGGGTCTGTCTTGGTGGTATCCTTACCCTGTCTAAGGTATTCTGTAACAGTTGCTTGCTATACCCCCTGGCCTCAAATCTCTCGTTACTTTCCTGGGCCGCTAGCTCAAAGTCTTCATTGGTGGAACAGTTATGTTTCAACCGTAGAAGCTCGCCATACGGTATACTTTTGATGAGTTTATGGGGATGATTACTTGACGCATGTAGCGTGCTGTTTCCAGCCGTTGGCTTTCTATAGAGGGAGGTTTTGATTTTATTGTCGATCACCTCAATTTTTAAATCCAAGTACACTGCCTCACTGGTACTAGCCTGGCCGGTGAAAATCAAGTTGCAATCATTCTCATTCAACACTTTGATATATTGCCAGGCTGTCTCTACTGCGCCATTCCACACTATACACAAATCGTCTATATAATGATACCATGAAACAATACAGTTAGACCACTGCTCTTTCTCAGGGCCCCAGGCCTCCTGCTCCTCCCACCAGCCCACGAATAAATTCGCGTAGCTGGGGGGGAAGCAGGAACCCATGGCAGTACCGGAAAGCTGTCTAAACAAGGCATCCTGGAATAAAAAGATGTTATTATGGAGACAAAATGCAATTAACTCCATCAGCATTACGTTGTGCTGGGCATATTTCAAGGGTCTCTTCCCTAAAAAATATTGTATCGCCTTCATTCCTTGTGCATGCTCAATGCTCGTGTAGAGACTAGTAATGTCAAGAGTCAACAGGCAATACCCTGGATGCAAGTCGACTGATTCAATCTTTTCAATAAAATCGGCAGTGTCTCGGATATACGATTTTAAACCCAAAACTATATCAAACAGAAAGTGATCCAGAAACTTCGAAAGATTTTCGGTAAGGCTGCCCATGGATGAAATAATGGGGCGCCCTGGTGGTTTATCCATCCTCTTATGTACTTTGGGTAAGTAGTAAAAGGTGGGGGTAATTGGATGTATTGTTTTCAAAAAGAAATATTCTTCAGTCTCGAGCATCTGTTTGTCATGCCATTTTTTGAGCAATCCATGCAGTTCTTCAATACTGGACTGATATCTCTGTTTTGTAGTCAATTCATAACAAGACTTGTCCTGCAATTGTCGCATGGCTTCTAGGACGTAATCCTCACGTGACAGGATGACCACATTGCCGCCTTTGTCTGAAGGTTTACAGAGCACTCAAAAGCATTCCCCAAACCTCGCAGCGCTGTGATTCACTCGCTGCTTCCGCCTTGAGTGATCGCTCCCCTCGCTGCTCCTCACAGCGTGGTATCGTATTGCTGCACTGTAACCAAGTTGTGATATCTGCATAGCGCATTGTAACCAAGTTGTAATATTTGCATAGCGCCATTTTTTGTAAGCTTCGTAATTTCATAGCGCTATTATCCCACAGCGCTTACATTGCTTTGATTGCATTGTTGTGTGTGATTTCCCCCGGCGCCCTGCTCTGACCTCCCCTCCATTTTGATCCTGCTGTTGTTGTGTTCCCCTGAGCCCGCCACGCCTCCCAGCTGAGCCGCCCTCCCACAAGCACTCAAAAGCATTCCCCAAACCTCGCAGCGCTGTGATTCACTCGCTGCTTCCGCCTTGAGTGATCGCTCCCCTCGCTGCTCCTCACAGCGTGGTATTGTATTGCTGCACTGTAACCAAGTTGTGATATCTGCATAGCGCATTGTAACCAAGTTGTAATATTTGCATAGCGCCATTTTTTGTAAGCTTCGTAATTTCATAGCGCTATTATCCCACAGCGCTTACATTGCTTTGATTGCATTGTTGTGTGTGATTTCCCCCGGCGCCCTGCTCTGACCTCCCCTCCATTTTGATCCTGCTGTTGTTGTGTTCCCCTGAGCCCGCCACGCCTCCCAGCTGAGCCGCCCTCGCCCCTCCCCCTCCACTATCCATATATGACAGTAGTTCCCGCGCGCAGCGTCCACGCGCAGCGACCGCGCCCAATCCGCGCCGAAGGTGCGCCAAAGGTAAGCCCGTCTACGCCCGTCCGCGCCAAGCCCGCGCCCAGCGCCAGACCCCCTGCCCTTCGCGCTTCCCAGCCCTCTCGCATTACCTACGATGCCGCCACCCTCCTAGCCCTTAACCCCGGTCGCGCCCCCAACTGCGTCCAAGCCGCTCCTGGACGCACCCATGGACCGTTCTCCTGCTTCTCCTGCAAATTTAGCGGCACCGACAACATCTCCGCTACGACCACACCACAGATTCCCGACGCCAACCACCTACAATGCATCCTTCTCAACACCCGATCAGTCCACAGGCACGCCATTGACCTTTGGAACCTACTAGACACCATCTCTCCCGACGTCGCCTTCCTAACGGAAACATGGATGAACGCTTCCTCCGCCCCTGACATCGCCATCGCTATCCCTGATGACTATAAGATCACACGCAAAGACCGCACCGACCATACAGGAGGAGGAATCGCTATCGTCCATAAGAAATCCATCCGCATCTCTACCAGCTCCGACGCCAACCTCGCCAACTCCGAACACCTTCACTTCCAGATCCACATCGACCCCAAGACAACTCTTAGAGGCACCCTCCTTTACAGACCACCAGGACCCCGCGCAAAATTCAGTGAAGACATCACGGACTTCATCACCCCACACGCGCTCCCCTCCAAAGACTACATCCTTCTGGGAGACCTCAACTTCCACCTCGAAAAGATCAACGACCGCAACACCGCCACCCTCTTAGACAACCTCGCCAACCTCGGACTTAAACAACTGGTCACTTCCCCCACCCACATCGCAGGTCACACACTCGACCCCATCTTCACCTCCAGCAACCATGTCCCCTTCAGCCACACTACGGATCTCCTCTGGACTGACCACAGCTGCGTTCACTTCACCTACAACAAGCCGAAACCCATCATCCACCTCCAACCAACTCTACAAAGAAACTGGAACAAAATCACCACGGATCAGATCTCCACTTCGCTCCTTCGAACCTCCCCAGCCCTCTCTTCTAACGCCAACGAAGCCGCCTCCAACCTCACCCTTTGGTTATCCAACACCGCCGACACCTTAGCACCACTGAAAAAACGTCAACACAAACTTGGCAACAAGAAGGCCTCATGGTTCAATGATGATCTCAAGAAGTCCAAGAAACTGTGCCGCTCCCTTGAAAAGGCCTGGAAAAAAGACCCATCCACCAGCAACAAGGACGCCTTCAAAAGCGCCACCCGTATTCACCACCAACTGATCCGAAAAGCCAAGAAAACAGCATTCAAGGATCGACTTGACAACAACGCCCACAACAGCAAGGAACTTTTCAACATCGTCAAGGAATTTTCCAACCCCTCGGCCAACTCCAACGACATCACCCCCTCTCAAACCCTCTGCGACTCCCTAGCCTCTTTTTTCCACAACAAGATTGCTGACATCCACAACAGCTTTGACAACCAACCCGGATGCCAACCCACCCTACCATCTGCTGACCATCTTCCCCCCGTAAACACCCTTAACGCCTGGAACACAATCTCCACTGAGGACACCATCCGCCTGATGAATTCCATCCACTCTGGATCCCCCACAGACCCATGCCCTCACCACATCTTCAACAAAGCAGACTCCGTCATAGTTCCGCACCTCCGAGACGTCATCAACTGCTCCTTCAACTCCGCTACCTTCCCAGAAGACTGGAAACACGCTGAACTCACCGCCCTTCTGAAAAAACCAACAGCAGACCCCACCGAACTCAAAAACTACCGCCCCATCTCGCTTCTTCCATTCCCGGCCAAAGTCATCGAGAAAGCTGTCAACAACCAGCTCGCCGCCTTCCTCGAAGCCAACAAATCACTCGACCCCTCACAATCTGGCTTCCGAGCCAAACACAGCACTGAGACCGCTCTCATCGCAGCAACAGACGACATTCGAACTCTACTGGACAATGGAGACACAGTCGCCCTCATCCTCCTCGACCTCTCTGCAGCCTTCGACACAGTCTGCCACTGCACCCTTTTACAACGCCTCAGAAACATCGGAATCCAAGGAAAAGCACTGGAATGGATCACCTCGTTCCTCACCGGAAGAACCCAGAGAGTCCGCCTCCCACCATTCAAGTCCGAGGCCTCTGAAATCATCTGCGGCGTACCTCAAGGATCCTCACTCAGTCCCACCCTCTTCAACGTATACATGAGCCCCCTCGCGGCCATCGCCCGCCAACACAACCTCAACATCATCTCTTACGCGGATGACACTCAACTGATCCTTTCTCTCACCAAGGACCCCAGCACCGCCAAAACTAACCTACACGAAGGAATGAAAGAAGTCGCCGAATGGATGAAACAAAGCCGTCTGAAACTGAACTCAGACAAAACAGAAGTCCTCATCTTAGGTACATCCCCCTCTGCATGGGACGACTCCTGGTGGCCGGAAGCCCTCGGAAAAGCACCCATCCCGACAGACCACGCACGGAACCTCGGCGTCATCCTGGATTCTTCACTCTCAATGAACAGACAAGTCAGCGCCGTATCCTCTTCCTGCTTTAACATTCTTCGCATGCTCAGAAAAACATTTCGCTGGATCCCCTCCGAAACAAGGAAATCAGTCACCCACGCTCTAGTCACGAGCCGACTGGACTACGGAAACACCCTCTACGCAGGTACCACCGCTAAACTCCAGAAGAAACTACAACGAATCCAAAACGCCTCAGCCAGGCTCATATTAGACATCCCACGCAACAAACACATCTCTGGTCACCTTAAAGACCTCCACTGGCTACCCGTCAATAAGAGGATCACTTTCCGACTGCTTACCCACGCACACAAATCACTCTACGACATCGGTCCAGATTGCCTCAACTCTCGACTGTCCTTCTACACCCCCTCCCGCCAACTTCGCTCTTCCAGCCAAGCCTTCGCCACTGTACCTCGCATCAACAAGACCACCATGGGAGGCAGATCCTTTTCATACCTGGCTGCCAAAACATGGAACTCACTCCCCGCTTACCTTCGCCTCACCCAGAATCACCTAGCGTTCAGAAAGCAGCTTAAAACGTGGATATTTGACAAATAATCCTCCTCCCCTTCCTAAGCGCCTTGAAACCCTCTGGGTATGTAGTGCGCTATACAAATTTTATGACTTGACTTGACTTGACTCTTCGGCCAATGTTTTTAATGCGGTCCGCTGTTGTTCAGTTAAGTTGTTTCTACGTCCCGATGGTTTTTTGTGCATGCGCATTTTTCTTAGATCACTGATCACTAGCTCTGAGAAAGTGTCTATCATGTCTGTTTGTGTTGGAGGCACAAATTTCGACGTGAGTTTGAGACCACTATTAGGAGCCTCTTGTTCAACGTCCACAGCCTTTAATCTCTGAGTTAGGCTGTCCATTGGTATTGCTGTTGTTCCTGCTGTGTTCTCCAATCGTAATTCTTCAAGCAGTTCCAAAGAGGTTAGGTCACTCACTTTCAACAGATCAGTGTCTTTGTAGCGTGATCGAATTAGTTTTGCTTCATCTGTAGTTGGTTTGGTCTTGAAAAATTTGTGCAGGCGAAGTCTTCTAATGAATTGAAACAGATCAATTCTGGTCTGGGTGTATTCGAGGTTACTATCGGGGCAGAAGGTTAGTCCCAATTTGAGGACTGACTCTTCTGAGGGTGAGAGCGTTCTTGTGGAGAGGTTAATGATTGTGAGATGGTCTGTCTTTTCTTCGGATCCTACCATCTTGATCCCCTTTTGGCTCTTGTCTTGCGTGTTGGAGCCTCCGCATTTACCGCTCTCCCTCTTCCTCTGCCTCTTCCGACCGCCCCTTCTGGTTTTTCCCCGTCTTCTGGGGGTTTGTTCTTCCCTCCCCTCAACCAGTGCAATCGGATCACTTGAACCTCCGTTTGAAAAGGGGTATCCTCGGTGTGTTGCAGGGTTCTGGTTTCATCTTCAGATTGTTCACCCTCTGTAACCTCAGACTCCGATGTATCAACGTTCATCGGTGCGGCCGCACCGGCAGCTTTGTTCCTGCTTAACAAATCCTTCCGTGTCTGATCGTACTTCTTAGAGAACGTGAGGACTCGGCCCATAGCATAGTCCCTTTCGTCTCTATCAAATTTTTCTTGTTTCCGAGTGCGTATTTTTAGCTCATACTTTTCCAGTCGTTTCTTCATCTGGGTTCTTAGCTGGTCTTGCTGTACTTTGTCGTCATTGGATGCTAGCTCTGTTTCCATAGTCTCGATTTCTTTGAGGACCTTCTCTCTATCGCTCCAAGCGAATTGAACTAGGATTTCTAGCATCCCTTCGCAACATTTAGCAATATGTGCTGCCCAGGTTTCAAGAAGCAGTGGGTCCGGGTGCTCGTAAGCGGGAATTGTAAATATCCGCAAACCTCTTGGCACTCGTTTAACTTCTATGTATCCTTGGAGTGATGTACCTTCCCACCACTTACGAAGCTCACGCTCGTATAGTTTCTCCAGTTTTCCAAACTGCGAGGCCAATGGACTGGGAGCTTCAGTTGTTTTCGTCACTGGTTGAGTGGTAACGGCAGGATTTTTATTTTTAAACATTCCCGTCGCTAAGTCGCGACGTTGCGAGATGTTAAACATGCTGTTATTTACAGCATGTTATAAACAGCATGTTTAACATCTCGCAACGTCGCGACTTAGCGACGGGAATGTTTAAAAATAAAAATCCTGACGTTACCACTCAACCAGTGACGAAAACAACTGAAGCTCCCAGTCCATTGGCCACGCAGTTTGGAAAACTGGAGAAACTATACGAGCGTGAGCTTCGTAAGTGGTGGGAAGGTACATCACTCCAAGGATACATAGAAGTTAAACGAGTGCCAAGAGGTTTGCGGATATTTACAATTCCCGCTTACGAGCACCCGGACCCACTGCTTCTTGAAACCTTGGCAGCACATATTGCTAAATCTTGCGAAGGGATGCTAGAAATCCTAGTTCAATTCGCTTGGAGCGATAGAGAGAAGGTCCTCAAAGAAATCGAGACTATGGAAACAGAGCTAGCATCCAATGACGACAAAGTACAGCAAGACCAGCTAAGAACCCAGATGAAGAAACGACTGGAAAAGTATGAGCTAAAAATACGCACTCGGAAACAAGAAAAATTTGATAGAGACGAAAGGGACTATGCTATTGCCGAGTCCTCACGTTCTCTAAGAAGTACGATCAGACACGGAAGGATTTGTTAAGCAGGAACAAAGCTGCCGGTGTGGCCGCACCGATGAACGTTGATGCATCGGAGTCTGAGGTTACAGAGGGTGAACAATCTGAAGATGAAACCAGAACCCTGCAACACACCGAGGATACCCCTTTTCAAACGGAGGTTCAAGTGATCCGATTGAACTGGTTGAGGGGAGGGAAGAACAAACCCCCAGAAGACGGAGAAAAACCAGAAGGGGCGGTCGGAAGAGGCAGAGGAAGAGGGAGAGCGGTAAATGCGGAGGCTCCAACACGCAAGACAAGAGCCAAAAGGGGATCAAGATGGTAGGATCCGAAGAAAAGACAGACCATCTCACAATCATTACCTCTCCACAAGAACGCTCTCACCCTCAGAAGAGTCAGTCCTCAAATTGGGACTAACCTTCTGCCCCGATAGTAACCTCGAATACACCCAGACCAGAATTGATCTGTTTCAATTCATTAGAAGACTTCGCCTGCACAAATCTTTCAAGATCAAACCAACTACAGATGAAGCAAAACTAATTCGATCACGCTACAAAGACACTGATCTGTTGAAAGTGAGTGACCTAACCTCTTTGGAACTGCTTGAAGAATTACGATTGGAGAACACAGCAGGAACAACAGCAATACCAATGGACAGCCTAACTCAGAGATTAAAGGCTGTGGACGTTGAACAAGAGGCTCCTAATAGTGGTCTCAAACTCAAGTCGAAATTTGTGCCTCCAACACAAACAGACATGATAGACACTTTCTCAGAGCTAGTGATCAGTGATCTAAGAAAAATGCGCATGCACAAAAAACCATCGGGACGTAGAAACAACTTAACTGAACAACAGCGGCCCGCATTAAAAACATTGGCCGAAGACACATCAATAGTCTGTAAACCTTCAGACAAAGGCGGCAATGTGGTCATCCTGTCACGTGAGGATTACGTCCTAGAAGCCATGCGACAATTGCAGGACAAGTCTTGTTATGAATTGACTACAAAACAGAGATATCAGTCCAGTATTGAAGAACTGCATGGATTGCTCAAAAAATGGCATGACAGATGCTCGAGACTGAAGAATATTTCTTTTTGAAAACAATACATCCAATTACCCCACCTTTTACTACTTACCCAAAGTACATAAGAGGATGGATAAACCACCAGGGCGCCCCATTATTTTATCCATGGGCAGCCTTACCGAAAATCTTTCGAAGTTTCTGGATCACTTTCTGTTTGATATAGTTTTGGGTTTAAAATCGTATATCCGAGACACTGCCGATTTTATTGAAAAGATTGAATCAGTCGACTGGCATCCAGGGTATTGCCTGTTGACTCTTGACATTACTAGTCTCTACACGAGCATTGAGCATGCACAAGGAATGAAGGCGATACAATATTTTTTAGGGAAAAGACGCTTGAAATATGCCCAGCACAACGTAATGTTGATGGAGTTAATTGCATTTTGTCTCCATAATAACATCTTTTTATTCCAGGATGCCTTGTTTAGACAGCTTTCCGGTACTGCCATGGGTTCCTGCTTCGCCCCCAGCTACGCGAATTTATTCGTGGGCTGGTGGGAGGAGCAGGAGGCCTGGGGCCCTGAGAAAGAGCAGTGGTCTAACTGTATCGTTTCATGGTATCGTTATATAGACGATTTGTGTATAGTGTGGAATGGCTCAGTAGAGACAGCCTGGCAATATATCAAAGTGTTGAATGAGAATGATTGCAACTTGATTTTCACCGGCCAGGCTAGTACCAGTGAGACAGTGTACTTGGATTTAAAAATTGAGGTGATCAACAATAAAATCAAAACCTCCCTCTATAGAAAGCCAACGGCAGGAAACAGCACGCTACATGCGTCAAGTAATCATCCCCATAAACTCATCAAAAGTATACCGTATGGCGAGCTTCTACGGTTGAAACGTAACTGTTCCACCAATGAAGACTTTGAGCTGGCGGCCCAGGAAAGTAACGAGAGATTTGAGGCCAGGGGGTATAGCAAGCAACTGTTACAGAATACCTTAGACAGGGTAAGGATACCACCAAGACAGACCCTATTTGTCAAAAAGAATAAACCCTCAGCGAACACAGAAAAATTTAGAATGATCACACCGTACTCTCAAGACTGTCAACAATTAAGAAGTATCTTGAAAAGACATTGGCATATATTGCAAAGTGACAACATTATAGGGAGTGACATACCTGTAAACCCCCTAATCACTTTCAAAAGGGCACGTTCTTTGAGGGACACTTTGGTACACAGCCATTTGTCACCCATCCCCACACGAACAGGAAAATTAAAAGATGCGAAAGGTTTCTTTCCCTGTGGCCGGTGCAAGGCCTGTGCCAACAGTAAAAGGGTTTATTCCTATGAGATTGTGGGGTGTAGAACTAAAAAGAAAATCAAGCAATTCCTTACCTGCACTTCACCATTTGCAGTCTATTGCCTTCTCTGTCCCTGTGGGCTTAAGTACATAGGTAGCACTATAAATCCCGTCAAACTGCGCATTTTAGAACACATGCGGGCCATAGTTAACAGAGATTTTACATACCCTGTCGCAAGACACTTTTCCATTAAGCATAAGAGCGACAGGAGTCTGTTACAGTATTTTTGCCTGGATGCAATTTCTGATAACATCAGGGGAGGAGATAAACTACAAAAACTTCGTAGGTTAGAATCCCGATACATTATAGACTGCCAGACAAAGGCCCCTCTAGGATTGAATTGTGGGGAGGAATTGACTGTACACTTAGGAAGTTAAGGATAGAACCAAAGCGATGACATGCAGTGTATTCATGATGGCCATAGATGTAATAATAACTAGCGAAATTAAAACGTTACCTGCCATGCGTATCTCTCTGTGACTGATGGTGCTTTTGTGTTTAAGAATCAATTGAAGAGGACAATTGTTCAGATGAATATTGCACAAACTATATTTTTCTTTTGGTATTTTCAGGATTATTGTCAAGTATTTTGCAACTTTTTAATATTTTTGAATTGATCATACAGCATAGATGTGTAAAAATGAGATACGGGGTCTTGGAGAATTAAATGGCAACCTCCGAGTTGTCACAAGCCGATCCACGGCGAGATCTTACTCCACGGCCCATCGTATAGATGAGAGAGGTTCCTTGCCGATCCACGGCTATATTACAGAGTAATTTCCTTTTATTATTTGCGAGGTTTACTCTTAAATGAACATCAATAACAATGTGGAATTCTAATGTTTAATGACAGCTATGCCTCTGTAGAATGACATGCACTAGTAATATGGCGCTCACGCGTCAGTCCTCTCTCTATGCTTACCATCTAGAGCTGTGTGTGTATTTTGAAATAAAATGGTGCCTAGACGCGCGTTGCGGTGTAACAAACATTGAGGAAGGAAGTGTGGCTTCCGAAACGCGTCTGTGCAAGTAAAGGTTGCTTCTAAACGAGAATTCCCGCGTGTGCTGTCCTTATTCCCACCCGGGACCGGGAGGGGTAGAGCTTTCGTATTTTAAGCGCGAGGCTCCGACGCGCTTGGACCTGCACCCGCCGTAAGAGTGCCCCGTACCTTGGAGCAGCGAGCAAGGATATATATATATATATATATATATATATGTTCTTATGCTTGTAGTTTTCAATACACTAATGCCATTCTCTGTTTTATGTCATAATGTAAAATGTAAACATTCAAAACTGTATTTCTGTATGTGCCTTCAACTAGCTTCCAATAATACTATCCTTTCAATGCTTAATTTGTAATACTATAAATGAGTCTTCTTTTAAGTGTCAACGAGGGAAAACTTTTCTTTCTTTTTATATGTTTGTGCGCATGCACATCTAAGTATACATTAGGAGTTCAGAGCAGTACAACATGATGTACACCTTCTGAAAAGGTGCCCCTTGCTACACCACCTGCAATCCCTGGAAGATCCGAAGCTGTTCCTTTTCCACAGCTTCCTCAGCAATTATTATTTGGCGAGGAGAAAGCTGGCCTTCCACCCCAAAACCAAGGTCAATCTACTTCATGGATGTAGGCCCATTAAACTTTGCCTTCTAAAACCCAATGAATCCCAAATATGGACTGTGTAGTGCAAGCACCACCAGGTTTATATCAGGCATGGGTTGACTGGGAAGTGTTCCTACCACACAAGACTGGACAAAACATGGTCAGAATACACTGTCTACACCGTCCACACCTTCTGCAGTCGTGCCACCGGTAGAACAACCTGTTCCCCTACCCACCACCTCAGCACTTGCATTGCCTTCCTATCCATCTTCCCTGATCCAATCCTTATCTGCGAGATTCCATCTTCGTTCTGCAGAACCTGTTCACTTCCCTAGCTGATCTAAATATCCTCCCAATATGGCTGCCACTACCCAGCAGTCAGTAGACAAAGGAGGATCGCCCAAGTCATTTCCTGTCATTTCTTTTCTGTGTCCTGTCACCCAAGCTGATGCAAGTGAGTGGTATTTTTCATTTTCATTTATGTATTTTCTTAATTATAATCTCTAAGCTTGCTATAGCAGCTTTGAGTCCTCTTTTATTTTTAACCCATATGCATCATGTTTCACCCGACCAGGCCTTGCCTTAGCAGTTCTCCGGTAGGGTGCATGGAGCTGTGTGGGTGCTGCACAGCATGTTGTACACTGTGCCCAATCCATCATGGTGCATCCTAGTGCCCTTGGGTGATCTCGTGAGATCTGGCATTGGTTAGAAAACGTCCAAAAATTGAAGTTTACATTGGTTTCAAAGCGGTGATGGTTTGTAGCTGTGGTTCGACTTCTTAGTGCGTGCTCCAGCATTTGGAGCACAATGGGGGTGACCGTTGAGAAGCCTCCAGGACCATCGTCAGGGTATCCATCAGTAACTACTATATAATTAATGATTCAGCAGGCCATAGAATTCTGCTGCATTTAGTGCCAGACAAGGCTCTCCTCCAGCAAAGGGGCTTCATTTAGAACCAGTGACTCGCTGATCGTGATTTAGTGGAAGGCCAGAAAAGAGGCTGGTTTATTCAGGAGCTGAAATTTCTGCTTTATTACAGCATTTAATAGATAATATTGCCCTTCCCACTTCCGAACCTATGGTTGGAGGGAGGATTTCCTGTCTCAATACATGCGCCTACAACCGCAGTCCCTTTCAATGCATGCTGCTATCAGGAACAAATGGAGAGAGATAGATAAATCCTCTATCCCCTGTTTTCAGGCAAGGCAGTGGATAATCTGCTGATGAGTTTCCAGCTTTGGTTAAAGTGGACAACCTTATTGAAGGGCTTGTCGTGTCTTAACATCAATAACGACAAACACCAGTACTGTGTGTTCAGGAGATTTATTTCTTGCTTGTTCCCAGTTCCCTGTCCCTACTCTAACTGCCCCTTTCCTGTCTCTGCCCCTCCTCTTCCTCCAACCCCGTGACTCCTCCCAGCCCAACTACTAGACCGTGTACATCATTACATCTCCCCCTTTGTTAACTAATCCGATCATAGTTCTTCAATCAGTCTCTTTGGTTTGGGTATGTCTCTTCGAGGTCGGAAACACATTCCAGCCTCTGCAGGCGCATCTTCCAGTTGCCTGTCACACATCAGGGTTGGACTCGGTTAACTCAGTCCGTCTGCATCTCGTTGTGCTGGATCCCTATCAAGTGTTTCTTTCATGCCCGGAGTGCATTTCTGAAAATGAGACACGTTTCGAGTGATCCTTCTTTTTTCAGACTCGGCGGTGATCATGGTGCCTTTTTGCTGAGTGACGATTAATGGTTTTTCTTTGAACCGACAATCCGTCTTCTTGGCCTGCTCTTGTTTGACCACTACACAGTCTCCTGTCCGTAGGGAGGGAGACTTGGCTCTCCGTCTCGTGTCCACATATGTTTTCATCCTGCTTTTTCCTGCTTGATCAGCCATCACTGTTTCTCGATGGGTGCGTGTTGGGGACACAGGTGTCAGAGGCCCTTCCCACGTCGGGATCCTTGTCCTGATGGGTTGCCCCAGCATGAGAGTGGCAGGACACTTTCTGGTGGTCGCGTGTGGGGTAGTCCGATAGGCTCTTAGCACCTCATTGAGAGCTACTTGTAAGTCCTTCTTTTCCAACGTGGCTTGTCGAAAAGTCTTTTTCAGAGTGGCCATGAACCGCTCAATGGTGCCATTGGCTTGTGGCCACAGCGGTTTGATTTTCCGATGTCGAAAGTTTAGATGCTTTGCGAATTCACTGATTCAGAAAAGGGGGTGGTGATGGACAGAGTATCTGAATTAAACAGAACACTCCTAGCCAGTCAACAGATCAGGGCTTGATCCATCACCGTTTTTAGCTCACTTCACCATCCCAGCTCAGAACCTGGCTACATGCAAATTAGTCTGTCCCTGGCCCAGTGCATCATGGGAACAGGGCAGACCAACCTACCAAGCCAATTCTTATACTGGGAAGGAAACAAGCTTCCGGGGACCGGTTTCTGGCATTACAGCCGTCTTCGGCCCGGCTTGCTTGAATCCTGATGGTGCAGTGAGCAAGGGACTCACATCTGAGTATACCCTTCCACGCTTATGGTGGACAAAACGATTCAGAAAAGGGGGTGGCGATGGACAGAGTATCTGAATTAAACAGAACACTCATACCCAGTCAACAGATCAGGGCTTGATCCATCACCGTTTTTTAGCTCACTGCACCATCCCAGCTCAGAACCTAGCTACATCCAAATTAGTCTGTCCCTGGCCCATTGCATCATGGGAACAGGGCAGACCACACTACCAAGCCAATTCTTATACTGGGAAGGAAACAAGCTTCCGGGGACCGGTTTCTGGCATTAGAGCCGTCTTCGGCCCGGCTTGCTTGAATCCTGATGGTGCAATGAGCAAGGGACTCACATCTGAGTATACCCTTCCACGCTTATGGTGGACAAAACGATTCAGAAAAGGGGGTGGTGATGGACAGAGTATCTGAATTAAACAGAACACTCATACCTAGTCAACAGATCAGGGCTTGATCCATCACCGTTTTTTAGCTCACTGCACCATCCCAGCTCAGAACCTGGCTACATGCAAATTAGTCTGTCCCTGGCCAAGTGCATCATGGGAACAGGGCAGACCAAACTACCAAGCCAATTCTTATACTGGGAAGGAAACAAGCTTCCGGGGACCGGTTTCTGGCATTACAGCCGTCTTCGGCCCGGCTTGCTTGAATCCTGATGGTGCAATGAGCAAGGGACTCATGTCTGAGTACACCCTGCCACACCTATAGTGGCCAAAAACGATTCAGAAAAGGGGTGGTGATGAACAGAGTGTCTGAATTAAGCAGACCACTCTTACCCAGTCCAAAGATCAGGGCTTGATCCATCACCGTTATTTAGCTCGCTGCACCATCCCAGCTCAGAACCTGGCTATATGCAAATTAGTCTGTCCCTGGCCCAGTGCATCATGGGAACAGGGCAGACCAAACTACCAAGCCAATTCTTATACTGGGAAGGAAACAAGCTTCCGGGGACCGGTTTCTGGCATTACAGCCTTCTTCGGCCCGGCTTGCTTGAATCCTGATGGTGCAATGAGCAAGGGACTCACATCTGAGTATACCCTTCCACGCTTATGGTGGACAAAACGATTCAGAATAGGGGGTGGTGATGGACAGAGTATCTGAATTAAACAGAACACTCATACCCAGTCAACAGATCAGGGCTTGATCCATCACCGTTTTTTAGCTCACTGCACCATCCCAGCTCAGAACCTAGCTACATGCAAATTAGTCTGTCCCTGGCCCAGTGCATCATGGGAACAGGGCAGACCAAACTACCAAGCCAATTCTTATCCTGGGAAGGAAACAAGCTTCCGGGGACCGGTTTCTGGCATTACAGCCGTCTTCGGCCCGGCTTGCTTGAATCCTGATGGTGCAATGAGCAAGGGACTCACATCTGAGTATACCCTTCCACGCTTATGGTGGACAAAACGATTCAGAAAAGGGGGTGGTGATGGACAGAGTATCTGAATTAAACAGAACACTCATACCCAGTCAACAGATCAGGGCTTGATCCATCACCGTTTTTTAGCTCACTGCACCATCCCAGCTCAGAACCTGGCTACATGCAAATTAGTCTGTCCCTGACCCAGTGCATCATGGGAACAGGGCAGACCAAACTACCAGTTCATCACCACCCCCTTTTCTGAATTATTTTTGGCCACTATAGATGTGGCAGGGTATACTCAGACATGGGTCCCTTGCTCACTGCACCATCAGGATTCAAGCAAGCCGGGCCGACGACGGCTGAAATGCCAGAAACCGGTCCCCGGAAGCTTGTCTCCTTTCCGGTGAAGAATTGGCTTGGTAGTTTGGTCTGCCCTGTTCCCATGATGCACTGGGCCAGGGACAAACTAATTTGCATATAGCCAGGTTCTGAGCTGGGATGGTGCAGTGAGCTAAATAACGGTGATGGATCAAGCCCTGATCTTTGGACTGGGTAAGAGTGGTCTGCTTAATTCAGACACTCTGTTCATCACCACCCCCTTTTCTGAATCGTTTTTGACCACTATAGGAGTGGCAGGCTACACTCAGACATGAGTCCCTTGCTCACTGCACCATCAGGATTCAAGCAAGCCGGGCCGACGACGGCTGAAATGCCAGAAACCGGTCCCCGGAAGCTTGTCTCCTTTCCGGTGAAGAATTGGCTTGTAGTTTGGTCTGCCCTGTTCCCATGATGCACTGGGCCAGGGACAGACTAATTTGCATATAGCCAGGTTCTGAGCTGGGATGGTGCAGTGAGCTAAATAACGGTGATGGAACAAGCCCTGATCTTTGGACTGGGTAAGAGTGGTCTGCTTAATTCAGACACTCTGTTTATCACCACTCCCTTTTCTGAATCGTTTTTGGCCACTATAGGTGTGGCAGGGTATACTCAGACATGAGTCCCTTGCTCACTGCACCATCAGGATTCAAGCAAGCCGGGCCGACGACGGCTGAAATGCCAGAAACCGGTCCCCGGAAGCTTGTCTCCTTTACGGGGTAAAGAATTGGCTTGGTAGTTTGGTCTGCCCTGTTCCCATGATGCACTGGGCCAGGGACAGACTAATTTGCATATAGCCAGGTTCTGAGCTGGGATGGTGCAGCGAGCTAAATAACAGTGATGGATCAATCCCTGATCTTTGGACTGGGTAAGAGTGGTCTGCTTAATTCAGACACTCTGTTCATCACCACCCCCTTTTCTGAATCGTTTTTGGCCACTATAGGTGTGGCAGGGTGTACTCAGACATGAGTCCCTTGCTCACTGCACCATCAGGATTCAAGCAAGCCGGGCCGACGACGGCTGAAATGCCAGAAACCGGTCCCCGGAAGCTTGTCTCCTTTCCGATGAAGAATTGGCTTGGTAGTTTGGTCTGCCCTGTTCCCATGATGCACTGGGCCAGGGACAGACTAATTTGCATATAGCCAGGTTCTGAGCTGGGATGGTGCAGTGAGCTAAATAACGGTGATGGATCAAGCCCTGATCTTTGGACTGGGTAAGAGTGGTCTGCTTAATTCAGACACTCTGTTCATCACCACCCCCTTTTCTGAATCATTTTTGGCCACTATAGGTGTGGCAGGGTATACTCAGACATGAGTCCCTTGCTCACTGCACCATCAGGATTCAAGCAAGCCGGGCCGACAACGGCTGTAATGCCAGAAACCGCTCCCCGGAAGCTTGTCTCCTTTCCGGTGAAGAATTGGCTTGGTAGTTTGGTCTGCCCTGTTCCCATGATGCACTGGGCCAGGGACAGACTAATTTGCATATAGCCAGGTTCTGAGCTGGGATGGTGCAGTGAGCTAAATAACGGTGATGGATCAAGCCCTGATCTTTGGACTGGGTAAGAGTGGTCTGCTTAATTCAGACACTCTGTTCATCACCACCCCCTTTTCTGAATCGTTTTTGACCACTATAGGAGTGGCAGGCTATACTCAGACATGAGTCCATTGCTCACTGCACCATCAGGATTCAAGCAAGCCGGGCCGACGACGGCTGAAATGCCAGAAACCGGTCCCCGGAAGCTTGTCTCCTTTCCGGTGAAGAATTGGCTTGTAGTTTGGTCTGCCCTGTTCCCATGATGCACTGGGCCAGGGACAGACTAATTTGCATATAGCCAGGTTCTGAGCTGGGATGGTGCAGTGAGCTAAATAACGGTGATGGAACAAGCCCTGATCTTTGGACTGGGTAAGAGTGGTCTGCTTAATTCAGACACTCTGTTTATCACCACTCCCTTTTCTGAATCGTTTTTGGCCACTATAGGTGTGGCAGGGTATACTCAGACATGACTCCCTTGCTCACTGCACCATCAGGATTCAAGCAAGCCGGGCCGACGACGGCTGAAATGCCAGAAACCGGTCCCCGGAAGCTTGTCTCCTTTACGGGGTAAAGAATTGGCTTGGTAGTTTGGTCTGCCCTGTTCCCATGATGCACTGGGCCAGGGACAGACTAATTTGCATATAGCCAGGTTCTGAGCTGGGATGGTGCAGCGAGCTAAATAACGGTGATGGATCAATCCCTGATCTTTGGACTGGGTAAGAGTGGTCTGCTTAATTCAGACACTCTGTTCATCACCACCCCCTTTTCTGAATCGTTTTTGGTCACTATAGGTGTGGCAGGGTGTACTCAGACATGAGTCCCTTGCTCACTGCACCATCAGGATTCAAGCAAGCCGGGCCGACGACGGCTGAAATGCCAGAAACCGGTCCCCGGAAGCTTGTCTCCTTTCCGATGAAGAATTGGCTTGGTAGTTTGGTCTGCCCTGTTCCCATGATGCACTGGGCCAGGGACAGACTAATTTGCATATAGCCAGGTTCTGAGCTGGGATGGTGCAGTGAGCTAAATAACGGTGATGGATCAAGCCCTGATCTTTGGACTGGGTAAGAGTGGTCTGCTTAATTCAGACACTCTGTTCATCACCACCCCCTTTTCTGAATCATTTTTGGCCACTATAGGTGTGGCAGGGTATACTCAGACATGAGTCCCTTGCTCACTGCACCATCAGGATTCAAGCAAGCCGGGCCGACAACGGCTGTAATGCCAGAAACCGCTCCCCAGAAGCTTGTCTCCTTTCCGGTGAAGAATTGGCTTGGTAGTTTGGTCTGCCCTGTTCCCATGATGCACTGGGCCAGGGACAGACTAATTTGCATATAGCCAGGTTCTGAGCTGGGATGGTGCAGTGAGCTAAATAACGGTGATGGATCAAGCCCTGATCTTTGGACTGGGTAAGAGTGGTCTGCTTAATTCAGACACTCTGTTCATCACCACCCCCTTTTCTGAATTGTTTTTGGCCACTATAGATGTGGCAGGGTATACTCAGACATGAGTCCCTTGCTCACTGCACCATCAGGATTCAAGCAAGCCGGGCCGACGACGGCTGAAATGCCAGAAACCGGTCCCCGGAAGCTTGTCTCCTTTCCGGTGAAGAATTGGCTTGGTAGTTTGGTCTGCCCTGTTCCCATGATGCACTGGGCCAGGGACAGACTAATTTGCATATAGCCAGGTTCTGAGCTGGGATGATGCAGTGAGCTAAATAACGGTGATGGATCAAGCCCTGATCTTTGGACTAGGTAAGAGTGGTCTGCTTAATTCAGACACTCTGTTCATCACCACCCCCTTTTCTGAATCGTTGCGAATTCACTGAACTCATGACTGCTGAAGGGGGGGGCCATTGTCTGTCTTGAGTTCCTTGGAAACACCCCACGCAGCAAAGACCTCATCTAATACAGCAATGGTGCTGGAGGCGTTGGTGGAAGACACAAACTGAGCTATTGGGAACCTCGAGTATTCATCCATGATAGCCACCACATACTTGCCGGATTGGAGGGGCCCATAGAAGTCCATGGCAAGTTCCTGCCATACCCCACTGGGCAATTTAGTCATTTGAAGGGGAGTCGGGGGTTCTCCAGGCTTCACCAGTTGACACTGGGGACAGTCCTTGAGGGTGAGCTCTACCATTTGATCGAGTTGAGGGAACCAGACTCGCTCCCTTAAAGCTCTCTTGGTGGCAACAACTCCCCTATGGCCTTCGTGGGCAAGATTGACCACTCCTTGACGTAGCTGCCTCGGGATGACAATCCAATGGTCCCTCAGTAGGAGCCCCTCTGAGGTCGCTGACAACTCGTCACTGACATGTCGGAATGCTTGCATTTCCTGACGGATTTGTGGGTCACTTACTTCATCCTCACTGTCATGTCTCCAGCGATGTGTGCGCAGTCGGCGCACTACCTTCTGAAGGATATTGTCTTGCGCAGTAGCGTCCTTGATCACTTCCAAAGGGACTGCCGGTGGCCGGGCTACACCTACCACAAAGTGTATGTACTCTTCAGTTATCGACGGGTGTGAGGCGTGAGATGCTTGAGGGTGTCTGGACATGTAGTCCGCCGGATTCTCACCCTTCCCAGGTTTATGAATGATGGTGAACGTGTATTGCTGCAGACATAGACCCCACCTTTCAATGCGGGGCGGCATCTTGGCTTTGGGATTACCGAAAATGGTGACAAGAGCCTGGTGATCCGTAATCATGGTGAAATGTTTGCCAAAGATGAACACATGGAAATGTTTGCATGCCCACACGACCGCTAGGCTCTCTTTCTCGGGCTGAGAGTAAGCCTTCCTAGTGTCGGATAGGCTGCGACTGGCGTATGCCACAATGTGACGCCGATCAGTGTCACTATCATATTGAGCCAGGATGGCACCCAACCCCACTGGACTGGCATCCACCATGATCTCCGTCTTCCTTTTGGTGTTGAAATAGGCCAGATTGTTCGCCGATTCCACCGCCTGCTTGATCTCTTGGAAAGCCCGTTCACACTGACGGCTCCACACAAATGGTTGTCCTTGCTTAGTGAGGGAACGAAGTGGATGACTGATCGTGGCATAGTCCTTGATGTATCTGGAGCAATAGCTTGCCATGCCCAGAAACGATCTTATGTCACTCACATCGTGAGGGCTCTTAGTAGTGTTGAGCGCTGTTACTTTCTCAGGGTCGGGCTTCATTCCAGCCCCGGAGAACACATGACCGAAGAACTTACGGGTGGACTGATGGAACTCACACTTGTCCTTGTTAAGAGTTAAATTAGCTTCAAGGAGAGCATGGCACACTCGATCCAAGGCTTTGTCATGTTCCTGCGTGTTTGATCCTTATATCAAAATGTTGTCACTGTAGATCAAGGAATTCGGGATATGCCTGATGGTTTGGCGTATGATCTCTTGGAATATTTCTGCTGCAGAGGAGATACCGAAGCTCAGCTGTTTGTAACGAAACAAACCCAGATGGGTGGCAAATGTTGTAATGTACCTTGATTTTTCGTGCAACTCTAGCTGATGGTATCCCTTATTTAGATCAAGTTTTGCGAATACCCGGGCTCCATTCAGTGCCGATATCATATCGCTCAGGTGAGGCCCTGGGTGACGCTCTCGTTCTATGGCCGTGTTGGGGAGCCTCATGTCCACACATAGCCGTACTTTCTCCGGAGTTCCCTTTTTCGGAACAATTACGACCGGTGACACCCATGGTGTGGGGCCATCCGTTTTTTCAATAATGTCCGCTTGAAGTAGTTCTTGAATTTCTTCCTCTACTGCCTGCTGAAGGTGGAAAGGCACTCGCCTTGGATGCTGAGCAATAGGGCGCACTTGGTCGTTGATGTGTAGGCGAATCAGACACTTGTTCATTTTTTCCAAGCCCACTGAATAGCTTGGGAAACTTGCGTACAATGTCCGGATTATCATGGACCCTGTACAGGATCTCAACCAGTCTGAGTCGCTCTGCTGTGGACAGGCTGAGGAGATAATCAGCCTCCGGTCCCTCAATGACGTGAATGTACGCCGATACTGCTGTGGATTCGTGCTTGAGCGTCGTTGCAAACTTGCCCAGGCAGGGAAGTGGTTTCTTCGCCATCCAGGTGAACACCCTGACATGTGCTGGACTCAGGACAGGCGTTGGCTTCATCTTGTTATATTCGGTCACAGGCATGTAATTCAGTGATGCCACACTGTCAAGCACAAATTTGGTGGCATGAGTCCCCACTTTGATATCTAGCGGAGGATACTTTTTTAGCTGGTCCGGGTCGGCCACCATGCATATATATTCATCTGTGAATGTGGTCTCCTGAGAGGTCGACCTCGATTCCCTCGACGGTGACCTTCTGATCCATTGAGATCTGTGAGAGTCCCTGCTGCAGTGTGACGAGCTAGAAGATAATAGCGCTATGTCTTGGACAGCTTTTGCATGGTGTCGCTTGTCCTCGGGCGAGATCTGGTTGTCTCACTCCTTCTCTCCTTGCTGTATACTCCACACATGACTTCAAAATGGTTCTTACGTCCGCATTTTCTGCACTGTTGGCCCATTGCTGGGCAAGTGTCTGTGTGTGGAAATCATACCCACATAGGTAACATTTCCGTGGACGTTCTGGCCTCTTGGCGTGGTTCGATTTCTTGTCTCTCCTTCTTGATTCATAGCGTTGATGACGTCTGTGTGTGTGTCTGGATGCTGGACGAGACCTTCTCAGATGATCATTTGATCTTCGCTGAGCGTTGGTGTTTTGAGTCCAATATGCTTGCTCCTTTTTCTCACCACGCCCTGTCTCCATGTTCTTGGCATGCTCTTCTGCCTGGTCGTATACTCTCGTCATTTCCTCTATCTCGTCCAGATCATGGCTTTTCCTTAGCAATCGCCTTCGAAGTGTCTCTGAATGACAACCCTCAATGACTCTCAGTCAAATGGCATCCTCCGTTGAGAACGAGTCAAAATTGCAATACTGCGACAGTCGGCGTAGTCGCGATATGAATGTGCTCATCATTTCATCTTTGTTTTGACGTGCCTGATGAAAAACATATCTCTCGTAGTCCACGTTTCTTTTGTGCACAAACTTTCTGTTGAGTGCGTCTTGCACTTTGTCATAGGTCCCTTTATCATCCGTCGGTAATTCTTTGATCACTTTTCCAATCTCTTTGCAAACCAGATTGCGGAGTGTAATTAGCTTGTCTCTGTCTCCTGTGACTTTCGACCCTTCTAGGTAATCTTCGAAATCCTCCAACCACTCCTGCCATCGAGGGCCCATGCTTCCACCAGCCACAGGGTCAGTGGTTCGGGGGGGCGCAGATGCGAGACTATGGGCATGACAGGGGCAGTCACAGCTGCACCACCTCCGTTTCGGTGCGGTGAGTTCGACATGGTTGACCTGGCTGACCAACGGACTTTCTGTCAGGTTCTACACTTGCTAGTGCCTGCTATTGCAGTGACCAATGCTTGTTTGTGCACTTATCAATGTTTGTTTTGTAACCTTCACTGCTTGTTTTGTGGTGTTCAATGCTTGTTTTGCAACTTCTTATTTTCAAGTGCTTGTTTGCAATTGTCAATGCTTGTTTTGCAACTTTCAATGCTTGTTTTTGCAACTTTCAATGCTTGTTTCTTTCAGCCGGGTGCTGCGTGACTTCAAAATGGCCGCTCATGATTTTCACATAGGGTGTCCCAATGGTTGCCTGACTCTAAGATGGCCGCCGTACATGAAATCTCGATCCACACGAGATTTGCTTTCATTCAGGCATGCTCACTCTCCGGGACTCACCGGCAGCCGATTTCTGCACGCGATATCACTTGTCAGTGTCCCTGCGCTCCCAAACCTTCAGGATCTCCAGGTAGACACAGGGAAATGCTCTCAGCGTCGGTGGATGCTGGACCGGCTGTCTCTCACGCATCGGGGGTGAGACGTCTCTTCCACGCGTCCTGGCGTTCTTCGTCGGGACGCTTTTACACGCCTTGGGCAGCACCTCACTCGCTCTTTGACCGCTGGGGCAGTAGGCAGAATCGGGGTAGGCACCCGACTTCTCCTCGTGGGTCGCGCACCAGTTTGCACGCATCGAGGGTGACTCGAGGTTTTGGCGCGAATCAACGCGCCGCTTCAAACACCCCAGCCCTCGATGCCGCTTCCTCCCTCAGGGCTCTACGCGACTGCCAGATCGCGGAGCAGGGGCAATGACTGCTAGCCTCTTGTTCTGGGCGGCAGACCTACTTCAGCCACACATGGCTCCCCAGCGTTTCCTTTTCTTTCACGCTGCCGGGACAGGGACGCTTCTCCTGGGGGTTCCTGTGGGTGGCTGACTGCACCATCCCACCCTCGTCACAAGTTGTTGTGTCTTAACATCAATAACGACAAACACCAGTACTGTGTGTTCAGGAGATTTATTTCTTGCTTGTTCCCAGTTCCCTGTACCTACTCTAACTGCCCGTTTCCTGTCTCTGCCCCTCCTCTTCCTCCAACCCTGTGACGCCTCCCATCCCAACTACTAGACCGTGTACATCATTACAGGGCTGTCCTTGCAAGGGAATATTATGGCAGAAAATGCATCTCCTCCGGAACCAGTGGATAAAAAGGTAGAGGGAGCGGTTAAGAGTTCATATACAGCCTCTAATTTTGTCCTCGGAATCTACACCTATAAGACTTACAAGGTGCAGTCCCTCTTGAAGGACTTTCTTCACTTGGCTGACAATATGGCTGAGGGAGCAATCTGTTTATGTCTCGACTGTCATGGAACAGCAGGTCTTTTTTATGCACATTTATCATTCAATAATCTTTGTGCATCCGCAGCAGCTTCAGGGTCAACCGTTTCAGCATGCTGTCACCTATAAATGCAAACATGGAAGGTGGATAAGTCATAAAAATCCTGCTTTATATAGTTTCCATTTGATAGTTGTTCTTTTTTGACCAGCAATTAGAAAACATGATTAAAAGACTGGAAAAAGAGATGGTTTCTCCAATAGTCTTTTTTCTTCCGCTTCTACAAGAGGCCCTTTGCAGAATGGGGTCGTGGCCAGGGAGCCCCAAATCCTGACAAATCCCATTTTCAAAGTACTGTTTCCTCCACCAGCTCTGCAGCTTTGTCTAAGCACAGACAATCAAAGGAATTGACCAGTGGGGGGGCCGGTTGTTTTATTTCAAGGGCATGCGGATACAAACAATTTCAGATCAATGGGCAATCAGTCAGGTGTAAGAAGGATATTACTTGGAGTTGACAGACCTACCTTCAGATCATTTTCGGCCTACCCCACTTCCAAGGGATCGACAGAGGAATCTTGCTCTCTTGGAGGGAGTCCACAGCCTGCTGGTGAAAAACGATATTTGTCTCGTGCCACCCCTCTAGCAGGGCAGGGGTTATTACTCAATACTGTTTTTGGTACAGAAGCTTTTAGGCGGCTTTTAAACTGTGCTCAACCTCAAAGGTCCCAACAGCTCCCCAGAACATTGTATGTTCAAAATGACCACACCACACATCACTCCTTTTACAGGGAGATTACCTGGCATCCTTTGGACATGAAAGATGCTTAACTCTATCTTCCCATTTTTACACCTTATCAATGGTTTCCGCGGGTTGCTGTGGGCCAGCATTACCAGTTTCAGTTATTACGAAGCTCCAAAGGTTTTGAGGTATTCCACTACCTTGATGACTGGTTAATCATTTCTCCTTTTTTTAAGGCAGAGAGAGATGTCAAGGAGGTGTGTACTCTTCTTCAAACCTACGGATTTCTCATCAACTTTGAGAAGTCGCAATTCATCCTGACTCAGACTCTTCAGTTCATCAGAGCCTGGTTTTGGATGGACATAGGGGGAGCCGTTCTGTCACCACAGCGATCCACAAGCTATTTTCCGATCTAGAAGAACTGTTGCAGTGTCATCAAGCACCGGCAAGGTTATGGTTGCCCTCTCAGGGAGAAATGGCATTGACCCTGGCCATTCTTCGCCGGTGCAGGCTTCACCTTTATCCATCGGTCCATCATGTCTTGCCCCATTGGGATCCTGTATTTCAGAACTACGAGGCACAGATTCCTGTTATTCCACAGAAAGATTGGATCTTCAGTGGTGGCTCAGTCTACACAGCTTTACAGGGCAGACCAGTTGAGGCAGTCATCTTCAGTGGTCATTTCAACAGATGCCAGCAAGATCGGTTGGGGCAGTTCAGGGGTCCCCTACAGCCCAAGAGAGATGGACACTTCAGGAATCTCAATGTTCACCCAATTGGAGGGAAATGGTGGCTGTCAGGTCAGCCCTGTGTTTTCTTTCTCCCTCAGATCAGGCAGCAGAAGGCTTGCATTCAGTCAGACAATCAGGTGGTGGCAGCCTATATAAACCGTCCGGGGCGATGATCCGTTAACTTTATTGTCTCTACAAGGAGATATGCACTTGGGCAGAGTCCAGTCTTCTTTCTCTAAAAGTAGTTTAACTTCTGGGAGGGAGAATGCGTCTGAGTAGAGGTTTTCCATCCTTGGTTTTCCTTTGTCTCTCTCATGCGATCTTTCAGGAAATTTGCTGCCCATTTAGTCCTCCATGGTTGGACCTATTTTTGAACAAAGAGAAACCTACTTTTCGCCATGTTTGCTATTTGGTCATAGCCAGGGAGGCATGGCAAAATATGCGTTCTCAGTGAAATGACCTCCTGGTCTTTACTGCTTCCCTCTCATTATTCTTTTTTAACATTTGTAAAGCACAGCGTTCACACAGCAGGCATCTTGGTGCTGAGTGTCAGTCTACACCGAGGTTTCTCAAGGGAAATGCAGATGGGGGAGCTGTGTAATACTTTGGCTAAGTAGTAAAAAGCCATGCCTTCAGATTCCTGCTAATGCTCAGCACGTCTGTGTTTGTTCTCAAGGTAATTGGTAGTTTATTTCAGATTTGTGCTGCTTTTACTTGAAAGGAACTCCCACCAAACCATGTCTTTTTAAAACTAGGCACACAGATCAGGCTTACTGAAGACCATCTTGGGGTGAGGGTTTATATTAACAACATTTATTTTGTAGACGCCTAGGTCCAATTCCATTTACGGCTTTGTGCATTATGCACATGGCCTTAAAGATACATCTTTCCTTATCTGGTAACCAGTGGAGTTCTTTCAAAGTGCCAGACCCTGAGTCAAACCTAGTCTTGTTCACCGCTAATTTGGCAGCCAACACTTGTATCCTATAGTGCCTTTTGAACAGATATTCTAGAGCTCCTTTCAAAAGAGAATTACAATAATGTAGCCTGCTTAACACTGCACATTGCACTACCAACTTCATAGCATGTTGTGGTAAAAGAGGGGCACTTTTTCTTAAGCTTGTCAGCAGTCCATGGCAGGTAGCCATTGTTTTGTTAACCCGAGCCTCCACAGAAAGTTTTTTATCAATCTGGACTCCTAGGTAGGGCCGGACTGGGAAGAGAAACCGGCCCTGGCAAACTGCTCAGCCGGCTCCCCCTTGGGTGAGGGGGAGTGCAGCCGAGCAGTTTGCGAGGGCCGGTTTCGGATGATTTTGTTACAGGGGGCCGATACTGCCGACCCCCAGTAACAAAAACGGCCCCCCAGGGTCCCAAAACCAGCCCCCACCCTAGTGGCCCACCGGGGAAACGCCCGGTGCCCTCTATGCCCAGTCTGGCCCTGCTCCTAGGTTCCGGACTGATTGAACGGTTTATAGGTCTTTGCCCTTTGTCCACAGCCAGAAATCTTTCAGACGTTGTCACTGTAATTTCCCCGGGGAACAGCACAGGAATTCAGTTTTGCTTCTGTTAAATTTAAGTATATTCCTATTGAGCCAATTAGCCATCTCAGTTAAACAAACATGAACGTTTTCTAGCTGAGTAGAATCATTATTATATAACAATATTATTAATTGAGTGTCATCAGTGTAGTTTATAAATGAGACCACAAAGGATTTGATCAAGGTGAGAAATGGCTGAAGATAAACATTAAACAGAATGGGGCTCAAGGATGATCCCTGTGGTACTCCATGTTGGATTTCTTTAAATTGCAACCCAGAAGGGAGGAGGAATATTGCCTGAAGTTTTCCAGAAAGGTAGGAGTCAAACCAGTTAAAAAGGGTGCCACCTACCCCAATCCATTTTAGTCGATCAAGTAGGATCTGGTGGTTTAGGGTGTCAGAGCTGGCCAAAAGATCCAACAGGACCAGGACCGCTCTAGCTAGCCCTATGGGTAGGGCGTATCGTAGGTGAAAGGTAGGACATGTACCTCAAGTGTGTGACATGTCCTGGTAGTGACAAACAGCCATTTTGGTTTCTCACTGTTGTGAGGCTGCCCTCCCATAGGAATGCATTGGGGATACCCTGATAAGAGTTTCAGTGGTAATTCCTTATATGAGAGGAGCAGCATGGTCAAGTTTGATATATTTGAAATAGTGATAATAAATGCTACACAATGGTGTGCGCAGATTTATTATACCTATTTTAGAAATGCCACTTCTAGAAGTTGGCATTTCTGTGTGCTGTGTGTCTGCCTGCCTGATGTGGATTGCATGTCTGGCTTTGGAGTGACGGGCTTGTGAGGTGTGTGTGGCTCCAGGGAGGGCAGGGTGAGTCATCGCTAGGCTGAATAGGGGATCTGCATTTGGAGTAGTGGGAGGAGTAGTCCCCTGACCATGAATAGGTCTGTGTCTGCCTGTGTGAATGCTGGCTCTGCCCCCCTGTGGTGGTCTGATGACTGAGTCCCCACCTGACAATGGGGAAGAGGATCCCTGTAAACAGAGTGCTCTAAACCTCCACAGAACCACCAGTTCAGACTGGTTCTCCAAGCCCTGTGCCAAGGGCAGGCAAAGGAAAATGGGATATATATATGCTAGGGCTGTGACCCCAGGAAGGGGTTCTTTCTGGCGACTTGGGGGGAGACTTGCTGCTGCTGGGCCTCAGGAGGAACCGCCATGAGGAACCGCCATGAGGGACTGCCTCCCTGCTGGAGGGCCCTTGTGCTGGCCTCCCTGGGCCCAGCTTTGCCCCCCCTGAACTCTGGAGCCCTAGTGCCTTGTGAGAGCTATATTTTTATTACTGTAGCCCCAGCCCCAATCCTGCCAGGAGAAGGAAGAAGCATGTGTGTACTGCAGCGCTGGGCTGGCTGACGATTTAGGGGGATTCCCGACGTGGGGATTCCCCCGCATTGCTGGCATTTTGTGGGTGTCCTCCCCGCATGGATGCTTATTTAATAGCGGGAACCCACTCCGTGTTTTAGATCCTTTAGCGGGATCCCACCACATGTTTGTGCTCTTTTAGCGGGAGCCCACCCTGTGTTTGTCCTTTTAATAGCGGGAGCCCACCCCGCATTGAAGAAGACGCGGAGAAAGGAACAGCCGAGATGCAGTCTCCTGTGCGGACCGGAAGCCAGGCTGGGAGTGCCTGAGCTGGGGCGTAGCTAAGTGGGAAGGGCTGTGCCGGAGGAAGTCAGGCAACATGGCGCCTGATGTGAGGCGAAGCTCCTGTATCAATGGAGAGAACCCCATGGAGTCCCGAAGTCAGCGTGTACCTGAGCGGGACTCCCGTGAGCTGGAAGAGAGCCCCACATGCTGCCAAGCCTGACTGTAGAAGTGAGGAGAGGCTCCGGGAGCGGGATCCGCCGATGCACATTGTCGGTGCCTTCCGGCTAACAAGAAGCGGGGGCTCTTTGATGCATGGAGTGTGCCGGGAGCAGCGCCAGAGGAGACCAGAAAGTCCCAGAAGAGCCCGGTGAGTGGGGGCTGACCCAAGAACATTGTTTTGTGCTCCTGTGGCACATTTAGTGCCAGTGCCAGTGCCGTGATTGTTGCACATTTTCTTTTTGTGATGAGAAGGGAATGAGACACACTCCCTCTCCCCCAGCGCATTGCGCACCTTGACTTTGCTGCTTTGGCAGCCAGAGAGCTAATTGAGAAGGCCTATCTTGAGCTCTGACATTTTGGACATAGGGCATTTGATCCCCATAGGAAGGCCAGTTGGCCTGGGGTTTTGGTTTACGCTCAGGTGCTGTGTGCACTTTATCTGTGATGATGCAGAATGTTTTCGGATGTTTAGGATGTTTTTGCATAAGGTGTTCATGCCTACAGATATTACATAATGTGTTTATGCTATGAGGTTTATGCATAATGTGGTTAGTCCTAATATGGTTGTTGCCTAATGTGTTATGTTGATGATGATGCCAAAGGTTATGCATAATGTGTTTTATGCCAATGTGATGCAGACATAATGCGTTTACGTTGCAGGTGATATTGCTAAGTACAGTATTTTACCAGTAGTTACTGGTTGTGTTCTATATGTCATTCTAGTGCTTTCTAAAGGTTCTGACAGTGGCCCGATTGGCCCTGTCCTGTATATAACCCCCTGTGAATATTGCCTAGTGCCAGTTGGCACAGTGTATAGTGTGTGATTTTGATTCTAATGTGTTTATGATAATACAAAGGTTATTTTTGATGTAACCTTGTGTGGAGTTTCTTTTGTGGTGCGCCTAGTGTGTTGCTGCTGTGTGAGTGTGTTGCGCAAACGCTTTACACATTGCCTCTGGGATAAGCCTGACTGCTCGGGCCAAGCTACCAAAGGGGTGAGCAGGGTTATCTTCAGCTTCTAACTCCCTTGCCCTGAATAGAGTGATGGTTGCTACCTGGCTTAGGCGAATGCCCTAGCCAACCAGAACTCCCATTTCTAACAGCAACCTTCGTTGCATTCACCAGGGCCTTCATAAAAAACAAAAGTTGTGTCCCTACCTTAAAAAACAAATGTTTATTCCTCAAACACACACTCTGAACTTCTGAACAATAGCTAGTTCTTTTTGATTTTCACCAGTTCCACCATGGGATCTTCCCGTGGTTCCTCGAGTTTTAACTCAGCCTCCTTTTGAGTCCCTTGATTCAGTTGATCTCAAGCTTTTGACACTAAAGCTGTTCTTTCAGTGGTAATTTGTTCAGGGCAGTGAGTGGGGGGCCTTGCTTCCACTTTCCCCTTTTATTGTTTTTTTTCCAACCACAGTAGCTCTTCGTCCTAGTCCATCCTTTGTGCCAAAAGTTGCATCTGTTTTCCACTGTTCTAAGGATATTTTCCTTCCAGTTATTGTGCCTGAGGCCTCCTCAGCTGAGGAAGAAAGGCTTCATAGTTTGGACGTACATTGAGCCTTGTATATTTATTTATGCAGATCCAATGCATTTCGCAAGTTGATGCTCTACTTGTGACATATGACTTGCCAAATAAGGGCTCTCGACCTTCAACTTCAACCCTTTCTAGGATGATTAAATCCACTATCATGTTATGGGTTAGCTCACATTCCTCTCCCTTCAGTTGTTGATGGTCGGGCCACTAGGGGTTGTTCAGCCTCATGAACCTCTTTTAAGGGAGCTTCTTTGCGGGGCGTTTGCTTTTCTGCCACATGGCAAACACCACAAACTTTCCAATTATCTACTTCAGTTGAGGGAAGGTTTTTCTACTTCTTTTGGGGATTGTGTATTGTGCTGCCACAACCGTTAAAATGTTGTTTAATTCAGAGCTTTTTTTCTAAAGTATATCACTGCCACATTAGTACCCTTTCTTTTTGATTGACATATTTTAAATTAGCATTTTCATATAAAACACTCACATCGTTGCACTCTTATTATTTCTTGCTTTTTTTCTAACATTTTCTTTTAGCTTTTACTGTCTTAACTAACAAATGCCTTGACATAAAGTGACAGTAAGTATCAGTGCACTTACTAGTAAGAACAATTCCGAGTAGGTTTCTAAACTTGAGACACTATGAGTGTTCGCTATTGACTGTGCGCAAATTGTGTCCCCAAGAATATGTGTTTGTATGTATGTGTATATGTATATAGTTATCAAATCAAGCTTTATTTGACTATTTGCAAAATAACCATAAAAGCACAGTAAAAATAAGTTAAAACAAAACATGTACAAGTACATTCGCTAGGAAAACTGGGTGAGCAAACACAAACTTTATAGCTAATCGTTAAATTCTCAAAATTAAAATTAAATTAAATTAAATAGTTATCAAAAAGTACTACCTGCTGGTACAGGGAACTGCCATGGGTACTTCATTATACTAACCTATGCTAATCTACTAGTGGGTTGATGGGAGGCAGAGATAACATGAAGTGAGGAAAACAAATTGAAGATGGAGCAGATAGCCTTGTGGGTTCCTTTTATTGATGATCTATTTTTAATTTGGGAAAGTGATGAATCTAACTTGGAGTGTTTTTTGCAATCATTGGATAACAGCAAGCTGAATTTCAAATTCACTTATGATCGTCAAGATAAGGAGGTCTGTTATTTGTATAATGGGATCTACATTGAAAATGAGAAATTTTGCACAAAGTCATACCGAAAACCCACGAGTACACATAGCATTTTACACACTAAAAGTGGACATCCAAAATTATTAAAATGGAGCAAGCCCTATGGTGACTTCCTCAGAGCCAGGCGGATCTGCTCAGAGCAACCTATCTTTGATCAACAAGTAACAGAGATGTAGGAACGGTTAAAAATATGTGGGTAACCAGATACTATGTTGTATGATGCTCTGCAAAGAACCAAAGCAAAGAAGTGTGAGACATTACTGTTAGTTATACCAAAGGAAGGGTCAACAGTTGATAATGATGATAGCATTAGTACATTACAGATTAGGATTTGGAAAATCAAGATACAAGAGAATTGTTAAAACAAAATTGGAATTTCCTCAAAATGGATGAGGATCTCAAAAGTATATTAACTGAATCCCCTAACATAACAAAGAAAAACTGCATAATTGGGACATCTGTTAACTAACAGTTACATGAAACCTGAATGTCTGCAGTCAAACGTCAGGGCATAGGCCCCTTGCTCACTGACCCACTGGATTCAAGCTAGCCTGGCTGATGAAGGGTAATACCCAGAAACTGGTCCCAGGATGCTTTTTTCCGTTCCAGAGAGGGCCCGGCTTGGCAGTCCGGAATGGACTGTTCCCATGAGGCACAGGGTTAAGACTGATTTACATATGGCTGGATCTAAACTTGTGTGGCATGGTGAGCAAAAGAACATGGATTTAACCCAGATCTCTTGACTGGGGGTGTTATTCGGTATTCCGTCCATCATTTGCTTGCGTAGCACTATTCTGCTGTGAGACACGTTTTTTTTGCCACTTCTTTGTCTTGAATGGTTTTGTAATATTTCTGAAACCAACTTGCAGGTTCGTTGTGCTGGTTCAGTGGAGTACCCTTTAGGTATCGGCTGTCTTTTTGTAGATGTATTTATTCATTGCAAACGCAAATAGCAAATGCAACTATACAAAGTCTGTTTTCCACATTGAACACAGATTTAAAAAATCTTCTACTAGAAGGTGCTCACAGATAAGATTCCTGGCAAGCAATGTTTCAGACCTTACTTCTCTCCTAGGGGTACCATTGTTTTTTTACTTACAATTTCAGTGCTGATATAGTATACTCTGAAAGGTCTACAGTGTTTTGTTTGCAGAGACTGTTGTATGTATAATTAAATAGCCAAATATTTTACTTCGTCCAACTTAATTTTAAATGGAATCGCACTGATTCGGTTGAGCTGTTTTTGTATTGCAATTTGGGACAAATTGCACACCGCTCTCTTCCCTAACCCCCACCACATACTGAAATGACTTACTTTACCCTACCTATGTTTATTTTGTTAAATAAGTCTTTGTCAATGAGCTAAAGTCTTTGTATAGCACACTGCCATACTACATGCACTCACTAGGCACAAAATGTACACACACAGTAAGTCTGGGAAGCCCAGTCCCTCCACCCTGGCAAACAAAACAACATAAATAAAAACCATTAGCGGGGCGTGGCCAGCAGCCAATTGGAATGGCCGCACACTAGCGAGGCTCTGGAGCACTCGTCCAACATCCATCACGAATCCTGATAAAAATTTGATTCTGAACCCTGATACTGGTGAACTTCATGCCCTGGCGGTGGCGAGTACCCGATGCCCACGGATCTAATGCCTGCCGGCATGAAAACCACCCAAAGAAGTGGGGGGCTGCGGGGTGAATAGGCTACAAGATGGCAGCTCGGCGATCGCACTGACATTGCCATAAAGCAGCGAAACCCCGACCCGGCGGTGCTTTGAATTTGCCTTGTCTGCCTGCTGCAAGGATTGTGGACGTGTCCGATCAGGGGCAGCCCGCGGAAAGAACTCTTCCCCCGAGGTGAGGGAGCGGAGCCGGAGTGCTTGCTCTCAGATGGCAACACGCCGGCTCGGGAGAGGTCGGAGCAGACGGGAAGCTGTCCCTGGGTCCTACAGTCGAGCGGTGTCCTGATATTGTGGCTGTGCCCACCTCGGCCTAATTTGTGCCCGCACAGGCGGGGGAGGCCCCCCTGCTGCCCTGAGGAGCAGCCCAGAGGTGAGATCACCGGTGCATGGACCAGAAGAAACCCACGGCAGCACCCGCGGGAGGCCGGTCATTGACGAGGGAGCTGCGACTGGAGATGTGGTGAGCCTTCCAGTGAGGTGGAGACAGTGATCATAGTACTGACCTGAGGTATGAGACACTAGGTGAGAGCCCATGTGCCAGTTCCTGGGTCAGTGGCTGTATGAGATCATAGGTTGGCCGGATAATCTAGGAGGTCCCTGAACTGCACTCCTGCGGCCTGCATGATGGTCCCCCACCCTGAGACTCCGGTGGGGAAGCACGCTGCTTCACTATACCTGTATATACCAAGTGGGGCCTTCATAACAGTTGCGAAAAAAGGACCCCTCGACAACTTCTCCTGCCACAAAAGTCAGTAAAGGGAGAAGAGGGGCACCTGCGTCCATCGTTTTACACCACCTGCGAGTACCCGGACCGGGAAACCTGACAGGCCGCAGGTGGCACGTGTGACCCGGGCTGGCGGCAGAGACTATTGCTCCTGGCCCCCATTACGTCTCCTATTGTCTGCCGAGCATGGAAGGATCATGGCGGGGGGAGAGGTACTAAAACTTTGATGCAGACTAAAATCGACAAATTTGCATGGTCTAAATCTGGAGAAGACCAGGGGGTCTCTCAGTCAGAGGTCCGTGACGAAGTGGGGTCATCACCCACTCCACAAGACCTAACGCTCCAAGATATCATGACCGCCATTACTGGAGTGCGTACCTCCCTGGAGACCCGAATTGACGTAGTGAATGTTGAGGTCTCACTCATAAGGGCAGACCTCCGGAAAATGGACGATAAAGTCTAAAAGATTGAAGAGGTCACAACGCAACTCACAAAGGAAACCTCCCAACTTAAACGAGAAGTACAGCGGCTGGGCGATGCCCAAGCAAAGATAGAGGTACAACTGGATGACCACGAAGGGCAGGCATGGCGGAACAACATACGCATCCTGGGGATTCCAGAACGGGCCGAGGGTCAGGCTGCTAAACTCTCTTTGGCGAGGACTTGATCTCCAATAGCCTAAAGCCAAAGGGACTATCCAACTACTTCTCTATTGAACGGGCTCATGGAATCCCGGGGGGCGACCTAAGCCTGGAGCTCCCCCTCGGCCAGTAGTATTCAGAGTCTTTAACTTCCGAGATCGAGATGCTATCTTCCAGGCCGCACACCTCTGCCCGCCACTCTCTATAGAGAACAGTGCCATTACCATTTTTCTGGGCTTCACCACTAAAGTCCAAAACCAAAGGTGCTGCATTTTAACGGTTAAGAAGGTGCTACGAGAACCGGACATTAAATATGCAATGCTCTTCCCGGCGAAGTCACGGGTTAATGCAAAAGGAAAAACCTGGTTCGTCTCCTCTCCTGAGGACAAATGGGACTGGCTTGAAGGGTGGCGCCGAGTGGGGAGGCCCGCAATGGAGAAACCCATGACCTGTTACACAACAGGATGAACCCCCGCCACTGGGTCCCGGTCCGATCCTGCTGCTAAAGACACTGAGCCGCCCCCTGGGAGCTGAGGAACCCTTGGACCTTGACCTACCTTAAAGTCGAACACCACAGCTAAGTGACTCTGAATGCGTCTGTGTTGTATCCGTATGCGAATGTTTGAGGTCCATAGTCGGGGGCTCTGTCTGGACACTGCTGAACCATGCAATGGGACGCAGAGTGTTTGCCTACTGACTTTTCGGAAACAAGAGGGAGAATACTTTTTCTATTGTACTTGCCATGTAGCATACTTTGGGAGGAGGTCCATAACTAATTTGCAGCTTGTTTGTTGAATGATGTTCAGATTCGGGCGGGGTGGCTGCCCACCAGGCACCTCTGTTAGTATGGGGGGGAAACAGGCACTCTGCCATGTTGGGGAGTGGCTAGTTGTAGATCCACTGGCAGGGTGGGTGGTGGTGGATGGGATGGGGGGTTGTTATGTTTTTTGTATACAAATTCCATTGTATGCAACACTGCTCCCAGTCACAAACATTATTGTCACTAATGCACATTGTGGTCTTCAACCGCGTCGCGCACTCTGTTTGCATACATGCTGCCCCATGGTTCATTCCGGGGATCATATATACTTACCCATGCCTGTGACATGGGTAGTAATTCAGTAAAGACGTCACTTTCTACTCTGATGTGGAATGTCAATGGGTTAGGGGACAAACTGAAGATGGGCCTGGTGCTGCAATACCTTAAACACCACACCCTTGATCTAGTCCTAGTGCAGGAATCTCACCTGGTTGGCAATAATTGCAAAGCTCTGTCCAGTTGGGGTTACAAACTTCTTATCCATGCAGGGTACACTTACGGCTCCCAAGATCCGGGTATTTTAGTGAAAAGAAGTCTTCTACTCACAATGACGCGCACATGGGCAGATCCCCAAGGCAGGTTTGCGGTCTTAGAGGCTAGCTGGGAAGGGAAAGCTCTCAATGTTGTCTCAGCCTACATTCCGCCAGCACTGGGAGGGGAGCCATTAGCTGATTTTGGGAAAATCTTACTAGATCTCCCGGAGGGTCTGCCGATTCTGGGGGGATTTTACTATGACGCCAAATGACCTAATAGATCGATACCCGGCACACCCCCAACACTGTTCTAGCACGCACATGGCATACTTTTTCGCAGCCATGGGTGTCACTGATATATGGTGCTATTTCCATCCAGACCTGACACACTTTACCAACCACTCGGGCCATATCGATAACTTTAGGAAACCACGCTGTTTGCCCCAGGGCATCTCGGATCCCCCCTAGTGTGGGCGGAATTCACACATTACAAAAGGTGACAGCGCAACACTATAGTTATCAATCCCTGGCTGCTCCGGATCCCGGATATAAAAGAGAGCCTACTATCACAGTCCGAGAACTATTTGAAAGAAAATGTCGGGTCGGTGGACTCTGCGCAAACAATAGGGGAGGCCTTTAAAACAGTAGTGAAAGGTCATGCATTGGCTCTCAAGGTGTGGTATGATAAGAAGCAAAATCTACAGCTAGAACATCTTGAGGAAGAACTGCAGCAACTTGAGATGGCACACTCCTGTTCCCCAGTGCACTTTCGGAGCATAGTCTAACCACAAAGCAACTTGAAAATAAAACCCTAGCCCAGGAACAGGCTGGTGCACGCTTACTGGCCACACGTCACAGGCTTTACGAGCTTGGTGACCGAGCGGGCAAGCTGCTCGTGTGGTTGGAAAAAGGGAACAGTCAGAGCAGTGGGTCCCTTGTCTTACAATTAATAACACACAGATGTTAACGGACCCCCGGGCAATCGCGGATGCCTTTGCGGATAACATGGAACTGATATACATGCCCTCTGCCGTGGCCACAGCAGAGGACTCACACTACTTACTAGGGGACATGCGTCTACCTGTCCAGTCCCCGGAGAAAAGAGACGAGCTAGAGGTCGATCTCACTGACGAGGAGATCGGCTCCGCAATTAACTGCATACAATCGGGGAAGGCTATGGGGCCCAATGGGGTCCCGATTGAATTCCTCAAATCTACTGCCTCACTTGTTGTGCCCCACCTATAGACCATGTATTATGAGAGCTACGGTAAAGTGATCCTGCCAGTGAACAACGATTGGCCTATATTGTGGTTATCTGTAAGCCGAGAAAACCCTGATAGTTGCTACTCATATAGGCCAATTTCCCTGATCAACGCTGAGGCCAAAATTCTTGCGAAGATCCTGGCTGCCCGCCTTACCCCAGATCTCACGTTATTGGTCCATGCTGACCAGTCTGGCTTTATGCCAAACCGCAACACAGCATTAAATATCTGTTGCCTCCACAATGTTATGGGGCCCTAAACACGTCATAGGGGAAGACGCTGTTGTGGTGACTTTGGACGCCAGGAGGCGTTTGACTTCATCGAGTGGCCATACCTCTTCGAGGTGCTGCGACGCTTCGTATTTGGCCCGAAATTCATGGAATGAGCCAAGCTGCTTTACACAGACTTCAAGGGTCAGGTATGGGTCAATAACCCCCTCTTAAGAACGTTCTCACTGAGAAGGGGCATGAGACAGGGATGCCCCCTGTCCCCAATGATTTATTCATTGATTTTGGAGCCACTGGCATCATGGGCCAGGGGAGATCCGGTATTACGAAGGCTGAAATGGGCGGAGGGACGTGATAGATTGTAATTTTCCTGTTACAGAATGCCCTAATTTATGTTGTGAATATGTTAGCCTAATGTGTCTAACCAATATGCAGTTACAGCCTATTATTCATGTGCTGCAACCCACTGAGCTATTTTTGTAATATGCAAGCTTCAATTGGATAGAATTGTTTCTGTAATGGTTAAGCTTTTGTCTTATTTTTGCCTTCTAAGTTAGAAGACTTGTTCTAGTACATTGCCTTCCATCCGTTAGGTTCCCATTATTGATATTTTTGTATACTTTCCTATAAGAGAGAGAAGCTTGTCTATGGCAGACAGATTTCTGATGCTGACATTTGCTCTGCAGCTCCAATGTCTCATGGTACAGTTTTCCCCCCTCCCTTATGAGCAGACAATCCCTGTTTCAGCATTTCTTGCCTCGAGCTAGTTTTGCAGAAATGTTTTCATGCCCTGGAGTAGCAGAGCTTCGGCTCTGTGGCCTTGAGGGGTGATAACAGTGTTGCCTTCGCAGGTGCAGATGCCTCATGTATGAGTTCATTGTTCACCCTCTGCTGAGCCCAGTACTTTTCCAGTCTGGGCGTGGTTTTACTCTGCCATGCTATGTGATAATGTATTGCTGTGATGAGAGGAGTCAGTCCTCTCGATGCACTCCATGGGGTGTAGACCTGACAGGGCCCATCTGCAGATGAATATTATGGCCAATAAAATATATTTCTAATTCTTCTCCACTGCCTGGCTGGCTTATTATATGAGAATGATAGATGAGTGAGGTAAGTCGCTCAGGTGGATTTGAGCCACTCTTATCAGATGGCGCCCGAACAGGCACTCCGCGATAAGGATCTTTCTCACCCGTAGGTGGGTAGCAGAAGGCCGGGGACCCTCTGGTCGGCACGGTGGGTCTGGGTACCCACTTTGATGCCGAGCTTGGTTCTCGCAGCGCTGCCCCACCCTGCTGATCAGGAGAGGTCCCGGTTCATGATCCTGCGCCGGGGTCCAGACGGCGGAACTTTGGAGCTGACCGTGTTGGTCCCAGCAGCCGGCGGTGGAGAACAGTGGATGTTGGGTTCCGCGAACAGGAGGTGAGTGGTCCGACTGGTGATTGAAGGAGCTAGGGTGCTCTAGGGACTAGCGTGTCCCCAGTGGTTAAGAGACCGGTGTGTCTCCAGTGGTAAAGGAGCCGGTGTGCTCCTGGGGCTAGTGTGCGAGTGGTGCTCTGACAGACTTAACGGAGGTTGGGAGGACATTTGTTTGCGGTCATCCAATCGGGTGGTACTGTGGTGGAGGTGTGGCTCATTGCGGGTAGGCTCCGGAACTCACCCCGAACCCCTAGGGTGGTGGTTCGGCGGGAGTGGGTCCTGGGTCTCCTGTGGTAAAGTGCGCAGCGATCTGTAGTGCCACCCGGGTGGCGGATGTGTCCTCCATCCTCAGAACAGTTAATGTACTGTTCGGTCTGCGGTAGGGTCCAGGTTCTCCAGGACTTGGTCGACGGGCCTTGTCCCATTATGGTAACACGTGTTTGGCAGGGACTTAATGCATAGGATGTATGTGCGTGGGCGAATGTAAGTGGTTGTGCGTGGAGATAGTTGCTTGGTCTTTTGTGTTCGGTTATGTGTGGGTTCCTTGGCGGTATCTGATTGAGTGAGTTTGGTGGTGTTTGATTGAGGGTGCAAGATGCCGCGTTTCAGTAAGTTGCAATGTTTTAGGTGTTGCTGCAGTTCAACTGATGTCAGATTGGCCGAGAGCCAACCCGCTCCTGTAAAAGACTCTTTTAATTCTGAGATGTGTGTAAATATGGATTTATCCTGATTTTGTTTAATATTTTTTGATGCAGTTAAGATAGATTACTTGCAGGAGAGACTGTTTGGTATGCACAGCTGTCAGAGCATGTTTAATTCCCTAAGGTTGTGGCAGAAAGAGGTTCAGCAAAGACAGGTGAGAGGACTTATGATAGCTCAGAATATGGACAGATCAACAGTTTAGTTTTAAAGGAAGACAAAATGTGTACATTTGGAATGTGCAAGGTGTTCCCATTTAAATTTGCTTGTAATGGCTCAGGGGGCAATGTGAGCAGTGATTAAGAGGATTGGGTATGTATTTCATGTAATATGTTTGATTTGGTTATAATTGGTTTGGTTTGAGAGCAGTCTGTGGGTTGCCTTTTGTTTGTGTAAATGTTTGTTTAAATGAAGTGAGTGCATCTTTTTGCATGAGTTAGATTGTCTGGTCATTGTGAGCTACCTGAGATGGTTGCGCCTGGGTATCAGTGTGTTTTTCATGTAGTTTTAAAGTGCATGCAGGGCTGTGCTCTATGGAAAAGAATTTGGTTTCTTTCATCCCCTTAATTTGTGAACAGTAGAAGATGAAGAAAAGAATAAGGATTTGATTACCAGTAATTAGAATGTATATTAATAAGAATTTAGAAAGAGTGTAAAGTTAGAAGGAAGTGAAAGAAAAAAAAAGAGAAATGTATTTTTTAAAATAGGGCATGTCGAAAGAGTTAGGAAAGACTTATTGGCTTTGTCAGCACCAGAATGACGAGCACAGAGTGCGATGCAGATTTGGCCTTGGTGATGGATGCCTGTGGGGCCAGGGAGGCTGGCTAGCAGCCCAGAATTCTTAGCTCTTGGAAGATGGTAAGAGTGAAATGCATTTTCTGAACGGCAAAAGAGGCCTCCAAAGGGGGTGGAGAGCTGGAGTTGTTTAGTTAGTTTTAAACTGACCTGTTGAGTGGATGTGTTTCAGTCCACAATAAAATAAAAGGGATTGTAGAACTCTGGGCTGGGAAGGTTTAGAATGACAGTGTGTGAATTCTATTCCGTTCTGGAAGGGTTAAATAGAAAAAGAGAGAATGTGAGCAGGGCTATTGTGGAAGATTATGTAGAATGGAAATATAGATGCTTGCAAAGCAGGGCAACTTCCCTACCCCTCCCAATGAGAGAGGGAGAAGGGAGGGGGGATAGACGAGCAGAGCAGCGGTGACCTTGTGTGATAACAGCATTCCAATGGGTTCGCAGAGCACAGACAGAAGATTATGGGAGGGGGCTAGGAGGCCCAGCTATTGGCACGGACAGGCAGAGATACACAGTTGGAGCCATGTGAATTGTGAATTTGGAGCAAGTCTGCATAATTATTAGTGCAAACTGCTGGTTTAGACTAAAGTATGATGCAGTTGTTCAGAACACATGTGATTTAGTATCAGGAACAAACTTATGAATAATTTTCAACAGGTTATTCCATTTGGACATAGAGAATTACACTTTAAAATGGCCTAGTCTGAGAAAAGAAGGATTGTTTTGAGAAAAATTAATTTACCAGATATGTTAGTGAGTGTTTCAGATGCAATAGTATAAGAACATGTTACCTAGTACTCCTATTGTTTGAATAGTATTCAGAATAAGAGATTGATTTGTGTGCAGTTTAAAGGCAAGAAGAAAAAGAGATTTATTGGTTGTCTGTTGTGTCCATTTTTGTTGTTGATTTTTTTTGTTTCACTGTTGGTCCATGTCATAGTATACAGGTTTTCTATTTAAATAAATATTGAGTTGGGGGGGTGGTCTCTGATTGGCATACTGATTAGTGTTTTTGCTAGTGGATCCCTAGTGGAGAGTACTGATCATGCGAGGGTAGGTATCTAATATTGATTGTGTTGCTCATAAGAGTGGTCTGGTGGGAATGTATATATGCGTGTATATATTGGATTTGTATAAAGGTCTTTGTATGCAGTTTGTCCATGGGACACCATTGCAGTGGGCCCAGTGCCCCACCCACTGAGTAGAGGTGCAGAGTGTGTTTGTGCAAATGTCAAAATGTTAACATAACACAGTTAGAGCTGTGATTTTACCCAGAAGATGCCTTTTTTTGTTTAAAGATTAGAAAGTGCATTGGTTATTAAAAAAAAGGCCCATTTAGATAGGGACAGATGTCTGTGCAGAAATAGATTTGGTACCCAATATGGAAATTCCTGGTTCATGACAATTGAAAGCTGTAAAAGTAAATGTATATCTTTTTCTCTTTTTAATGCTGCTAAATGTTTTGTCTTTTGGCTGGAGGCTGGGGGCTCGTCCTGTCTAAGACAGCAGACAGGGTTATTTTTTTTAGAAGAGAACTTGGGGTTCTCTTTACATTGAAAGGATGTTAGGGTGTGAATGAGCTCCAAGCATAGGTTTTAAAGTAAGTATTTGTATAAGGTATTTTTACTAAGTGGTTGCCTTTCTGTCCAATATTTTGTGTGGTGTTGTTTTTTTTCTTTGTGGTTTGATTTGTTTCGTTTCAGTGCAATGGGAAATATTCTTATCTCTGTATTATGGTGAGTATTGATGCAACATTGTGTTAGACAGATTATGTGGGCACTGACACCGCATGATGCATGACATGTATGAGAAAAATATAGTCCTTTGAGTAACTAATATTGTGTTTTTCTTTTTGTGGCCCTTGTGTTTGGTATATGTATTATTGCGTATTATTTTATGTTATACGCATGTAAATATTGTGTGTTTTATGTTTTCTTTGGCTTATTGTGCATTGTGGTAGGTATGCTGATCGATCTTAAGGCTGACAAATTAAGGAGGCCAGCATACTGGGTTTTGGGCTGCAGTTTCACTGTGGATGAAATGCATGGCATTCTGTTGTGTTTCACAGCTCCTTTGCATGTGTTGCTGGGATTGGTCTATGCTTTCTGTGCTTAGCACAGCCAGTATACCTGCTGCCTTGGTATGCTTGTTCTTATTTTATGTATGTTTCTGTTTTGTGTTGTTTTGACAATTCTATTTTTGATACTAGTACAAGCTCCTCTGTGGGGAATTTGTTCTGGTCCCTAAATTTCACAGACAACACTTCAGCAGTGTATGTCTATTTTTGTTAAATGGTATAGAAGAAAAAAAAAGATGAGTTCTACGGTGTACTCATGGTGTTGTGTCACAAGCCTGACCATTACCTACGTAATTTTTGTTCTTTAATAGATTTCCCTTTTGCCGCCCTTTCCCTAATGAATGTCGCATAGTGCCTGGTTATGGGGGATTTTTACCATTTGCTTGTCCTTACTCCTTCATGGGAATAAAAGGCCTCAAAAGAAGTAGTGTGTTTTGTAATAGATAAATGATTATAATGAATTCTCGATATTAATAGGCACACACATCATTTTATGGCAATGACATTTGTACATGTGCTAAAAGATGTTCTAGCCCTCTCAAAAGTGCTATGTATCTCCTACAATTTTGTTTATGCCCAGTGCTACACCCGGGGGTTGATGGTTTTGACTGAAGTGAAATATGTTTCAGATTTCCTTCTGTCAAAAATGGGGGAGGAGCTAGCTCCCCGCTAGCTCTCCTATAAATTAGGACTAGGTAACATGTATATTGCTCCCTCCTTTTCTCCACTTTTTATTAGCCTGTCCTGCTTTGCTCTAAAAGGGGAATTAGATGTGGGTAGTTTTGTTCTACAAGTGTTGGGTAATAACACCATTATTGTAGTCGTGCGAGTACATTGCTAGTTCTTTATTAGCTAGTCTGTGAAAATAAACTGATAGTCTTTATTAGAGAAGACTCCCCAGACTAATGTTTCCTTATTTGACCTTTGAAGGGAACAATAGTTCTGTACTTTTTTTCTTGTTTCACATTCCTAGGTAACGACATCATTATTGTGCAGCACTGAGTAAAGGTGCACAGGTATCACAAGTCTCTTATCTTTTAGCCTGTATAGTTGAGCTGACATGGTCTACATAGTGAAAAAGGTGAAAGATGCTTGTGTGATCCTCAGCAAAATATCCTCAGCAAAATATTTTTTCTGTTGAAATTATAGCTTTGTAGAAGTTACTTTCCTGCTGCTTCCCATAGTATGTGAGCATGGTCATGAGCAAAATATAGTTGTTTTGAGTAAAAAAAAAAAAAAGGAGAATATTAGAAGTGTTTGAAGTTTTGCACAACAGTGAAGGTTCACAAAGTAGACGCTGTGTGCATGCTATAGGAATAGCGGTTTGAAATTCCCTTTTTGAAGGTTCGCAAGTGAAAATGCGGGAATACAACATGTCTGTTTTGTTCTATTTTTCTCTTCTCTTAGAATTAACGCATACGTCCATCCACAGGTAATACAGTGGAAAAGTCAGATATGTAATGTATTACCTATTGTTAGCACAAATTTATTGATAGGCCTGAGATGTTTTTTTCATTCCAATTCACACCGCCTAGCAAATGTTTGGGGTGTCCCGAGACCAAATTGTTTTGACCCTTTGCTGACAGACTATTTGTATGCTTTGACTAAAGATCTTCGTTCCCTTCATCAGCAGGTAGCAGACACACTGAAGCCGCAACCGGAGGGGCCTGGACAAACCATCCAACATGAGGACTGCGTCGACATCCGAAGATACCAGCGGAAGTCTTACTTTGAGCCGAGGCAGGTGCTGCTTGCCATCCAAACCGCACTCAAGATCCGGGGTCATAAGTCGTGCACCCATGCTAGCCGTGTAAAGAGGGTCCCGCTTCTGTTGCCCTATGATGAGTGGGTGAGAAAGGGCGTCGCTGATGACAAATACGCTTCTCTGCTGAGCCCAGTCCTTTTCCAGTCTGGGCGTGGTTTTACTCTGCCATGCTATGTGATAATGTATTGCTGTGATGAGAGGAGTCAGTCCTCTCGATGCACTCCCTGGGGTGTAGACCTGACAGGGCCCATCTGCAGATGAATATTATGGCCAATAAAATATATTTCTAATTCTTCTCCACTGCCTGGCTGGCTTATTATATGAGAATGATAGATGAGTGAGGTAAGTCGCTCAGGTGGATTTGAGCCACTCTTATCAGACGGGAGGACAGAATATCCCTCTACACTGATGATATTCTACTATATCTGGCATCTCCAACAAAATCAGTGCATATACTTTTTATTTATTTATTTATTTAGTATATTTATAGAGCGCAAGCCTGTCACCCAGAGGGCATCCTGGCGCTTTGAGCTTAAGCAACAGCACTATTCACTTACACAGCATTTTTTGGAAATAAGTGCGTTTTTAGGGCTTTCCGGAACGGAAGATAGTTGCTGTGGCTTCTCAGAGAAAGAGGCAGGGAGTTCCATAGCTTGGCAGCCGCCACACTGAATGAACGGCCGCCCATCCTGACTCTCTGAAACCTCAGGACTACCAACAGCTGCGCAGAAGAGGATGGGAGAGGTCGCGAGGCAGAGTACCAAGAGAACATGTTCTGCTAAGGTATCAGGCCCTGATGGTGTACAGCTTTGAACACTAAACACGCGGCTTTGTACAGCACCCTCAGATGTACCGGGAGCCAGTGTAACTCTCTCAAAGCCAGGGTAGAAGAACTAGACCTAGGCCATGAGGGGGCCAACTTGGCGGCCGTGTTCTGCACGCGTTGTAACTTCCCCACCAGATTTTTTGGGGCCTCCAGAAGTAGCGCGTTACAATAATCTACACGACTTAGAATAGTACCGCGAACTACTTCCGGCCTGGCGTGAGCGGGGAGAAGGGGCAGAACTTTACGCAGCATGCGTAACAGCATCATGCACGTGGACGTGGTTTTATTAACGTGCAGGTCGAGCTGTAGGTTTGGGCAGAAGATCACCCCCAAGTTGCGAGCAGATGGTGCAGCCGAGACTGGCTCGGGGAAGGAGGCTGGCCAAAAGTTCTCTGGCAGTGTCCGTGAGATCCGATCGGTAGAACAATAAAGAACCTCAGTCTTCGCACTATTAAATTGTAGGGAGTTGGCCCGTAACCAGTCCGCTGTGGCTGCCATGCAGCAATGGAATGTCTCCAGCGAGACCGCTTTATCACCCTCCAAGGAAAAGACCAGCTGGGTATCATCGGCATAGTTAAATGCAGAGACACCAAAAGATTTAATAAGCTGGACCAGGGGGCGGAGGTACATTTTGAAAAGTATTGGGCTGATGGCCGAGCCCTGTGGCACCCCCTGCCCTACTTTCCTTGGTTCGGAGCAGAATGGAGGAAGCGATACCAGCTGTTGCCGACTGTCAAGGTAAGATATGAGCCAGTCTCTTGCTTCCTCTGTGACCCCACACTCTTCAAGTCTCTTGATGAGGGTTCGATGGCACACCGTATCGAACGCGGCCGACATGTCGAGCAGCACTAAGAAGGCTGCCCGACCACTGTCGACGCGCGAACGAAGATTGTTCAATACGGTACAAGCGCAGACTCCGTCCCGTGCCCGGGACGGAAACCAAACTGTGCCTCATCGAACCAACCGATGTTTTCCAAGAAGCCTGAGAGCGAGCGGGTCACCCATTTTTCCATGATTTTAATAGGGGTGGGCTCCGTGCACGGAGTGTGCGTAGTGCCGCCTAATCCGCATTTTGCGGAGCTGGCGTAGCCAGGCGGCACTACGCACGCTCCGCAGACGGAGCGTAGCTGGCCGCCACCCGCCTCCCTCCCGCCCTCCCGCCATACTTTCAAATAAAGGAATCAAATAATTTAAAAAGCACTTACCCTGCCGCTGCTGCCCGCCGCGTCCCCGGGGCTCGCTATCTTCCGTCTTCCGTCTTCTTTACTCATGCGCATGCGCGGGCGGCCGCGCATGCGCATTTTCACGAGAAAATGCGCATGCGCGGCCGCCCGCGCATGCGCATGAGTAAAGAAGACGGAAGACGGAAGATAGCGAGCCCCGGGGACGCGGCGGGCAGCGGCGGCAAGGTAAGTGCTTTTTAAATTATTTGATTCCTTTATTTGAAAGTATGGCGGGAGGGCGGGAGGGAGGCGGGTGGCGGGGCTGGCGGCCAGTGGTGTTTGCGGAGTGGGGCTACGCGGAGTGCGGAGGTGGGCGTAGTTTCTCGCCCACTTCGCGTAGCTCCGCGAAGCCCCACTCCGCCAACTCCGCCCAGGGTTAGATTTTAATAGGAAAGGGGAGCAAGGAAATTGGCCGATAGTTGGACAGACAAGTCGGGTCCAGCGTTGGCTTCTTAAGCAGAGGAGACACTACTGCTAACTTCCAACACTCAGGGACGGATGCCAACTCCAGAGACTGGAGGCAGATGGAATGCAACGGTTGAAAAAGTTCCGCCTGAAACGCCTTCCAAAATTTGGGAGGCAGCGGATCACGCGGAGAGCCAGAGGATACCGTGTTAGCCAGACTGCAAAATTCCTCGAAAGAGGGACGAGGAAAGGATTTTAGTTGGGGTCGACTGGAAGGAGAAACCGGAGCTCCCAAACTAAAAGCAGGAATGCTCAACTGGGGTCGACTGGGTGAGTTGTCCGGAGCTCCCAGACCAGAGCCGAAGGCATCTGTCTGGGGTCGACTGGACAAGTCACCCGAAGTTCCCAGGACAGGGACTGCAGTTGGAAGGCACGGTCCGGTCGGCTGGGGTCAACTGGATAACCCATTCGGAGCTCCCGGGCCAGGACAAGAGTCAACTGGCCGGGGTCGACTGAGCGGGCTAACCGGAGCTCCCAGATCGAGAGTACTGGGCAAGGGATGTTTTAAGCCCTCTAAGATCTTAGCAGTTTTTACTTCAAAAGCCCCCGCCAGGGAGTCGCACAGGGCCTGCGATACAGGGACCGTATTAGCGGCACATATAGGGTGGGACATGTCCCTGACGATTTTAAACAGTGCTTGCGATTTATTAGGCGCCTGATTCAAGGTAGATTCCAGAAAGGTCACCTTAGCAAGCTTAATCTGCGCTTTATAGTCCTGCAGTATGAGCCTGAACGAGGCCTTTGCTGATGGTAGATATTGCTTCCTCCAAGCCCTCTCCGCACGTCTACAGCTCAGCTTCAGCTGTCGAAGCTCTTCCGTATACCAGGGGGAAGGCCGATTCACTCTCCCACGGGACTTACAAAATGGGGCCACCTTGTCCAGCGTGTTAGTATTCGATTGGCAGAGAGTAGAGTAACTTTCCTCCATATATATATATATACATTTTAACATCTTCACTAACTTTGGTAAATATTTGGATTACTCCATTAATTGGTCCAAATCCGTGATTTTTGCCCTCCACGGCCCAATCCCTGCACTTCCACCCGACTGTGACATTGAAATGGCCACCAAGGGTTTTCGGTACCTAGGGATCTATGTTACCCCTGATCCTGTATTGTTCAACATTAAGAACTCAGCTGCGCCTCTGGACAGATTGTGCAGCGATGTAAACATTAGCGAACATTACCCCTTTCCCTGTTGGGCCGAGCCAAGCTTTACAAGATGTTAGCTCTCCCCTGTTTCCTGTATATACTCCAGAACTGCCCATACAAGATCCCTGACTCATATTTTAAAAATATTGAGAGTGAGGTTCAGACTCTGCTGTGGGATGAAATGGCGCCCCGTATTGCCATGACTAAATTGACCAAGGGATGGTAAGATGGAGTATAGCACTCCCAGATATGCGTCTGTACTATTGGGCTTCACAGCTAGTGGTAGTGAACCAATGGCTGTATCACCCCCCGACAGACCGCCTTTCTTCTGGATAGGTAAGAAATGGGTAGGGAGGGCTATCTAGGGGCCCTCTACTCGAAGGCTGGGAAGGGCCGATATCTAGGCATTACAGTCCTCACACTGGATGTCTGGCGTCAAGCCAATCGTAGGCTTGGCTGGCTTGATGTATTAACCAGGGCTACCCCATTGTTGTCAGCCCAAAAGCTGGGTTCCCTCTGCAACCAGCCGTACTTCGACAGATGGGACACTATCAGTTTCTCAACAATAGGTCACCTGGGGAAAAAGGGTAAAATACTGCAATTCACAGAACTGAGAGAGGAGTATCAACTTGCTCAGGGAGAGGTCTTTTGCTATCTCCAGATTTGTCATGCTCTCACAACAGCTCTCCAGGGTGCCGAGGAATTGCCGGAGTCATCTCCCCTCGAAGATCTTCTCCTCTCTGAACCACTGCCAAAAACAGCAGTGTCGCTCACATACCGGAAGCTCTGTAATAATCTGCCAGATCTTGGACAACTCGAGGATGACGACTGGCAAACAGCGCTGATGTCCCCCAGGGAATCCGACAAACCTCTCAGGCTCCGACTTGTCCAACTAAAAGTCCTTCATAGAACATACCTCACAGATATCACCCTTGTAAAGATTGGGAGCCGACAAAACTCTCTGTGTCTCTGTTGTTGCAATAGGGGGGCAACATTTTAGCACATCATATGGGAGTGTTCACCTATTCAGGCCCTATGGGAGACAGCCACACAGCATATGCAACGAGCACTACAGAAAGATATTACATTGACACCACTGTTGGGGCTCCTCAACATTTGGGAGGCGGCAGATCTCATGGAGGTTGAGCAGTAGTGAGTCACCCTGGGATACACATTGGTAAAACGGAACATAGCGACAAAGTGGGGAGCAGCTGACACTCCATCTTCTGGAAACTGGGCAAGAGACCTAGATAACTGTATGATCGCAGAAAAAGAGGTTTTCAAGTCTAGAGGCTGCCCCAAGAAGTGGGATAGGAAATGGGGAAAGTGGAATATTTACATGAGGGACATATGTGTCTTGCTGACCACGGAAATGGACATGACGGAGCGCCGATGGGGCGGAGGAGGTGTGGAGGGCTGAGTGAAACCGAGATTCTGAGTGGTAAAGTTTATAGACAATATATGTTGGATTATGTATTGATCACTTCTATTTATGTGACTGGTATTGCTTTATTTCCTATAAAAACAACTGTTAAAAAAACATTAGCATTTACAACGCCGATAGGTCGAACGTCGAAATGCGAGACCTATAACATTGCAAATGGTTGTTCTAATTTCCAAAGTAAAAGTAATGATGATTGAGAGAGGTAATGAGGATTGATTATATGTGTAAGTAGAGTTAATGATGATTGGTTATTTACGAATGAAGGTACTTTCAGAGATTACGTGAGATGAAAAAACTGGGGGGCCTCTCATAGGGGTGTGGCTGATGTAAATAAGGGCATAGCTTAAAACATTCAAGCTAAAAATCTGTGTGCCGCTCGACTGACATTTTGCTACTTATATCATTCCTTCCAGATATATAATACAACCAGTGGTCGAAGTGGGCGGGATCGGCAGGGCACGGTGTGCCCCTACTTCTCTAATTTCATAGAGTCCGTTCTCCTACTTTCTTATTTTAAACATACCACCCGGACGGCAGACATCACCAAAGCCGATAGATAAGGCTCAGCTTTTGGGGATGGGTGGAATGGGCAGAGAAGGACAAGGACTCTGTCTTTTCCTTTGTGCCCAAAGAAGACAAGGACAGTGTCCAGTTCTCCTGCCGCTGTCAACTGCTACCCCCCCATCGTTATTCCCCATCTTCCCTCTCTTCCTGTCTCGCTCCTCCTCATTTAGTGAAAACCGAGACTTCAAGAAACAAGTATTACCTTCTCTTTCCTCCTTTTGTTTATCTGCTCCCCTGTGAAATGGGTCCAAAAAAGAAAAACACTTTTCCTGGAAACTTTGTCTTTTTCTGACATTTTTCAATTTCCAAGTGCAGCCTCGGGTGGAGAGAAATAAAACATTCAAAATATGAAAAATAACTAACTGGGCAAGACAGAGTGGTTGCAAGGTAGCCAGATTAATTTATTCACTCCTAAACACATTAGTGCCACTTTACAGTGTTTGCCAGTGAAGCGCTACTTTCATTTTCTGGTCTCACATTGAACAACATTGCTTTCCCTGGGTGGGAAAGTGCTCTATTCCTGTAGGTACTGAAATACCTGCTTGATGTGTGAATTGGAAAACAAAATGTGTTCAGCTGCTGTGTGTTCACGAATGTGGTCTTTTTAAACCATACTGCTTATGTTTTGTAATGATATAAGCAATGGGCATTGAAACGGGTCCCTTCTGGGCCCTGTAGTCATGGATATTAACTTTTCAGGCAAAAGCACTCACTAATTTCTGAATAATGAGTGTAAAAAGAAAAAGTTAACCATGTTGTTCCTGCTTACATTTCACCTGCTTTACTTAATCTTGCTTCCTCTTATGAGTGTTAGCTTTTTCTAGGATGTTTATTTTTTTGTAGGCAGCATATTGCTCTTGTCTAGTGCTTAATTTGAATTGATTCAGAAAAGGGGGTGGTGATGAACAGAGTGTCTGAATTAAGCAGACCACTCTTACCCAGTCCAAAGATCAGGGCTTGATCCATCACCGTTATTTATCCATAATAAATAACCACCACTCCCTTTTCTGAATCGTTTTGTCCACCATAAGCGTGGAAGGGTATACTCAGATGTGAGTCCCTTGCTCATTGCACCATCAGGATTCAAGCAAGCCGGGCTGAAGACGGCTGTAATGCCAGAAACCGGTCCCCGGAAGCTTGTTTCCTTCCCAGTAAAAGAATTGGCTTGGTAGTTTGGTCTGCCCTGTTCCCATGATGCACTGGGCCAGGGACAGACTAATTTGCATGTTGCCAGGTTCTGAGCTGGGATGGTGCAGTGAGCTAAAAAACGGTGATGGATCAAGCCCTGATCTGTTGACTGGGTATGAGTGTTCTGTTTAATTCAGATACTCTGTCCATCACCACTCCCTTTTCTGAATCGTTTTGTCCACCATAAGCGTGGAAGGGTATACTCAGATGTGAGTCCCTTGCTCATTGCACCATCAGGATTCAAGCAAGCCGGGCCGAAGACGGCTGTAATGCCAGAAACCGGTCCCCGGAAGCTTGTTTCCTTCCCAGTAAAAGAATTGGCTTGGTAGTTTGGTCTGCCCTGTTCCCATGATGCACTGGGCCAGGGACAGACTAATTTGCATGTAGCCAGGTTCTGAGCTGGGATGGTGCAGTGAGCTAAAAAACGGTGATGGATGAAGCCCTGATCTGTTGACTGGGTATGAGTGTTCTGTTTAATTCAGATACTCTGTCCATCACCACTCCCTTTTCTGAATCGTTTTGTCCACCATAAGCGTGGAAGGGTATAGTCAGATGTCAGTCCCTTGCTCATTGCACCATCAGGATTCAAGCAAGCCGGGCCGAAGATGGCTGTAATGCCAGAAACCGGTCCCCGGAAGCTTGTTTCCTTCCCAGTAAAAGAATTGGCTTGGTAGTTTGGTCTGCCCTGTTCCCATGATGCACTGGGCCAGGGACAGACTAATTTGCATGTAGCCAGGTTCTGAGCTGGGATAGTGCAGTGAGCTAAAAAACGGTGATGGATCAAGCCCTGATCTGTTGACTGGGTATGAGTGTTCTGTTTAATTCAGATACTCTGTCCATCACCACTCCCTTTTCTGAATCGTTTTGTCCACCATAAGCGTGGAAGGGTATACTCAGATGTGAGTCCCTTGCTCATTGCACCATCAGGATTCAAGCAAGCCGGGCCGAAGACGGCTGTAATGCCAGAAACCGGTCCCCGGAAGCTTGTTTCCTTCCCAGTAAAAGAATTGGCTTGGTAGTTTGGTCTGCCCTGTTCCCATGATGCACTGGGCCAGGGACAGACTAATTTGCATGTAGCCAGGTTCTGAGCTGGGATGGTGCAGTGAGCTAAAAAACGGTGATGGATCAAGCCCTGATCTGTTGACTGGGTATGAGTGTTCTGTTTAATTCAGATACTCTGTCCATCACCACTCCCTTTTCTGAATCGTTTTGTCCACCATAAGCGTGGAAGGGTATACTCAGATGTGAGTCCCTTGCTCATTGCACCATCAGGATTCAAGCAAGCCGGGCCGAAGACGGCTGTAATGCCAGAAACCGGTCCCCGGAAGCTTGTTTCCTTCCCAGTAAAAGAATTGGCTTGGTAGTTTGGTCTGCCCTGTTCCCATGATGCACTGGGCCAGGGACAGACTAATTTGCATGTAGCCAGGTTCTGAGCTGGGATGGTGCAGTGAGCTAAAAAACGGTGATGGATCAAGCCCTGATCTGTTGACTGGGTATGAGTGTTCTGTTTAATTCAGATACTCTGTCCATCACCACTCCCTTTTCTGAATCGTTTTGTCCACCATAAGCGTGGAAGGGTATACTCAGATGTGAGTCCCTTGCTCATTGCACCATCAGGATTCAAGCAAGCCGGGCCGAAGACGGCTGTAATGCCAGAAACCGGTCCCCGGAAGCTTGTTTCCTTCCCAGTAAAAGAATTGGCTTGGTAGTTTGGTCTGCCCTGTTCCCATGATGCACTGGGCCAGGGACAGACTAATTTGCATGTAGCCAGGTTCTGAGCTGGGATGGTGCAGTGAGCTAAAAAACGGTGATGGATCAAGCCCTGATCTGTTGACTGGGTATGAGTGTTCTGTTTAATTCAGATACTCTGTCCATCACCACTCCCTTTTCTGAATCGTTTTGTCCACCATAAGCGTGGAAGGGTATACTCAGATGTGAGTCCCTTGCTCATTGCACCATCAGGATTCAAGCAAGCCGGGCCGAAGACGGCTGTAATGCCAGAAACCGGTCCCCGGAAGCTTGTTTCCTTCCCAGTAAAAGAATTGGCTTAGTAGTTTGGTCTGCCCTGTTCCCATGATGCACTGGGCCAGGGACAGACTAATTTGCATGTAGCCAGGTTCTGAGCTGGGATGGTGCATTGAGCTAAACAACGGTGATGGATCAAGCCCTGATGTGTTGACTGGGTATGAGTGTTCTGTTTAATTCAGATACTCTGTCCATCAGCACTCCCTTTTCTGAATCATTAATTTGAATTGAGTCACATCCAGGTGTTTATAGCGGGTCAGTGCAGTGCAAGTTTCTCTCAGTGGGGCAGTATGGTGTTCAGTGGGGGGTGGATGTGACACTATGGTCAGAGCTGCTGAATTTGGTAAGGGGGAACCAGGTTCAGCCTTCATGACTAGTCCACCAGACCACTCCCTCAGAGGGAGCACATTCCCATGCTAGACCTTAGTAGGCCTGCCAGATCTTGAAAGCCCTGGTGTCTTAGCACCAGGAGGTGGACCCTAGCAGTGGCAAGTTTGGGTTAACCTTGAAGTCCTGTCCGCCACAGTTCATCCTGAAGTTCACCTCCAGTCTTGCAGGCAGACCTATGGAGCAGCACACCATAGAGTGACAGTGACTCTGTCACTGAGGTCACAGCACCCTTGAGCAGGGTGGCTCCAGGGCAGTGTGACAGCAACAGGAGCTGACCAGCCACAGTCCGTGCAGGTAAAAGCGCTGGGGCAGAGGGCTGGGTAAGGGGGGATTTTGAAGGACGATCTGAGGGAAAATTAAATAATTAACTTCCCCTCTGCATCGCCCCTTGAAATCCCCCCTTACATGGCCCCAACACCCCACCGCTATTAACTATACGACCGTGGCTGGATCTGACTTCAGGTGAGGGCGTCGTGTTTGCAAGTATAATATGGGTTTAAAAGCAGTTGATGCCTCCTTCCTGGCCTCCAACAATTTTCGGCAACAATAAAAATGTCATGATAACTCCAGTGGTTAATGTTCTTAGCAGAGATAGATAGTGTTTTGTCTAGTGGACGTTTTGACTCATGGAAAGGAAGCGCAGATAGTTAATATGCCTGCTGCTAAGAAAAGGTACCATGCAGGTCACAAAGTGCATATAATGTAAATAGGTCAGTGGGTTACTGCTTTTGTCAGAGAGACCCTATTGTTACTTGCAGTAAATAAGTTAAAATTATAACATAGAACAGTCAGCTATTAACTGTCATGTAAGAGTTGTATGCAAACTGCAAAGTATAAATTAGAGCGTTATGGTTTTTTCCCTAGAATTTGATTATCCTAATGTTGCAAAAAAGGGTTTATTTGGGTAGACATCAATTCTGATTATTAAAGACAACCCCCAACCATGGTATTACGTTTTAAATTCTGAGTTTGTGTTTCTCCAGACCAATCACTATAAAACTATGCTGCCTACTAGTATGGTTGTCATGTGACTCCTACACCTTGTAGTCCTGTCTTATGTAACATTTCCTATACAGTGATTTACACACATATAGTTGATTGACTCTGTGTAATATGTGTGATATAAAGTGCTCTGACACCCTACACAGGTATTAGTGGTGCTGTAAATTTTCTGATACTTTATTATTTTGACATTTTTACACATGCTAACAGTCTCTGCAAATATTTTTCTGTATTAGTACCAGTGGAACATACAACAGCAGCAGTGAGAAAGGTGACCAGTCAACCTTTGCAAAGGGCCCTCCACCTCACAGCAGCACAAGTCAAATTTTTTAGTAACTTTTGATCCGTTTGAGCTATAAACAATTTATTAGTTACATTTGTCAGATTATGCAGCAGATGATGTATTATCTGGCATACATGGCAGAACCATAATTATGTGGAAAACATTTGTAAACTAGGATATTTTGCCATTCATGTTTGAACAGCTCTTGTGGAGAAAGGGAGGAGTGCTGAAAACAGAAACAGGGAGACAAATGGCTTGCGATTGCACTTTTAAGGATATTTGGGACATTCTGTGATTGGAAACGTATCCCACTTTGTGAATGTATTTTAATGTCAATAACTCATATTAAACCTCAAATAAACATGTGTATCCATTGGTCAAATTAAATAGCAGAATAAGCTGTACCGGTTAGTGAAACGGGAAACAAACGCTAAAAATGTGGATCATTTTCTCTTTCAGTCACACCTCTCACTCCGCCCACTGATCCAATCCACAGGTTATTACCACCCTCTGATTCTCCGCCCACAGTTCCCCTACTTTTGTTCGCCCACAGGAATACGACAAGCCAGAACTAGTGGCTTTGCCAATGGTTGTTAGTTGCATAAAATAAATGTACAACATGCAGACATATAACTATGGCTTTGTTGTATATGATATTTGTTGTGTCCTGCTGGACATGTTCTAGTGTCTCAGCAGACACGGAGTTTGTTAACCACTTCCTTGGGGGAGGGGGGCACACATGAAGTCAACACGCATCCATCACAGTGAGCCTGTTAATAAAAGGGGCCCGGGTGCATGTGCTCATTGCCAGTTGACTAAGTATACATACCGTATCTGTCAATTATTACTCCAATGTGGGCCTAGGGCCCACAACACAACAATGGCGATGAGGCGGGTCTGACCCCGCATGCTGGCGGAAAGAGACTAATGCTCCTCAAGGAGAAGGATTACCCTGTTTGTACCCTACCCCACAGGCTTTCGGAGGACATCAGTCATGGAAAAAGGGGAGGACTTCCCTGAGAGAGTACCGCCTTAATCCCCTTTCTGGAGTAGGAGATAGAGGCATCTGCCGCTGCAGCCTGCACGGTGCAGGCCGGCACATCGCTTCACACAAAAATTGACCCCTTGCCTCCCTACTCCTGCCCCCTGTTGAGGGATTGCAAGAGGAAGGTAGAGCAGAGAACGTGGTGAGAAGCAGCGCCATCGACCGAAAGAAAGTGAGTTACTTTTCACATATGACCATGCACCAATGAGTCTAAGTTCCATTTGATGAGGCATCCGTAAGCAGCCCCCGCCTGACACTAGTTTTCCCCAGAATAAGCAGCACCTCCCAGCAACGTGCAGCGAGTCATTAACAAGCAGTGGCACGGCCATACTGATACTGAATGGCCTGCTAATGGCAAATGAAGGTGGCACCCCCATCGGCAAGGGAGAAAGAATAAGCCTGCACCAACACTGCCTAGTTCCCCCCTTCTGCATCAACACCACCCGTGCAGCGATAGGCCCGTAAGGAAGCCAGGTGCAACAGCCTCTTGAAACGGCTGCTCACTGTGCAGCACACAGCGACAGAGTCCTGACAGCAAAGAAAGTGCATGCCTTACCTGTGTATTCAGGGCCTAGCGGGAGGGTTGCAGTCCATTGTCACCTTCCACAATGATGAGAGGCATGCCCGTGGCCTGCCAAGTCTCCGCCTGCAGGGAAGTGAAGCATAGATTGACCCGTGGCCACCTACCCCAGCATCTTTCACAGAGTGGCTGCTGTGGTCCATATCTTCTGCAACAGGACTGAGCCTTTGAATGCAGTGGGCCCAGCTTTGGGTTTCCGTGGAATGTGTGCTGCACTGCCACCCAGCATGAAAAAGAGGCACCAATATTCTGCAGCTGCACAGCAATCCCTTTCTACCTTGCGGTGGAAGGCTGCTGTGGTAGTAATGCACTGCCACCAAGTGATCACAGCACCACACCACACCACACCCAAAGAAAACACATCAAGCAGCCCGGGGCTAGGCCTGTTTAAAGGAGCATGCCCTCTTGCATGTGTGTCAAGCTGGCGATGTACCACCACGACCTTACCAAAAGCAGCATATGCAAAGCAACCTGTAACGTAGCCTAAAACGCCAACACCTGCAGCCCCTTGCGGAAGAGAGCCACTGTGACCTGTGCCCGCTGTGAACTCCAAATGTCTCTAAGAAAGACAAGGAGAACCCTACTCACATAGGAACCAGGGCATTATATTATATCATAGAACAAAGGTTCCTGTGGTATGGTACTTGTATAATGAAAATTCAGTTGTTTGCTTAATAGCAGATTATAACGACACAGAAAGGTCTATTAGGGATGTCGAAAAGAAGCGCACAGACAATTTTGAATAAATCTCAACAATGTTTATATTTCAAAACACTAGTTGCATAATTATACAATGATATTCAATTTGTCACATAATCATGTGAAAACAAAAAACAACAAAAGGGTGCCACAAGGAATTGAACCTATAATTAGTGCCTATGATTATATATGGTCACTAAACAGAATTATTTATTAATACTTTGGTCATTTTCCTTCCTTTTGGTCATCCTATGAGAAACCATTGTGCTTATGTCTATTTTGTGTTGTTTGAATTAGTTTTGGTTTCATATATACACTTGGGACACTGTGCACCCTTTTTTCATAAATTTGAAAAAAGATACTTCCGTCTCCAATTCATTTGTCTGATACGTTCTGACAAAGGAGGTTCCTTTGTTCAGCAATTTTTCTTCATAATTGGACAATGGGTAACTTGAGATATTAATTACGAGTTTTTGGTCTGACTCCGCAATCCCGTCTTCTTTGATTGTTCTTTTTCTTTCTCTTTCTCTTTTTCCTTGTCCTCTTCTCGTCTTTTGTCTCCTGTTTGTGTCATTGGTAAATCCGGTGGTTTGCTCGGTGGTAAATCCTTCTCTAAAAAAACACTTGACGATGCTTCAGGTGTGATATTGGTCGAATCAGAAACCGGAGGACCTGTTTTTTGAGGTTGTTGAGATATAGGTTGTCTTGTAGTACTTAAATCGCTGTCTGAAACCACACTTTCATCTGAAGAAGCTGGCTGTTGTTTCTTGCCGGTAAACCTCCTTTTTGCATAGACTTCCGCCCAAGTGTATGCTTCATTCAGCTTATAATCGATGGTATCACGCTTAAACTTGCGTAGTTTTGTTTCTTGTAACTCCTTTCCATATTTATCTAGCCGTATGTTGGTATCTTCCAGGATTTTAGCCCATTGGTCTTCTTCCATTCTTTCTGACAATTCACGTTTTATATTGAAGATTTTTTCCTCTAGATCCCGTATGGTTTTTGCAAGTTCTTCTATTAACAACAAAATTAAATCCAAGGAACACTTGTTTAAAATCTCAAACCATTTTTCCATGAATTTCGGATTGTTATTCAGTCTATATAGCATAGGTCGAATAGCTAATCTAAGACCTCTAGGGATCCTTTTCACCCGGTGATATTGAATTAAAGTTGTTGCGTGTAGTCGTTGATTCAACTCCCGTGGGGTTAAGTATTCCAATTGTTTTAATTGTTGTGTCACAGATCCTCCTTGAGTATCAAAAGTTTTGGCCTCCTTAATAAGTTTGTATATTTGACTGGCTTCATCTGCTGTATAAGCCTTGGTATTTGCGCGATTCTCCGTAATTGAGGCAATTGAGTCAAAAGACATCTTCAATTAGGTGCTAGTTCCCTTGGGTTGCAGTGAGAGTATATATGATGAATGAGGAAGGGTACTGCACTCAGTTTCAACTGCTTGTTTAAACCTATTGTTTCGATACGTTTGCTGTACTAGATTAGTGCCTGCCCACTTGTGTAAAATATGAATAAGGCCTGGTGCAATGAATCACCAGGACTCTAGTACGCACTACAAAAAATTGTAATTCTCCTTTACACCGTTATATTTATTTTCATCAGTATTTCAGCATCATGAGAATATCACATTTGTATTTTTCCTTCATACATTTTTACTTGTGAAATCAGTAATTATTTCATTGTTACAGCATTATAGGTACAATCAAACAATAAAGTTTTCAAAACACAAAAAATAGAAAAAACCCAATGCATTTCGGGGCATTTGCCCCTTCGTCGGGGGTCTGTTGAAAAAAGATACAAACAAGGAGAATGTTACTTTCTTTACTAATGGGAGTGTTTAATTCAACGATCTGTAGTTACTCAACTAATCCTTACCCAAAGTACGTGGGAATAATAGGGTTCTCTTGTGAGCTTGTTTTAATTGTTTGGTAGTATTCTGTAAAAAGGAGAGTTCAACCATGATTAAGTAAGAGGTTGCTTGTAAATCACCAAGGTTAAAAATATTTTTGGTAAGGGGTACCGGATCAAATTACCTGTAGTTTGATTTGTACTGCGTTATCTACAATAAAAGGGAGCAACGTATATTAAGAAGACATTCTTATGATGAAACCAAAACTAAGTTAAACGCGTGTTAAGACTCGAGTGGTTGGCTCACCTGCGTATTTTCAGTCTCGCATACGTGAAAGGAAACCTGAATTTAACAAAAATCGCCCGTCAGTGTGCCATTCTATTCAAAGATCTTAGTGAGTTGTAGATGGGAAATAATTTACGCTTACCTGCGAGCCTTGTGATTTAGACTTCGGTCTCGCTGCTGTTTCCGTTCGCGATACTAAAAAAACGAAGGGATAAGACTATTATAATGCCTGCTATATCGACTGTCGTTAAGTGTATACAGGATTTTTTCAGTTAAGCTTACCGTTCAACTTTGGTTATTCCTGTTTGAACCAACAACCGTCACCTAGCTCGCCGGCTGGGAACTAAACGGTAACCACAAGTCTTTCTTTGATTTTAACTTTCATGCTGTATAGAAATAGACGATTTAGAAAAGGGGGTGGTGATGAACAGAGTGTCTGAGTTAAACAGACCACTCTTACCCAGTCCAAAGATCAGGGCTTGATCCATCACCGTTATTTATCTCACTGCCCCATCCCAGCTCAGAACCTGGCTAAATGCAAATCAGTCTGTCCCTGGCCCAGTGCATCATGGGAACAGGGCAGACTCAACTACCAAGCCAATTCTTCACCAGAAAGGAGACAAGCTACCGGGGACCGGTTTCTGGCATTTCAGCCTTCTTCGGCCCGGCTTGCTTGAATCCTGATGGAGCAGTGAGAAAGGGACTCATGTCTGAGTATACCCTGCCACACCTATAGTGGCCAAAAACGATTTAGAAAAGGGGGTGGTGATGAACAGAGTGTCTGAGTTAAACAGACCACTCTTACCCAGTCCAAAGATCAGGGCTTGATCCATCACCGTTATTTATCTCACTGCCCCATCCCAGCTCAGAACCTGGCTATATGCAAATCAGTCTGTCCCTGGCCCAGTGCATCATGGGAACAGGGCAGACTCAACTACCAAGCCAATTCTTCACCAGAAAGGAGACAAGCTACCGGGGACCGGTTTCTGGCATTTCAGCCTTCTTCGGCCCGGCTTGCTTGAATCCTGATGGAGCAGTGAGAAAGGGACTCATGTCTGAGTATACCCTGCCACACCTATAGTGGCCAAAAACGATTTAGAAAAGGGGGTGGTGATGAACAGAGTGTCTGAGTTAAACAGACCACTCTTACCCAGTCCAAAGATCAGGGCTTGATCCATCACCGTTATTTATCTCACTGCCCCATCCCAGCTCAGAACCTGGCTATATGCAAATCAGTCTGTCCCTGGCCCAGTGCATCATGGGAACAGGGCAGACTCAACTACCAAGCCAATTCTTCACCAGAAAGGAGACAAGCTACCGGGGACCGGTTTCTGGCATTTCAGCCTTCTTCGGCCCGGCTTGCTTGAATCCTGATGGAGCAGTGAGAAAGGGACTCATGTCTGAGTATACCCTGCCACACCTATAGTGGCCAAAAACGATTTAGAAAAGGGGGTGGTGATGAACAGAGTGTCTGAGTTAAACAGACCACTCTTACCCAGTCCAAAGATCAGGGCTTGATCCATCACCGTTATTTATCTCACTGCCCCATCCCAGCTCAGAACCTGGCTATATGCAAATCAGTCTGTCCCTGGCCCAGTGCATCATGGGAACAGGGCAGACTCAATTACCAAGCCAATTCTTCACCAGAAAGGAGACAAGCTACCGGGGACCGGTTTCTGGCATTTCAGCCTTCTTCGGCCCGGCTTGCTTGAATCCTGATGGAGCAGTGAGAAAGGGACTCATGTCTGAGTATACCCTGCCACACCTATAGTGGCCAAAAACGATTTAGAAAAGGGGGTGGTGATGAACAGAGTGTCTGAGTTAAACAGACCACTCTTACCCAGTCCAAAGATCAGGGCTTGATCCATCACCGTTATTTATCTCACTGCCCCATCCCAGCTCAGAACCTGGCTATATGCAAATCAGTCTGTCCCTGGCCCAGTGCATCAGAGACTCTGTCCCTCACCACCCCTTGTTGTAAATATTTTTGTCCACCCTAAGCGTGGAAGGGTATTCTCAGATGTGAGACCCTTGCTCATTGCACCATCAGGATTCAAGCAAACCGGGCCGAAGACGGCTGTAATGCCAGAAACCGGTCCCCGGGAGCTTGTTTCCTTCCCAGTGTAAGAATTGGCTTTTGTAGTTTGGTTTGCCCTGTTCCCATCATGCACTGGGACAGGAACAGACTAATTTGCATACAGCCAGGTTCTGAAACTGGGATGGTGCAGTGAGCTAAAAAACGGTGTTGGATCTAGCCCTGATCTCTTGACTGGGTGAGAGCTTTCTGCTTAATTCAGAGACTCTGTCCCTCACCACCCCTTGTTGTAAATATTTTTGTCCACCCTAAGCGTGGAAGGGTATTCTCAGATGTGAGACCCTTGCTCATTGCACCATCAGGATTCAAGCAAACCGGGCCGAAGACGGCTGTAATGCCAGAAACCGGTCCCCGGGAGCTTGTTTCCTTCCCAGTGTAAGAATTGGCTTTTGTAGTTTGGTTTGCCCTGTTCCCATCATGCACTGGGACAGGAACAGACTAATTTGCATACAACCAGGTTCTGAAACTGGGATGGTGCAGTGAGCTAAAAAACGGTGTTGGATCTAGCCCTGATCTCTTGACTGGGTGAGAGCTTTCTGCTTAATTCAGAGACTCTGTCCCTCACCACCCCTTGTTGTAAATATTTTTGTCCACCCTAAGCGTGGAAGGGTATTCTCAGATGTGAGACCCTTGCTCATTGCACCATCAGGATTCAAGCAAACCGGGCCGAAGACGGCTGTAATGCCAGAAACCGGTCCCCGGGAGCTTGTTTCCTTCCCAGTGTAAGAATTGGCTTTTGTAGTTTGGTTTGCCCTGTTCCCATCATGCACTGGGACAGGAACAGACTAATTTGCATACAGCCAGGTTCTGAAACTGGGATGGTGCAGTGAGCTAAAAAACGGTGTTGGATCTAGCCCTGATCTCTTGACTGGGTGAGAGCTTTCTGCTTAATTCAGAGACTCTGTCCCTCACCACCCCTTGTTGTAAGTATAGAAATAGACAGCGGATTTTTGCCGGTGCACGCCTTTGGGAAGTTTTTTTTCTTATTTGAAAAAAACAACTTTATGTGACTTAATGTAGCTTTTATGCTGTCAAGCGTGTACACATAGACAGCAGATACTAAACCATGATCGCCATTCCATGAATTTCTCATTTTGATTGTCAATGACAACTTGAAAGAAGGGTATTCTTTCGTGAAGTCGATATTCTAGTTAAAAAGCGAACTTTCCCTTGAAATATACATGGCTATTAATCAGAGCGATGTTAGTTCCAAAATATTTGAGAGTTTCATTTTTAGGGGATTTCCTAACGCATTTATTTGGAAAAATATGTAATTTTCTGCTTTGGTCTATTGTCTTTACAAATCAGCGTTGCTATTTACAACGTCGTGTGTCGAAAAAGTTAGTCAGACATTTATTGTAGATACGGGGGTGAACTATTCAAACTTTTAGCCCCTTAGTTGGTATTCATATGGTGGAAAAATTACAATCTATTTTAGATGAAGCGACCTATTCACATAAAATTCCTCCTTATTGTCATAACCATTTCCTGAACGAGTTAGAAAACAACCCTGCCTATATACATTCTATACATATGCTATTCTCTATAGATAGTTTATGATGGGAGGAGGAGCTTCGCGGGCAAGCAAGATGGCCGCGTAAGCTCGGAGCTCCGGAGACCTTCCGACCCTCCGCATAAATCCTGGTCGAAATCCTGATCCACGGTGGTGGACTCTAGTTGGCGAATGGTCGTAGATACGGGATCTACTTTCCGATCCAAAATCCGACACTCCTTGACGAAGATAGGTTGTGTTGCAATTCGGTGCCAGGGGCGCACCATTGTCTCGGGGATGGCCGACGGCTGCGATAACGCAGTGCATGATCGATATGCTGAGTGAGTGCCTCCTGTTCCAGCTGGCGGAGCGAACTGAGCTGCGGAGTGGCCTATCGCTGACTGAACATTTGTGGTAGCTACGCTCCGCACTCGCTTGAGTGCCTGAAGGGATGTCAGAGTGCTACCCTTTGTTCTGCCACTGGATCCAACATGGCTGGCAGGGGTGATCCTGACAGAACGGCGAACTGGGTCAGCAGGAAGACAGTCCAACCTCAGACCAACAAGATCGACCGGTACGCCCAGCAAAGGACCTCGCCAACGGTGGACGTTCAATCCAAAGACTCCCTACGTGCGGGCTCGCCAGACGGGTCGGAGCCCACGCTCCGGGACATCATGGGGGCTATCGCTGGCATCAGAACAAAGATGCATAAGCAGCACGAGGTCCTGGCGCACAAAGTTGATACCCTGGCGATCGACCTCAACCTGATTAGGGCCGACCTTGGTAAAACAAATGACAGAGTGAAATCGCTTGATATTAAAACTGCCAGCCTCACGACCGATGTCTCGGACCTGCAGACGGAGGTCCGGAATTTGAGGTCGATCAATGACCTGTTCCCAAGGCGGCTGGAGGACTTTGAGGGACGTGCCAGGCGGCAAAATGTGCGCATTATTGGGGTACCGGAGGGTGCAGAGGACTCGGCCACCGACCTCTTTGTCGAGGAACTGATCAAGACTCATCTGGCCCCGGCGGGCCTCAGCCATTTCTTCTCGGTCGAGCGGGCCCACAGAATGCCGGGTGGACCTCCGAAGACGGGCGTCGCACCGAGACCCATCATCGCCCGCTTATTCAACTTCAGAGATCGAGATGCGATCCTACAGGCTTCGAGGCGACATGGACCCCTCAAGTTCCAGAACGCAGATGTTAACTTCTACCCGGACTTTACTAGGACTGTTCAGCGACAGCGCCAAAGTTTTGCGGGAGTGAAGCGGCGTCTCAGAGACTTGGGGATGAAATACTCCATGATGTTCCCCGCTAAACTGCGTATTGAACGCGATGGCCGCCCTATGTTTTTTGATATGCCTGAGGCCGCGAGTGACTGGCTGGACACTTTGCCACGCCGACGCGAGGAACAGGAGGAACATTCCGAGGGTGCCTCTGGAGGCCCCGATCATCAGGAGTAGTACTCATCACACTAACTTTGTCGGTTGGTGTACCTGTTGACTATGACCAATAATGCCAAGCTGTTGCACTTTAATGTGACTATCCTTTTCCTTACATGGAGGGTGGCGGGGGGGGACTACGTGATCTCCTTTCTCCTCTAGGGTCTTCTTGTAGCTTAGTTTATGGGGCGACAGGCACACTGCTGGTTGGGGGGGCTCTTTAGTCTAATGCAGGGGTGCAGGGTGGGGGGTGGTGTGAGGGTTGGTTTTGTGTGCTTTCTTTGTTTCTTCTTTCCTTCTCTTAGGCAATGTGTTGTATGCTCTGATTCATTTACTGCATCGGTGGGTCCTACTGGGGTCGGCGGGGGCCTGAGGTTCGACGATGGGGGGTAGGAAATTAAAAGTTCTGTGTTGGAATGTTAATGGCTTGGGTGATCGCATTAAGAGAGGGGTGGTTTTGCAATTGTTCAAAAGAAATATGCCTGATGTTGTTCTGTTGCAGGAGACACACTTGGTGGGGAATACATGCCGTGCGCTCAACAGGAAGGGTTTCAAGATGGTGGCACATTCAGGGTTCTCTTCGGGGTCCCGGGGGGCGGGGATTATGGTGCGCACGTCTCTCCCTTTTGAGATTGACTCCACTATCGTGGACGAGAGGGGGTGGTACGCTGCCATCACGGGACGGTGGGAGGGGCGTGCTTTGATTCTGGTTTCAGTTTATGTTCCCCCGGGGTTGCAAAACAACACTTTTCAGGACCTTGGAAGCGCCATTTTGAACCTGCCTGCGGGGTTGCTTATTGTGGGTGGTGACTTCAACTCGGTCTGCTCCGGTACCTTGGACAGACATCCGCCTAGAGACCTCCATAGCTCACAATCATGGCTGCCTGACTTCCTTGATACTATGGGGTTGGTCGATTGCTGGAGACTCATGCATCCCACCCAGAGCCAATGCTCATTTCATTCTGGAGCACATGGTAGCCTCTCGAGAATAGATTATGTCCTTGCCTTGGCGGCCCATGCGCCGGCGATCTCGGAGGCCCGCTTGTTGGCGAGAGGCATCTCGGACCACTCCCCGGTGTGGGTGTCCTTCGATTTTGATATTGTGGTTGCCGAGCGGCCCGTGGTGGTCAATCCATGGTACTTTCGGAACCCAAAGACGCGCGGACTCTTGGCCAAGGCTATTGAGTTCTATTTCAATGAGAATAATGGGTCGGTTACATCAGCCGCCACCTTATGGGAGGCGTTTAAGACGGTCTTGCGAGGTGAGGCCTTTGCCCTCATAGCGGACGTCCGTAGGAACAGAGATGCCGACATGATGCGCATTGAGACAGAGATTATGGAGCTTGACTCTCAATTGGAGGCGGGCCCTACGCCTGAGCTGCTCCATACCCTCTCTCTTAAGCAACTGGAATACCGCGATCTCGCCTCCGACGCTGCTATCGTCATGGGTAGAGAACAACAGGGTAGGATTTACGATGTCGGTGACAAGGCGGGCAAACTCCTAGCTTGGCTTGACAAGAAGGAGAGAGCCGGTCGCGTAGTTCCGGAAGTGTTGGGGGACGACGGCTTGCTGGTCACTGACCCAAGGGCAATCGTTGAGTCGTTCTCGGACTACTTTCGGGGCATTTACACTTCGGTCTCGGACCGGTCTGAGGCCGACTCGTTTGCTCTCTTGGCAGATATTGATCTCCCGCGCCTGTCGGAGGCAGACCGTGACGACCTGGAAAGGGGCATTACCGCGGACGAGATTGCCCTCGCCATTCGCTCCCTAAGGTCTTGCAAAGCGCCTGGCTCCAATGGTATTCCTGTGGAACTTTATCAAATCAAACCGGATGTTGTTTCCTCGCACTTGCGGAACATGTTCCTGGAGGCGCGGGAGGCGGGCATGCTTCCTCACGACCAGAGGCTGGCCACCATTGTGGTTATCCATAAGGAAGGATAGCCAAGAGATTTGTGCCGATCGTATCGCCCCATCTCTCTATTAAACGCGGAGCCTAAGATTCTAGCCAAACTGCTCGCCAACCGACTGATTGGCGCAATTGGCGACTTAGTGCACCCGGACCAGTCGGGCTTTATTCCATGCCGCAACACTGCTTAACCTTCGGAGACTTCACGGAGCCCTGGCTAGGGCCCACATGCTTGAGGAGCCAGCTGTTCTGGCGTCGTTGGATGCCACGATGGCTTATGACTCCCTGGAATGGAGTTACCTGTGGGCAGTGGTGGCGAAGCTCGGCTTCGGTCCGGAATTCGTAGGATGGGTCAAACTTCTGTACGCTAACCCGTTGGCTAATGTAGCGGTCAATGGTCGAGTTTCGGCACCTTTTGTTCTTCAGAGGGGCACCAGGCAGGGCTGTCCTCTGTTGCCCCTCTTGTTCGCACTTGCACTCGAACCATTGGCGGCATGGTTACGCAACCACCCAGACATACATGGCATTCGATGGTCCCCTGACTTCGAGGACCGAGTGTCATTATATGCAGATGACATCCTTCTGTATCTCACTTCCCCTTGCAAGTCTCTCATTGTGGCCTGCGACGTGCTTCGACTCTTTGGTCAGTACTCCGGCCTGGTTATTAATTGGTCGAAGTCGCATTTGTATGTCCTGAAAGGGGGGACGCCTCGTCTCCCGAGAGGCTGCGGCATACAGGTGGCGAGACAGGGTTTCAAATACTTGGGGATTTACATCTCCACGGACCCTAAAGCACGATACGAAAACAATCTGCTTCCCCCTCTTCTTCGTCTCCGGCGTGATGTAGAGAGGTGGCGTAAGCTTCCTCTTTCCCTGCTTGGGCGCGCGGCGCTATTCAAGATGATGTCCTTGCCCAGATTCCTTTACGCCCTGCAAAACACTCAGGACCCGGTCCCGGCCCGATACTTTGGCGAAATTGAGAGCTTGCAACGTGCCCTACTTTGGGATGGTCGGCCCCGCATTGCTATCACGAAGCTCACGCTCCTGTGGTACGATGGGGGGATAGCGCTGCCCGACGTGCGAAGATACTACTGGGCCTCCCAGTTGGCGGCCATTAATCATGGCCTATATGGCCCTGTGGATAGTCCAGGGTACGCCATGGATCGATGGCTCCTGAATGGCGGGAAATATCATAGGGCGCTGTATACGAGGTCTCTTGATAAGCGGATGTCTGGGCCAACGAAAACTGCTGTACACATCTGGAGAGCGATCACAAAGGCACAGGGGTGGAAAGACAGGCTTACAAAGGTGACCCCACTCTATGATTCTGTTATTCTGGGTAAACTATGGCACACTAAAGGCTTTGATAAGTGGGACATGAACGAGATTTCCAGGGTTGAGGACATGATGTTGCGAGGGGAGGTAAAGTCTTTTGCCCAACTACAGACGGAGTTTCAGCTGGGTGGAACGGAATATTTTCGGTACGCTCAGCTGAGACACGCACTTTTGTCCGCTATGCCGGAGGGTGAGGTGATTCCCGACAGTTCTCCCTTAGAGGATCGAGTACTGGATGGCCATATGCCGGACAGTGCTATCTCCTTGACATATAAGAAGCTGATCAATGTCCGCACAGATCTCCTCCTGGGGGTGAGAGATCAGTGGGTGCGGGATGGGATAGAGATCGACGACGAGGACTGGCAATGTGCTGTGTCATCCCCCAAGGAGGTCGCTATCCTCTCCCGTCTTCGATTGGTGCAGCTAAAGATCTTGCATAGAGTTTATGTCACTGGCCCCAGGCTTATACATATGGGACATTCGGCTGATGGCCTCTGTAGGCGTGGTTGTGGTGCTCTCGCCACCTTCATGCACATCATTTGGGAATGCAACGTGATAGCTTCCTACTGGAGGCGAGTGCACATGATCATGAGCGAGGTGACCAGAGTAGAAGTACACGCGGAGGCCCGAAGATGCCTCTTAAATATCTGGGGCCCGACATATTACAACATTGCCCAGACCCAGTGGGTGACCCTTGGAAATATGGTTGCGAAGCGGGACATTGCACAGATGTGGGGAGCAACAACAGCCCCGAAGGTGGTACAGTGGAAGGCCAATATGGATTGGTGTATGTTCCGGGAAAAGACTGTATATGTTCCCAAGGGTAAACCTAAAAAATGGCAGAAATTGTGGGGGGCTTGGAATAAGTATAGGGGTGACATTTGCATACCTCCAGAACCCGTTTCGCAGGAAGAACACTTGACCCCATAGCCCATGATTCCAACTGGCGATTAGATATCTCTATTATCCTGTGTTTCCTTCTACCGCCGTTCTTAGTATCTCTATTATTCTGATTATAACTGTGGTCATTGTGCTTGACCGACTCCTCGACTAGGCCTCACTGCACATTGGTTTCATTGCCTTTTTTCTTAGCGCCCGTTTCGGCGCCTCTTTCTGTACCTTTTCCCCTTTTCTTCTGATATAAAAAACTGAAAAACTTAACCTTCATTCGTTCTGATATTCTGCTTCTTGCACTCTGATTTACTGCATTTCGTATTGCTGCCTAGCCTCCGGGATTTAAGGCCGAATAGCTGTGTGCACTATTTGAAAATAAAGGTTTTAAAAATTAAAAAAAAAAAAAGATAGTTTATGATGACAAACTTTATATACAACTGCCTATATTACAATCTATATGGATCTTTATTATGAAATACATTTATTTATGATGGCAATCATATATAACCACATGTTTTTAATGGTAAAAAATAGTGTTGTATATGTATATATCACTGTGTGTTAGGATCACTATAGGTGTGCCTAAACCTTAGAGGAAACATATGATTTCCATCTTGTCATTTAGCCCATTTGGGACTAGTGTCTGTAATTTTGGTATCCAGAAAGCTTCTCTCTGTAGAAGAATTTTAGAATTATCTACTCCTAGCCTTTGTGGCACTAGTTCAATGATTTGAAAACGAAGTTGAGCTATAGTGTAGTTTTTTTCAATCCAATGTTGCGCCAACGGCGACGTGTGGTTTCTGTTACGTATTCGACTTTTGTGCTCAGAAAGTCTTAGATTTAACTTTCTATCAGTTTTCCCAATATATAATAGCCCACACGGGCATTTAATCGAGTAAACCACGTGTTCTGAGTCACAATTCGTTGTGTGTCTAAGCATTATTTTTTCACCGGTGCGTGGATGCAATAAAATGTTTTCTGGTATAACATTGTTACAGTTTTTGCAATTAAAACACCGGATTGTACCTTTGTAGACCGATTCTTGTTGCGAGATTTCCTTCATTGGTTTGCTTAGAAGCTCTTTCAGATTTTGGGCCCTTTTGTATGCGAATAGTGGCCTCTCTTCAAATAGTGTCCCAAAGTCCTTTTCAGCTAGTAAGATCTCCCATCTTTTTAGAATTACTCTCTTTATATCCCTGGATGCGGTTGAGTATTTTGACACAAAGACCATTCTTGTGTTTGACGTTTTTGGTTTCTTTTTCAAGAGTTCTGTCCGCGGTATTGCTTTGATTTTTTCCAGATGTGCCTCAAGTAGTTTTTTAGGGTAACCTCTGTCTAGGTATCTCTGCTTCTGACCCTCCAGACTCTTATCACATTGTTCTGTGTTTGAAGATATTCGTTTAATCCTCATAAACTGTGATACGGGCAAATTATTTATCAAATTTGCCGGGTGAAAACTGCTATATATTAGAGCCGTATTTTTGTCCGTTTCCTTCTTGTACAGTTTTGTTTGGATGGAATTATTCTTAATTTCTACAAGAACATCAAGAAAGGGTAGCGATGTTTTGCTTATATTGTGTGTGAACTGGATTCTTGGATCAACTAGGTTCAGGCTGTTAATGTTGTTTAGTAATTCAGATGTTGGGCGATTCCATATTAAAAATATGTCATCTATATAGCGTCTGTAATAGACTAAGCCTTGTTGCCAAGTCGGATCTTCCAGGATGTATTCGAGCTCAAATTTTGCCATGTAGATGTTGGCATATACACATGCCCCCGGAAATCCCATTGCTGTGCCCGTTAACTGGTTGTAGTATTTATCTTGCCAAAGAAAATAGCTATTAAGGAGACAAAATTCCAATAGTTGTAGTAGCAAAATTTTCAACTCCTCTGGCTTATCTGTTCTGAGTAAAGCCCACTCCATAGCTTCTATCCCTTGTTTATGCGGAATAGACGTATACAAAGCAGTGACGTCTATAGTGCAAAGTGTCCATCCTGTGCATCCTGCTGTTGTAATGTTTGCAAGACTTCTAAGGAAGTCTGACGTGTCCTGTAAATAGGTTGGCCAGTTTTGAATGAACGACTGCATGTGTGCATCAATAAAGATTCCAAGATTTTCAAAAATTGATGAGCACCCTGATACTATTGGCCTGAAGGGAGAGTTGTTGATATCTTTATGCACCTTAGGCAAAAAGTAAATTTTCGGTCTTCTTGGGTATATCTGCTTAAGATACCGTTTAGTAGTGTTGTCAATCCAGGTTAATTCCTCAGCATTATTGAGTATGGTTTCCAGATTTTGAGAGATGCTAGTGGTTGGGTCTTGTTCTAACTGAGCATAAGTATTTGTATCCTGCACATGTTCATCCCCTTTTCGTTTGTAGAAGTCTGTGTCCGTTATTACAAGTCCTCCACCCTTGTCTGCTTTTTGAATCATTGTGGTGTCATTTTTTGCAAGCCGCTGTAGAGCACTGTACTCTGCTCTTGTTAAATTGTTAAGTTTTCTTTTATAATTAATCTTACTCAGATCTGCTTTTACCAAAATTTCAAAGGTATCCAGACTCTTGTGAGATATGGGTGCCATGAAACTACTTTTAGGTTTGAATTGTTTATTCGTTTCATCTTGTGCATCTGTTGGATTCAAAACTGTAAAGAAATGTTTCAGCCTCAGGACTCTCATAAATTTGAAAAAAGATACTTCCGTCTCCAATTCATTTGTCTGATACGTTCTGACAAAGGAGGTTCATTTTTTTCAGCAATTTTTCTTCATAATTGGACAATGGGTAACTTGCGATATTAATTACGAGTTTTTGGTCTGACTCCGCAATCCCGTCTTCTTTGATTGTTCTTTTTCTTTCTCTTTCTCTTTTTCCTTGTCCTCTTCTCGTCTTTTGTCTCCTGTTTGTGTCATTGGTAAATCCGGTGGTTTGCTCGGTGGTAAATCCTTCTCTAAAAAAACACTTGACGATGCTTCAGTTGTGATATTGGTCGAATCAGAAACCTGAGGACCTGTTTTTTGAGGTTGTTGAGATATAGGTTGTCTTGTAGTACTTAAATCGCTGTCTGAAACCACACTTTCATCTGAAGAAGCTGGCTGTTGTTTCTTGCCGGTAAACCTCCTTTTTGCATAGACTTCCGCCCAAGTGTATGCTTCATTCAGCTTATAATCGATGGTATCACGCTTAAACTTGCGTAGTTTTGTTTCTTGTAACTCCTTTCCATATTTATCTAGCCGTATGTTGGTATCTTCCAGGAATATAGCCCATTGGTCTTTTTCCATTCTTTCTGACAATTCACGTTTTATATTGAAGATTTTTTCCTCTAGATCCCGTATGGTTTTTGCAAGTTCTTCTATTAACAACAAAATTAAATCCAAGGAACACTTGTTTAAAATCTCAAACCATTTTTCCATGAATTTCGGATTGTTATTCAGTCTATATAGCATAGGTCGAATAGCTAATCTAAGACCTCTAGGGATCCTTTTCACCCGGTGATATTGAATTAAAGTTGTTGCGTGTAGTCGTTGATTTAACTCCCGTGGGGTTAAGTATTCCAATTGTTTTAATTGTTGTGTCACAGATCCTCCTTGAGTATCAAAAGTTTTGGCCTCCTTAATAAGTTTGTATATTTGACTGGCTTCATCTGCTGTATAAGCCTTGGTATTTGCGCGATTCTCCGTAATTGACGCAATTGAGTCAAAAGACATCTTCAATTAGGTGCTAGTTCCCTTGGGTTGCAGTGAGAGTATATATGATGAATGAGGAAGGGTACTGCACTCAGTTTCAACTGCTTGTTTAAACCTATTGTTTCGATACGTTTGCTGTACTAGATTAGTGCCTGCCCACTTGTGTAAAATATGAATAAGGCCTGGTGCAATGAATCACCAGGACTCTAGTACGCACTACAAAAAATTGTAATTCTCCTTTACACCGTTATATTTATTTTCATCAGTATTTCAGCATCATGAGAATATCACATTTGTATTTTTTCTTCATACATTTTTACTTGTGAAATCAGTAATTATTTCATTGTTACAGCATTATAGGTACAATCAAACAATAAAGTTTTCAAAACACAAAAAATAGAAAAAACCCAATGCATTTTGGGGCATTTGCCCCTTCGTCGGAGGTCTGTTGAAAAAAGATACAAACAAGGAGAATGTTACTTTCTTTACTAATGGGAGTGTTTAATTCAACGATTTGTAGTTACTCAACTAATCCTTACCCAAAGTACGTGGGAATAATAGGGTTCTCTTGTGAGCTTGTTTTAATTGTTTGGCAGTATTCTGTAAAAAGGAGAGTTCAACCATGATTAAGTAAGAGGTTGCTTGTAAATCACCAAGGTTAAAAATATTTTTGGTAAGGGGTACCGGATCAAATTACCTGTAGTTTGATTTGTACTGCGTTATCTACAATAAAAGGGAGCAACGTATATTAAGAAGACATTCTTATAATGAAACCAAAACTAAGTTAAACGCGTGTTAAGACTCGAGTGGTTGGCTCACCTGCGTATTTTCAGAGTCTCGCATACGTGAAAGGAAACCTGAATTAAACAAAAATCGCCCGTCAGTGTGCCATTCTATTCAAAGATCTTAGTGAGTTGTAGATGGGAAATAATTTACGCTTTTACCTGCGAGCCTTGTGATTTAGAGTTCGGTCTCGCTGCTGTTTCCGTTCGCGATACTAAAAAAACAAAGGGATAAGACTATTGGAAAGGGGCGACCATTCGGTCCCCCCGAACATATGGTGGAGTACCACGATCCCCCCGGGAAGCCATCTTGGGCGGGAGGCGGGTCTCGGCTGGTATGCCCGAAGCGGCGTAGCCGGGGCGCGCCTTTTTCCCGCCCTAGAGTGGGTTGTCCTAGACACTGACGCGCCCGGCCACGCCCTCGGAGGCAGGCGGGGGCGGGTTTACGCCCGCCCTGAAGACGGATAAAAGGAGCAGAAGCCAAGAAAGCATCCTCTTGTTCCTGTGCTCTGAAGCTGCACCTCCCCGCTGCACGTGAGCTCGAGACGGAACGAAGAGCCAATTTTGAGCGTTGTAATCTTTCTTTTTGTTTTACAGATATTCCGTCTGAGAATGCCCAAGAAAGTCGGGAAGCGGGTCAGTACCGATCAGATGCTCCGCATGCTCATGAAGGAGGTAGCCGATTTGAAGAAGCAGGTGGCGGCTAAGGACGGGGAGGGAGGACCGAAACGGCCTTTGCCGGGAGCAGTCCCCGGTGGGAGAGGCAAGAGGTCCAGAAGGGGGGCACGCGGGGGGGGAAACCCCGGTTCCCGATACCCCACTTGAGGAGCCAGCCCCGACGCCGAAAGAAGGGAATCCGATCCCCGTGGTGGTCACCCCCGTGAACGGGGAGGATATGCCTCCCGAGTTAGCGACGCAATTGGCAGCGTGGTTGGGAAAAGATAGCGAGGGCACCACGGCTGACGATGCCCGCGCAGTAATGAGGCAACTGCGGGAATCTAGGGAGGCTGCGAAGGCACCATCTTCTGTTAACGCATCAGGCCCAGGTTCGGTGGCAGATGCAGCGTCTGGTTCAGGTAAGCGGCCATTGCCGATTGCGGGGGAGGGGTCTGTACCTTCACGAAGGGAAAAGGTGGCTCAGCATGTTCCACTGGAAGTTAAGGAAAAGATTTGGGCAAATAAGTATGTGAACATTTTTTCTTTGCTTACCGATCATTACGAGATGGAGCATGTAAAGAGCCAAAAGGAGCTCATGCATCCGAGTGTTTGGCGCGCAAAAATGGCCGCCTTTAAGGTTGACGAAAACATTGGTACTTGGGGCAGGGCATGGGGCATTTTTACCTCCATCATGGGAGAGCGCAGGCCCGAGTTGTTGACCGAGTTGCCAATTTATCAATCACGTATCATGGAGTATTCCGTAGCATATGGGGGCAATCAGTGGTTCTGCTATGACAATCTTTTTAGAAAAGCTAAGGAACACGACCCGATTTTGACTTGGGATTGTTACGACTCCGTGTCATGGCAAAAAATGGAGAGTACAGGAATGTTGAAGGTACCATTGTTAGGGAGTAACGGGGGGGAATCTTCCCGCCAAAACTCTGGGACACCCTTTCGGACGGGTGCAGGTAACGAGTACCACTCGAAGCCGAGTGGCAACACAGGTAAAAGGGGGATCTGTTGGAGTTTTAACAGAGGGAAATGTACAAGGCCCCAGGGGTCATGCAAATTCAGACATGAGTGTGGGGGGTGTGGGCAGCCATCCCATCCTGAGTCCATGTGCAGAGCCAAAACGGGTGATAACGGTGGTAAGGGAGGCACCAAACAGGTCTGATATAGTCCGAGGGGCGCCTTTACCTACCCCGATTGATACCATGGCAATGATTCCTTGGCTCAACGAATACCCGGATCATGCTTCCGCTGGGGTGTTGCGAAACGGGTTTTCATATGGTTTCCGCATCCCAGTGGGGGATTTTCAAGGTGTAGCAAATTGTAAGAATCAACTGTCGGTCTTGCAGCACACGGCGGTGGTACAGGTAAAGATTGGGAAAGAGGTGACTCGAGGTCGCGTCGCCGGTCCATTCGATTTGCCACCGGTTGCTAACTTTGTTTGTTCCCCTCTAGGGGTGGTCCCCAAGAAGGACCCGGGTGAGTTTCGGCTGATACATAACTTGTCAGCCCCACGTGGTCTTTCCGTGAATGACGCGATAGACCTGGAAGTGTGTTCGGTGCGGTATGCATCTTTCGATGAGGCCGTTGCCATGTTGAATCGCCTGGGGCCCGGGACGCTGATGGCAAAATCGGACATCGAGTCAGCGTTCCGGTTGCTCCCGGTACACCCAGACGATCAGCGTCTCCTTGGTTTTCAGTTTCAGGGTCGCTATTACATGGATAGATGTATGCCAATGGGGTGCTCGATTTCCTGTGCCTATTTCGAGAAGTTCAGTTGTTTTCTGCAATGGGTATTCACAAGGAAGACAGGTTTTCAACATGTTATGCACTATCTCGATGACTTTCTGTTTTTGGGGGCAGCCGGGGATCCTGAGTGTGGACAGGCTTTACATGAATTTCGTGTCTTAATGAATCAATTCGGTGTGCCATTGGCACCAGGTAAGACTGTGGGTCCCTCGACCTTGCTCGAGTTTCTGGGAATCGAGCTCGACTCGGTAGAAGGTTGTTTTCGATTACCCAAGGAAAAAGTGTTAAAATTCAGGTTATCCCTTGAGACATGTATTCGTGCAACAAAAGTAAACCTGCATCAATTGCAACAGGTGGTGGGTCAGTTGAATTTTGCCCTGAGAGTGATGCCAATGGCGCGCCCCTTTTCCCGTTCGATTGCACAAGCCATGGTCGGCCTGAAGGAAGGTCATCATCGCACGAGGCTCTCGGCAGAGGTTCGCCAGGACATGCGCATTTGGTTGGCATTCCTGGCGGATTTCAATGGTCGAGTTGTCTGGAATAGGCCGGCGATGTCCTCCGAAGAGCTGGGGCTGTGGACAGATTCGGCGGGGAGTATAGGTTTTGGTGCCATATTTGGCGCACAATGGTCGGCTCAAAAATGGCCGGCATGGTGGCACGAGTGCGGTTTGACAAGTAACATTGCTTTTCTCGAACTTTTCCCTATTTTGGTGGCACTGAAAACGTGGCCCGAGGGGTTCCGTGATCACTCTGTGGTATTCTGGTCTGATAACATGTCCGTGGTTGAGTGTATCAATAGTCAGGCAGCACGATGCAAATTGATTCTGAGACTGCTCAAAGAAATTGTGTTGTTATGCATGCAACTGAATGTACTGTTTAGGGCAAGACATGTGCCGGGGGTGATGAACCAAGCGGCTGATGCGCTTTCTCGTTTCCGTATGCAGGCCTTCTGGGGTTTTCTGCCCACAGCGGACCCGGTGGCGGCACCCTTTCCCGAAGCTCTCTGGTCTCTCGGTGCCCCGAACTACAAAACCTCGTGGGAGAGAGTTTAGCACCCAGGACGAGGAAGGCATATGAAGGGGCGTTCCGTTCCTATTGGGCCTTTTTGGGTACTGCTAGGGGGGAACTTTGGGGTCAGGAAGAGTTTGTAGTGAAATTTCTGCTCTCCTTACGTCGGGCGGGCAAATCAGTAGCTACGGCCCAGAGGCATCGGGCCGCCATTTCCTTTATGGCAAAGGCTCATGGGATCCAGGACCCGACAGCGTCTTTCGTTGTGCAGAAAGCGCTAAGTGGGTGGCAACGCCTTGAGGGTCGCAGATTAGATGAGAGGCACCCGATAGGTCTGGATAGGCTGACCCTCTTATGGTCCGTACTCCCGGCAACGTGTTCATCCCAGTACGAAGCAGTGTTGTTCCGAGCCGCATTTGCACTAGCATTCCATGGGGCTATGCGGGTAAGCGAATTAGTGGCGAAGAACAAGCGGGATACGATGGGGGGATTGTGCCGGGAGCACATTCAGGTCAGGGGGGAGACGATGACGGTCTCGTTTGTTAGGTCCAAATCCGATCAGGGTGCAATCGGGGACTGCGTAATCATTCAGAGGATCCCCGGTTCTTCCATGTGCCCTGTGGTGTGCGTAGAGAAATACTTAGCGCAGAGGGTGGCAGCATGGGGGGGGACCTTGTTGAGACACGCTGACGCCACCCCACTGACGAGGTTTCAGTTCCAGAGGGTGCTTGCGATGTCGATTTCGGCCGCGGGCTTGAACCCCGGCGAGTTCGGGACCCATTCCTTTCGGATAGGGGCTGCTACTGAGGCTACAGCCAAGGGTCTGAGTGTAGAGGAAGTGAAACGTGTGGGGCGTTGGTCCTCGAACTGTTATAAAAGGTATGTGCGCTTGCACATGTTGTGAAGCTGTAATGATATACTCACGCTTCTTGTTTTTGTTTGGTTTTCAGTTGCGCAAGCTTACGAAGCGGGGCGGACTGTGCAGTCGACCCGACACCTGGGGACCAGCGGTCAGACATCACCGACTGCGAAAAAGGAGGTGTGGGTCGTGGGCCACTCATACGTGAGGCGTGCCGCGGACGTATTCAAAGCAGGTGATATGATTCACGTGGCTGGGGAATACGGGTACAGGGTGTCCTTCTACGGAAAGGGCGGGCTCTGTATTGACCAGTTTCAATCCTTTTTCGAGGGTTTGTTAGGGCGGACAAGGTCACCGCCGTCTATAATCATAGTCCATCTTGGGGGCAACGATCTGGTGGCCACTGGTAGACGACTTCTTCTTGAGGCAATGCTTTCCACAGTAAGTTGGTTGGCTAGAAGAGTTCCAGGGTGCACAATCGCATGGTCCCATATGATCCTACGGAAAGTGTGGCGGGGGGCTATTTCGGTTTCTGCTCTGAATCATTCCGTAAGGAAAATAAATAACAAAGTGAGTAGATTGTTTCGTTCAAGTACACTGCATTCTGTTTCGCATGGTTGTATCAAAGGGGACAATATGTATTTGGGGGACGGGGTTCATTTGTCCCGGGTGGGGAATGAGTTACTCATAGGAGACCTCATAGCTTGGTTGAAGGGTTTGAAACATGACCTTTAGGCAGGAGTGGGGGGTCCGGATAGCCGGTCAACTATCCGGGCCTGTGGCGGTAAGGTCATGATCGGTGAGCAGTAATTGGAAGATCCCTATGGGGGGGCGTCACCCATTACGGATGGGAGCGCTCGGGGGAGGTGGCCAATTGGCCCCTCAACGGGGAGGCGGTCCCGTCTAAGGATAGGCCGCCGGAAGGAAAGGAAAGGTGGTCAAGGCCCCTTCCTGGATAGGAGGAGCTACGGGCCCTCCTGGGGAATTTCCCGGGGCCAGGACATCTGCGACGGCAGATGGGTAAGTTGTGTGGGGTGCGGGAGGGGGTTTACGCTACCTTTTAGACACCTCACACGAGTCCTCGAACGACCGTTAAATGGCGTCGAGTTCATTGGGGCCCCCGTCAAGTCCAAGGGAAATTGGTAGATGCACTTGAGATACGCCTCTGTGCGGTCGCTCCCCTCACAAGTGAGGGTGGTATTTCTGGTTTAGGGATCTGACACCGGTTACGACCTTGCCGTTGGCCCTTAACGTTAGGATGTACAATTTCAAGTCAAATGTTTTGTAGGATGTTAGTTCGGCTAGGAGAACCTTTGTATTAGAGATCTGTTAAGGTTAGCCAAACATCGTAATGTGGAAATGAAATTGTACATAATATGAAACTGTTATTTTAATGTTTTGATTTTGTTTCATATTTTAATAAATACGGCCGGGAAGGGTAACTCCCTTCCCGCCTTCCAAAAGTTCAAGAACTGTTTCCGGTTTCCCAATTCTTGGGGATTGTGTTGAGAGGGGGTGGCGGGTATCTCAGCCATATGGAAAGGGGCGACCATTCGGTCCCCCCGAACGTATGGTGGAGTACCACGATCCCCCCGGGAAGCCATCTTGGGCGGGAGGCGGGTCTCGGCTGGTATGCCCGAAGCGGCGTAGCCGGGGCGCGCCTTTTTCCCGCCCTAGAGTGGGTTGTCCTAGACACTGACGCGGCCGGCCACGCCCTCGGAGGCAGGCGGGGGCGGGTTTACGCCCGCCCTGAAGACGGATAAAAGGAGCAGAAGCCAAGAAAGCATCCTCTTGTTCCTGTGCTCTGAAGCTGCACCTCCCCGCTGCACGTGAGCTCGAGACGGAACGAAGAGCCAATTTTGACCCACCCACCAGCCCCTGAGGACAGCGAGTTGTTTTGAATAAAGTTTGGATATGATAACTCTTTTCTTGCAGGTTGTGATGATTGTCGTGAAATTTTTGAATATGCAATAAAGAATGGTTATTTTCAGTATGTTTTGCAAATAAAGTAATTTTGCACTAGGATTGATCAGTATTCATGCTTGTAATAAGTTATGTTTGTTTTGTAATCTTAGTAAGGTAAGTAGAATTGTCGTATTTATTTTGGTCGGGCGGTAAGGTCATGATCGGTGAGCAGTAATTGGAAGATCCCTATGGGGGGGCGTCACCACTGTTCCCTCTAGGCCGCGCGCGCGCGCGCGCGCGCACCTTCAATGACGTCAGCGCGCACCACCTATCGTGGAGCGCGCACACAGGCCGTCGCAAGAGATTCGCGCCGCCCGCCGCTTTTAAAAAGCGAGCGGCGCGACCATGTCATGCAGCACATTTCGAGTGGTGGTGGCGGCGGTTGGCGGCGGTGCGGGCGTGAGAAGTTGCAGGTAAGGAGAATGTATTTACTGAGGCGGGAGGCGGGAGGCGGGAGGCGGGAGGCGAATGTATTTACTACGGCGGGAGGCGGGAGGGGAATGTATTTACCATGGCGGGAGGCGGGAGGCGAATGTATTCACCACGGCGGGAGGCGGGAAGCGGGAGGCGAATGTATTCACCACGGCGGGAGGCGGGAAGCCGGAGGCGAATGTATTCACCACGGCGGGAGGCGGGAAGCCGGAGGCGAATGTATTCTCCACGGCGGGAGGCGGGAGGCGGGAATGCTGTTATCGGGTGAGGAGCCTCTCTGGCAGCATTTGTATTTCGGTATAGGAGAGGGCAGAAGTAAAAAAACAGAAGTGAAACTTTTTGCCGAAGCTTTGCAGTCATTTCTCAGCTGGACACACGCCTATCGGGCATTCTCTTGTTTCCATGTATGCTCACTGTGGCATTTAGACACCTGGTCGTGCGTCTGGTCGTAGGCCCTCAGACACTACAGCCAGCTACTTTTCGGAGTAGAACACTTCTGTAAGAGAAAGCGCCTCGGCGCCTCTCCATGACACGTGTGAATGTCCTGTCGCTTGTCCGTGTATCCTCATGCAGTTTTTAAAAGCGCACTGCAAAAAACAGTTATCTCGCTAACAAGCTGGAAACGCGGCCCCTTAGGCCTTCATTAGTTACAGAGCAAAACCATTATTCGGCGCCCAGTGAAACGGCCGTCAGAAGATAGGCACTTACGCCGAATGCGTTCTCGTTATTTCTGTCACAACCTTTGCGTTATGTAGTCTCAAAGTTTACTATGTGAACATAAATGTCAACCCCAACGTGGCCCTGTCCCGCAGGGAACGTATCTAACTCGTTTGCTTATGCGGTACATGAGCGCCTTAGAAGGGTAATGAAATCACGGACTCCATTCTGCAGGCATTTTATAAACGGTGAGCCGTGGTCACTGCAAAACAACTCCTGTCTAATAGCATTGCGGGACACCGAGAGCACCCCTATTTAACCAAGCTTGTGCTCAATAACACGGTGTTATAATTCTCCCACATGGGTTTGGGGAACAATTGCTCTGCTCTGGATAGCATCATGGTCTTAAATCTGTTAGCTGCGCCCAGCTAGGGGAAACCCCAATAATAGATTAGAATTTATAATCTTGTGGAAATGACGAAACCCAATTGCCTTTGTGGTAAAATTATATTCAGACACTTGGGTACAGGCAAGGGTCTTTTCCTTAATATTCTTACCACCAAGGATCTGAACCAGGGGTGCAATTTGGCACGGCTGTTATTCGCTCTATACATTGTGGATTTGACAGCATTCTTGGACTAATGAGAAGGGTCCTTTTTAAAAAGGGCCATTCAAGGATCGGATCAATAATGTAGCATACGCTGATGAGTTGATCATTGTATCAATGTCACAGACCACAACTTCCGCGGCTGTAAGATTACAATTAGCTTAATAATAAGGATACCTTCAAGATACATATGTCCAATACTAAGATTATGTCCTCTGGCTGTTTCCAACCAGCTTTTACTTGGACAATGGAATCGCTTTCTATTGGACATGTTACTAACACCATGGTTGGGGGTAAGGTCATAAACTGAACTGAATTATCATTTTGCGGAGCTAGCCTCCAGGAGTAAGGACCTAATAAATGCAGTTAAGCATCACTCCAGTAAATGGTTTGTCTGTTAGATTCGTAATGTGTAAACTTGTTCAATATTGTATGCTTCTGCTATATTATATAAAAACAACATTCTGAGAACAGACACCTTGTATAAGCAATTTGGTCTACAACTCCCCCCTATTGCATACGCCTTGGCATTGCGCCTTTCTTCTTTAGTATCTTTCGATGTTATTCAGTTCTCTGCGTGAAATGAATGAAATGCAACATTCCTTTCTCTGTTAACTGAATCAGTTTAGAGTGTCAAGCAATCTTTGCTGCTAAAGGACAAGGCTGAGCTGAGGTCAGCTTTTCAAACATGCACGTCCTTACACTTTTATTAAAGTCATTATTTTAGTAAGTTGTTTAAGCACATTTAAGATTTCCATGAATTGCGTTTTATAAGTATATAGTGATTAGTGAATGGACCTGGGGCAGGGATGGCATCAAACGGACATTGGTGAGTGGACAGGGTAGTGCACTTGGAGGCAGGGAGGGTACTGTATGTAGATGAGGCAGGGCGAGCAGCTGGGGGGTGGGACAGGAGCGCCCTCATGCATCATGGTACAGGGAGGGCAGCGAATGCACATGGGAGGAAGAGAGGCCTGGGGGGATGCGGGGGGCACGAATGAAACACTGGGGCATAAAGCGCACTGAATAGACACAGGGTCTCCAGGGCAGGACTTGACTGGACGTGGGCAGGGAGAATATTGAAGGAATTCGACTTTAAGGACAGTAGACAGGGGCAGGGAGGGCTCTGCGTGAAATGAATGAAATGCAACATTCCTTTCTCTGTTAACTGAATCAGTTTAGAGTGTCAAGCAATCTTTGCTGCTAAAGGACAAGGCTGAGCTGAGGTCAGCTTTTCAAACATGCACGTCCTTACACTTTTATTAAAGTCATTATTTTAGTAAGTTGTTTAAGCACATTTAAGATTTCCATGAATTGCGTTTTATAAGTATATAGTGATTAGTGAATGGACCTGGGGCAGGGATGGCATCAAACGGACATTGGTGAGTGGACAGGGTAGTGCACTTGGAGGCAGGGAGGGTACTGTATGTAGATGAGGCAGGGCGAGCAGCTGGGGGGTGGGACAGGAGCGCCCTCATGCATCATGGTACAGGGAGGGCAGCGAATGCACATGGGAGGAAGAGAGGCCTGGGGGGGTGCGGGGGGCACGAATGAAACACTGGGGCATAAAGCGCACTGAATAGACACAGGGTCTCCAGGGCAGGACTTGTCTGGACGTGGGCAGGGAGATTATTGAAGGAATTCGACTTTAAGGACAGTAGACAGGGGCAGGGAGGGCTCTGCGTGAAATGAATGAAATGCAGCATTCCTTTCTCTGTTAACTGAATCAGTTTAGAGTGTCAAGCAATCTTTGCTGGTAAAGGACAAAGTTTTGGTTTTTAAAATAGCTAAATGGATATCTTTGTCATTTACAATGAATTATGCCAATAGTTATAACTTTTGCGAATGTGACACCTATAGCATTTGGAGTGCAACATGTTTTGTATGCACGTGACTTAGATGGCAGCTCTGGTTGTTAGGCCACATCTCTAGAGAGCACGAGCGTGCAGCAGGGGAGAGAAGCACAGAGAGTGCAGCAAGGAAGGGAAGCACGCAGAGGGAGCCCAAGAGTGAAGCAAGGGTGAGATGCCTTGTGAGCCAAGAAGCCCGTATATAAACAGTACATGTAGCGAAAACCTTCAAGTAGCCATGCGCAAAGAAAGACTTTGTTGGCATCAAGCAAACATGATGTACTCCAGTTCTGCTTCCAATCCTGCATGGTTCACCAGCTTTTCGCCAGGCATTTCAACCTCCTCAGCTACTTATTGAGTCAACTTCCAGTAGGCAAAACTGAGATCTCTCTGCAGCAGGTCCATCATTCTTCAGTTATCTTGACATATTTATGGTTGCCTGAGAATTGCTTGAACGTAGCCAATCATATTTTGGCGCGCCACTGCAGCAGCTTCAGGTGGGATCTTTTGATGGATTGTGTGCTTCTCAGCCATCCTGTGGGTTACCTTGTTCACCCACCTCAACCATTTGCAATTTGTATTTTGTGCTACACCTTCTGTAATGCCGCTTTCCCCAGGGATTCACATTTATAGACCAGTTTAAGATAATGGATGCTAATAATGGAACACATGGGCACACCCCTGTTTGTCCTAGGCTGAAATCCCAGGTAATTATTTGGTCATTTTTTGTCTTGGGCCTCTTGACCGGTCCCATGCACAGTTTGTAATTCTTCAGGCGTTTGCTGACTTACTTGTCTTCACTTGTAGGTTTCCAGTCTGTACGGTATTTGGATTACAGTGGTCAGGTGCCAGTACCACAAAGACAAGGTAATTCTGTTTACGTTCCTCGTTGGGTTGGGGGTTGCTGGGTAAATAGATTCACAATCTGCACCCTTTTTTCTTTTGTAGGTTCGTGAGACCGTACTACAAAGACAATTGCACAGGCAGCCGTGAGTGCAGGCAGAAGAGGTAATTGTTGGGTTGAGTTAAACTGTGGTGCGTCTTGAACATTGCAGTACCATATATACTTACCGATGTTTTCTTCTGTTGCAGGTTTCACAGCCAGAACCCCATACATTTAAAGAGGCGCACGTGAGTGCAGGCAGAAGAGGTAATTGTTGGGTTGAGTTAAACTGTGGTGCGTCTTGAACATTGCAGTACCATATATACTTACCGATGTTTTCTTCTGTTGCAGGTTCACAGCAAGAACCCCATACATTTAAAGAGGCGCACGTGAGTGCAGGCAGAAGAGGTAATTGTTGGGTTGAGTTAAACTGTGGTGCGTCTTGAAATTAAGCAACAGTATTTGGGGGACACTGTCTTTTGGAGCAGCAATGTAAGAGAGCTGATGGTTTTGTACAAGGATAGGCAAGAGTTTGACAGTGGGCCTATTTTGTCTTTTGTTTCCCTTCTTTGTGAGCACATGCAAAAAAGGTTCCCTGAGGGTGAGCTAAAAGAATGGGCAAGTTTTGAGATCCAGGCAATAGCCACACAAGCGCATTTTGATTTTGGGACTGAGAATATTGAAAGACTTGTTGAAAAGTATAAAAATGTCTTGGCCCTGGGTGATTGTGAAACACCAGAAGATGTTGTTCGGCAGTACAGAGACTATAAATATGTGGTGGCAGAACATGTTAAGGGTGGGTTATTTACCACCTTTCAAGACATGGTGACTTTCACTGTACGCAATGCTGCTCAGTATAGTGTCGTGTCTCAGCTTGTTGATGTCTGCGCAACATTTCAAGCATCTAGTGCAGACTGTGAACGAGGATTCAGCCTCATGAATACTATCAAGAGCAAATTGAGGAATAGACTAGAGCAGAAGCATTTGGACATGCTGATGAGGACAAAGGCCTACCTCCTGAACGGGAAAGTTGACCTAGACCGAGTTTATCAGCACTGGAAAAATGGCAAGGATCGCCGTGAGAAGCAACCCTGTCACCCATCTAGTGACGCCACTTGACGTGTCTGAACAGTCCTCTACCTTCTTGTGTATATGATATTGTATAGGCTCGCAGCATTTCCCCACCCAATGAACTGTGCTCCAGTTAAGAATATTTATTAAAATCTAATGATGGTACCACCATTGAAGTCTTGTGCTTTTCTAAACTTGAAGTGTACTTGCTAGTGTAACCAGTTCATGTCATGGCGTGCTTATCCAATATTGCAAACTGCCCTTAAGACCCTTATTGTGGCGCTGTATGTGTGAAAATGCACTATCTTTTAGCTTTTTAAAGACAAATTTTGGAGTGCCATTTGGCGCCGCAGACACGCGCGGTTTGGTTCCTGGCGCACATAGCCATGGTTGCAGCGCACAGAGACCCTCCACTGCCGCACACAGAGGAAAAAAATTAGAGGGAACATTGGGCGTCACCCATTACGGATGGGAGCGCTCGGGGGAGGTGGCCAATTGGCCCCTCAACGGGGAGGCGGTCCCGTCTAAGGATAGGCCGCCGGAAGGAAAGGAAAGGTGGTCAAGGCCCCTTCCTGGATAGGAGGGGCTACGGGCCCTCCTGGGGAATTTCCCGGGGCCAGGACATCTGCGACGGCAGATGGGTAAGTTGTGTGGGGTGCGGGAGGGGGTTTACGCTACCTTTTAGACACCTCACACGAGTCCTCGAACGACCGTTAAATGGCGTCGAGTTCATTGGGGCCCCCGTCAAGTCCAAGGGAAATTGGTAGATGCACTTGAGGTACGCCTCTGTGCGGTCGCTCCCCTCACAAGTGAGGGTGGTATTTCTGGTTTAGGGATCTGACACCGGTTACGACCTTGCCGTTGGCCCTTAACGTTAGGATGTACAATTTCAAGTCAAATGTTTTGTAGGATGTTAGTTCGGCTAGGAGAACCTTTGTATTAGAGATCTGTTAAGGTTAGCCAAACATCGTAATGTGGAAATGAAATTGTACATAATATGAAACTGTTATTTTAATGTTTTGATTTTGTTTCATATTTTAATAAATACGGCCGGGAAGGGTAACTCCCTTCCCGCCTTCCAAAAGTTCAAGAACTGTTTCCGGTTTCCCAATTCTTGGGGATTGTGTTGAGAGGGGGTGGCGGGTATCTCAGCCATATATAAGGCCTGCTATATCGACTGTCGTTAAGTGTATACGGGATTTTTTCAGTTAAGCTTACCGTTCAACTTTGGTTATTCCTGTTTGAACCAACAACCGTCACCTAGCTCGCCGGCTGGGAACTAAACGGTAACCACGAGTCTTTCTTTGATTTTAACTTTCATGCTGTATAGAAATAGACAGCGGATTTTTGCCGGTGCACGCCTTTGGGAAGTTTTTTTTCTTATTTGAAAAAAACAACTTTATGTGACTTAATGTAGCTTTTATGCTGTCAAGCGTGTACACATAGACAGCGGATACTAAACCATGATCGCCATTCCATGAATTTCTCATTTTGATTGTCAATGACAACTTGAAAGAAGGGTATTCTTTCGTGAAGTCGATATTCTAGATAAAAAGCGAACTTTCCCTTGAAATATACATGGCTATTAATCAGAGCGATGTTAGTTCCAAAATATTTGAGAGTTTCATTTTTAGGGGATTTCCTAACGCATTTATTTGGAAAAATATGTAATTTTCTGCTTTGGTCTATTGTCTTTACAAATCAGCGTTGCTATTTACAACGTCGTGTGTCGAAAAAGTTAGTCAGACATTTATTGTCTGGATACGAAAATTACAGACACTAATCCCAAATGGGTTAAATGACAAGATGGAAATGGTATGTTTCCTGTAAGGTTTAGACACACCTATAGTGATCCTAACACACAGTGATATATACATATACAACACTATTTTTTACCATTAAAAACATGTGGTTATATAAGATTGCCATCATAAATAAATGTATTTCATAATAAAGATCCATATAGATTGTAATATAGGCAGTTGTATATAAAGTTTGTCATCATAAACTATCTATAGAGAATAGCATATGTATAGAATGTATATAGGCAGGGTTATTTTCTAACTCGTTCAGGAAATGGTTTTGACAATAAGGAGGAATTTTATGTGAATAGGTCGCTTCATCTAAAATAGATTGTAATTTTTCCACCATATGAATACCAACTATGGGGCTAAAAGTTTGAATAGTTCACCCCCGTATCTACAATAAATGTCTGACTAACTAAATTCACTCTGTCATTTGTTTTACCAAGGTCGGCCCTAATCAGGTTGAGGTCGATCGCCAGGGTATCAACTTTGTGCGCCAGGACCTCGTGCTGCTTATGCATCTCTGTTCTGATGCCAGCGATAGCCCCCATGATGTCCCGGAGCGTGGGCTCCGACCCGTCTGGCGAGCCCGCACGTAGGGAGTCTTTGGATTGAACGTCCACCGTTGGCGAGGTCCTTTGCTGGGCGTACCGGTCGATCTTGTTGGTCTGAGGTTGGACCGTCTTCCTGCTGACCCGGTTCGCCGTTCTGTCAGGATCACCCCTGCCAGCCATGTTGGATCCAGTGGCAGAACAAAGGGTAGCACTCTGACATCCCTTCAGGCACTCAAGCGAGTGCGGAGCGTAGCTACCACAAATGTTCAGTCAGCGATAGGCCACTCCGCAGCTCCGTTCGCTCCGCCAGCTGGAACAGGAGGCACTCACTCAGCATATCGATCATGCACTGCGTTATCGCAGCCGTCGGCCATCCCCGAGACAATGGTGCGCCCCTGGCACCGAATTGCAACACAACGTATCTTCGTCAAGGAGTGTCGGATTTTGGATCGGAAAGTAGATCCCGTGTCTACGACCATTCGCCAACTAGAGTCCACCACCGTGGATCAGGATTTCGACCAGGATTTATGCGGAGGGTCGGAAGGTCTCCGGAGCTCCGAGCTTACGCGGCCATCTTGCTTGCCCGCGAAGCTCCTCCTCCCTCATAAACTATCTATAGAGAATAGCATATGTATAGAATGTATATAGGCAGGGTTGTTTTCTAACTCGTTCAGGAAATGGTTATGACAATAAGGAGGAATTTTATGTGAATAGGTCGCTTCATCTAAAATAGATTGTAATTTTTCCACCATATGAATACCAACTAAGGGGCTAAAAGTTTGAATAGTTCACCCCCGTATCTACAATAAATGTCTGACTAACTTTTTCGACACACGACGTTGTAAATAGCAACGCTGATTTGTAAAGACAATAGACCAAAGCAGAAAATTACATATTTTTCCAAATAAATGCGTTAGGAAATCCCCTAAAAATGAAACTCTCAAATATTTTGGAACTAACATCGCTCTGATTAATAGCCATGTATATTTCAAGGGAAAGTTCGCTTTTTATCTAGAATATCGACTTCACGAAAGAATACCCTTCTTTCAAGTTGTCATTGACAATCAAAATGAGAAATTCATGGAATGGCGATCATGGTTTAGTATCCGCTGTCTATGTGTACACGCTTGACAGCAAAAAAAAGCTACATTAAGTCACATAAAGTTGTTTTTTTCAAATAAGAAAAAAAACTTCCCAAAGGCGTGCACCGGCAAAAATCCGCTGTCTATTTCTATACAGCATGAAAGTTAAAATCAAAGAAAGACTCGTGGTTACCGTTTAGTTCCCACCCGGCGAGCTAGGTGACGGTTGTTGGTTCAAACAGGAATAACCAAAGTTGAACGGTAAGCTTAACTGAAAAAATCCCGTATACACTTAACGACAGTCGATATAGCAGGCATTATAATAGTCTTATCCCTTCCTGTTTTTTAGTATCGCGAACGGAAACAGCAGCGAGACCGAAGTCTCAATCACAAGGCTCACAGGTAAAAGCGTAAATTATTTCCCATCTACAACTCACTAAGATCTTTGAATAGAATGGCACACTAACGGGCGATTTTTGTTTAATTCAGGTTTCCTTTCACGTATGCGAGAGTCTGAAAATACGCAGGTGAGCCAACCACTCGAGTCTTAACACGCGTTTAACTTAGTTTTGGTTTCATCATAAGAATGTCTTCTTAATATACGTTGCTCCCTTTTATGGTAGATAACGCAGTACAAATCAAACTACAGGTAATTTGATCCGGTACCCCTTACCAAAAATATTTTTAACCTTGGTGATTTACAAGCAACCTCTTACTTAATCATGGTTGAACTCTCCTTTTTACAGAATACTGCCAAACAATTAAAACAAGCTCACAAGAGAACCCTATTATTCCCACGTACTTTGGGTAAGGATTAGTTGAGTAACTACAGATCGTTGAATTAAACACTCCCATTAGTAAAGAAAGTAACATTCTCCTTGTTTGTATCTTTTTTCAACAGACCCCCGACGAAGGGGCAAATGCCCCAAAATGCATTGGGTTTTTTCAATTTTTTGTGTTTTGAAAACTTTATTGTTTGATTGTAACTATAATGCTGTAACAATGAAATAATTACTGATTTCACAAGTAAAAATGTATGAAGAAAAAATACAAATGTGATATTCTCATGATGCTGAAATACTGATGAAAATAAATATAACGGTGTAAAGGAGAATTACAATTTTTTGTAGTGCGTACTAGAGTCCTGGTGATTCATTGCACCAGGCCTTATTCATATTTTACACAAGTGGGCAGGCACTAATCTAGTACAGCACACGTATCGAAACAATAGGTTTAAACAAGCAGTTGAAACTGAGTGCAGTACCCTTCCTCATTCATCATAACTACATCATTATTGCCACGTGCATGACACCGCACTCAGCAGGAAAGGTGAAAGTGTGACCGGAGTGTGTACCCTAAGAATCGGACAACCGACCAAGTTCCGGAGGGGAAGTTGTGAGTGGCCGGGCTGGACACTGAAGAGAACTCGAGCAGCTAAAGGAGCGCATCCCAACACATCAAAAGCCAGTGTAGGGAGTGACAAACAGAGAATATACTGGCAACCGCCCAGCGGGAGACCGAGAGTAAGCCGCAAACCTGCGCGAACAAAGTCTGATGCCTCACGTTTCTCAGCGTGTCCATCACGCCACGGTCACAAACATACTAGTAGCCTCAGAAGTCTAAGTGCATGGATGTAACTGCCTCCCCAAAGCAAATTGAGGCACCAGGCCACCCCCTGTTTCAGGTGATCGACTCAAGACTGAAAGCTTGCAACCATCAAGGCAAGTCATCACCAACTGTTGTCCAGATTCACCACACGGCTGGAGCCCTACACTGTTGCTAAACCAGCCGACAAGCAAACCGAGAGGCCACCTGCTGACCTGGCTTACACCTGAACTGTAGCAGCGAGAGCATGTCCTGATCAAGACCCATCCACCCCAAAGGTTTGTGCGAGCGACTGGCTTCTTGGTGGTCTTGCAGCTGCCCCCAGTCGGCACACATGCAGCCATACTCAACAAAGGGCCTCCCCAGGCGGGAGAGTTGGACTTGATATTGCCCCACCGACGGGTTACAGGATACAGCAAAGTAGTCTAGCAGAGACTTCAGTCACTCAAGCAACACCATTGTGAATCTTCACCTTGGGCTCCCACCATGCTCTTGACGCACCCTGTTTAATGAGCTGTTAGTACCCACCACATACCATCCTCTACGTCAGCGAAGGGGAGTCACCTCAGACCGAAAGGCATGTTTCCACCTGCATGGTATGAGAGTGCAGCTAATGTCTCCAAGCCAGTGTTCGTGTCCTGAACCACTCAGGTTAAATTATGAGTGCCCCTTAGATCGTCCTGCTGCAGTCAGAGGCACCAGCCCCTGTTTGCTGTCTTCCTGCTGCCTGACACGAGAAGCTGATGGACCCTGTGATGTATAGTTAATTGTTGTTTACCCCTACAGGTTGGACTAGTGATTATTTTGTTTTCATTAAAATTTGGGAGGAATGTTGTGTCCTGGTGGACACGTTCCAGTGTCTCAGGAGACACAGAGTTTGTTAACTACTCCCTTGGGGGAGTGGGCACACATGCACCCCACACCTATCCATCACAAGCGTCATGAGTGACGTGAGCCGGTTAATAAAAGCGGCCTGGGTGCACATGCTTGTGGCCAGTTGACTAAGTAAACATATAGTGTCTGCGTCAATTATTACTTCAATGTGGGCCCTACAACACACCAATATTGAAAATGCTTTAGTTCTTGTATTAGAGGTTGTGACCTAAGGGGCTAAAGCTGTCGACTTTGGAGTTGGAGAAGCAGGTCAAATCTCAGTGTAGGCTCAACATCCTGTTATTCTGCACAATTCACATTATCTCCCTGTGCCTACCAAAAATAAATGTGCCCTTGGTAATGTAAATGGCGCTCATGTAAGCCATCCGAGTTCGCTCAAATATGGAACTGCAACAAAAAAACAGTTCAATCAAAAGCAGTGAACTGCTGTAGAGTTAAGATTTCCTTTTTCCTACCCTGAGGGTGAAGGCAAAAATGGACAGCCCGATAGGTGTCGGGGTGCCCACTTGGGGAGGGGCACAAAGCAGCATACAAGTGATAGGCTAAGGGGCACTAGGAACTCTTAAATGAATGGACAACCACGCAGTGTGAATACTGGTCGGACATGAAGTCACAAGCGACTTCCGTCCTTTTATTTATATCCTTCTGGTCACGCCTGGCCAGAAGGTGCTACAATGTGTGCATGTGGTTCCGGGGCTCAGCCGAGACCCTCGGACCACTAGAGCGCTACATCCCTTCCCAAGTTAGTCTTTTAACCACAACCAGATTAATGAACATTAACAGGCAAAGTCCGGCAGCTTCTGGTTGGGTCTTGGATTTGGTCGGAGATTGTATCGTTGCCTCCCTCTTGCTGGTGTTCGAGTGTCATTTTGTCGGGGAGGAGATTGTGACAGTGGCACAGTTGCATCAGTGAGTGATTCTGTGTGGGCAAGCTCTTCACTACTTTCCGTGGGTTCGCCTGCCAGTGGTTCATCAGCTCGCTCTTCACAACCAGGGTCAGATGGAATTTGTTTAAACCACAAGATGTTACGTGTCACCTCCTCTCCATTTCTCTGCACTGTGATTGCCGTTCCTTTTGTGTTTTTGATTGTCCAGGGTTCAGCCTCATATGGAGTGCAGAATTTCCCGCCGGGTCGTCTGGCTCGGATTAGTACGTGGTCTCCTGGTGCGAGCGCTCGTTCCTGAGCTCTCCGCTTCCTGCTTGCTCTTTCGTTGTTCCGCCTTCTCCTTTCTTGGGTGTCCTCAGGGGAGTATGATTCAGGTCTCCAGTCTTCGGCCATCAGAAGTAAGTCCTGTCCTTCCTTGATCCCGCAAGCATGAGCGACCATGGTGACCTCCGAGTGGTGCTGTGAGGCGTACTTCGATACTCTCCGAGAAAGCGTTGGAGCGCACTTTCAGGGTTGGTACCTTCCACTGCGGCGATCCCAAGGACCTTGTTAATCGTTCATATGAATCTTTCGACCTCGCCATTGGCCTGTGCCCATTGTGGCGTGATGCGATGATGCATCACTCCTAATCCTCGCAGGAATTTTTTGAAATCACTCCCTTGAAATGGGGGTCCGTTGTCGGTCTTGAGAATCTGCGGGATTCCAAACATAGCAAAGACTTTGTCCAAGATCGGTTGAATGCTCACGAAGCTAGTGGACGTGGACACCTCCACAATGGGGTATTTTGTGTAACTGTCTATGAGCACTACCGTTACCTTCCTGTCGGGAAGCTGCCAAAGTCTAGGCTGACCCATGACCATGGGGATAGCGCCGGGACTTCTGTGATTATGGGGGCTGGTGCTTCAGGGCCACTAGTCAGCTGGAATGCCCGGCAGTTCTGTACCACTTTGTCGACGTCACTCTCTAAATCAGGAAACCACACCTTCTCATGCATTCTGGCCTTCATGCGTCGGGTACCTTGATGTCCTGAGTGTGCCAGCACCGTTGCTTGCTCCTGGAGGGTCAAAGGTATCACAATTCGGCACCCTCTCAATATCAAATCATTCTCTGCCATGCTGAGTTCATTGTGTACCTTCCAAAACTTCCCCAGACGGGATCGATCTACTTCACTCCAATATTGGGTGTTTCGTAGAAATCCGTCCCAGGATCTTGCTTGAATTGCTTCAACGACTCTTTGAATCACTATGTCACTGGGGTATTGGCTCACTATCGTCGGTGCTGATAGAGTTTGGGGACGCGATCCTTGGGCTATCATGTTCACTGACTCTTCTATGTGGGCATCCTGTTCGTCTTCTGTCATCACCCTTGCAGCCGGGTGTCGAGATAGGAAATCGGCCGGGTTCTTTGCTCCAGGTCTGTAAGCGAGGTCCATCTGATATTGTTGTATTTGGATTGCCCATCGTTCAATTCGAGGCGGTGGATGAGGCGCGGTTCCCTTGAGCAGGGGTATTAGTGGTTGGTGGTCGGTGACCATTCGGAACGGGCATCCGGTGATGTATAATTGAAAATGGTTGCAAGCCCATTTAACAGCTAAAGCTTCTCATTCTATCTGGGAGTATCTTGCTTCCGTTGCGGGGAGTGCTTTGCTGGCAAAAGCTAGAGGGGCCCACACTCTGTCTCCTGAGTCAGTAATGCTCCCAGACCAACCGGGCTGGCGTCTACTAGTATCTCCGTTCGCTTCGAAGTATCAAAGTACGCCATGGTGGTTCCGTCTAGTAGGGTGTCCTTAATTTTGGTGAACGCTTCTTCCTCGTCTCGGTTCCACTTTCAGGGGCTATCTTTCTTTGTCAGGTTGCGAAGGGGTTCTGCAATGGTTGCTAGGCCAGGGATAAATCTCGCGCAGTATTGGGCCATGCCCAGGAAGCTCCTTACTTCAGACGCTGTCATCGGAGCAGGGGCATGCTTGATGGCTTGGGATTTCCGGGGTCTACCCTGACTCCTTCAGCATCGAACACGTATCTAAAGAATTCTATGGATTTCTGGAAAAACTTGCATTTATCCTTGTGCAGGGTTACTCCGTGTTCTGCCAGCCTTTTGAGGGTCGCTCTTAACCTGCGGTGATGTTCCTCACTTGTTTTAGAGGGTATTAAGATGTCATAGGTGACGTTGAGCACTCCTTGTAAGCCTGACAGTATCTCTTTGATGGTGTTCTGGAATATTTCAGCGGCTGAAGATATTCCGAAGTATAATCGCTTGTAGCGTCTGAGGCCTAGGTGGGTCGAGAATGTGGTGATGTACCTACTCTCTTCTGCCAACCTCAACTGGTGGTAGCCAGCGTTCAGATCTAGTTTTGAAAACCACTGGGCTCCGTTGAGGTCCGCTAGGATGTCATCTACTGTCGGCGTGATATGTCTTTCTCTTTTGATCGCTTTGTTGGGCATTCGCATATCAATGCAGATCCTTATCTTCCCGGGCTGTCGAGGCTTTTCTGCTATCACCATAGGTGACACCCACGGTGTTGGGCCAGTCACTTTTTCAATGACTCCTTGTTTCTCTAGTTGGGCGAGTTCTTGTTCAACGGCTGCCCGCAGATGGAATGGAATTCTCCTGTGTCTTAGCGCAATTGGCTGGATGGCTTTGCCAATATGAAGTTTCACAGGTGGCTTCTTGATTGTTCCTAGGCCCTTGAAGAGCGATGGGAAGAGTTGCAGGATGTCCTCGGTTTGTAAGCTCTTCACTGCATTGGCGAACGCGATGAGGTTTAGGTCTTCCACTGTATGACTCCCGACCAGGAGATCAGCTTCCTTGTCCACTACGTGGAATGTTGCCGTTACTTCCCGTTCTTCGGACTTGACCTGTACTACCATCTTCCCACGCAGGGTGAGCGGTTCTTGGCTTCCATAAGTCAGTATCCGGACTTTTGATGGCGTTAGTTGCGATCTCGGGTTGAGTGCTTTGTAGTGCTGTATCCCCATCACATTAACGGTGGCGCCTGTGTCTATTACTCCTGTTACCGAAGATCCATCGATTTGAATTTGGCATTTGGGTTGCGGCCTCCGCCGTCTCTTCAGGTCACTTGTGAAGGATACAAAGTAACACTCATCATCCTCTTCTGTCGAGGAGTCGTCCAGGCGGTCGTATCGCTGATGCTGGGGCTTCGCTGATCGGAGTGACTGGGTGTCATCTAACTCTAGCTGCCTCACGGCTCCTGACAACGTCTTCTTCCCGGATTGACTTCTTCCGCGGAACCCTCCTCTGCAGACGCTGGCGAAGTGGTTCAGTACTCCACACTTCGAGCAAGTCTTCCCACGAGCGGGAAAGCCTTCTGGGTCGTGTTCTTCACGTCCGCAATAGCCACATAGCAATCGTCGTGGGGTCTTTGTTGGCCATCGCCCACGCCCACTTCGTCCAGTGTTGCAGACGGCATCCACGCTCTCGGTCTTCACTGTTGCTCCTGTGTTAGCGTTGGGGTTGAGGCCAGCCTCCATTGCCGACGACCTGACATCAGATAATTCATGCGACCGTGCAAGTAATAATATTTCTTCTAGTGTGATCCAGCGATGACGCAGTATCAGCCTTCTCAGTTGTTTGTTGCGACATCCCTGTATCAGCTGCGTGGTGACTTCTTTCGTTTGATCGTCTTCCGGGCACATGCTGATCAGCTCTCTTAATCGTGCATGGAAGGCGTCCATTGTCTCTCCTTCCCTCTGTCTCTATTGCCTGAATTTGAAACGCTCGTAATGTGGGTTGAGCTGTGGGTCGAAGTGCGCATTCAATGCTCGTACCACGGCATCATTTTCATCCGTTTCTCCTGTATTTGGGAGATGAGCGAAGAGCTTGTAGATTTCATCGCCACAAAAGTGTAGCAAGAGCGACCTTTTGACCTCGTTGTCTTTTTCTCTGGTGGCTACAAAGTAGTTATTCAGCTGTCCCAGCCATACTGCCCACCTCGGGGCTGCTGTCGCTGGATCGACGAGCTCGCTAAAAGGGGGTAGCGCGGGGGAGGAGCTTCGCGCGCAACCAAGATGGACGCGTGAGCACAGGGCTCCCGAGACCCTTTCCGCCTCCCGCATCTATCCTGCAACGTATCCTGATTTGGACGACGGGTACTCTTAGTGGATGCCCTGCTGATACGACATCCTTTTTCGAAATTCGATTTGGCCGCCGGGAACCGGACTTACAGAACTTTGAAACTTGCGGCCTAGACCATCCACGGACTTGAGTCCCCGAGGTACCCAGGTGGCAATTGAACAACAACGGCCTGTGCGACACGTCCACTGCCCCTGTGGTACTTTCGGTTTTGCTTTTGGTCATTGTTGACGGCGACTTGCTGCCGGTCGACACGCCTGATCTGACTCTTGCTGCCAGCTCTACGCTTGTTTTTTGACCTCGTCCCCTCGCCTCTACAAGTTTGCTGCGGAGGGAACCATTCTGACCAGATCCCAAAGGTTCCGTGAGAGCTTGTCTCCCATTATGGCGGGCAAGGCGGATACCGAGAAGCGTGCAACCAGAGGTGCACACCGAGGGGGGGTTGTCCAATCCCACAGTATAGATCGCTATACCCGCCCGAAAGGATCCCCTGGCGGTGTGAGTAAAGTCTTTGATGAGACTGGTGATGGCTCTCCTGCAACTGAGGAGCAGACACTGAAGGACGTTATGGGCGCCATCGCAAGTGTCCAGACATCTATGGGCCAGCAGTACAAAACGCTGGCTGCTAAGATGGACACTGTGGCGATCGAAGTCAATCTTATCAGGACGGACTTGGGGAAAACCAATCAGCGGGTCAAGTCCCTGGACATCAAGACCGCGAGCCTTACTACGGATGTCTCGGATCTTCAGACCGAAGTCCGCAATCTCCGAACGTCTAACGACTTGTTTGCCCGTCGGCTGGATGATTTCGAGAGCCGGGCCAGGCGCAACAACGTTCGCATTGTTGGTGTTCCGGAGAATTCCGTAGACTTATCCACGGACCTTCTGGTGGAGGGCCTTGTTCTAAAGCATTTGGCACCAAAGGGCCTCAGTAAATTTTTCATGGTGGAGCGTGCCTACAGAGTCCCCGGCGGGAAGTCCAAACTGGGGGCCTCTCCGAGGCCTATCATAGCCAGGATTTTTAATTTTCGGGACAGAGATGCTATTCTTCAGGCATCACGCACCAATGGTCCCACTAAATTTGAAAATGCGTCGATCAGTTTTTATCCTGACTTTACACAGGCGGTGCAGAAACAATGTATGGGCTTCACGGGGGTGAAACGGCACCTCAGGGACATGGGACTGAAGTACGCCATGCTTTTCCCGGCACGCCTGAGGATTGAATATGAGGAACGTGCGCTCTTCTTTGACCGCCCCGAGGTAGTAAGTGACTGGCTTGATACTCTGCCGACACATCGTACCAGCCCCGAAAGATCGAGGGGCGCTGAAGGTGGCCTGGAAGAACAGGAGCAGTGAGTCTGCGCCGGCAAGCCAATTCTATGGACTTATGGCAGTGGCTCTATGACTGGTATGTATATACAATGTGAATACCCGGGGTGGGGGGAATCGGGACTCTTCCTCCTCTGGGGTTTTTTTTCTCTCTTCTTGTAGGTTAGTTCAATGGGGCGACAGGCACACTGCAAGTTGGGGTGGCTTTTTGGTCTACCGCAGGGGTTCAGGGTGGGGGGTGTGTTTTGGGGATTTCCTTGGGGGTGGTGGGGGGTCTTTACTTTTTTGTTTGTTTCGAGGCTGCCCTTTGTTGCATATCTTGTCTCTTGTGCCTGTTTCTTGGCGGGGGGTTGTTGTTCTTATTTCTGGGATGGGGGGTAGGGGGCTGAGGGTACTGAGCTGGAACGTCAATGATCTGGGGGATAGGATAAAGCGGGGGATAGTCTTGCAATACTTGAAGCGTTGCTCCCCAGATATTGTTTTACTCCAGGAGACGCATCTAATAGGAAACACGTGCCATGCACTGAACAGACAGGGCTACCACCTGGTGGCTCACTCTGGATTCACCACTGGGTCGAGAGGGGCGGGCGTCCTGGTTAGGAACTCCCTCCCCCTGGAGATAGATGACACTGTGCTGGATGATAGAGGCCGATATGCGGCCATTACGGGCCGCTGGGAGGGGAAGACGATCTCCGTTTTATCTGTGTATGTCCTACCCGGCCTACAGTCCACCACATTTTCTGATCTGGGTAGGGTGGTTCTGGGGTTGCCTGAGGGCATGTTGGTCGTGGGTGGTGACTTTAATTCGGTTGTCAGCGGTGATAAAGATCGTAGCCCCCCCCAGACTTCTCCCGACATCGCAACTATGGCTGGGTAACTTTTTGGATACGTTGGGTCTAGCGGATTGTTGGCGGCAACTGCACCCCGGACAGCAGCAGTATACCTTTTACTCGGGAGCTCAGGGGAGTCTCTCGAGGCTTGATTATATCCTTATACCGGCGGTGCAGCTGGTCTCTGTAAGGGAAATTAGGCATTTAGCTAGGGGGATCTCAGACCACTCCCCACTCTGGCTCACTATTGACGCGCAGTTGGAAACCGGGGGTCGGGTGGCGCCGATTAACCCCTGGCACCTTTGTAACCCTAAAATAAGAGCCGAAATTGTTAAGTGCATGGATTACTACTTTGCTGAGAATGAGGGATCGGTGTCCTCCCCCATCTCTTTGTGGGAGGCTTATAAGACTGTGATCCGTGGTCAAACCCTGTCCTTGATTGCTAGCGCGAGGAAGCGCAAGAACGTGGAAGTGGTTGGTCTGGAAAATGACATTACTGCATTGGAGGAGAGGATGGAGTCTGGAGCTACACCCGAGGGTATACATTCTCTGGCCCTTAAACAGTCTGACTACAGAGCTCTGGTGACTGACGCGTTCAAGGCAATGAATCGTGAGCAACAGGGGCGTTTGTATGATGTTGGTGATAAAGCGGGGAAGTTGATTGCTTGGTTGGATAAAAGGGATAGATTGAATCGGGTGGTGCCTGTTGTTGAAAAGGTGGATGGAACGCGAGTGGTGGACCCGGTTGAGATAGTTGAGGTCTTTGCCTAGCACTTTCAGAAGGTTTACACGCCGGTCTCGGATAGGCCGGAGGAGGACTCGCATTTGCTGCTTCGGGATATTGCGTTGCCTAGCCTGTCGGATTCGGACAAGGAGCTTATGGAGGCGGACCTTTCCGCCGATGAAATAGCGCTCGCTATCCGTTCCCTTCGTTCGGGGAAGGCTTCAGGTCCGAATGGCATCCCGGTTGAGCTGTACAAGCTGTGCCCTGACAAAATGGCGCCGTATCTTCGTCGGATGTTTACGGCATCGCAAGATCTCGGATCCCTTCCGCGGGTTCAGAGACTGGCGTCCATTGTGGTCATCCATAAAAATGGAAAGCCCCGTGAACAATGTTTATCGTACCGGCCGATTTCGCTTTTGAATGTGGAGCCTAAGATCCTGGCGAAGCTTTTGGCGAATCGGCTGATAACGGTGGTTAGCGACTTGATACACCCGGACCAATCTGGATTCTTGTTCTGCATTTTGAGATCCTTTGGGAAAAATTCTGGCTTGGTCATCAATTGGGCCAAGTCCTGTATCTACCCTCTAACAGGAGAGTTGCCCTCTCTGCCCTGCACCTGCCCGATATCGGTCTCGTGTGTCGGCTTTAAGTACTTGGGGATTTACATATCGTTGGACCCCACAGCGCGCTATGAGCGGAATTTTTTGCCTCCGCTTGCCCGGCTTAGATCAGATGTCGCGGCGTGGTGTGGCTTGCCGTTGTCCCCCTTGGGTAGAGCGGCCCTCTTTAAGATGATGTCTCTCCCCCGATTCCTGTATGCCATCCACAATACACTTGACCTGGTGCCTGCCAGTTATTTCCGAGAAATTGAAAGCCTCCAGAGGAAGCTGGTATGGGGCGGGCGACCCCGCATAGCATTGGCAAAATTGACTCTGCCCTGGTATGACGGTGGTATAGCGCTGCCTGATATCAAACGCTACTACTGGGCATCCCAACTGAGTGCGGTCAATCATGCTTTGTACGGTCCTGTCCCGAATCCCGCATTCGAGATGGATAGGTGGCAGCTACACGGGGGCGACTATAACAGGGCGCTATACTCCAGAGCTGCCAGGAAGAATCTGACGGGCCCCACCGGGGTGGCGGTACGAGTATGGGGTAGTGCGACTACGGCCACGGGGTGGACGGACAAGCTAACTAGAGCAACCCCCCTGTATGCTGCAGAGAGACTGGGCAGTCTATGGACGACGAAGGGTTTCGATAGATGGGACCTTATTGGTATCAGTAAGGTCGGTGACCTCTGGGTCAAGAACAGAGTCAAGACATTTGACGAATTAAAACATGAATACAAATTGAGTGATAGGGAATACTTCCGATATATCCAGGTCCGCCACGGGCTTGAATCGGTCTTCCCGGCCGGGTCTGCTATTCCTGAGTCCTCTCCCTTGGAAGATGGAGTGCTTGACGGGTACGTCCCCGATAGCACTATATCTCTCATCTACAAAAAACTCATTAACGACCGCTCGGACCTTCTTGTACAGCTTCGTGAGGCTTGGACCGACGATGGACTGGAGTTAGACGATGAAGATTGGCAGGCTGCGATATCCTCCTCCAAAGAGGTCACAATTCCGGCGCGTCTCCGGCTGGTGCAATTAAAGATTTTGCACCGTGTCTATGTCATGGGTCCACGACTGATGCGTATGGGTTATTCAGCGGATGGGCTGTGTAGGCGTGGCTGTGGTATGCTTGCTACCTTCCTTCACATTATATGGGAATGTCCGGCGGTTGTGGTTTTCTGGAATCGAGTACATGCTGTGATGGGAGAGGTGACGGGTGTGGAGTTATTGCCTGAGGCCAGACGCTGCTTGTTGAACATCTGGGAACCGAATGATTGCAGTGTTACTCAGACTCAGTGGGCCACCCTCTGTAACATGATCGCAAAAAGGGACATTGCCCAATTGTGGGGGTCTCAAAGGGCACATTTAGTCTCAACTTGGAAAGAAAACATGGACTGGTGCATGTTTAAAGAAAAAATTGTATATGTCTCCTGCGGTAGGCCCAAGAAATGGGGAAGGATATGGGGTCAAAGGAATTCGTACCGAGGAGAGATCTGCACTCCCCCTTTTGTAGAAGCTTCTGACATTCCCCTGTCCCCTTGACTGTGCGTTTCAGGTCATTTGCTTCCTGTTGTCTGTGAATCATTGGTTTGCTCTGACCCCCCCCCCCTCCCTCCTTAAGATCTTCATCCTTCATAAAGTTGCTCCCTGATCAATTAGCTCCCCCCTACCGCATGAGACAGCCAATACACTGTAGAGTTTCGGCCTCAAACCTTTTTTCTGTTTTCTTTTTGTTTGTTTATAAAACATAAAATGTGAAACCTTTTATTTATCCTCCTACCGCCACAGGTTCTCTACAATGTCGGACATTATCGCTGCCGGGCCCTCGGGTTGTCGGCTGATGAGCTGTGTATTGTTGTGCTTTTGATATTTATTGCTACTGACCAGCCTCTGTGGTTGTAGGTCTGTAACTGTACTCCTTTTCTTTATAATAAAGGTTTAAAAAAAAATAATAATAATAAATAAAGGGGGTAGCGCTTGTATCTGTGAGTGCGCTGACTGCTGCACCTGGGGTCCTGCTTGCTGTACCGGAGGCGGTCCTGCCAGGGGTAAGGCTTGCTGTTGCCACCCTGCTGCAGCATTTGGTGGGTTTCCTGCTTGTTGTCCTCCCGCCGCTGCGTTTGGTGGGTTAGACATGGTGGCGTTTGAGTCCCTTCGCTAATTTTACTTGCTGGGGCCAATGCTTGCTTGCTGCCTTTGTTCTGTGCCAGTGCTTGTTTCTTTCTCTGACTCTGTTGCCTGATGCACGTAGTGCTGGTGTTGCTGTCTTTAATTTATCCCTGTGCCTGTGTTGTCATTTTGGTTAGACCAATGCTTGTTGATGGGACTATTGGATGGGCCAATGCTTGTTTATTTAGCTGGCCTGTCGTGTGTTCAAACTGTCTCTTTCTCTTTATTTTTCCTTCTGGTGTCCTGTTTGCTGCTGTCCTCGTGCGTGACCTTCGCGCGTACACTCCTGGGCTCTCCCTCAGCCCTGCCGGTCTCTGCCTCGTGTTCTTGTCGGAGACCTCTACACGCGTCTCTGACGCTGGGTGCTGGCCTCGTGCTCACTGCGCATGCGCGCGCTTTGTATTCGGCCGATCAGGCCTCTCCAGCGCTGGGCCTGCTCCTGGCTTGCGCCTCGTGACACCGCGCCTGCCGCTCCCTCATGCAGCTTTTCCTCACGCTGCTTAACGGCTTTGGCCTTCGAGACCACAGGCTTCCTCGGGGTCAACAGTTGCTCGACAGCCACGTTGCAGGCTGGTCCGGTGCCGGCTACCACGCTGCATGCTGCTCTGGTGAGATTCTGCCTTCTTTGTTTAGGGTGTCGTTACCGGCATCCCACCCTCGTCGCCAGTGTCGGGGTGCCCACTTGGGGAGGGGCACTAAGCAGCATACAAGTGAAAGGCTAAGGGGGCACTAAGAACTCTTAAATGAATGGACAACCACGCAGTGTGAATGGTCGGACCGGAAGTCACGAGCGACTCTGGTCCTTTTATTTATAGCCTTCTGGCCACGCCTGGCCAAAAGGTGCGACAATGTGTGCATGTGGTTCCGGGGCTCAGCCGAGACCCTCGGACCACTAGAGCGCTACATCAGGGACCCATGGCAGCACCTGCTTTTTAGAGCTGGCGGTACTGAGCACTGGCAGGACCCTGTCCACTTAAAGTGCTTGTACATTTTTAGATGAATTCAAGTATATTTACTTGATAAAGGATCTGTGATTTAATAAAGCAGAAGGAAGTTTAAGCATAATATTCCAAGCTGGTTCTACTATAGAGTTGTCTAGCCACGGCATATGATAAGTGGATTAACCAAGGGGATTCCCGCAGCTGGCATCGTGAGGAGTACGCCGCGATGGGAAAACATGTCGTCACTCGACTCCAACAATGTCGTGTACATGGACCTTCAGATGCCTATCCGGGAGAAGGAAGTTGGTAATGCAAGATGGCCGCAGTAGGAGATGTGAACAATAAGGTTGACAGTCTAGTCTTTCTTCTAGTCTTGGACCCGGTTGCCCTTCAGCCTGTGGTTGTGAATGATCTACGTACGATGCGACGTCACACCGCCTCCGCCTGTCACTATCGTGTAGCGACTATCCATACCCAATCGCGTCATTCGCCGGTTCGCTCTGTGCTGTGACAGCGTGCACTTCCCGGACGTCCTCGGAGCTGCCACCATGAACACTTTACCCTACTTCTGCAAGGGGGAGGTGGTGAAGGGCTTCGGCCGCGGTTCCAAGGAGCTGGGGATACCCACTGGTGAGTCCTGCTGCCTGGGTGTTGTGAAACATGCTGGGGCAGCGTACGCATTTCCCCTTTGCCTTCTTCTATGATAATACAGCGCACCTCAACTGTTTTCCCACACCTACAGCACGGCTCATTAATCATCACCCCACAGGAGGTAGATTTTGCGGTTCCTGGTGCGGTGATTCAGTGTGCTACCTGGTTTGTTTTAGAGATACGCTTCAGGAGGAAAACGAATGAATCCCAACCTCGTGTGGATCACATTTTCTATTAAACGTACACAGTTTACCAGTGACCCTTTTAACAGCATATTTTAAGCACAGCCGTAACGTAGCTAATTTTAATGATAACAGGTCCCTCCACTCGTGACCCAAAGTATGTCGCTTATCATTGGAAGATTTGACGTGTGTAAATTCAGACGGCAAGAATTATTTTATTTTCCAAAGTGCTCATATTCATTGGTATGTTGTACTCGAAAGGGGGAAAACGACTCCGGCATCCTATAAATTTGGCAGCAGAAAGGCGGCTGAGTGACGAGGAGCGTACTCTGGGAATCTACGCACGCTGAAATTAGCAGCAAGACTTCCGGAAAAGTTATATGATCACAAACACCCTGCATTTAAATCGTCTTAAGGGGCTATGGCACCTGCTCCAGATTGTGTACCTAGCAAGTTCCAAGGTATAATTTAGGTTAGAGCTATGGTGGTTAATATATTTGCTGGAGAGGTCAGTGAGTTGTGCAATCGCTGGATTCTCTCTTCATGACTCATCATAAAACAGCATAGAGTTAATGTGTCCGCTGCTAAATCTCCCACATGCAGGTCACGACAGTTTGCTTTATGTATACAGCTTAGTGGTTACTGCTTTTCTTGCAGAGATAGTTGTGTTACATACAGGTCCTAGATACGGTCTTGTAATATAGCTTACTGATTTGTGTGTCGGCATCAGAGAGCGCTATGCGCACTGCAAAGGCATACGTTTAGAACTTTGCTGTTTTTTCTGAGTCTTTTATTAGTCAAAAAATGCTATAAATGTTGATTATTTTTTTTGGCAGGATTAAATACTTAAGTGCCACGTACATGGTTATTTGTGTAGTTTTTCATAAATAGATATGTCCGACGACATTATGAAAGTGCAAAACGTGTATCTAACATACAGGTCTTGGGAACATAACTTGGCTCTAAATCATTTTAGTTTAGTTTTAAGCACTTGTGAGCGATAAGATGAGTGCCATTGTTTTCTTTAGTTGTATTGATGTCACCGTGTTACGTGCTAGCTATCTCAAAGCCAGCCTGTACCATAAGTAGTGCTGACAGACCGTTAAGTGATAACTTTATTTTAGGTCCTTCTGGAGCTGAAAATAAGGTCTTCACTTTCACTTTCATCAGGTCGTTGCTCGGAATGCAAATCTCAAGTGTATGGGCTGCTGAATGCTCTACAGCCTGCGAGTTGCACTGCTCACAGGCAGCTTATTTCACTGGGGCTGCCCTGGATCCAGCCCAGTAATAACTGCTGGGTCTATAATCTATCTGGACCCCCCTTCTTTCCAATACGGACATGCCCTTTTTAACAGATCTCCCTCGCCTTACATTTATATAGGTTATTCAGCTCTCTTGCTGGTTCTCATTTTTCACTAGTTTGTTGGCCCTTCTCTTTGACTGTCCTCCTTCCCCCATCCCTTCACCTATGTTCCTCTTCTTTCTTTCTTTTTTTTTTTTTCTTTTCTTCATTGTATTGTATTGTGCAGTGGTCACAGATTTTGGCAGCAGTTGCCCCATTTCTGTTGAGGGAAAACAACGAATGGGGACAACGGCCGACTGGCAACCCTCGCGGGCAGCACCTGCAGCATGTGCTGTACTCCAAGTTGAGCGTTTTGCAGTGTGTTGTAAGCACGCCACCGTGCACCGGGTTTTAGGCGAGGATGTGTTTGGCAATAGTGGCAACATGACATAAGTTTTCCTTTCTGAGTTTATCTATACGTCTTTAACTGTTGCTGCTCGCATTGTTCATGTAAATTACGCCTTTTGTAGGTTTTCGAAGCAATGTTAGCAGTGCGATGCTTGCAATTGCGCACACAACACACAAAGCGCTACACAACATCGGACCTACTTACCTCAACAACGACTCAGCTTCCACACCCCCACCCAAAGCCTTTGCTCAGCCAACCTCACCCTCGCCACAGTCCCTCGTATCTGGAAAACCACAGCCGGCGGAAGATCCTTCTCCTACCTCGCCGCCAAGACCTGGAATACTCTCCCAAACAACCTACGACAGACTCAGGACCTGCTGGCCTTCAGAAGACTGCTCAAGACCTGGCTCTTCGATTAGTAGCCCCCCCCCCCCCCCCCCCCCCCCCCCCCCAGCGCCTTGAGACCCTCACTGGTATGTAGCGCGCTTTAGAAAGGTAATGCTTGATTGATTGATTGCATCTGAAACTCATCTTTGCCCTCTCATCCACTGAGTTGTTTAACGTGATTATCTGCAAGGAAAAAAAGCCTGGCATTTAATTTTAGTTTACGTTTCACAACTCTGCGCTTTGGCACTATGACATAGTACATGAGAATCAACATTTTTCATCAACCAACGGCATACTGCTTTGTGGGGCTTGTTTTTTTAGTTGTAGTTTTTAGGTCGAGGGACCTATAAGCTGCGCAAAGTGAAGCTTCCGGTCCGGAGATTTAATGTTACTTAGTAGGGCTTTAGAACCCGCCTCCCTGCCCTGTCTCTCCTCCATTGGCTGGTTTCCTAAACGGAGGCCAGCCATTGGAGAAGAGAGCCGTCCCTCCAAAGAAGCTCCGTCTTTTTCGGATTCGGGGGCGTGATTTTTTGCGTTCTTTAGACAGTGACGTTGTCTGTCACTCAGAACAACAAAACCATGCCCCGATTCCGAAAAATTCAAAAGCTTGCGGCCGCCATTTTTTTTCACCGCAGTGAAGATGAGCATCGAGCCTCTGCCCCCGTTTATGCTGTTTTTTTGTCACAGGAGTTTGGTGAATTTACACCTCTGGGTGAGGCGCTGGCAAACCAGTGACGTTTAGACAGAATACTCAGAGGAAACATTAGCATAATACTAGTGCACCGAAGAAGGTATGTGTTAATAAGCGCTGCCCTCTGAATCCAACACTCTTCTGGACCATGGACATGAGGCACTTTTCCGGCCCTTCACACTTCCTGCAGCGAAATAGGCAATGGCTTCATAGCGGTTCATGCCCACACGCCTGGAAGCTAGGCGTTATGTACACAATGATTGCTGACGTATGTTCAGTGGCGCAGCCATAGTGTCCTTAGCCCCAGTGCAAGGAAGTAAATGACCCCTCCCCCGCTCGCCAGCGCTCCCCTCGGCTGGCAGCAGAGGCGGCGCTCTCACCTCTCCAGCCCGTCATGGGTTAATCCTGGCTGGGAGGGGGAGGGGTGTGCTCGGCTCTGCCCCCCCTGCTCCTCTCCCAGTGTGGCACAGCGCGCTCGGGGCTGCTGAGTGAGAAGACCCAGCAGTGCCCGTCGACCAGCCCCACACGGGCATGGCAGAGGAGAGATGAAGGTGTCCTCGTGCAATGTTTCCCTCTGCCCCCTCCCCAAAACCCCCCTGGAGCGCCCGACCTAGGAAGCCGCTGGCTTGGAGACGGCGCAAGGTATGCATCAGCCACCTAGAGAAGGACGTGTTTGACTTTGTGTGTGGCTAGCGCTCCGTGCGTGGAAGATGCTTCAAGGCGCTTATTTGTGGAAGTAGCTAACAGATCGCACGGTTTCTGTTGTAGCAGTACTCATTTGCGAAGCAAAAGAACTGGCGATAGATGGCTGCCCCACACTGTTTCCGATGCCCGTGAGGTGGCGTTGCATTTCAGAGATGGAAGTCACCCCTTTCAAACAGACAGTGATGGCTGCAGTGCTCCAGCGCAGTTCTCATGATCGGAGCAGGTAGCGTTTTCACTATTTCGATGAAGCCCCTTGTGCAAGTCTAATGGTATGTGTAAAGAGCGCTAGATCAAGTGCTCTAGTGCAGTGTTCATGTACCATAATATGCTTAGGCAGTGAGTTTAGTGATAAGATGCAGTGCCCCCGGGAAGTATGCAAGCCTCATACTGTGACTATGCAATGTTAGATGCAGTGAGCACTTGTACTATTTATGTCCTTTATAGTGAGCAGGCAGTGCTCTGTTTATTTCGCAAATGCGACAGGCTGAGATCATATAAATGATGTATGATTATGATGTAAGCATGCAGGTTGGAGAGTCCCAGTGCAGCTAACGTGTATGTGAATAAAGCAGGCAGTGTAAGAGGGAGGCCCCCGTACAGTGGACATATACTGTGCTGTAAGCTGACAGTGTATGATGCACTCACTGCCCGTGTTCAGTAGGTAGGTCTCTAGTTGTGAACAGTGTTAAGATGCGGAGCTACTGTGCATGTCTCATGATGAAAGAAGTACCACACTGCATCAAGACTTTGGAAGACACAGTCCAGAGCCCCAGCGCAGTGTCCGGGTTTCAGTCCATGACAACACAGCGTACAAAGCAGCGCTCTCGTTCAGTGTGCACGTGTTGTTCTGCTCATAAGTATGTGCTGAATGTTGAGTTTTCACGAGTGTCTAAGTCTCATGCTGTGCACTGGCAGCGTGTTCACTGACAAATTATTACTTTCCACGTCACACGCGATCTCATGCAGTGAGAAGCAGTGCCACGATGTGGTGCACCATACAGCAAGGTGGCCCAATGGAGTGCGCATGCAGTGGGAGATGCAGCGCTCAAAACTGTGCAAGCCTCGCACGTTAAGATGGCTTTCACTAGTAATCCACACATCCCACTGTCTCACCAGGCAGTGGGGCATTTAGCATCCTCCACTGCAGTTTGCACATCTCATGCTGTGAGCAAGCAGTGGCTTCGTGCAGCGACCCAGTGTAGTGCTATTGACAGAGTTTGATATGTATTTACACAATATAGCGCCCAATCGGCCATTAATTAGTAAGTGAGCGTCCGATGCAGTGCGTAGGCAGTGGAAGGTGCACACCCTGTCTGGTGAGGCAGTGGGGTGAGCGCATAACTAGTGAATGACATCCCACACGGCCATCTTAATGTGCGAGGCTTGCACAACTGTGGGCGCTGCATCTTACACTGCATGCATACTCCATTACACAACCTTGCCCTGTGCAGCCTCCAGTGCAGTGCGCATAACTCATGCCGTCACCAGAGAGTAGGTTAAATGACGAGTTGCAATTTGATCCCCACTGTAGCGTGACCATCTCAGGCACGTGATCTGGCGTCTAAAAATGCAGTGCCATGTGCAGTTTGCACGTCTGTTCTTGTGACCAAGCAGCGTAGGGCACGATGCCTCTTCATAAGTATTCTGTAAGTTGGCACTGTAAGATGCAGTGCCTGTGTCCAAGGGATCGCACAGCTTTGCGGTGGTGAGCACGCACAGCAAGATACCGGTGAGGTTAGCTTATGACAGAAATAATAACGTGTGTATGTATAAATGTAGCCCACCCACCCCCCCTCCCAGGGTCAGCACTTCTCCCTTGTAAAGAAGATGTGGCCTCACACAGAGCCGAGCAGAGTTGCTGAAACAGGGAGAGACCTATCTACGCACACCCGAAAGTCGGGCCACGGTGTAATCCTGTTCTAGCAAGCCGCGGGTATTTAATTCATTATAAATACATTTATGTGATAATAGTCACTGAGCCCTGCCTCCTCAGAATCCCATGAGGCCATTTTGTTTTGAGGTGTCTGACATAGTCAACAAATAGCACAGGAGCTCTAATGGTCGATGGTACCCCTCCACTGGCAGCTCCTAGTTTCCGCAAACATCGGTCACACTTGTAGATTTCTCACCACCTACAGTTAGGTCTAGGGAGGTGCCCCCTGAATGTGCTGTTTTTTCTTGCCTTCTGCCCCCTTGCTGTGCTTGTTCTCCTGCCCCCTGGCTGTGCTTGTTCTCCTGCCCCCTGGCTGTGCTTGTTCTCCTGCCCCCTGGCTGTGCTTGTTCTCCTGCCGCCTGGCTGTGCTTGTTCTCCTGCCCCCTGGCTGTGCTTGTTCTCCTGCCCCCTGGCTGTGCTTGCTCTCCTGCCCCCCTCGCTGTGCTTGCTCTCCTGTGTGTGTGTGTGTGTGTGTGTGTGTGTATGTTGCTCTGGGTGTGTATTGCTCCCCTGCACCCTGGCTGTGCCTGCTCCCCTGCACCCTGGCTGTGCCTGCTCCCCTGCACCCTGGCTGTGCCTGCTCCCCTGCCCCCTGGCTGTGCTTGCTCCCCTGGCTGTGCTTGCTCCCCTGCCCCCTGGCTGTGCTTGCTCCCCTGCCCCCTGGCTGTGCTTGCTCCCCTGCCCCCTGGCTGTGCTTGTTCTCCTGCCCCCTGGCTGTGCTTGTTCTCCTGCCCCCTGGCTGTGCTTGTTCTCCTGCCCCCTGGCTGTGCTTGTTCTCCTGCCCCCTGGCTGTGCTTGTTCTCCTGCCCCCTGGCTGTGCTTGCTCTCCTGCCCCTTGGTTGTGCTTGCTCTCTTGCCCCCTCGCTGTGCTCGCTCTACAGTGTGTATGTGCTCTGGGTGTATATGTGGCTCTGGGTGTGTGTGTGTGTGGCTCTGGGTGTGTGGCTCTGGGTGTGTGTGTGTGTGGCTCTGGGTGTGTGTGTGTGTAAATGCAATAGGTCATGCATTTGCAAGCGATTAAGCAATTGGCATTGAAAATTACAATGCCATTTATTTAACGATTAAGCTATTGGCAATGTAAATGACAATGCCATTTATTTATGATTTAAAAAAAAAAAATCATGTGCAATGCCAATAGCTCTACCTTTAATAATGCCGAGACCATTGCATTGTAAATGCTTGTTTATTTTTTTAATAGTTTCACTATGGGATCAAAACCCCAGTATACACAGTGCTGTTGGCTAAAATGGCAGAATTGGTCACTTGTCCGCTATGTTTTAAAATTTTACAAAGTTGCGTTGTCAGGGGTGTTGTACTTTAAGAAAATGGTCTTTTCACCTGTTTTAAACTTTTGCAAGTGGACTACCACATTAAAACAAAAACATGCATATTTTACATGTAAATCCAAAAGTAAACCTTGCTCATAAATTTTGTGAGCTTTCACTCGCATCATGCATTAAAACAAGTCTTGGCAATGGGAATACATTTTTTCATATGTGTAGTGGGAACTTTTATACCAAGCTTCATTACACAATGACGGTACAACATGCTTAGCAGCAGCAAAACCTACCCTAACACAAATATGTTAATCAGGGCACAAGTCCTAATAAAAGAAGTGGGGGGACGCTCCAAGTTAGGGGGTGTCCCAACAGGAAGTGAAATCACAAAATTTGCCGGTCTCTGTCTAAAATGTGTGAATACATTCAAGATACAAGTAGAGGTATTATACTGCAATAAGTGGCAGTCACTCAACACACTATATACAGGATCCATTCCTCTGCGGATTACACGGTTATTACAGACTCGGGCATCTGTCGGGGTTCCTGGAAGTGACATGCTCGGTGTGTTGACAGCGCAGCTCCATGAAGCCTTGGCGCCTGTGCTCTGAGAAAGGTTGGCAAGGGGAGGGCGCGAGTTGGAAGGGGAGATTAGTCTGAGCCTCGGGTGCATTTGAAAGGCTATCATTCGCGCGCAGGTGCAGACCGGCTCCATCTTTTGGGCAGGGGGGACGGCGCCCACCCGGTAAAAAAACAGTGAAGTAAGTGGTGTGATGCCGTCCACCTGCGTGGTACCCCAACTCAAGCCCTTAACTTGAGGTCAGGTGGCAGTAACAGAAGGAACATAACACGAATATCTCACCCATACATGACCAGTACAGCACAGGTAGCTAACTCATTAACAAATGAGTGAGCGGTGGTAAACGACATTTGTGCCATTCTCATAAACCTAAAAGAAGTTAAAAACTCCTGGTAGGAACAGCCAAACCTCTTATGGAATTGATATACATTCATATGCTTGTATAGGATGCTGAACCCTTGTGTACCTAGTGTGGGATGCTTCATCAGTGGGTTCCATATCTTGCAGTGGGAAGGATTCAAGAGTAGTAATGGTCACTGGTTTACAGTTTCTTGGTACTGGTTCCCTAGTTTTGGGGCATGTATGTCACTATGTCAACTTTATTTTCTTCTTCCTTTTTTAAACTGTCAGACTTCAATTAAAATTATATGTGGGTGAGATAAACATTGTGTTTACTGGTGTCTCCCTACCACAAGATTTAAAAAGAAAGACTGGTCAACAGGCACTACTTATCTTTTCCATCGACATGTATCTGCGCATGAATATTGCCCTTAGTGGTAAAGCGTCTGCTCATAAAACACACGTATCTTACATCCAATATTGTTAGAGTGCCTCCTTCCTAGTGTATGTTCTGCAGCCTCAGAAGAGAGGTGGTAGGAGGAGGGCAATGGAGAAAGTTTCCTCAGGCCGCACTACTTGAAGAGGCATGCTATTGGTGAGGATGTTAACACGTGCTGCATTTTTTACAGGGTGATTCACTGTAATCCTAGTAAGGACTATGAAACAGTCCATACCCACACTGTCAAGCCATTGTTGCAGCTGAGTGGGTGTGGGAAGCTGATGTGTATAGTCCTTAATAATGGAACCAAATGTCCAGTCCCAAAGCATCTCTTACTATGCTTCCAGTGCCAATAGGGCAGTGGTAGTAGGGCAGTGATGGCCGGGTCCCATAATTCTCTGCAACCTTGTCTGTGTGGCATCCTGTCTAGAAAAGGATCACCTTGGAGGCTGAGAAGAACAGCTCTGCGCTCACCCTGGCTCCCATGCACTGCTGCAAGTGTTGCTGACTGTTACTTGATTTATAGCGAAAGTCACATTTCTGCATTAAAAACTGTCTTTTTGGAATCTTTTCACTTTTGCACCTTAGATTATATCACTGCACTTAGTGGCCTTTATTGGAATTAGTGAACCACACCCTTTCTACCATGTCAATTTAATTAATGACTCAAAAGGCAAGCCACTTGTCTTGTTTCCTGCTATATAAGCCTATATGTTCATAGATAGAGCAATAGTGTGGCTTATTAATCCTGAACTCCATTATTTGGAGGAGCTCTCAAATGGGATGCTCATTTAAAAGGGGACACAAGGAAGAAAAGTCACCATTAGGGTCACGCTGATTGGTAAAGTTTGGAAGTCAGGATTGAAACCAGATGTCTTGATTAGACATTGTGCAATCCTGATCCTGGATAGGTATCGCATTCTTTTCTACTTCTACCCTGTTGACAATTTCAAGATGCAAGTCAATTGTCTTAGGCCACCTACACAAGGCATTTATTGTTGTTATAGATGAAGTAACATTACGCTGTATTACACAGTATTAGAGAGAGGTTTATGTACAGTACACATCCTGATATGCATTATTTCAAGGGGCTCTGAAATGTTATGGTCACTGAAAATAAGGCAGAGTGAATAAAATAATTGCCCAGCGGGACACCGTTTGGTCAAGCTCTGAAACCGTGACTAAACCAGGGTCTCTGGGTCAGGACCTCACAACGACTTTTTGCCTTTGGTCCAACAAACGATTCTGACTGGCCTGGGCATGTTGTGTAAGTACCTTCAAAATATCCTTTGTGTTTTTAGAGGATGGGGCAGCAGCATTGGAAATACCCCTCTTCATAGAAGAGGTACACCTTGGTCAGAAACCATGCAAGCTTCCCAACTTCAGAGGACAGGTACAGCTGGGGTAGCATCGGCATACTCCTTCCCCGTCGCAGGAACGGTTCAAATTGAGCAGCAGCAGTGCAGACTCTTCTTTTTCACCGAACTGGGGCTGTATGACAGTAGCAAAGCCAGCTTCCCTCTCTCGCAGAAGGCAATAAGTATAATCTTCCATTTCCTTAGTTCAGATCCAGCATGGCAGAGTTGTATAAACTTCCATCGCTCACAGAACATAAACAGTTAAGGTATGAGTTCCATATAGGTATAGGTGGATGAGTGGTTAAAATGCAAGTCTTGGCAATATTCTTGCTTAGCGTCCTGGAACTCCTGCTGCTGTCAGTGGGACACCTGGTGTTGGTGTTGATTCTGTTGTTTAGTGTTGATTCTGTTGTTTTCCATGTATTGAAAGTAGACATCACTCAAAAGGTCATTGCTATTTGGAGCAGATTCACTGCAGCATAACTAACTATGCTCTAAGCACACATAAAGGTTCCAACTTCCTTGAAAGGTTTTTATACACGTGCACCAGGAGCTGTGCCATTCCAGGCTCAGTGCTGCACCTGTTAAAAATGTCGTGGGCCTCAGTGCAACAGCCTACATAATTCTCTAATGTATAGCTCTACTAAATTTACGATTTGAGAAAAAAGATGATCTAGCGATCCACTTGAAGAGTTAAATTGAGTAATTTTGAGCACATTGGATTATGGACAGAGATTCACTTTTGCTGCAAAAACTGTGGACAAAGGATTTCGCATCGAGAATACAACTAATGGCAAGAGCTTTTTGGGCACATCTGTTTTCTGCATGTGTAAAATACTAGAAAATGTATAAAACATTCAGAATCGGATTTCTTCTGACTTTGTCAAGACCAAATATTTCACACTGTCTTGTATCCAGACAGGATGCATTTTGGAAGATGGACATTTTAACAGTCAAACAGTCTCGTAGTCATGGAGCGCTCAAGTACCATAAATGTAATGGTTCTATTAAAGGTATTTTGAGGACTAAGGGTCAGATGTAGGTAAAAGTCATTTACCGATTCTTAAATACCGAATTTTACCGAATCGGTATTCAAGAATCGGTAAATGAGATGTAGGTAAAAAATCGGTATCAAATACCGATTCAGAAAAAATCGGTATCGGACTTTCGTATTTACCGAATCGGTAATTACCGAATCGCAAATGGCCATTCAACCCTATGGGCCAAAAGGAATGCATTGGAAATTCCGAATTGGTAAATACCGAATCAGTAAATTCCGAATCGGAAAGCAAGCAAAAGTAAAACGAATGAAAACAGCCAATCAGGTGCCACCACCCTCCACCTCCCTACCAGGGAGTGGCTACCCAGTCAGCTGCAACTCATTAGAAGGTTCTGGAGAGGCAGTCAGAGCTGAGCAGAGAGACAGAGTAGCATGGAGAGTTTGTTTAGGGTGAAATACAGGAAAAATGGCAAGCAGCACTGAGAGCCAGAAGGCTGAGAGAAACAGAAAATTAAAGTTCAGCAGCATGGAGTTACAGGTACTGGTGGAGGAAGTGGTGAGAGTCCACAAACAGCTATTTGGCAGGCAGTCCCTCACTGTACCTGAGTCAGCTAAAAGAAAACTGTGGCTTGCCATAGGAGAGAAGGTAAATGCAGTGGGTGTGACATCCAGGAGCATTGAGGACCTGAAGAAAAGATTTTATGATATCGGGAGCCTCACCAAAAAAAAGATGGCAGAAATCCATAAGCAGGCTGGTGTCACCGGTAGAGGCAGGAACCCACCGCCCCCCCTGACTGACCTGGAGGAACTGGTGGCCTAAACCATTGAGCCTGACAGTGTTGTGGGAGTAGGAGATGTGGACAGCTCAGCCAGAGCTACAAGAAAAGGTAAGAGGCTTGCGCAGCATGACACCCCATAGCAACCAGCTTCCCTTTAGCCTTTGTGTACAGGCCAACCCCAGTCCAGTACTGCTAGCACTATACAGGTATATTGAAGGTGGGTGACCCAATAAACCCTTGCGAGCTTGGGCTAAAATATGGTATATGCAAAATTGCTTACAAGGGATTTTTTTGAACCTTATTTTGAAACAGAAGGCTGATCAAACTTGACTGGCACATTTGAGATCAACTTAAATTAATTAACAACCTGTTTCTCATTGGATTAAACGTTTACTTATTTGACAAAAGTGGTAACAACCCACTATAGAAAAATGCTACACGGGAAGTAGTTTTTGTGAAAAATTATTTTATATATCAAATATTCATTTCATGGGGTACAATTAAAAAAGCAGTGAAAAATAATCAACAGTGAAGAATGAACAAGTGGACAAGATATAGAGTAATTATTCTTTCAGATCCACTTGCGTTGTAGTCCACTCTTTTTGTGAAGGATACAATAACCATATTGTTACCTTATTGTTTTAAGACAATAAGGTAACAATATGGTTATTGTATCCTTCACAGGGGTTCACCTATACAAAAGATTGAAAGTCCTGAGGATGCCCTTGAGGATTTATCAATAAGAAGGCCGAAACGCCGACATATCAGTCCACATCTCTCTTTGTCAGATTAATTCAATGCAACGTTATTTTTGGTTACAGTGACAAAGTCTCGTTGTGTTAATATTCAAAAAGAGTGGACTACAACGCAAGTGGATCTGAAAGAATAATTACTCTATATCTTGTCCACTTGTTCATTCTTCATTGTTGATTATTTTTCACTGCTTTTTAATTGTACCCCATGAAATGAATATTTGATATATAAAATAATTTTTCACAAAAACTACTTCCCGTGTAGCATTTTCTATAGTGAGTTGTTACCACTTTTGTCAAAAAAGTAAATGTTTAATCAAATGAGAAACAGGTTGTCAATTAATTTAAGTTGATCTCAAATCTGCCAGTCAAGTTTGATCAGCCTTCTGTTTCAAAATAAGGTTCAAAAAAATCCCTTGTAAGCAATTTTGCATATACCAGCACTATACAGGAGCAATGCATTATGGGAAATGTAGTCAGCAAATGTAGGACCATGTGTAAGTGCACAGACATCAGCAAGGCACTGAAAGCAAATCAGAGGAATGAAAGTTAAATGTGCAAAGCATTTATTGTAGTGACTCTGACACATTAGCACTCAGTTGACATACGCTTCTTTATACCTAGGGGCAACATCAGGCAGTGGACCATCTGCATCAGAAGGGACAGCACCGGCGAGGGAGGAGAGTGTGGAGGCAGGGCCAAGCACTGTACAAGCCTCGCAGGAGGAGGAAGACACCACTGCCATCTTCAATGAGGATGATACTGTACAGTCCCTCGTGTTTCCCCACTCCCCACACCTTTCTCAATCCCCCCCATTGGTGGTCTCACCAGAGAACTCCCCATCACGGTGCCTGTCAGCACCTGCAACCTCACCAGCCAGGAGGAGAATCGTGGCCCCACTGAGAGTTATGGTGGGAGCAGAGGGTGAGGCTCCAGCAACCGTACAAGTCACTCCTGCTGCACTGCAGTCCACCAATCAGTCCAGCAGCTCTCGCAGACGCCAACGCACTCCCAGCAGTGCAGGTCCACCTGGAGATGGCACTGTGTTCCGTGGCCTTGAGGGGAGCATGGTGCGCATCCAGCGCATGCAGGGGAAATCAATACAGGCCTGCCACCGCCAATTCCGAATCCTAAACCAACAAATCGGAGACATGGGCAAGGGCATCAGTGACTTAGTAGACAGTAATAGGGAGGTTGCATCAGGAATGCATCAATTGACCACCGCCATCACCCAGCTCTGCGCTAAAATGGATACCCTGGAGCACACAAGGCGCAGGGATGCGCGTGTGCACAATAGGGCCTTGAATCGTCTGGCCACTGCAACATCCCAGCTATGCCGTAGAGGCGTCAATATGCAGGAGAGCCTCACGCAGAACACGGCGGAGGTCACCAGGGGCATGGCCAGGATCACCAGTGCCCTGGAGGCCATGATACTTTCACATACTGCTGTAAATCCTGCCCTGGACGTGGCAGAGGCAGACAACAGCAGTAGCCGCAGCAGCTTGGCAAGCTCTGTGGTTGAGCCACGCAGGAGCACCAGGCGCTCCGCTGAGCCTGCAGGCCATGCAGAAGGCAGTGAGCTACATCCCAGTGGCTCTGGGAAGCGCGGCCGCAAATGACATTGCCGGTGTGGGTGAGGCAACCCGGGACATACAGTCCCCACGTTTATTTAGTTTGTTTTGTTGCACATCAGTGCATGAACGTTGTGGCAACATTAAATTTCGTTCTTCACATTCACAACCTGTCTGTGTCTCTTTACTCACTCAGAAATATTTGTGTAATCTCCTCACGTCTGTATCTGCCATCACTTGGTGTTGACACTCCAGCAGGTTGTGTTTCAGGCACAACAATGTCGTCGTCATGATCCTCGTAGTCTGACAACTCCACCTCAGTACCCTTCTTCACCGCAAGGTTGTGCAACATGGCACACGCAGCAATGATCTTACAGCAGGTGATGGGGGTATACTGCTTTGCACCTCCACTCTTGTGCAGGCATCTTTTATTAATATTAAATGAAATTTGTAGAGCGCGCTGACACCATGGGTTTCCTGGCGCTATGGGACATCGAATTCCGGGACTGAGGTAAGGTAATCTGCTTTTCCAGATGCCAAAGTTCTGTTCAACCACATTCCTTGTGCTTTTGTGGGCCCGGTTATACCTCCTTTGGCTGGGTGTTGAGGGGTTGAGGTAGGGGGTGAGTATGAATGAGCGGAGGGCATATGCACTGTCTCCTAGAAGGAAAAGGGAACACATTACTCACATGCATACATGTACTTCATACTGCAATCTGTATTATGGGGGTCACACACTGTGTCTTACCTAGGAGGTATCCTTCACCAAATTCCCCTGCAGTCAGCCGTGCATAGATCCCGCTGTTTTGAAATATATAGGAGTCGTGGGTACTCCCAGGGAATTTTGCCACAAGGTCAGTGATGGCTCACTTTGCATTGCAAATCACCTGCACATTGATTGTGTGCGTTGACTTCCTATTCCGGTATATGTATTCGGTGTCAGCAGGGGGACAAATGGGAATGTGCGTGCCATCAATGCAGCCAATGATATGGGGGAATCGTGCCATCTGGTAGAAGTCTGCTTTTGTTTGGACCAGTTCCGCATGGGTTGCAGGAAAATAAATGTATTGGTCCATCCTCTGTAACATGGCGTCAAGGAATTTGTGGAAAAACCTTGACAGGCTGCTCTGGGGTCACCCCACCTACCGCAGCAACCACACTCTGGTAGCTGCCAGACGCAAGCAGGTGTAGGCTGCATAGCACCTGCACGTGCGGTGGGATAGCGTGTGCCCTTGGGGTGGTGTGCTCCAACAGTGGTTGGAGGTCCCTGATGAGGTCCAAAATGGTGTCTGAGTCCAACCTGTACCTCTGGAGAATCTCTGCCTCTGTGAGCATGAACAGGGTGATCCTCTCTCTCTGTAGACCTGCTCCTCTCTCTGCCATTCCCTCTCTCCTTCCTGCTGTAGCCGTAGCCTTCTTGCAATGACATAAAATGCCGCCATTGTGCAAGTAGAATTGCATTTTGGGTCCTTTTTTATGGGTTGCAGTTGGTTACCACCTGATTCCAATCCATGGTAAATACCGACTCTTAAATACCGATTTTGAGGCTAATCCGGTATTTCTGTGCTTACCTACATCTCAGTGATCATTTTTACCACTTCTTATTTTCCGAATCGGTATTTTACTGATTCGGTAACTTTACCGATTCAGTAACTTTACCGATTCTGTAATTTTTCCGATTCGGTAACTTTACCGATTCGGTAAAATTACCGAATCGGAGGGATTTCGGACTCCTACATCCCAATGGCTCAATACCGGTCGGTAACGGCCGAAAATCGGTAATTTCGGCCGTTACCGACCGGTATTGGGCCACCTACATCTGGCCCTAAGGCTTCACAAGAAATTCAAAAAGTAATATCAATGGTGCATTTTTAAAAAAAATTATTTTTATTGATATATAACAAATAATGAAACAAAGTTACGCAAACAGATTATGGTATACAGAATGGTATAGAACATAGAATAAAGGGGAACCCTGATTGTACGAATCAGACCGCCCGGCTGGAGGAGCACAAATGTCGCCACGGTAAGCATTCCACGGCCCCCAAACCTTTATCCACTTTTCAGGCCAGCCTCTCGCAACATGCACGGCACGCTCCCGGAACATACACCAGTCCAGATCCTGGGCCCATTCAGTGTGCTGCGGTGGTTGGGTTGCTCCCCAAAGCTGTGCTATATTACGCTTCGCAATCATGCAGGCCAGTGTCAGCCATTGCTTTAGGTATTGATTAAGATCCGTGGGTTCCCAGATATTCAAGAGACATCTGCGCGCTTCCAATCTCACCTCATAGCCCAGGACCTCGTTCAATGTGTCGTGAGTGGCGTGCCAATAATTCTGAACACTATCACAGTGCAACAGTATGTGCAGAAACGTCGCAACCTCTCCACAGCCTCTCTTGCATTCCTCATTCGTACTCCATCCCATCCTCACCAGACCCGGACCCGTGCAATACGATCTATGTAAGATCTTTATTTGCACCAGACGCAACCTCATCTGTATCGCTACTACTCTAGGAGAGGACACAGCTTCAACCCAATCCTCATTGTCTATCTCCAAACCATCAGCAACCCACGCAACCCTGAGTGACCCCAACGGGTCTTCCATGTGATTAATCAACTTTCGATAAATCAGTGAAATGGTTTTTCATGGTATATGCCCATCCAATACACAGTCCTCAAGAGGGGAGGCCTCGGGGAGGGCTTCCCCCGGTAGCACATGGGAGAGGAGGGCGTGCCTGACCTGCAGATAACGAAACCGCTCATTGTTATGAAGGTGATGACTCTGCTGGAGCGCTTCGAAGGACAGTATTTCCCCTTCCCCCCAGACATCTTTAATCTGACCGATACCAATCAACTCCCACTTGTCAAATCCTTTGGTGGTCCACAGATTGCCCAATTTGGCGGAGCTAAAGAGAGGGGTCGTGAGAGACTATCTCCCTTCCCATCCCAGACTCCTGTTAGCCGCATGCCAGACCTTCACCGCATGTGAAGTGGGGCCCCCGAGTGAAAACCGTCTCGGACGATTATACAAGGCCCGAAGGAAATCTCCCCCGGGCGATTGACTACGATCCATAGAGTATCCAGGGTCTCCAGGCAAGCCATAAACTATATGGTTAATAGCCGCCAACTAGGAGGCCCAATAATATTTCTTCAGATCAGGAAGCCCGATACCTCCATCATACCAGGCCAGGGTGAGTTTAGGATAAGCGATACGGGGTCTACCATCCCATAGAAGTTGTCTCTGAAGCACCTCTATCTCCTTAAAATATTTAGCGGGAACAGGGTCCATAGCGTTTTGGAGAGCATATAAGAACCGAGGAAGCGCCAACATTTTAAACAATACTGCCCTACCCAGGAGAGACAGAGGCAAATCCCTCCAGCGCTGAATATCAGCACGTAATCTCGCCAGCGGAGGCGACAAGCTCTCCACTTATCTCGTCTTGGCATCCAAGGCAATATAAATTCCCAAATACACAAAGCCCGTGGTAGTAATTTGAAGAGGGCTGGTCTGTGGAATCACCGGCGGGTCCCCCGACAATACTAACATTACAGATTTCGCCCAATTAATAGCAAAGCCCGAGAACTCACCAAACACTCTGAGAATGTCGAGAAAGACAAGCAAAGAAGATCTAGGCGAAGTAAGATGAAGAAGCACATCATCAGCATAAAGCAAAATTTTGTCTTCCCAATCCGGGGACCACCGCATCCCACGCACAGACCTATCCCATCTGACCCAAGCCGCCAATGGCTCCAGCGGCAACGCAAAGAGAAGGGGCGACAGAGGACATCCCTGCCGTGCCCCTCTCTCCAAAGCAAAATCACAGGATTGACAGTTGTTCACAACAACGCGAGCCAAAGGGGCAGTATATAGCAGGCGCACCCATCCAATAAACTCAGGCCCGAAACCCAGCTTCTCCAACACAGCGAATAGGTACGACCGTTCGACCCGGTCAAAAGCCATGGTGGCGTCCAGGGACACCAACACGGCTGGTTGCGACAAATCTCGGGCCCTACCCAGTACTCCGTGTAAACGCCGAAGGTTCAACGCAGTGTTGCGGCGTGGCATAAAGCCCGACTAGTCCGGGTGTACCAAGGTGGAGATCACCTTTACCAACCTGATCGCCAGTATTTTGGCCAAGATCTTGGGTTCTGCGTTAAGCAAAGGGATGGGCCTATAGGAAGAGGGGGAGGTTCGGGGTTTACCTGGCTTGTGGATAACAACTATATTCGCGATCCGCTGATCAAAGGGGAGGCTATCAGACTCTTTATTCTCAAGAAACATGGCTTTAATATGCGGCGCAATTTTGTAAGCATTCAATTTAAAGAGTTCAATCGGAATACCATTGGGACCTGTCGCCTTCCCCGAGTTAATACTCTTGATGGCACCCGCTATTTCATCATCCGTAATCGCCGAATCCGTATTTTTCCGATCTTCTTCAGACAAACTAGGCATGATAATGTCTCTAATCATCTCGGCTTGCTCAGCGCCAGTATATGCGTCTGAGGAAGCATTGACACTCTGATAGTAGCAGCCAAAGGATTCAGCGATCCTCTGAGGATCCGTAAGAGCCTCAGGACCATCACTCTCAAGCTCAGGTACCAACCGAGAGGCGCGTTCTCCACGCTCAAGCCACGCTATAAGCTTGCCAGCTCTATCGCCGTGCTCTACTCTGCCGTGCTCTACTCTGGACATCGTTATGTTGCGTTACCGCCGATTCCCTGGACAGCCTGTGGTACTCGTCCTGCTTGAGGTGCAGCTGATGCTGATTCTCAGCCGAAGCACCGCCAGCAACTTGCTTCTCCAAATCAACAACCTCCGCTTCAACAGTATTAATCTCCGCCAAGCGTCTCTTTTTCTTACCCGCGATGAGAGACAGAGCCTCTCCGCGTAGAACAATTTTATATGCCTCCCATAGCGTCCGCGCAGAATCCACCGTACCCTGATTATATTGAAAGTACTGTTCTGAAGCCCTACATATTTCTGTCCTAATGACGGGGTCTCGAAGGTGCCAGGCGTTGATCAGCGCCACTCTACCCACCGTAGGCTGTCCCATCTCAACTCGAACCCCAACTGGGGAGTGATCGGAAACTCCTCTACCCAAATGACGCGCCTCCCTGATAGTGTCCGCCATGGCCGCCGGCAATAGGATATAGTCAAGTCGCGACATAGAGCCATGTGCCGCCGAGAGATGTGTATAGCTACGTAGTGCAGGATTCAAGAGACCCCACACATCAATCGGACCCAAAGATTCCAAAAATTCGGGGAGCCATTGACGCGATGGGGGGAGCGATCTTGGCGGGGTACGGTCTAAATTGCCATCAACGACGGTATTAAAGTTGCCACCAAGAAGAAGAAGACCAAGTGGGAGTGAAAGAAAAACCTTAGCAAGATCCTTAAAGGTGTCAGATTGGAGGCCCGGGGGGACATAGATAGAAAGAAAAGTGACAACTTTATACCCGACCCTCCCAGAGACACCCACATATCTGCCCCGCTGATCAGACCACGCAGCTTGAATCTCCCATGGAAAGAACTTCTTCACCAAGATTCCAACCCCCCTGGAGCCTGTCGAGAACCCCGCATGCACAATCAGTTTATATCCCCCTCTATGAAGGGCCATACAACGGTTACCAACAAGATGCGTCTCCTGCAAAAGTACCACATCGGGTGAATGACGCCTGATAAGCTGGCCAACCATCCCTCTCTTAATTTTGTCACCCAGACCATTCACGTTCCAACTCAACACCCGGATCCCCGATCCATGATTAGAGCAAGACATTCACCCCACTCCACATGAGCACATTCAAATCTGCCAACACCCAATGCAATTCAAAACGAAACTGAAACCAAAAAGAAACTAAGAACTCCCGCCCCCCCCTCCCTCAAAACTCCACCCCCTCCCTGCACCCCTGCATTAGGACAACACCCCAACCCCAACAGTGTGCCTGTCGCCCCTCCCAACAATGATAACTAAAAGTAGGAAGAGGAGGCGCCTGCCGCACAGCTCCAAACCCCTTCCCCCAAGAATCATGCCGGAGGAACAAACGTATTAGCCCAATGCATTACTGTTACACGTTTAGAAAAGGTTATATCCACCCCCGTGTCCAAAAGTCAATTGAGTCGTATAATACAGAAGTCTCTCATTCCGGGCCCTGCCGCTCATCTTCAGCCTCTTGTCGCCGGTCTTCAGCACCATCAGCCAACACAGTGTCCAACCAATCTGATGCCACCTCTGCATTGTCAAAAAACCATGTCTTCCCATTCGCTTCGACTCGTAGCTTGGCAGGATGTAGCATCGAGTATTTCATCTCTTTGTCTCTCATCCTCCGCTTGAGTTGGAGGAAACTCTGATGCATCCTCTGTACAGCTTGTGTAAAGTTCGGAAAGAAGGACACAGTAGTATTTTCATAACGTAGCGGGCGGGCCGTCCGCCCGTGAGGCCTGAAGTATGACATCACGGTCCCGAAAATTCAGGACTCTCGCGATCATGGGTCTAGGTGGCGCCCCTACTTTCGGCGGCCCGCCCGCAACTCTATGTGCCCTCTCCACTGTAAAAAGCTTGCTGAGTCCCTTAGGCTTCAAATGTTTAAGGATCGGGTCTTCCACAAAGAGATCAGGGGTACGATCTTTTGCCTTTTCCGGTACACCTAGGATGCGAACGTTGTTGCGTCTATTACGGCCCTCATAGTCATCCAGGAGCCGTCGGGTCTCCTCCCTTGCTGCTTGCAATGCCCGGACCTCTCTCTGCACCTCAGCGACGTCGTCTACCAGGCTGGTCGTTTTGATGTCCAGGGACTTCACTTTTTCGCTAGTCTTAGCGTGATCCGTGTGAAGAAGGTTAACATCAATTTTAACCGAGTCCAGTTTGGTATCGAGCGCATCCATCCTGGTCCCCATAGGCGCCTCAATTCTAGTGACGACATCCATTATGTCTTTCAAGGAAGGCTCGGAGCAGCCACTTGGGGAGGCCGGTCTGGTTGCGGGGTGTTGCCTCTGGTCACTCGGAGATCCCTTAGGAAGCGTATATCTATCCAGTTTATTTGACTGGACCGCTCTCTGTCCTCTCCCACCTTTGGGGGGAGGTTTCTCGATCTCCGGCCTCGCCGCCATGGTGGGTGATCGAGGGGCTTCAATCGACCGACCAATGTCGCACAAATTCACACCTCCGACAACACTTCACACCTCCTCAGCGCTCCACGAGCCAAACCAATAACAGTCAAGTAGTGCAGAGAGAGCCCCCTCAAAAAGCCCAGTAGTCAGGGAAAATTCCTGGTAGCGATTTCCAGAGGAGGCACCACTTCCGGTCGACACTGCCGCTGTTGTCGCATTAGCGCCCGGCCACAACTGCCACCATGGTCCGCGGCTCTGGTAACGGAAAGGCCCAAAACTTCAGACGACGATCCGGGAGGGTAGAATTGCACCTTTCGAGCCGCAATTTCACCAGAGGGCAGCAATACTATTCCCCCATCGAATGCGGTCCTCAGGTCACAGGATATCTGGCAGGATAGACAAACGGGGGAACGGGTCTTATGGAGCTACACGATCACGCGGCCATCTTGGTCCCGTGCTAGAATGGTGCATTTTTTTTTTTTGTTAAAGATATTTTTATTGAAAATACAGGAAGGAAGAAATAACAGAAGAGAGAAAGGATGGAAACATATGAAATGTAAAGAAGAGCCCTCGCAGGAGCTAACTCCACATGACCAAGAAGCAGTAACCTTGATGAAGGGCCGTACAGCGTGACTGCTCTAGGCAAGATAAGGCTCGAAGTCCGCCAGTAACAGCGTCGATCCCCCCGAGGAGCCCTGGAGGGGCATAAACCCACACTGGCACCAGGCAAAAGCTGTCCAAGTCCGAGGCTGTCGACCAGTTCCAATAGCTCCTCCATGTGTCTTGGCCATGAGAAAGACATTGCAGCGAGGTCGAACAAAAAAAAAACCACCCCCCCTCTGAAAAAAACAAACCTTCCCCCCCCCCACCCCAATTGCTCCATCCATCTACCAACCCCCCCTCCCCCCAGTGGTGGCAGCCTAGCAACAGGCATTCGCTCAAACAGTCTTCACACCTGAAACAGATGTAAGGAGCGTAAGGTGGGTGGACAGACAGCCGATGGCAACCCTCGAGAAAGAAAGCGGACTAATGGGCCCCACCTGAAAATGAAATTCTTAAAGTCACTTCTGAAAATATCAGCCATACGTTCCACACTCCACAGCTTCCACAACTTAGCAAACCAGAGGGAAAGTGCAGGGGCCTCCTTCTTCTTCCATGCCGCAGCCAAGGTCAACTTGGCCGCACCTATGCAGAGCCAAAGGATTTGTTTATCTGCCTTGGTCTGATGCTCCAAAAGCGGGTCCCGAAGACCCAGGAGCACAAAGCCTATGGAGTCCGGAATCGGGTAGCCCAGCATTTCCCTGATATGAGACAGTATCTCCTCCCAGTAGGGGCGTATGATGGGGCAATCCCACCAGATATGGCGAAAGTCCCCAAGGAAACCACAGCCCCGCCAACACCTATCTGATGCAGAGGGAAATATCTTTTTCAAGCGGGTCGGGTACAGATACCAATCCAGCATTGTCTTCATATGGGCCTCCCGAAGATCAATAGAATGATTGAATTTGTGTAAATCATGCCAGAGGCGGGACCACTCCTCGTCGGAGATATCTCGCCCCAGGTGCTCTTCCCACAGACCCATGTATCTAGGGCGAGGCGAGATAGCAGTAGTCAATAGCAGATCATAGAGGAATGAAATCACCCCTTTCATAGATGATGTGCGGGTGATAGAGGATTCGAAATCTGTGGGAGGCCTCGTCGCTGCATCCCGCACCTCTGGTGACAATGCCCAGTGGAGCAGTTGGGCGTGCCGGTAACGCTCGGTAGGTAGCACCGCATAGTCACGCATGCAATTATGGAAGGTGAGCGGCTCATACCCATGAAACAGGTGTGTGAGTGCGTGGCAACCTCCCGCCCTCCACCCGTCAAAGGGCCCTTCAACGAGAGCCGGCGGAAAGGCCGGATTAAAGTGGATCGGCGTGAAGGGGGATGGGAAGGAGGTCCACCTCTCGTCACTAGAGACCGAGTCCCAGACCTTCAGAGTGGTACTCGTAGGAGTGCTGATGTAGGCGTTGCGAGGCCGATCCCCCCTCGCCTTCCAAACCAGGTCCCATATCGATCTTCCCGCCACACTCCTGTCCATATGTAACCAGTGCTTCTCCGACTCCATTTGGGTCCACTCGGCCAGCACCCGGAGTTGCGCCGCTTTATAATAGAGATGCATGTCTGGGAGGCCAACCCCGCCCTTCTTCAAAGGCCGACGCAGCGTAAGAAAGGAAAGTCTAGCTCAGCCTCCCTGCCAGATATAGCGCAGAATCATAGATTTAAGACGCCTAAAAAAATCCCCCTCCAAAGTGATAGGGAGAGCTTGGAACAGGTACAAGAGCTCGGGGAGCATCGTCATCTTAATGGCATGCACGCGTCCCAACCAGGAGATGAACATGGGCTTCCAACGATTAAGCTCGGTCTGTATCTGGGTCAGCAGGGGAGGGAAGTTGGCCGCCTAGAGGGTAGCGACGGACGAGGTCAGCCGGACCCCAAGATATTGTATGGAGGAACTAGACCATGACAGGGGCGTGAGCGTTCGGATGCGGTCCACTTCAGCGGGCGGCAGCGTGAGGTTGAGGATGTAGGATTTGCCAGGATTGACCCGAAAACGCGCCACCGTTTCAAACTGGGAAAGCACTTCCTGCACACGTGGGAGGGAAGTCCCGGGTCTGCTAGTGACAATAAAACGTCATCAGCAAAGAGGGATATTTTATGCTGTTCCCCCGAAAAGGGGAGACCAACAATATCCGGGTCCTCCCGTACCCTAAGGGCAAGAGGCTCGATGCTGAGCGCAAAGAGTAGAGGAGATAGGGGGCAGCCCTGCCTCGTACCCCGGGAATGTGCAAAAAAGGGTGAAACATGGCCGTTCACCATAACCCTCGAGCGTGGACCATGGTAGTTGGCCCGAAGCATATCAATAAATTTGGTAGAAAAACCAAAGGCCTGCAAAGTACTAAAGAGGAAGTTCCAATCCACCCGATCAAACGCCTTTTCAGCGTCGAGGCCCACCAAGACCGCTGGGATCTTAAAGCGATTAGCCTTCTCGATCAGGTGAATCAACCTTCTGGTGTTGTCGTGGGTCTGGCGACCTTTTATGAAGCCCGATTGATCGGGGTGAATAAGGGCAGGCATGAGGTCCTGGAGCCGGGCAGCTAAGATAGAAGAGTACAATTTAGCATCTACGTTTAACAGGGCTATGGGCCGGTACGATTCACATTTAGAGGGATCCTTCCCGGCTTTGGGAATAATCGAGATCATTGCTTCCGCCATGGTGCCCGTAGTTTGGCCCGCCTCCCTCATGCCATTGAAAAGAGTCACCAAATAGTCCCCCAGCTCAGACGCAAACGTTTGATAGAAGGGAGCCGTAAAGCCGTCCGGGCCAGGCGCCTTCTGCGGTTTAAGGGACCGAATGGCGGTCAACACCTCTTTCCTAGTGAAGGGGGCCTCCAAGAGGTCATTCCATTCCTTGGAGACTTGCGGGAGTGGAGAAGCCTCTAAGTATTCCTGCTGTTCAGCCGGCGCCAGGTGGTCTGCGGAGTAGAGGGCGGCATAAAAGTCGCCGAAAAGCTCGACCTTGATCGCATCCCTATGTTCCACAGCGCCGGAGGGCGTCCGGATGCCACCCACATATTCCCTCTCACGCTTATCACGGAGCTGCCGTGCCAGATGTTTCCCCACTTTGTTGCCTTGAGCATAAGAGAGGCGCCGTAAGCGCAAGAGGGTATACTCTGCCCGATTATTATAGTGGGCCCTGAGTTTACCCCGCACCGTAGCAAGAGGGCGAAGGGTCTTTCGAGAAGGATTCTGCTTATGTGCAGTTTCTAGTGTCGCCAGCTCCGCCTCCAGCGCCTCCCTTTCCTCGCGCCTAAGCTTGTTCAGGGCGGAGTTCAGCGCAATGCACGTGCCCCGTGTCGTCGCCTTAAAGGCGTCCCATTGGGTGAAGACCGAGGTGTCTCCAGCTTTGTTGAGCTCAAAAAACTCACCAATGGCCGCCCTAAGTTTTTTGCAGGATTCCTCATCGCGCGTAAGGGAGATAGGGAAGTACCATTTGCGGTGTGGGGACGTCTCTGGGGCCCAGGTCAAGCACGTCGCCAAAAGACTGTGATCTGACACAGAGAGCGGAAATATTTTACTGTCCCGCAAGTCACCCTGTAAAGACTGATTTAGAAAGATGTAATCGAGACGTGAATACGTGTGGTGAACATGGGAATAGAACGTGTAATCCCTAGTGTGGGGGTGGAGGGCGCGCCAGTTATCAATAAGGCCTAGACTGACCAATGTGTCGCGGAACTCAGGGGAGAAGAGACCCGCCTCCGTCCTCTGCTGATGCGAGCAATCAAGACTTTTGTCCCAAACCAAATTAAAATCCCCCATCACTATCAATGCACCCTCCCCAAAGTCCCCCACCTCCCTCAAATAGGCCTCAAGGAACCCATTCTGGCCCGCATTCGGTGCATAGACAACCACCCACGTGCAAAGCTTACCCAGGAGCATCCCCTTCACCATCAGCCATCCACCCTCCTTGTCACCCCGCAACCCCATGGGCTGAAACTGAAGAGTAGAGCGGAACAGAAGTGCCACCCCTCGGTGCTTAGTAGTGGCAGAGGATTTGTAAATCAGGGGGTACTGCCTGTGCTTAAGCCTAGATTCGTCTTTACGGGCCAAATGAGTTTCCTGCAGACCCACCACATCCAAATGATGATCAAGAATATACTTCCACACTGACGTTTTTGAGGAGAATTAAGGCCTTTAACATTCCAGGAGCCTATCGTAACAGGCATCATTTAGTCAACGCCCTCCCCCCCACCCCCCCGCTCCAATCAGTGCCCCCCATAATGCCAGAATCAAACCAAATACACTCACAGTCACACCAAATCCCCTGCCGCCACCACTGAGCCCATTCCCAAACAACCCTTCCACCATCCAAAGGAGCCTCAAAACAATATACAAAAGAGAGAGAATCAGAACTAGAAAAAGAACAATGAAAGTCGGACATGACCATAAGGGTCGGGGGTAGAAGACCCGGGTAATGCCCCCCTCGAGTTCAGGGTCGGGGTAACCCTCCATTGGAGCACGGTCCCTCAGAGACCTGAGATGGTAGAGCCCCCCCGGCCCCACGGGCCGCTGTCGGGGGAGCCTAGGCCGCTGAAGAGCTGTCCACCCAGCTCGACTCAGTCACCAGGGCCAGCGAAGCCAAAACCTCTCCCCTCTCACTTTGGCTCGCCGATGGAGTCGGACCCTCCGCCACACCATGTCGGCCCACTCTCTGCCACGCTGGGGAGCGGGAACGGCGACGTCGTCTCGGGGAGGCGCTGGCGCCCGCAGACGCGGCTGCTTCCTCCATGCCTAGAAGTTCCCTGGCAGCTGCTAGAGATCTCACTTGCACCAGTCTATTCTGCCATCTGAAAATGAGCCAAAAGGGGTGACCCCAGGAGTAGGACACCCCGTGCTCCCTCAGGAAGGCTGTGATCGGGCGGAAGTCCCGTCGTTTTTGCAGGGTGGAAGCCGCCAGGTCTTGAAAAAACTGAGGGTTGTGCCCACGAAAAAGCAAGTTGTTGGTGTCCCTCGCCTTCCGCAGGATTGTCTCCTTCAATTAAAAATCATGGACACAAACAAGAATGTCGGGTGGCGGCGAGCGCGCGCCACGCGGCGGTCCAACACGGTGTACTCTGTCCATGCGAACCTCCGTGCGGCCGCCCTCCGCCAGAATTTGCAGAAACAAGGCGTCCACATACTCCCGCAAGTTCTCACCCTCTCCTTCCCAGGGTACCGCTCGGATCCGAATGTTATTACGGCGGGACCGGTTTTCCAAATCTTCGCAGTGGGCCTGAAGATCTAAATTCTGCTCGCGTAGCTGGAGCATGTCCTGCTGTAGCTGATGGACGTCACCATTGAGGCCCAGATCATGGTCCTCCAGGGTCGCAACCCGTTCTCCGATGCCGTCCACGTCCCGACGGACCTCACGGAGATCGGAAGCCAGTTGCGACTTCAGTTCTGTGATATCGTCTTTGATTGATGCAAAAAGTTCAATCAAGAAGGCCTTCGTGACTGGGCCCTCTCCGTCGTCCTTGGCCGGGGACTTGCTAGAGCCGGGGGGCGATCCGGACGGCCCTATCCCAGGACCGTCCTTCCCTGGCTTATTCATGCGATTCCTCGTCGTCATGGTGCGGCGCCTTAGCCTACTTCTGGGCTCCTCGCGACTTCCCGGAGCGTCTCGGATAGCAAGCCACGCTCCGTCACACCCTCCGCGATCTCTGCTCCGTAGTCACCGGGAGGCCGATGCGATCAGAAGGCAGCACTCGCCGTGTCGCTCAACGCCCGTTGAATCGCCCCAAGGCATAGAGGGTTAGGGGCAAGATGGCACCTCCTCTTCGTCCCACATCCTTCTGCGCTGTCCAGCAGCCGCTAGACAGGTCGGCGCCTCCTCGTCCCCTCCGCTCAGGCGCCAAGAGCCAGATGGGTCACTGGGGCGACAGGTGGGCTCGCTACAATCCCAGTTGGGGGGTCCCGCAAAGCAAGCGCTACACTAGTCAACTTGCTAGGGTTCAGGGTCCCCTCGTGCTAAGAGCTGATGCAACCCAGGCGAGGCTCCGTAGGCCGCTCCAGCGCTCGTGCGTCACCACTCCGACACCTCAGCTAAGTCCGCCGTTCCAGGTCGTAGCTCGACGGGAGAAGGCTCAAACGCATTCAGGGCACCCTAGTGACCCCAGGAGAGTCAATTCCGGGGCTGAAATCGCCCCGATGCAGCTACACAAAGCTATGAATGGCTCGGGGTGCCGGAGGAGCTCGCAGGCACGTCTTACTCCGTCGCCATCTTGGCCACGCCCCCCAGAATGGTGCATTTTTAACCATTTTCCTAATACATTGTCTAAAAGGCAGTGGGTGTCAGATGGTTTGATACATAAGTTCGTGATTTTTTTTATACTTTAGGATTCCTTTTGTCCTTACGAGCATTATTTCTCAGCAACACTACATATATTTGTGTGTCCATCTGAAAAATAATCAATGGAGAAGTGTAAATTGCATATCATAAAAATGTTTGTACTACAGGAACAACGTGCCTATCTGATGCACTGTTACCTAACCGAGAAAATGCCAGTAATGGCAGGTTTAAGGGCTGTGTCAGAAGCTAAAATACTCATTTATTTTTCCACTCCAGAAGAGACAAGACATTCTTATTTTACAAAGTCTGTGGGTTGGTACAGCAGAAAAAATAAATGTAGATGAGTCTACAATCCTATGATTACAACACAGTTTAGGAATATTTGGATCTCTCTGAGTTAAGCGTTTCATTTCTAGACTGAGATTCTGCTGAGTTACAATATTGGGTTTTTGCTTTGGCTGGTGAAAAAGTGATAAACATATGATGCTGTTTATGCTTTGCTGATGAGGAAACACTTGTTTACATACTGCGTATTGGAAATGTCTGGTCCTCCAAGACTTTAAGACAATACTTCATTCTTTGAGAATCCGGAATTGCAGCGGTGCAGTCATTGAGTATTTTTGAGTGGCACCATTCTTTCCACCCTCCCCTCCCCCCAACCCAAATTGACTGGGTGTTTTTTTAAATACATTGATGTGGTGCTATGTGAATGTTTACTTTGTTTATTTTTATAGTATAGTGTTAGTACGTTTTTTATTGTATTGATGTTCACTACACTCTTTGGCATGGGATTAAATAGTTTGTAGCTTCCATAAGTACAGGTCATGGCAGATACATGGTTCTATTTAGAAGTTTCTTCTTAGCATGACTTCTTTCAATTCTGCAATAAATGTGTGTTTTTTATTCATAATCTGAACTGCCACTATTTTATGTTGGAGTGGCCTTAAGTAAGGTAATGATGCCATGGGCCCTAATGCAGGCAAAGAAAATGGGCAAATCCGTGTACCCCCTAGTTGGACGTGAAGGTAGCTATAGGTGTGCTGCAGTACACCTCTTAAATCACTGCGCCTGGATGCCAGTGCATGCCCTGCACTAGTGATTACTAGGCCCCTGGAAAGCTGTCAGTAACATTACAGTATCTGCCATTATGTTCCATAGTACTGTCACCAAAGGGTATGTGATATGTCTCCATTCCCCAAATTACCTTTTCCTTGGAGAAATCTGTCCTGGTTGCTGCTAGAGACGTAGCTGCATTTAGACCTTAATAAAGAAATAGAGATGTAACTGCATTCTTGCGCATGGCTGCTGAAAACACGAGATATGATTTAGAAACTACAAGCACAAACAAGTTGGAGCTGTAGGGAATATGTGGTTGAATTAGTTGCAGCTACTCATTTCAGGTTACAATCGACGTGTGGAATACACATGAAGGTGCACCGGGTGGCTCTCTGAAATAAACCTCCTGTAGGCAATAATAATGTTCCACTTTGCGTTATTCAGAAAAGGAAAACTATTTTGTTCTAGTTTCCAGTTGCTATCCTCTAGTGGCATTAGGTGGATGCTTTTGACAGTTTAGCACCCAGAGACAGTGTTGGTTGTGTTGTGCGCATATGAATGGTTTTGCATAATTAACTCACCGTAACATATTGACGTCCACGGTTGCTGTGTACTTGTTCAGTAGACCTATTATCCACTGTTTGCACAGCGCTTGTACAAACTTTGTAGGGCCATTAGACTGGAGTGTCACATTGACATGACATATACACGTTAGCCCAACAAATCTTTTCCCTTCCAAGCTCTCTAGAATATTTTCATCCATTTTCTTTCACCAACTCAGGAAATTAAATGAACACACTACACTGTACGTATAGAAAGTTAATTTAAAACATTCTGGTAAGACCTAGTAAAGCTGCATAGACAAAAAGAAAAGAGAAACACAAACCTCGTAATAATAAAATGAATCCTTTTAAAAAAGTAGGCAGTTGCTTGTGATGCTGCAGCTAGGACATGCCTGTTCTTCAAGTGTGAGTACTTCATCTTGCCTCAAAGATGTCTCTTGTTGTTTCCGCAGCACTTCACCTGTCACAAAGACTAGTACTTATTCCATCAATAAACAAAGAGGCAGATTCCCATCACAGCTCAACATTTTTGTAGCAACAGGTACACGGGCCAAATACAATTCAACCCAAGTTTCCCCACCCATGACCATCTGCATCCACTCAGACGAGACAAATTGTGGAAATCCACTCAAGGCAACAAAGCAGTATGAGATCCCAGTCTCTTCATGCATTCACTCTAAATAGTTGTTGGTCCAATCTTTACCCTCTTTGCGCAGTCACCAGCACCTCTCAAGCAACATCTGCTTTTAAATAACACACTTGAGGTCATTTTATAAATTTGCACTTGTCTTTTAGCAAAATCATTCTACTAGTGACAACACTTTCAATGGTAACTTCTTGAGGAATATGCAGAGAGATAGGAAGGACCTGTACAACTAATATAATAGGAAGGTTGCCTCCTGGAGATTTCCGCAAAGTGAAAACAAGATGCTCTTTGTGAACGGGATGACCTTTGACCATCTAATCCATAATTATTTGTTTTCAGTGGAAGATATTTCCTGTAAAAACATTTGCAGATGTGGGTCCTTGAACGACATTGCTAGACACAGACCTCTTTATTTAAAAACTGCATAATAATTTCTGACTGATGCAAATCCTGAGCCCAGTTAGTTCTTAGGTGCTATTTTCATGATTTAGACAGAAGGGAAAACATCTCTTGAACGATTTCACAAAGCATGCCATGGCTTCCCCTATTCCATCCAATTTGTATTTGTGCATTTCAAGACCCTTTTGCCAATACTACCATGTCGTTGAGAACAAATGGCTACTTGGATTGTTCTTCATAGCTACCCATAGAGAATTTACTGTGATACGGCGAGATCAGAACAAGTGTTTTTAATTATTGGGTATCATCCAGCACTGATACCCGAACTAGACCAGAGCTGTGCAATGTGAGTGGATAGCCTGAGAGTAAAAGGCACATACTGCTCCAGAACAACTCCACATAGCTGCACAGGATGTGTTAAAATACATGCTACTGTAAATCAACCTGCTCAGTCAGAGAAATAAATGTCCTCAGGGCCAGTATGTGGTGAGACATGCCAGAAGCTGCCCAAAATAATGAACCAGCCCAGTTTTAACACCGTAATCAACAAAAGATATAAAAAAACACCTGTTCACTACTTCACAATAGGAACACACAATAGAAGGCCTGCTTTAACACACAAATGAAGGCCTGACTTTTGTCGTATTGAAAGGGAACTTTGCAAACAGGTCTTCTGCACTCCCGATTTTTGAAAATGGCGTACCAAAACAAGAGTTTTTTACTAGTTATTTTTATTTCACACTCCATTTCAAGATACACCAAGGAAACCCACACACATATGGGTTCTATGTCTCAATAAGGCCCCCATTAAGAGTGCCACAGAGGATATTCTGAAATGTATTGCATGGCATAAAATCAAACTTCGCATGAATAAGAATTTTTTGGGTGCATGAAGGAGCAAGTTTTACAAATTCAGGCCTTGAAATGAGGCATTCCGGGTAGGTGTTTGTGCTAACTACACGAAATTCCGGCTATCGTGATACTTACCGGACACCCCTCTCAATCAGGAAACAACTCAAAACCTGGCTGTTCGAACAGTAGCGACCCCAGCCCCCCCCAGCGCCTTGAGACCCTACGGGTGAGTAGCGCGCTATACAAATTCTGTTGATTGATTGACCCCTCACCTCAGGTGACCTGGTGAAATTTATGTGGGTAAATACATTTTTGGCAGTGCAGTGCTTGATGCAAAACTTGAAATTCCGGTAGGTGTGGTAAGAGGTGTTACTGCGCGCACCGGAATTTAAAGGGGAATTCATAATGAGGACAGTAGTTGAATTTTCAATGCAGTGTCAAATTGGTGCCCACACCAACAAAGCTAGCACCTAGGAACAGCTAGGTAATGACCAGCTACCCACCAGCATTCAGGGAATACGCCCCTCCAGCCCATTGCTAGGTGATTTAAACCCGCTAGGAGTGTGGTCTCCTAACACCACTGTGGGTATGGTGTATGAGTTGATAAACAGGTCCGGTTTAGGACACTTGTTCTCACTCAACTTTACTGTTGAACAACCAAAGCACACTTTATAGGCCAACATTCAATACCTATTCAACAATTTAATGTATCCCTTAAGTTTATTCCAGCAGCTTTAACATTTTAGAATTTCTGCTTGTGTATGTACTGCCAAAGTTTTTTTTTTTTTTTATGTAACCGGCCACGTTTTCAATAGATGCATAACACATATAATGCTCGCTACGTTTAATTTGTTAATCTCGAAATGGGTTTGCGTAATTTATACTCTGTCTTGCACAAGTGTTCTTTGGCAAGCACTGTTGCCACACCATTTCTGAGTAGTAGTTGGGAAATTGTCCTGTGCTGTTAATGCTTAATCCTTGTGGGTTTTACTTTTAATTACTGATGACTAGGTTCACAGCTTGTGCTTTTAAGCATATCATATGCCAGAGTGTGTGTCATGCTCAGTTTATCAGCACTGTTAGACACTAGTAGGTCATCATTACTGCGTATGCAACTGCCAATGTTTCTGTACTTGCGAAAACTTGATAAATATTGCCATGATGTAACTAAACCCCATCAAAGTAGGGACACTCCTCTGCTGTTCATACAAGCAAACACGTACTGGCTCCCTAAGGTGGACGGACCGGAGTAATATTTGTACTAATGCCATGGATGCTGAAAGTGGCTGGTGTACGTTGCGGGTCTCTGCAGCAGATAAAAAGCAGTTTGTATTTTCTTGCTGGCGGGGTCGGTGTTTGCACCAGCAGCTCTGGGCGAAGCAAAATTGGTATCCGTGTGATTCGAAGTGCCTTCTCCGTGTATGTATGCGAGATAGCGCTTTAGGACACGTTAAAGCAGACAAAGTTTAGATAATGGTGGTAAAACTTACGAAAAACTTAAACTGTTTGAATAGGGACATACCGTAACAATCGTTGAGAAAGCTGTTAGAGCTGGCTTTTTAACAGTTAAAATCTTGGTTTAGTATGAAGATTTGTTATTTACGTTTTGTAAGATTGTGTACTCAAGGTATTTTAAAATGCTTGAAGACTGCACTAGTAGGACAGAGGTTAAAAGAACAAGCATTGGCATAGCCAATAGGCCTCGCCTTTGGGACCTTATAAGTATTTAGTTATGCAGCACAATATTCTTGGTGCAACAACATCAACTTTTGCATGGCTAAACACTTATAAGGTCCCAAAGTCGAGATCTATTGGCTATGCCAATGCTTGTTTATATATGCGCATAAAGAAAGAGCCTTTTGGGCCCCACATAACTGATCGTCTGGTAAACTGAATTACCTAAAAGAAGGATCCTTTAATATCACTAAACCATTCCTCTGGCCCGCTCAGCATCAAATACATCTTCCATCATTTACTTCTTTTGTAAGTGTGCATTTGGTTTCCGCAGTAACCGCACAATGCAGGTCAAAGGGCGCGCTTCACTGTCAGAGGGCACTGTCTTTTAGTCAAAGAAACGGGGTCGAAAAATACAAAGGCCCAGTAAAGAGTAGAGTGCTGTTAATGAGTTCATTGATATGGCCCCTCGACTCCCCTCCTCCACTCTCAGCTGTTCGCTTTTGAACCTTCGTGCATGGGGGTGTGGTGAATGAGCTAATGGGGTGGGGGGGGCAGGATATAGTCACTCAGAGCCTCTCCCTGCCATAGTCTGAGTTACATGGGAAGGGTTTATCAGCACCGCATTGCTGCCCAAGTGGTTCATCAAGAGGTGGGACAGACGCCACAGTGATTAGAAAGGCTAGAAGGGCTGGGGCGGAGCCATGGCAGCAGAGCCCTGCATTGTCTGAAGGACGACTTCCCGTAAAGTTAAGGAAAGCCGGACAGAGCTCTTAACAGTGACTTACAGAGCAGGGTTTTTTGTTCACGCAGACAAACGCCACAGAACGGCCGTATGTTGATCCTATAGGGGCTGAGATCGTTTTGCAAATTCCTATGAGTGCGTGAGAAAGATGCCCTGACTTCCGCATTGCAGGTTGCGTGGGCCAGCAACTATGCTGTTAGGAAGAAGGTAATCAGATCAGGAGAAGGGTTTCATTGAATTCAGGTGGGGACAAAGAGAGGAGCTCGTTGAATATATTCTGGCAAGTTGGATGTTTCTGTGGAAAGTTAAGGGGTGGACTGGGTGATTTCCCGCTCCAGATCATGCTGTATCACCCCAGTACAGACTCTTTCTGGTCTGCCGCAGGCATTTCGGCGTCATCCTATTGGTCACTGCATTGAATGTGTGACAATGGGTTTCAATCTCGTGGGGCAGGAGAAATGGTTGCATAAAATGGTGCTCCTCCAATTCCTAACAAGCATTGCCTACGCGGCAGTAATAGTAACGCTGCGCTGCTGTGAAAGAGAAAGTCATCACGATCACTGTGAAAGCGAAAGTGATCGCGATGACGCGCTAAAATATGCAAGGGATGAGCACAAGCTGGTTGACGATTTGGGGGCACTTCCAAAAGCTGCTACTAAATGTTTCTCCGACAGCGCATGCGCGCGACCCAGCAAGACCTACAAATGGGGTTGAAATTTCATTTTAACCTTCAGAGCAGGCATCCCTAAGTCTGATAATGAGTGAATGCGAAGCTACGTTCTCTTCTGAGGGGGGCTGCTCTGCTTTTAATATGACCGTTATAGCACTACTGAATAGAGCTGCCATACTCTGGATGGCACAGAGCATTGGCCTCTCTTCACAGCAGCTGTGACATAAATTGCACAGTACCTGGGCATGTTGCATAGCTTGCATCAGATGAACCTTGCATTTCTCACCAGAGCAGCTAGAAGTTTATTGGGACACTAGTTTCCAGTCATATCAGGTCCTTTACATGTCAACTGGGATGTTATAGGCATGTATGTTGTTATCCGAGTTGGACCGTGAGGGTACTTTTCGCTGAGGCTGTTCCGAATTTGGTTGGGCAGTAGCAGGGCTTCACGAGCACTGAAATACTTTTATTTCAATTCCTGCTCTTTCCAGCATGAATCTAGGTTGTTTTGTAATATATCCAATAATTTCTCACCATTTTCTAACAAATGCATTTTACTCTTGGAGAAAGATAAGTGGGAATAATTCTTATACATCCTATACATAAAAATGCCCTTCCCCCCTCAATTCTTTATTTATCTGTCTCTCAACCTTTTAAACATCTTTGTTCTTCCATTGTTTCCTTATTAAAGGCATCTCAAATACAACACAGAAACCAAACTTTAATTCACCAGGTTGTGTTTTGCAGTTGTTTACATATATTTAGTTGAACCATGTTTCCTCGAATCTACTTCCCAGCAACTGCTATCAGAATTCAGCTTTTCTGTTTGTTTCCCCTGTTCCTCTTTTTCCTCTCATACAGACCTCAAGTTGTCACAGGCTTCACATGCGCTAAAGAGATCCAAATGAACCTTCAGATTCAAATGGAATTACCCTGGCTATGCTCCTTACTTGCAATGTTGGAAACTCATGATCTTTCAGGCAGCGGCGTGCTTACTCTTCTAGCAGCAGTCCCACATCCTTTGCTCTTGACTTTCATAGGCTACACCATTTCTGCACTCAGTTATTAAGCAGGCAGATTAAAGTTTCAATTCACTTTTTTATCCCATATGCTCAAAGGTCCAGGCTCCAATCATGAAGCCATACATTAATTTTGCTGCACAGTGAAAACAGTAAAAGAGACCGAGAACAAAGCTTTCGGTCAGCTTAGTACCCCTTCCCTGACCATGTCCCAATGCCATGGCAGACTTCTTGCCTCCGAAACGGGGCATCAGAGGCAAAGGATTTTACATACCACTAAGGTCCGTAAAGAGCCACCATTTTGGTTGTACATCACCCCTCCTTATTTAATGCATTTAAAGGTATAGTTTTATAATCTGAGGTGTACTTGTCTACTGCTGCGAAGACGAGATATCTATTCCAATGTATAAGATGTTCTGACTTGTGTATGTGATTGATTATCACAAACCTTTCACTGGTAGAGAGAGTGCCATTGGAAAATACAGTGACTGGTAAGTTCAGCTTGCTTTACTGACAGTGGTTCCAAGATGGAAACATTTGTACATGTGCAATGTATGACTATATGCCAGTTTTTAATACTCCCAGAATGTTGCTTCATATTGCGGATATACTTGCAGGAGTATGGAAGACTTTAAGATATTGACAATCTTTTGATGAGGGTTTTCTTTACCTATCCACAGCAAATTTTCCTGAAGATGTAGTTGACAATCTTCCTTCGGATATATGCACTGGCATATACTATGGCTGGGGTTGTGTCGGTGATGGAGACGTACACAAGATGGTTATGAGCATTGGCTGGAACCCATTCTATAAAAACACTAAGAAGTCAGCGGTAAGAGCATAACCCCATAGCTTGTTTAGGATGACTATTGTGTTCAAACTCTTAACCCATTTTCACGATTTGTGAAAGTTCAGTATCCAAAAACTCAGTGTTGCCCGTTGTGCTACATTACGGTTACATTGGAGATTATTCAAGTTTGTTATTGCAAAAGACTTTTTGATACAGATTGAGATGGATGTTAATGTTACTAAGTGTACATGAACTTTAGTGATTTGCTTTGGTAATTGCACTCTAATTACCGAATTGTTTCAAAGTGATGGGCACAAGAAAAACCAACAAGCATTGGCATATCCAATAGGGCTCGCCAGAGCTATTGGTTTTGGCAATGTATTTAAGCTATGCTGTAAAGCAGCATGGCTACTGTGCAGCATGTTGAAAAGTTATAATATAAAAAGTGTTAAGTATTTTTGTTACCTTATATGTAATCAATAAGACATTATATAGAACTGATCGACCCTATTAAAAAAAAGAATTAACATGAAAAATGTCTTCTAGTTTTCGTTATTTTTTCTAATATTACAATTAAGACCAGTAACCTTTCTATTATGGTGGGAAAGCATATTTTCAGTCTTCCATGGTACTCCTGGGGGGGAGATGGAAGGAAGAGGGGGGGGTTGGGGTGTTCAGCTCATTGTTAAATTTCCTTGCATGTATGTATGTATAAGTGAAACTCAGAAGCGCAAATAGGTATGTTAATAATTGCTAAACCCTTTCGAGATTGGGAGAAAATGGTTTTTTGCTTTTTATTGCGTCACTTTTTTTTGCTTTTTTTTAGCACTAACTCTGACCCAAAGGTATTGGAGTGCTTTAGGTGAGCACCAGTTACATTGCACAAGTGCAAATTTATTTTTGGTATGCAAGGGGAGATTAATGATTTGCCTAGAATAGATAGATAGACACTAAAATAGACACATTGAAGTATACTTCCATATTCACACAATAAAGTACTAAGGCTAAAACCAGGGCCACTGGAATTATACAGCACAGCTAAGTAAATCATGTGGCAGGAGAAGGCAAAATTACATCAACTCACCACAACTGAAACAGACTAGGTATGGAGATCGGTTTATAAACACAAGACCACAAACACACTTGCAGTCACATACCACAGCCTAAAGAAAACACAAACACACAAACCTACGGAGGTTAACACATACCTGAAAATAAACACTTTCGAAAAGAGACAATTATACATAAACGCACACACAAAGAGTTAGCCAGTGAGACATACTTATGAGCACAAGCTTGACCTAAAAAACCTGTAAATATGTTTTGTTCGGCAGCATTGACGACGCTGTAAGTTCACAGTGGCCCTGCGCCACAAAATAAAACGTCTCCTGTATTTCTAAGACTGTTTTAATTTTGCGCATTTGCGCATGAAAAAGCATGCAAAAACACATCAATAAACTTTTGTACACAGCAGAGTTAAACAATTTCTAATTTTGTACTTTGATCCAACTGAATACTTTTTTCTGCAAAGCGGCCTTTAACGCCATTCAAAAGGGTTTCTGAAAAAGCATCTTTCACTAAAGTGCCCAAATTCTAAATCGATCCCTCCTTTGCTCTAACCGTGATCACCAAAGCGCCTGAGGCGTTAACTGGGTGTGTGAAGCCCACTGTGTGATTCGTTTAACCTATGTCATTCTTTCATGCACTTATTAATTTGTAGGTTGTTAGAAAATAATCCCACCGCTGCCACCAATGTTAGAAATGGGATCTCTGGTTGGCTAAAGCTTGCACCAAATCCAGGCATAGACCACCACTCTAGTCAGGGCAAGGGAGTTACACCCAAAGATAACCCCTGCTCAACCCCTTGGTAGCTTGGCACGAGCAGTCAGGCTTATCCCGGAGGCCATGTGTAAAGCATTTGCGCACGCACACAGCAACAACATTCCAGGCACACTACAAAAGGAACTACACACAAGGTTATATAAAAAAATAGGCTTTTTATTCTCATAACACATTAGAATAGTAAACACATAATATACATGGGGCCACCTGGCACTGGGTCATATCTACAAGGGATTATATACACCCAACAGGGCCCACTGCGCCACTGTCAGAACCATCACAAAGCGTACTTAGTAAAAGTAAAACATGTCATCAACGTACAACCAGTAACCACTAGTAATCACTGTACTTAGCATCAGCCTGTAACATAAACTACATTATGCACAGTATCACATTTAGGCACGGAATACATTCTGCGCCAACCTCACAAGCATAAAACACAGCAGAGAATATCTCAGACCTAGCCACAGTAGGCAAAACCTCATAATCATAAAAACCACATTTTAGAGGCATAAATCAGGGTGTGTAAATCATAGTATGTAAGTTAAATTTCCAAGCACAACATGATCACCATAGGGCCTGGTGCCCTATTAACCGAATAATCCTCCTGGCAACCTCAAAGGGGCTCAACACCTGTGTCCCGAATGTCAGGGCTGCTGCCTATGCAGCGGAAGTCAAGGTGCTCCACTGCGCAAACCTAAACGTAGCAGCTGCCCACTACTTGCTGGGCAGCTGGGAAACTCTGGCACCTCTGTGCCTTCTGGACAGATAGGCAAACGTTGCAGCTTCCTGCGTTGGTGCGGCACAGCTGGGGTAGGATAATGTGCTCCGATCAGGGAGTCCCCCTGGGGCCCTTAAAAACAAATAGCCCATCATTGGAGCACACTGGCTCTTGAAACTAAACATGCCCACAAAATGTAGTAGCTGTAAATTAAACTATGGGCCCAGCGCATGGTGCCCTCCGGCCCCCATGGGGCGTCTAAATGACCTTGCCCCACATGTTGGAGCCACCCGGGCTCTGAACTAAACTCATGGCACACGTTAGAGCGGCCCGCTGCCAGACGGGGCTTCTGAGGCTGTGTGCCTTTCAACAGGCACCAACACCTAGAGCCGCAACGGAGCGCCACTCACCAGCTCTCCCTGGAGGCTGGACTCTCCCGGTTTCCTCTTCGCTTCACCCGGGTCGTCCCCTACTGGGACCCGGGACTCTTTAGCGGCGCTTGGGGCAACACGCGGGGCTCTCCCTCGGCCACGGGAGCCCCAGCCCTTCTCTTCGCCTGGCTTCACCCGGCCCCCCTCATGGGACCCGGGACTTCATCACGGAGCCTGCGTGGGTCTGACCGGATCTCTGGTGGCGGGGCGAGACTTCCTCTCCTCGCTCCACCCATGTCCCAGGCAAACGTGCCTGACATCCTGGTCGGAAGGACCGCGCCGCAGCGGTGATTTCGCGAAACAGGCAAATCGCGGGGTGGGCTCCCTCCAAGGCCGCCATAGCAGGGTGGGCACCCGCAGCAAAAGCAAACATAGAGCGAGGTGGACACCCGCAAAACCAGCATACGGCGGGGGGTGCTCCCGCTCACCAGAAACAACAAAAGCGGATAATGAGGGGTAGGCTCCCTCTCAATTCACAATATGAAGCGGGCTGGGCACCCGCTCAAAGTGGCAATTTGCAGCGTAGGCACCCGCAACATATGCAGCATAAGCAGGCTGGGCACCCGTAAATCAGGCATCACGGGGGAATCCCTACTAGGGGGATTCCCTCTCCAAAGGGGGGCTGCAGGGCTGCGCAGCACACGCTTCTTCCTTTCAGGGGAATTTAGAATACAGCACTCCTCATCAACAGAGAGCCAATCGCTCTTCCAAGTAAAGCGCTCACAGGACGCTAAGAAGCTAAGGAGCCACAGCTCCAGAAGCAGGTAAAGGTCCAGGAGAGGTTTCAGGGGCAGAGCTGTGCCCAGGGGCTAGCACACAGGGCCCACCAGCAGGGAGGCAGCCCCATGGCGGTCCCTCCTGGGCCCCACCAGCAGCATTCCCCCCCCTCCTCAAGTCAAGTGAACAACAACACGCATGGGGTCACAGCCCCTATATTTATATGCCCTTTTCCTTTGTGTCACAGCACAGGGCTTGGGGATACCAGTCAGAACTGGTTTAGGGAAGCTTTGGAGCACTTTGTTCTGCTCAGCTCCTCTCTCCTTTGTCAGGTGGGGGCTCAGTGATTAGACTCACCACAGGGGGCGGATCCAGCATTGTGGAGGGAAGGCACAGTCCTATTCAGGTCCCTGGTGCAACTCCTCCCACCCATCTGCATGCAGATCTCTCTATCCACCACTGGGCAGACTCCCTCTGTCTCCTGGAGCCACACCTCTCAGCTCCTGTCAATCACAAGCCACACATGCAATTCACCTCTGTGCCTTCTGGACAGATAGGCAAACGTTGCAGCTGCCCGCGTTGGTGCGGCACAGCTGGGGTAGGATAATGTGCTCCGATCAGGGAGTCCCCCTGGGGCCCTTAAAAACAAATAGCCCATCTTTGGAGCGCACTGGCTCTTGAAACTAAACATGCCCACAAAATGTAGTAGCTGTAAATTAAACTATGGGCCCAGAGCATGGTGCCCTCCGGCCCCCATGGGGCGTCTAAATGACCTTGCCCCACATGTTGGAGCCATCCGGGCTCTGAACTAAACTCATGGCACACGTTAGAGCGGCCCGCTGCCAGACAGGGCTTCTGAGGCTCTGTGCCTTCAACAGGCACCAACACCTAGAGCCGCAACGGAGCGCCACTCACCAGCTCTCCCTGGAGGCTGGACTCTCCCGGTCTCCTCTTCGCTTCACCCGGGTCGTCCCCTACTGGGACCCGGGACTCTTTAGCGGCGCTTGGGGCAACACGCGGGGCTCTCCCTCGGCCACGGGAGCCCCAGCCCTTCTCTTCTCCAGGCTTCACCCGGCCCCCCTCATGGGACCCGGGACTTCATCACGGAGCCTGTGTGGGTCTGACCGGATCTCTGGTGGCGGGGCGAGACTTCCTCTCCTCGCTCCACCCATGTCCCAGGCAAACGTGCATGACATCCTGGTCGGAATGACCGCGCTGCAGCGGTGATTTTGCGAAACAGGCAAATTGCGGGGTAGGCTCCCTCCAAGGCCGCCATAGCAGGGTGGGCACCCGCAGCAAAAGCAAACATAGAGCGAGGTGGACACCCGCAAAACCAGCATACGGCGGGGGGTGCTCCCGCTCACCAGAAACAACAAAAGCGGATAATGAGGGGTAGGCTCCCTCTCAATTCACAATATGAAGCGGGCTCGGCACCCGCTCAAATGGCAATTTGCAGCGTAGGCACCCGCAACATATGCAGCATAAGCAGGCTGGGCACCCGTAAATCAGGCATCACGGGGGAATCCCTACTAGGGGGATTCCCTCTCCAAAGGGGGGCTGCAGAGCTGCGCAGCACACGCTTCTCCCTTTCAGGGGAATTTAGAATACAGCGCTCCTCATCAACAGAGAGCCAATCGCTCTTCCAAGTAAAAGTAAAGCGCTCACAGGACGCTAAGAAGCTAAGGAGCCACAGCTCCAGAAGCAGGTAAAGGTCCAGGAGAGGTTTCAGGGGCAGAGCTGTGCCCAGGGGCCAGCACACAGGGCCCTCCAGCAGGGAGGCAGCCCCATGGCGGTCCCTCCTGGGCCCCAGCAGCAGCAAGCCCCCCCCCTCTGTCAGGATCAGGAACAGAACAGGCAAAGTCCAAGGAAGGTTTCAGGGGCAGAGCTGTGCCCAGCACACAGGGCCCTCCAGCAGGGAGCCCATGGCGGTCCCTCCTGGGCCCCACCAGCAGCATTCCCCCCCCCCCATCTCAAGTCAAGTGAACAACAACACACATGGGGTCACAGCCCCTATATTTATATGCCCTTTTCCTTTGTGTCACAGCACAGGGCTTGGGGATACCAGTCAGAACTGGTTAAGGGAAGCTTTTGAGCACTTTGTTTTGCTCAGCTCCTCTCTCCTTTGTCAGGTGGGGGCTCAGTGATTAGACGCACCACAGGGGGCGGATCCAGCATTGTGGAGGGAAGGCACAGTCCTATTCAGGTCCCTGGTGCAACTCCTCCCACCCATCTGCATGCAGATCTCTCTATTCACCACTGGGCAGACTCCCTCTGTCTCCTGGAGCCACACCTCTCAGCTCCTGTCAATCACAAGCCATACATGCAATTCACATCAGGCAGGCAGACACACAGTACACAGACGTGTCAACTTCTTAAAGTGCCATTTCTCCACCAGTGACCATAAATATGCGCACACCATTGCGCAGCATTAATCCTCACGAGTTTATATATACTAAACTCACCCCTGCACTCCTCTCATACCAGGAATTACCATGGACACACATATCCCCCATGCATTCCTATGGGAGGGCAGGCCAATCTCACCACACGCACTCGGAGCACGCACTTTGCACTGGGCCACAGTGCAAAAGTGCCCAGAGGCCTAAAATCACTACCACCATGTCAGAGCTTAAGGCAACAAGTTCAGGGGTGAACCTGCCAAAAAGGGCCAAGTCCAATATAGGTGTTCATTAGTTGATTCACTCATGTACTCAAAATGTAGCGGGTTTATGTTAAACACATGATCAGATTACCTGGAATCTGGGGAACTGGGTTCAAGTCTTGGCAATGACGCTGAACATCCTGTGATTCTGGGCAAATCACTTAATCTCCCCTGGCTAACAAAACTGAATGTGTCCTCATGTGCTATGTAAAGCGCTCTGATACACGATTTGGGTCAAGTTTGCGCTATATAAAACTCGGGGGGGGGAAAAAAGCGCTTGAGTGTAGAGTCGTGCGCGATACAAGAAAGCCCATCCATGCTGTTGTTGAACAGAGCATTTACCATCCCCCTCGGACTGCGGCGCTTTTGGCGGGTTCTAGCCCAGCCCTGCCCGGTGCAGCTGTGACACCAACTGTACGGGAACAGAGCTGGACGTCCAGTGCATGAACACATTAGGCTCCAGGGCACAAATCGCTGTCGGAGAGTCTTACATACATCACAAGATCAAAGCCAGAACAACAAAGAGCGCTAATGGCCGGTATCTGGAAATCTTCAGACTTCCAGGGAGATCTGCATCTGGAAACCAAAGCGACGTGAGTTTAGAGGATTTAGCATTGCGGTCAGAGCTTAAGAACTGGGAAACCTTTTTCGAGCCCTGGTGTGAGAGAGAAGCACTTTGCCGAAGAGCGTGTCAGGCAGCAGGCAGGACAAAAGCAATTACAGGAAACAGTGCTCAGCCGCGCGGCCACAAAGTGAAAGCGAAGCGAAGTCTTTGAAATACAAAACCGAACAGATGGCACACAGTGCGCCCCTGCTCGTAACCGCAAGCCATAGGCCATGGGCGGATACATGGTGGGACATGTAGCCGCCTTTGACCAATTGCATGCTGTCTTATTTAGAAAGACACACGCAAAGACCAAATAAAATAATGCACTAAAAAAACTTATGCAGAAGCGTGTGGAAAGCCCTGAGTGATTCCAAGAGGTCCTTTTCCTAAAGCAGCACATGCTTGCTGCGCTAGGCTCGACCAAAAAAGGAGAACGACAAAAAAAAGTACAAGTCACAGCGGCACAGTACTCCCTGTCGAAAAATCAACCATAAGTGATGGAAGGCACAGACGAGTATCAGCAAGTAATTGCAGCATGCTTATCATCCAGACAGGATGAAGCATAGCACAAACAAAGTAAGTGCAGAGCAGTAAACACATACAGCATTTCTGCGCATGAGTGGCAACTCTATTTAGCAGCTGTAGTCTTACATAGGCCGGGCAGGTACCTCGCTCCTAGGGTAAGAGTCAACAGCCCCTTCAGCCAGGGGAGGGCAGGATTCTTATAAGCTCAATAATTAAAGTTTGAGCTAACCATCTGTTAGTTCCAGCTGACCTGTATTTTGCAAGAGGTATGTTTTGAAAGGTTACCAAATGTCTCCGTCTAGAAGAGGGAGGCAATATATATGCATACATTTCTAGTTGTTCATTGCAATACACTAGGTCCGCAGTTGACTGCTTGAACTTGGAGGCTCATCCTCAAGCCATATCTTACACGTAGCCTAGGAGACCTACACTGGGTCCACCTCCATTTCATAGCTAGTTATTGCAGATAGAGCTGCAAATATCTTCCAGTATTTATGTACCACAGGGCACGCCTATGCTAAATGCAAGAAGCCTGCACCCAATTTCTCACAGCTTGTCATCTTGTCTTAAGCCATATCTATGTAATGATTTGGGGTATAGAATGCGTGATTCTGGAATTTAAAATGTATGGTACAAAATCTGCTGCAGAAGGCCTGACCAGCTTGAGTGTAGATACATTTCCAGACCGTGGGGCATAGCTTGTGAAGCCAACCTGGTGGACGCTCTTTAACGAAGCTCCGCATGAATACCTCTAATACTGCTTTTATCCAACAACGTACTGGCTATCGAAAGTTCCCCTAGTTGATTCCTGTGCCTTACACTACAGGGTAAAGCTATGGAGGCGACTTGGAATGCAGAGAATGCCCTGCAGCTCTGACCTGCTGACCGCAGCACTATCGGATCGCGTTGGCGGTGGGGTAGAGGATGCTCCTTGGCTTGGGCCTTCCTGAATGGAGTTAACTGCGTTGGAAGTGAGGCTCCATAGACATTGTTCTCCCTCCAATCTCCTTGCAACACAGAGGCCATGAAGGCTGGCTGAGTCCCGAGGTGTGGGCCAATGCGGTCGGCGCTGAGAACCATGGGCTTGTTCTGCTGCGGCACCCATGCTGCGTAGATACCGCACTCACTTCCGGAAGAGACGCCCCGCTAACTGCTCCAAATCACCTTCCAGAGCTCCTCCAATGTGTGAACACTCTCCTTCCCAGTCACATTATACCGGGGCCTCTAGTGGGGGGGGGGGGGACAGGAATCTAACCTGGAAACTCACCTGGACGCAACACCCTTAGTACCGTCCGAGAACCAGGTAGACCTGGATCTCTCTCAAAGTCCCGCATCATAACTCCTCTGCTACTTAATGTCCACAGGACATGATCCCTTTCTTAACTAAACGTTGTTCCACTAATGGCAGTCGCGTATCTGTCAACTGATGAGAGGGATCCAGTACTCATGATTCCCCCTCTATGTTTATTAATTACCTTTTTAATTTTCCTTTTTAGCACACAGGGGCTTTTGGGGTAGAAGTATGGGGTGGGGAGGGAAATGGGGGGGGGGTTTGGGGATTCAGTACAGTGTTACTGTTGTTAGTATTAGCTTGTTTTATTGTTTGTTGTAGGTTTCCTTTCCTGCTCAGACGCACACCCGTATTATATTCCATTCTGCACTTGCCAAGACAGGGCCTCTACTCCTACTTCGCAAGCACGCGCTCCTGTCTGCAAATCAGGCAGGATGTATCCCTTCCTCTCCTCCTTTCTATACAGCACACTTATCCCCCCCCTTGATGGCATCCTTTTGCATTTTGTCCTGGAATGTTAATGGCCTCCTGGACAGGGTGAAGTGAACTGCAGTCCTTACCTTTTCACACTGCCACCTCCCAGAGGCTCTCCTGCTCCAAGAAACCCACCTTATGGGTGACCGCTGCCCCTTCCTGGCACGTAAGGGATACAATAGTGTCTTTCACACCGGCTGTACGCCTGGATCCCTAGGAGTGGCCATTCTGCTGCGTCATTCCTTCCTCCTCTCCGTTTCTTGTGAAGTCTGCGGCCCACAGGTCCACTACCTTGCCCTTACTGGAATGCTTGAACGCAAGACCTTCAATCTGGTAAGTGTGTATGCTCTAACTGCGGCCCTTGGCACCTTTCTCCATGATGTGTCCGGGATGCTCCTGGACTTCCACAGGGGCTGACCGTTATCTGTGGGGACTACAACACGGTTCCCGTCCCATGGGATGATGCCACAGGACCTCCCACAATATTCAGGCGCGCCGGAGCCCATCATCTCTCTAACTGGGCCACTGCCTTGGGACTTTGTGACGCATGGAGGATTTGGAACCCGAGGCGCTGACCATATACACATACTTCAGCTGCCCATCACTTCCGTTCACATATAGACATTGTCTTCATGCCCGTCCTCAATTGTTGTGCCATTTCTTATGCCCAGAGGCTCTATCAAGGCATAGCTGATCACGCTCATCTCGATCTTGGTTCCCCCAGAGATAGTCCACGACCCATGTGTCATCTTAGTGCAAATGTGTCTCCAAGACCAAACCTATGTCCAAGCCTTGAATGAAGAACTGCAAACGTATTTCCACAATAAAGAGGGCCCGGTTGTTGCACTCTCTGGGCCGCCAGAAAGGCCACTGTGTGGGGATTTGCAAGTGGGCATATCCGTATGTAGGAGCGCGCCCGCTCCCTTCACAACACTCAGTTGGAGGCGCATGCCCTCTGGCTAGAGAGAAATCTTGTGACTTATCCCTGTGGCGATACCTTCAGATAACTGAATTTTCTATGTGAAGACATTCTCCTTCAATCCCTGAAAGCTGCCAAACATCTATGGCGTGCCCCTCGGCCAGAGTCTACAGGTGGGGGAGATAAGAATGGGAACTTGCTGTACTGGCTAGCCTCCCACCAGCAAGTAAATAAGATTGTGCCGGAAATTGTCGATGAATGCGGTAGCTCCTTCCATACCTTCCCTGAGATTACATTTATACATCGCTCCCCTCGGGTGAGACACTGCCTTTGCCACTCAGTTCCTCGAAGATGTTCCTCTCCCCTGCCTCTCTCTATGACCGAGGTCCGAGTGTTAGACAAGCTGTTTTCGGCCTTGAGGTTGGGGCATACTTGTTGAAGTTGGCTCCCGGAAAGACTCCTGGTCCTGATAGGTTTTCTGCAGTAAACTACAGGGTGTTTCGCGATATCCTGGCCCCGCAACTCCTAGCCCTAGGTTGGAGAGTTGGCTGCCTTTCTTGCAGAGATAGACATTGCAACAATCGCGGTGAATCCCAAAGCACAGCTTCCGTCTCCAACATGCACAGCTAAACCTCCAGTATCCCTCATCAACGGGGAAGTTAAGATCTTTGCGATCCTCTTAGCCACCAAACTCAAACAAGTTCTACGTACATTGATGCATCACGATCAATGTGGCGTCATGCCAGCCTGTAGCACAAGACACTGCCTTCAATGGCTTCATGTGGCCCTAGCCCAGCGACATATATTGCCCCCTTACTTAGCCTTGCTTTTCATTGATTCTGAAAAAGTGTTTGACACAGTGGACAGGGGCTACCTTCAGCTGTTCTGGCACAGCTAGGATCGGACCTCGCTTCAGTGGACTGGTCAAGGCTCTTTATTTCAATCCTACAGCAGTGGTTCAGAACAATGGAGTACTCTCCCATGCTTTCCTGATTGGCTGAGGGACCAGATCGGGCTGTCCACGGTCCCAGCTCCTCTTCGCACTTGTGATCGACCCACTGGAGCAGCTCATCCGCATTGATGCAAAGGTATGTGGATGAAGATGGAGGGACGGCCATGAAGATCATATAGCCTTATATGCAGGCGAATTCCTGCTTTATTTGGCGAAACCCGCAATGAGTGGCCTCTGCTGTCTCCACCTCCTGCATTGCTTTGGAGAGGCATCCGGTCTCGGGGTGAACTCCTCAGAATCTCTATTAGTGCCCCTGACCACCTTTCAGGACTGCATCGACTGGCAGGCTACCATACCCATCCGTCGTTTTAGCTTTAAATAACTGGGCATCTGGGTTGAACTACAATATGAACTTACCTATCTATCCTTGTGTTTGCATTAATAAAAGAGTCCCAAAGACTTTTTTGGGGAAAACTAACCATTTAGGACAAATTTTGATGATGTGGTCCAAATGTTTCTGCTTTATAGTCACATAGCCAGCATGTACTCTTTCCTTTAAAACAAGGGTTCCAGGATCCTCCAAATTGGAACATAATAGCATACTCCCAAATCTCTTGTATTTTCTTGTTTTAACTGCCTCCAGGTTTGAATCCAGATGCTGTTGCTTAATGATGAGGTAGGAGTTATTAACCAGATCAGAGTGTTTATAGTTCGGCCAGACAGCGAGTTAGCTTAGATCAAGGAAATCATGTTATCTGATCTTCTTGCCAGTATCATTCAGGTTTATAGCCAAGTTGTTATATTTATTTTGTTTTAGTTGTTTCAAAATTAACCCCTTTATCATGGAAATCTGAGTAGTCACTGTTCATACTTTCCGCACACATTTCTTTTTATACTCCATTATTTTTATGTGGTTTAAATATTGCAAATTCGTAGAGCATTAGTGGGACAGGCTTCCATTTAAGTATTGTTACTGATTGAACAACAGCTCTTCCTCATTATAGGCTAGCAAAAGTTCTTACACACTTAGTGATCATAATTTATTTTTGCTTCTTGTGAGCCTGTGCTCGAACCAAGATAGCTATTTGTCAACAATAACTTCTAAGTATTGATATTGATCTACATGTTCCTATGTTGCTTTTCCAAGTTGCCATACCAATTACTTTATGTTTTCCCAAATGTAATTACTTTTGCTTTTGAGTCGTTGACGGATAGTATAACACCGAGCAAGCTAGGAGAAAGCATGACCCCTAGCTTGCTGGGTGTGTGAGGATTTTAGTTCCAACAAGGATTATTTCCCTCCTGTGTGCCTTCACTCACTTTGATTTCAACTTTCGATAGAGTTTTTCTCTCTGAGGAACCGTGTACTCTCCTTTGTTATATTGTGGTCAGGGCACGTACATTGGACCCCGTAAAAAAGCCATCCCTGTCCCTCCTTTTGTTAGAATCGTTGTCAGATAGGTCATTCTCCATATTATATTCATTGATTTTTAATAACTGGTGTTTTGAAGTTAATGGTAGTAAGACCTTGTCATCGGCTTAGACCTAATGTGGGTGGTAAACCTTGCACTCTGTCCAGATAATCTGCTAAATCAGCATTGTGTATATTAAGAACAACAAAGAACGAAGATTCAGCCTTGTTTTAGGGGTCAACTTATTCTTACATGGTATTTGATTCTCAGCCAAGTGTCTTTATGTAGCTGTATTTTTATAAGATGTAATATGGAATGTTTACTTTATCGAAGGCTGTACTATAATCGATAAAGCAAACATAATGGTGGTGTTTATTATGCTGGCCTTAACTACAATGAACAGTGTTGCAATATTATCAACAGTTGAACAACCAGAACGAGAAATCCTGTTTTGGCTGAAGGGTAGTCGCTGTTTATCATTGTTAATTTATTGAATATATGTTTTACTAGTAACTTGCCTTCACAGTCTAAAAGGTCTATAAGCCAGTAGTTCTTAGGGTCATTTTTTGGCCTTGTTTTGTGAATAGGATGGATGATGGAGCCTTTCCATGATGTGGGAATTTCCGTGGATGACAGGACATATGAGAATATTTGAAAATGTAGCGAGTGGGATCTGTTTTTAATACTTAGATTCTGCCCTGCTGCTCTTGAGAAGTGGCTATTTTGATCAAGGTGATCATTTCTTTTTCAGTTATAGTCAGTAAGATTTTGTAATAACGGACAAAAAGAATAGAACCAATTTTGTTACTTTGCATATAGGTCTTTTAAATGGGTTGCCCAAATATCGCTTGAACTGAAGTCCTCATTTGAAGTTCTCGGAGACTTAGTACCTTGCCTAATCTGGGACAAAAATAGCTTGGTGTTATTTGACATAGTCCTGGAAGTTTCCCTCTACCTCATTCATTCTTTGTCTCCTTTGAAGCTTTGTTTGTTTAATCTGGAGATCCCATCCAGAGAAGCAAAATCTTTTTAGGAGGGCTCTTATTTCTTTTTGTGTGGTACCTTTATGCATTTGTGATCAAGCTATTTGTATTGTGTTGTGATTCACCATAATTCCTAAGTTTGTTGTGATTGTTTCTTATGAAAAAAGTAAAAAATTAAGGGTATCAATAATTCCCAGTCACACAGCCAGTTTATCTGTTTTTGTTCAAGTTAAGCATACGGTGACAATCTGGTTTGAATTAAGTCTGGTTTTTGTAGTCATTGTGTTTTTAGAGGTAAGGTCCAGCTTTCAATCTTAGGTTTGTTATTTATTGATAATATGAATTTGTTCATTAAGGCATTCTCAAAATATTAATTAAAATATTGTAATTTGTGATTGTCATTAAAATAAAATAGTATCTCCTTAGGGTTGTGATCACTTTCTCATTGAGAAAAAAAAAGTGTTTGCAGTTGTTAAAGTTGGAATATTGAAGAAATGTATAACCAAATATACTGTTTGAGTTCACATTTTGAAAAATAGTTTTTGCTGGTTTATGAATAAAACTGAACTGTAATCTAGGTTGGTTATTAGGTTGTTTGTGAGCCTACTGATTGCTTAGGGCATCTTTTTGTTTATCGGATTTGAAAATTATGGTCTGGTATGTCCTCAGAACCTGGTCGAGTTGTTGGTGGTACGTTTTGATTGAAATCGCCTTTTAAAATTACAAATATGAATGTGACTCTAAGATCAGTTTTAGTTAATCTAAAGTTTAATAATATTTCTTTTTTTCTTAATTAATAAAGGAGGAAAATAAACATTTTTCACTAGAATGTGTTTGTGTAGCGATCTTCCAGTAAGACTGTCTGGAAGTTTTTTGATTTAAATTTGATAATGGATTACTTCATTTCCAGACTGTTGTTTATTAAGGTTTGAAGTGCTTCACTTGAATTACCTGACGTATTTTTTTGCAACCATTATTTTATACATGGAAAAGTTAGGTAAATTAAATGATGAATTCTTCCAAGATCCAAGACTATTTAGTGGTTGTTTGAATAAGTAAGTAGACTAGTACCACTGAAGTGAATATGTCTCTTCAATCCAGTGGTATTCCAGTAATAGTCGAAAAACCTGAATATTGCATCATTGCATGATTCTTCCATTTTTTATGGTTGTTGTAGGAGGATGTGGTTTGTAGCCTATTGTTGGGGGTCATAATTACGGCGACTACCTTATGATCAGCTTGGAGAAACTTGTTGGTTATAATGTGCAAATTAACATAGTTGAGTAGGTACTCTGGTCCCTTTAGGTTATAGATTCTTTTGGATGAGGATGAAGTGTTTTCCTTGTTTGGTCTTCTTATTTGCAGTATTCCCTGGAAAGGAAACTGTATCATCTACTCTTTGACCTTCAGTGAAAGCTGCCCATTATGTGTAAATTCAGGCTTACATTATCAATTCTTGTATTCCTACATTTGTGTTACAAGGGAATTCTCTCTATTCGTATTGCCCTCCCATCTTGCCTATTGATAGATGTTGTGAGGGAGACATGATGGAGTAAGGGGTGACAGTATTTTCCATCTGCCTCAGTGCTTAGTTTTTTATGCTTTTTCCTTGGATGTTAGGTCAAAGTAGAAGGAAATATATGCCTTTATTATATCTCATATCTACAAAATAGCTTTCTGAGTGGGAAATAAATTAAAAACATTTAAGAACTTGATACAATAAATGTCCATTGTACAGAATTTTGGAGGCTTTTCGCTTTAATTTAGTTTTCACGCTGTTGCAGTATTCAGAATCAAGGGAACATCAAGGTGCATAGGAAGAGCTTTAATTTACTAGAGTGTCAAGAGATAATTTAGGAATTCATTGGTAGGGTTGGTTATGAGGAGAGAAAGTTGAATGAATAGAAACAACCCGTTCATGAGCCCTTCTTTAATGCCCACATCTTAGGATTCCACATAGTCCTTCCTCACTGCCTGGACTCCCTATTTCTTCACTGCTCAGCAACCACTTAAGTACTCTACTTGTTTCCCTTATTTTTTCTTCCCCCAGATGATTCCCTGTGACTGTAATGGTTGTGTGATGCAGACATTGGTAGAAAGGCGCCACGTCTCGGAAGTATTCTATTGATGGTGTTTTTGGTTCAGATCCCTAGTTTGGTCATGGGACCGCTGTTGCGCTCCTCACACGTCCGTGGCCTGCTCAACCTATGAGTCGGTGCTCTCTTTGCCCGCTAGATGGCACTGGTCAGGCACGTCTAACTGGCTCCGCAGCGCATGCCGTTCTCCCATTTCACAGCAGGTGAGAGCCTATAGTTGGGGCCCGCAAGCCACAGAGCCTTGTCTCCGCTGTTCAGGGTTATGCCCGATCAGCCAGTTCGGTATTGTTCCCCGCATTCTGAATAATTACGCCCCCACCTGGGGTCTGTATTGCGAGGCTTGATCACATTGATGCTCTTTGGGCCTGTACCGCACCACAGGCTTGAAAGCCTTGTTTGGGGCAACACATCCGGGACAGCACAGCCCAGTAAGTGGAAAGGTCACTGGGATTGGTGCATCCCCATCGTGAGCCCCAAACCCACCCACATTGTCATTATCCCGGCACCCAATGTTGCACATGCGTGTGGGCTGTGTACAGCAGAATAAACAGAAGTTGCCTCCCACTCCTGCACACGTGCATGCTGCATGAAAGCACAATTCAAATACTGGTTATTCACTCCTTCCTCATTATAGTAATATGCTAATGATTTCTGCATCCCGCAGTGCAATAAGTTAAACATGGAGGCTTCTGAGGCAACCTATGAGGAGTAGGATTCCCTTTCATATTTTTAGTGGGATGAGCACTTTTATGAGGTGGGGAATCCCTCAATTTACAGGGCTGTAAATGGAACAGCGTCTCTCCGATAGCATCGTGCCAAGGTCCAGGCCCCTGTCCCGAAAAAACGCCATGCTCCCACCCTATGGATGCTCTAGTTGAAACTCCCCTCCCCCTTAAAAAGGAAATGTGAGGAAGGGGTGGATAGAGATGGGCTTGAGCACCTTAAACCGGCCGTCTTGGCCAAGTCAATTCCCCAGGAAGCCCCGCCCCCCCTTGCACCTGCTACCTCTTCTCCCGAGCCCTGATACTCCTAACCAGCAGGACGGCGATTCCCCAGGGAACTCCGAGGATGAGGCTGGTTCCTCGATGCCTTAGCACCCGTCTACCAACCCCATTCCCCTCAAGTATGTGATTCATATGTGTTGGATCATGACCACATCATTCACCCTAGGTCAACTGTGTAGGCCCCAGATGACCAGGTTGCTAAGTTTGTCGCTGGGCGCTTCCGCAAATCTTTTGAGAAGGAGGCTAGAAATAGCCTCAGGGCGAAGTGCCCACGACCTACCCTGGAGGGCAAGGTGGTCCTTTTAAGGTTACACACCCAAGGCCCATAAATTTTTCTGCCTGAGACACAGCTCTTATAGAATTCTTGGCTCTCCTCCACAAAGGAGCCATCTTACACTCAGACCTGCCTCCCAATGTTTTTTTTAAGCAATGTCTTTCTAGTCAACAAGTCTGAAGGCGGGTGCGGGTTAGTTATCAATCTCTGAGATTTTAACGAGTGGTTGGTGTAACCCCACTTCAAAATGGAAGGAATTCATCTCCTCATGGATGTCTTGCTCCCATCAGACTTGATGGTGGGTCTGGATCTGAAAGACGCTTACCTGTCCATCCCATTTTTTTCTCCCCATTGCAGATTTCTGTATTTCAAGTGGCCGGTGTAGGTTTTTGAGTTGACCAGGCTCCAATTCGGCCTATCTTCAGGGCTGTGGTGTTTCACCAAGGTGCTCAGACTGGCGATAGAGTTCCTCAGAGCACAGGTCATCCGGTTAATTGTTTACTTGGACGACATGTTGCTCGTGGCCCAATACCCTAAAAAATGTTTTACCCAGCTTCAGATCTTTATAGACCTTTTGTAAAGCCTGGGTTTTGTAATCAACTAGAAGAAGACTCTTCTCTTCCCCCTCCCAAAGAACGACCTTCTTGGGCTTCATCGTTGACTCCAGGTCTGCGTCTTCCGAGCCTTTCCTTTCGGAAGATGGCCAAAATAAGACACAAACTTTGCCAGACGCTAGCCAGGCCCTGCAAATTCATGGCAAAGGATTTTTTGAACTTCTGTCCAGAGCATTAAATCTCTGTCATGGCGGAATACCTTCTGAGCCAGGCCAACCAGGTGGCGGATTGGCTCTCCAGATACCTTCACAACTCTAGTCTATGCATCCAGGATCCTCGGGTCTTCCAGTGGATGCCTCCTGGGGCTCTTTCTTCGTGGACCTGTTTGCGCCCTGCCTCGATTATCACCTGTCCAAATTCTTCAACTGGAGGCCGGACTCCAGGAATGGAGCTAGGAAAGGGGTTATGCCTCCCCCCCCCCCCCCTTTTGAATGATCACTCTGTCATCAGCTCAGGTCCGCGGGCAGGTGGCGGAGGTAGTCCTGATAACCCCCATTTGGAGGTCGCCAATATGGTTTCTAGTTCTTATGGAACTTTCTTGTGATTCTCCAATCTGTCTTCCATACATTATGTTGGATCCGGATCGGACCCTGCATCGCCAGGTATCTGAGGGTTCCCTCCAGTTGATGGCATGGTGGATTTCAAGTGACACTGGTCACTCCCAGGCCTTTTGCGACAGGCTGAGTTTCTCCTGTCCCAAACCTGGGTGGAACGTCCCACCGAACTATTTCATTCTTCCTACACAAGATGGGTCTGTTTCTGTCTGCAATGGGATCTAGATCCTGTGGTAACTGATATAGTGCAGTTATTGAATTTTCTGTCCAGCCTGGTGGAGGACGGATTAACACAGTCAGATCTGCCATTTGGCAGGGCATGCCCCTGTCAACGGGGCCCCGGTGGGAGACCAGCCTGTCGTTTGCCAGCTGCTTCGAGGCATCGGCCTTTCCCTTACCCGTGAACCTCGATATTTGGTTCTGTGGGATGTAAATTTTGTCCTGAACCTTTTTCTGTCCTTGCAGCTGAACAGTTTCATATCCAAAAAGTAGCTTTTGGCTTTATTGGCAATGCTGCTTTGCCTCGCTTCATGTAGACCTGTCTCGATTGTGCGAGTTTTGAATATTTCAGCTAGAGTATGTTCCCCGGAAGTCAAATACTCTTACAGTCTCTTACCCAGCGTTCAGTGACTCTTCCAAGTTGTGCGATGTGCGATGCCTTAATGCATATGAGGAAATGACTCGAGGGCGATAGACAGCTCCTCATTGCATTGAGGAAAACCATATAAGGCAGTATCCTCCCCTACAATAGCCTGTTGGGTCCATTAGGTGATGCAAGAAGCAGACATAGTTGCCAAAATGTTTGGAGCACAATCCGCAAGAGAAGCAATGGCCTCCAAATTATTTTGTCTGGCGGCATGTCTGGGGGACCTGATGTGTGCAGCAGAGTGGTCCTCAGACTTGACCATGTTATGTTAGCATTTTGTAAAGGTCCTGGTTAGTCCAAACCGGAGTATCCTTGCGCTGGATTCCAGCTGTTACTCAGATAATGAGAGTCCCTGCACTGTTAATGGGCAAGGCCATTTCTAAAAAGCCAGGTTTTTAGATGTTTCCGAAAAAGGACCTCAGAGGGTTCTAATCTAAGATTGAGTGGGACCCAGGTCCACTGTTTGGCTGCTAAAAAACCTAAAGGAGCTACCACCAAGATGTGTTCTGTAAAATTTAGGGATTCTGGTCAAACCAGTTCCAGATGATATCAAACACTGACTTGGAAGGTAAGGTTTATTCAGAAAAGAGAGCTAACCGTGGCCTTTTTTGTTGATGATTCTACGTACAAAGCACATGGCTTTGAAGGAGATCCTCTCCTCAATAGGGAGCCAATGAAGTTTTACCAGGGCTTGCCCAGTCAAAGCGGGTCTGGGAATATTCAGGAGCAGTCATGCTGCTTTATTTTGTAGCCTTTGGAGCATTTTAAGCCTGCCCTTAGAGTCTCCCAAATAGCTTACATTTGAGTAGTCCATTCGCGATCCTACTAGGGCTTGAACTACCGTTCTTTTTTGCAGGATCTGGTAGAAGCCCCAGAATCTTCCGAATAATTTTTAGGGTACCAGAAGAGGTACTGACTAGAGTTGAAACTTTATCTTCAAATGATAAGGTAGAATTGAACCGGATTCCAAGGTTTTTCACCTTAGCTTTGGGAACCGGCATAGGGCCTAGCTCGTTTGGACACCACAATGTGGACCAGATAAAATATTGTTTGCCTACTAACAGAATGTCTGTTTTATTTGCATTCCATGTCAGACAGCTGTCCTTCATCCGGTTGGCCAGGTCTACCAGACATAGTTTGAAATCATTGGCTGCTTCGTTGTTATCCTGAGCCAACGTTCTAATCAGCTAGGTGTCATTAGTGTAGAATTCTATTGTGACACCCTGGCCCTCAATATGTTCGGCTAAAGGGTGTATGTATAAGTTAAATAGGGTCGGACTCAGGGCTGAGCCCTGAGGCACTCCCTGCTGCAGCTACAGTATCTTTGAGGTGTAGGGCTGCTGGCTCAACTGATTAGTGTGACCCTGCAAGAAGTTTGCAATCCAGCCCAACACGGTGCCCCCGTAATTCTGTAGCCTTTCTAATAGCAGTCCATGAGATAATGTATCGAAAGCTGCACTTAGGTCAAGCATGACAAGTGCAGCTGTCTTGCCTTTATCTGCTGCAAGACGCCATGACTGATGCAAATAGGAGAGCCGATTCTGCGCTGAAGAATGAGTCTCATGTAGAAGTACTTTCTCTTACACGAAGTTCATCAGCTGTTTGACAAATTTTTCCACAACTTTTGCAAAGAAAGGCAGCAAGGATATGGGTCTCAGATTCTCAGGTACTCTAGGATCTAATGTTGGTTTCTTCAAGAGTTGGATCACCATAGCCTGTTTCCAATCAGAGAGAACATGCCCTGACACGAATGGTAAATCGATCAAGTTAGTGAGCACAGGGGCTATCACTTCCCTGCCTCGCTCTTATATGGCAGGGGAGGCGGGGATTCAATGGATATCAAGATTTTACTTAGGACATAAGGCAGTAGGTCTCAGCCTCCAAAATAGTTTTCAGGTTTGAAAAGCCGTCGGGAACGGTGGTTGATAATGGATCAGATGTAGGAAACTGAAAGTTTCTAGCATTTTCAGGAAAGGAAGTATAGATGGTGTTTATCTCTCGAAAAAAGAGAAAGCGATCTGATCGCAGAGAGCAGTGGAGGGTGGATTTGACCCAGCTGTATGTTCTAAGGATGACTATCTGAAAAAGTTCCCTTGAGGAGTTTTTGACTACTCAATTTTCTGGGTATAAAAATTAGCACACGTGTACCTCAGATCTCTGTGATATTCTTTCAGAGAATCTAGGTACATTGTTTTGTTGTGAACATCATAATCTTTCCGCCACAGGCGTTCCAGCTGCTTGCAAGTTTTCCTCTTATCTAGCAATGCCACAGTAAACCATTCTGCCGAAGGTTTGGAGTGCATGCTGGGTTTAGAGTTTAATGGGGTCAAAGCATCCATGTCCTGATTAATTCACCCTTTGCTTGTCTGTTAGCAGTATGACAGAAATTAAGTTCTAATACTTCCTGATTTTGGCGTAATGAGGGACCATTTATGTGCTCTCTTTTTATGGGATTGTGCTATTGGCAGAGGGAATTCAAAGATTTGGAAAGGAACCTAAAAATAATCCGACCATGCCATGGGGATAAGAAGACCTGCCACTATCAAAGTCGAATTGGTAAAAATTGGGTCTATCATTTGACCGTGTGCATGTGTAGGCGTCAGTAGAAGCTGCTTGAGCTGTAACAGCCCAAGATCAATAGTCAGGCCTCTAGCTACGGGGCAATTGACTTTGCCAATATTGAAAGTGAGGTCCCCGGTTTTTAACAAATTACGTTTCTACTTGAAGTTGGTGATGGAGGTGGCTCAGTTGGTGGGGTGAGTAAGCTTTAAACTAGGATAATCCTCTACTCTAGTCCTGAGATAGAATGAAAATATGCCGAACAATGTGAAGGTAAATTTTTATTCTATTAAGGACACAGAGGCGAGGATTATCCCACCCGCCGATCATTAAGATGCAAACTCTCCCCGTATCATAGTAAGTAAGGCTGTTTTTCATTATGGATATTACAATTGAATGTTCTGATGTCAATGTGCTGAAGTTTTTCTGCCTTGTGCGAAATTAATGTTTGTCATGTGACCTGTTGTGACAAAATACGATCTAAAACAATTTCTGACATGGTGTGTTTTTGTAGGAAACAATTGATTGAAACTGGACTTGTGATACTGAATTAATGGTGTGATTAGCGCTAAGAAAGAGGGAGTCCAAGCAGTGAGGAAGGACTATGGGAAAATCGTTTTTTCCAAAAATGTAAATATGTGCTGTTTGAAAATATGGTATTAAATCAAAGAAAGAAATAGCATAATCCTCGCCTCCGTGCCCTTAATAGAATTGAAACTTACTTTGTTAGGCAAATTTTAATTGAGCCGGCCACATGAGCCTGACAATCCTCCTTTTTTCCCTCTGTCTTTGCATTCATGTATACGAAGCGTATGCTAGCCGCTCCTAGTACTGCAAGATAAAACAAAAACATGCAGGTAAAAAAAATAGTGACATTTCGTAAATTAGTGTACCTTTCTTGTTTTAGGAAACCCACATTATACATACTTTCGAAGAAGATTTTTATGGAGAAACCCTCAGTATTGTTATTGCTGGGTATATTAGACCAGAAAGAACCTTTAACTCGTTGGGTAAGTAAACTAAAATTATTTTCTTTTCAATTTAATTCAGGCTTCCTTTACTTGCACATATACTTACAAAAGCAAAGTACTGTAACAACTGCCAACTGTGCTACTATTTGCCTCTCTTTCTTAAAGTGCTTTGATGCACATAATAAAGTGTTTGCCTATGTATACATCAACATTTCCAGCAAACCTGAGTTTTATTAAGTGTAAATGTCTGATTTGACCGAAGGTTTTTTTCTCTTGTTTAAAATACTGTGCCAGCATTCTAAAAACTCATGAGGATTACACAGTTCGATTGCATATCAAGAACAGCTCATGCACAAAGTATGGTTCAATTGACATAGTCTAGGAACAGAATCGTCTATACACTCCTGCCCTACATCCCTACCAGGAGTGAGCTCTGAAAGGCCTTCGTGAGTGTTCCCCCTCCCCCCACTCCTCCCTCATCTGTCACCCTCCCTCATCATGAACTACAGGATTACCTGTCAGCTGGTTTAACATCTTCACCCATTCCATAAGGTCATTCTCTGTATTTGTGACCGTTCAGATCAACTTTAATCGAAGTTCTTCTATGAGGACCGACTTGACTTATCCTCGTGCCATTTTGACAGTCTGGGACTCTGGGACAACCAGTGTATTGCTGTGCAGCGTTTCTCCAATAGGAGACCCAGGTTTGCAGACCTGTGGGGCATTTTCCTGTTTTTGCTTGGGCACCACACTAAGGGGTCTATTAGGATGGCGGACGGATGCATGACCGCTGTGCTGGAGGCGGCGGAAAATGCACCTCATCGTCTGGCAGCAGCGGCCTTCCGTCCGCCATATTAGGAAGGGGAACTGGGCACATTTACCGTCCGCCGCGGAAAAACGTGAACCGCCGCGGGAACACACCAGACACCACGGCGGACGGAGCCAATCCAGGCTCACCGCCGTGCAGAATAACGTCCGACCGTCCGCAATATTACGTAGTCGAAAACAAACCAGAACACCGCGTTAGAAACACCTCCATCTCATGGACGGCGGAAGGACCACAAAGGAGAGGGAAAGCAGTGCCACGAGACCCACCGCACGGACCCGACCGCCATGGACCCAGCCCTACACGCCTTCCCGGCCCTCTTTGTACTTCACTATCAGCAAGTCATGCACCGTCGTGGAAGCCACCGCAGGTACGCAAGCATGCAATACACACATACCACGCCACAGCATGCATGAACATGGTTACCTGTTCACACCAGCAGCGTCGGAATGGCAACAAGGGCACTAGGGCAATGCCCGAGGGGCCGGTGTCCAGTCCCAGCTGAGGGCTGCTTTTGGGGGCAGCCGTGGTGGACCGATTTGGGCGGTCTCTGCATTTGTAAATGACAGTCAGCGGCCCAGTGGGTGCCTGAGAGGCCTTTCTGTAAGTAAATGGGCGTTCATTGCCACCCTCCCATCAATGGCAGAGGTGTCACTCCCTTACTCTTGCTGGGCCGGCCAAGTAATATATGTATATTGAGCGGTGCAGGGGGCATAATCAAAACTTGCCTCACTTGTTGTCAGGTGCGTCACCAGTGTGAACTAATCCATGGTAGACAGGGCATGTTGTAAATCACAAGAAATCCCCACTGCAAGTACACAACCAGCACGGACACTGACAAAGTACACAACAGGAGTAACTGCCTTTATTAAACATCACAAAGATAGCACTCTGATGCACCCAGGAGCCAGCCCAGGGGCCAGTACACATTGCAGAGCATGTCCATGAGAAGCTGCACGACCAAGGGGCAAGAAGCAGCACAGTTCCAGGCAGGGCAATGAGAGAGTGCAGAGCATGTCCATGAGAAGCAGCACAACCGAGGAGCAAGAAGCAGCACAGTTCCAGGCAGGGCAATGAGAGTGCAGAGCATGTCCATGAGAAGCTACAAAACCAAGGGGCAAGAAGCAACACAGTTACCACTGAGCCAGTGGCCAGAACAGAGCAGGTACATCTGAGGCAGCTCAGGGATATGTGGTGCATAGACACTGCCATGGACAACAACACCACCAGGGTGCCAACAATGGACAGTCCAGCCAGCAATGTAAAAGAGATGTGTGTGAGGGGGACTGAAACTCACACCACAGAATCAGGTGGACTGTGTACCATCGGAGGTGCAGACACACTGGCAGCACCTGACGTAGGAGACTGAACAACAGACACAACGCTAGCATCTGATACATGAGAGATGGCTCCATACACAATGGCAGTACCTGATACAGGAGAGTGAACAACAGACACAGTGCTAGCATCTGATACATGAGAGATGGCTCCATACACAATGGCAGTACGTGATACAGGAGAGTGAACAACAGACACCATGCTAGTATCTTCTACATGAGAGTGAACCACAGATACAGTGTCAGTACAAGATACAGGAGAGCGAACTACAGACACAGTGCTAGTATCTAATACATGTGAGTGAACAACAGACAAAGTGGCAGTACCTGATACAGGAGACCGAACAACAGACACAGTGCTAGTATCTGACAACTGAGAGTGGACAACAGACACAGTGCCAATATCTGACACATGAGTGAACTGCAGCTGAGGTTGTGACATCACTGTACTGATGACCCACTGGGCTGTATGGTCCAGGAGGCTGGGTGGCACTGGAAGCTGGAGACAGCTGTACAGGAGAGACAGTATGAGGCTCAGTTGTTTGCAGTGTGTGTGTCTACGCTTTTTGGGGATCTGTGAGGCGGTGTGGACTTGCTAGGATTGGGAAGTGGTGCTGGCTCCACAGACACTTCCCATCAAAGGTGGATCATGTGCTGGTGGTGGTCTGCTCTCTGGGGACGTGCTGGACCCTGCTGAACGCTTGCTCTGGCCCTGCCTTCTGCCCTCAAACACATGTGTAACAGGGGACCCCACAACACTGTGCTCCTTCCTCTGCTTTACCGGGGTGGTGTTGGGAGTCGAGGTATGTGGAGAATCGACCTCTGAGACATGTACCTTACGATCCCTCACCAACACCAGCTTCAGGGTAGGCATGGCTGATGGCTGTATGTCCTCGGGGGATGTCTTGTCCCTGGGAGGTGCCTTGTCCCTGGGAGGTGCCTTGTCCCTGGGAGGTGCCTTGTCCCTGGGAGGTGCCTGGTCCCTGGGAGGTGCCTGGTCCCTGGGAGGTGCCTGGTCCCTGGGAGGTGCCTGGTCCCTGGGAGGTGCCTGGTCCCTGGGAGGTGCCTGGTCCCTGGGAGGTGCCTGGTCCCTGGGAGGTGCCTGGTCCCTGGGAGGTGCCTTTTCCCTGGGAGGTGCCTTTTTCCTGGGAGGTGCCTTTTCCCTGGGAGGTGCCTTTTCCCTGGGAGGTGCCTTTTCCCTGGGAGGTGCCTTGTCCCTGGGAGGTGCCTTGTCCCTGGGAGATGCCTTGTCCCTGGGAGATGCCTTGTCCCTGGGAGTGGACATGGATGGGGACGCCTGAGTGCCCTGTGTCTCATCTGAGGGGCAGCTGATGTCGTGCCCTGCGCTGCCTTTAGCTTTCCCAGGGGATGGTGTCTGTTGCCTGTGTTGCTTTGCCTGCTGCTTGTGTTGGCTCCGTGTGCCATATCCAGAGTGTGAGGCAGGATCGGAGAGGTCACTCTCCTCTGTTACAGCCTGTGGTGTGGACGCAGGGACAGAAGCTGAACTTTAGGCATGTGACAGCTGAATGGCTGCCTTCACTTTCGAGGACAAGTACTGGACAGTCCTGTGTATACCAGCCACATCCCCATGCATCCCCTCCATGAAAGCTACCACCTGGCCCAACCTCCTGTCGTGGTCCAGGAATGCATTTAGCATGTTAGTCTGACCCACACACAGCTGGCGTAGCAGGTCAACTTCCTCAGCACTGAGGGAGGTTTTCCACACAGGGTCAGGTGCAGCAGTGCCTGGACCAAAGGACACTCTGCGTCTCCGACTCTAGCGAGCACGGGCAGTACTTGTTGCAGTTTGCGGGAGTGTGGGCCCTGTAGGCTGTGTGCCGGTTGAGGGGGTTGATTTCCCACTCCCTGTGTCACCTAACAATGAAGACTCACCCCCGCTGTCGGATGACGAGGATGTTGGTGTCTCAACACGTGAGTCCTCATGGTCACCACTGCCACCCTCAACGATGCTGCTCACATCTGTCTCGGTCATATCCTGTGTTACATCAGAGCACGATGCATTGTCACCAACTGCCTCTGTTGTCTGTCTGACACTGCCCTCGTCCAATGCTGAAAGAGAGAGAGATGTGGGTACATGTAAGTGCCAGAGTCACAAACTTCAGAGGCAAATGGCAGACAGACCTGGAAGTCAAAACAACATGTCGTAACCAGCCTGTGCATCCACAACCTCCTTCACCTATCCCCATTAGCACAAATTGCTTGCACATGTGAAACATGTGCGTCAAACATCCATGGCACGTCAATGCGGACAAATATGCAGGTAATGCAATGAGGCCGCAGGTCTGATTGTGAAGTACAGGGCCAGACACAGGAATGCACCATGTATGTCATGCTGCAGGAAAACCATGACAACTGCACACAGCACAGCGTCCACTCACAAGCAATTGAAGCACACTGCCAACATCACAGAGGCATGTGTACTGGCTCTGACATGCAACCTATGTAGGCACACATTAAGAAAATGAGCCCATACTGTAGATTCACCCCCAGATTCCTGCTGTTCCTCACTCAAACGTGCAGCCAGATCAGGATGTGTCACTACCAGGATGTGTGCCATCAGTAGGGTCATGGTACGGTGTGCCAAATTTGCCAGCACGTGGAATCACCCCAGTGTCATCTCCGCCACGTTCCTGCTGAGCCTGGAGATGTCATCCCACCGCTTGTGACAGTGTATATGTTGCCTGTTGCACACCCCCACGGCACGCACATCGCGTGCTATGGCCCTCCATATGGCCTTACACTGGTGAAGTTTGAGCTAAGGATTTGGGAGGTAAGTGGAAGACTTGTCAGTGTACATTAGTCAGTCAACACAGGCACACTGTACATGTGAATCACATAAACATAGCCGGGGAACAGCGGATATGGCTGGTAGGTACATATGCCATGAGACTTACATAAAAGGCATGGGAAGACGCACACAAACTAGATAGCTGGTATGGGTTTTGGAACAGCACATGTACCAGCATAGACATATCTTCTTGGTGCCCATGGGTGAATCAGATGTCATATCATAGTAGCAAATCAGCCTGTGAGTGAACCAGACAAACCCCACAATGTCCAGGCAGGGCTGGAGCACACCCACATTGCCCTAAAATGCACACCACCGACCGACATGGCCCTGGTTGGAAAGAGATCTGTGCCATGGCCCCAACATGGAGGGACATGGACATGCAATTCCCACACCACCCCCACGGGTTATCACATGCACACAACAGACCTGAGTCAGCCCACTAATTACTAGCTTTCATATGGCATGTGCTCTGCGACACTGCGTGCCACACCCATCTCAAAGTGCGGACAGCGAATCATGAGGAACTGGGTACACATCACATCACCATGCACACAGCATGCCCAACTGTGTCCCACACAGCCCCCAGCATGCCCAGACAGCAGATGCACAGAGTAAGTGGTGCACACCATGCCCCCTCATTCACATCACACTGCACTTACCAGCACTCCAGGGGCACCGTATAGCCTCCCATACTGGTTGAGCACCCCGTCCACAAGGACATCCAGCTCCTCAGTGGTGAAGGGGTGGGACCGGATCTGCACAACTCTCGACATCACGGTGTCCAGGACAGTGGCACGGCAGCACCTGATTCTGTAGGGAGCAGGCAGCAGCAGGTAGAGGTGGTGGGTGCAGGCAGCACTGGCTGGAGACTGGATCTGCAGCAACAGCACTGGGTGTTGTAGGGAGCAGGCAGCAGCAGGTAGAGGTGATGGGGTGCAGACAGCAGTGGCTGGAAGCAGTGGAGACGTGGTGCACACTCCCACACATATATAGGGCCCAGAGGTAATTTCATCGGTACATGGCAGCTGCAATTGGTGTCCCAGGTCTGTCTTATTTAAAACTCTCCAATGACTGGCCCGCGGTGCCAGTGCACGCCTTCCGCGATTTTCAAACTTGCATTTTGCAACTGCGATGGCGGTTCCCATTGGCTGTTGAATAGGGTGCCATGGCGGGGACACACCGGCGCGGTCATGCGTGCGCTGCCGCTAGGGTGCATCTTTCAAATGCATCCAGTTTCCGGCACCGCGATGGAGGTTCACGCAAACCGCGTGGGCGGGGCAGGCTTTCTGCAACATTTAAATCTACATTGTGAAATGGCAGTTGGTAGGTCCCTCCATGCAGATAGCGGTACCCAGCGCCGTTCCCCGGCGGTGAGTCACCACCCATGCCCATTCAGTCTAGGGGCCCGCCATGCAGATAGCGGTACCCACCGCCGTTCCCGGCGGTGAGTCACCGCCCATGCCCATTCAGTCTAGGGTCCCGCCATGCAGATAGCGGTACCCACCGCCGTTCCCCGGTGGTGAGTCACCGCCTTGCCCATTCAGTCAAGGGCCCGCCATGCAGATAGCGGTACCCACCGCCGTTCCCCGGCGGTGAGTCACCGCCCATGCCCATTCAGTATAGGGGCCCGCCATGCAGATAGCGGTACTGCCGGGGAACGGCGGTGGGTACCCCCATCTGCACGGCGGGACCCTAGACTGAATGGGCATGGGCGGTGACTCACTGCCGGGGAACGGCGGTGGGCCCCGCTATCTGCATGGCGGGCCCCTAAACTGAATGGGCATGGGCGGTGACTCACCGCCGGGGAACGGCGGTGGGTACCGCTATCTGCATGGAGGGACCTACCAACTGCCATTTCACTATGTAGATTTAAATGTTGCGGAAAGCCTGCCGCTCCCCCGCGGTATGTGTGAACCTCCATCGCGGTGCCGGAAACTGGATGCATTTGAAAGATGCACCCTAGCGGCAGCGCACGCATGACCGCGCTGGTTTGTCGCCGCCATGGCACCCTATTCAACAGCCAATGGGAAACGCCTTCTTGGAGGCTGAATGCAAGTTTTATATTTGCGGCAGGCGTGCACTGCCAGCGCAAGCCAATAACTGCATGGTCAGGCACACATTCAGTGTTGGCAAGGGGATATGGGTGGCAAAGCAGGTACATGGTACCTGCCAACACATCATGCTGTGGCATGGGCGCTGTTCAAGGGTCTCCATTTCCCACCATGATCATGCAACAGGGCAGTGCAAACATTGCAAGTTACCCACCTAGACCAGTGCTGAGTGCACATGCCAGTCCACTGCACATCTGTGACAATGTAGTGATGTGGTGGCTCACATGTGACATGGGTTGTTGGTTAACATTTACACAGTTCAGTGTTACCATGGACCTGCAGATTGTGTTCCATGTGAGTCTCTGCTTGTTCTGTGCAGCGACGTGATGATGTGATGGATGCACTGTGATTGTGTTGCTGTGTGATGTATGCTTGATGGATTGCCGTCTCATGTATCCATGTCTAGTCCATGCAAATTTAGTCAGAGGTGATGACCTCATGGACTGTGTATTTATGTATTGGCATGGTGCAGCACAAAGATTGGGGCTGTGGGGATGCAGATCCACACATGAGGTGTATGTTGCACAATCAAGGCTGTCTGTGCTACATATGGAAACTTGCCTTTGTGCATACACATGGCTGTGATGTCATTGTGGGATGTCAATTTGTGGCAAGTCTACAGGTGGGCCATTGTAGTGTGCCAGGGCCAACCCACATGTAGTCTGTGGTACCATCACTGGTGATGTCAGTCATTGTTGTTGCTTTGTCTGTCATGATCACAAATGTGGTACAGCTGTGTTGTGTTCAGAATTGACATGTGCTCCCATCCTAGGAGGGTTCCGAATGTGCACCGTCCATACACTGTGTTGGAGGACATTGTGGCCGACGAGGTGATACACAGATTCTGCTTGGACCGTCACACATTGCAGATCTGGTTGCCCAACGGGAGCTCCACCTGCAGCCACGCAGGGACTATCCAGGTGCAATAACACCAACGGCCAAGGTGATGGCGGCACTTCACTTCTTCGCTACTGGCACTTTCCAGCACACAATTGGTACAGCAGGGGGGATGTCCCAACCCATGTTTAGTGTGGTACTGCGTGATGTCCAGGCAGCCATGATGCTGTTTAAGCATGAATATATCCATTTTCCAGGGGCAGCAGAATTGCCAGCTGTGAAGGCTGATTTCTACGCTCTGGGTCGGATTCCAAATGTGGTGGGTGCCATTGATGGCACACATATTGGTCTGGTTCCACCACAGTCACGTGAACATATTTATCGTAATCGGAAGCATTACCACTCCATCAACGTCCAAGTGGTGTGCCAGGCCAATCAGATCATCTCGCATGTGTGTGCCAGATTTCCAGGCTCTACACAGGACTCCCACATCCTGCGGAGCAACATTGTGCCCTAACTGATGGCGAATATGCATCCAGAACGTGGCTGGCTTGTTGGTGAGTTGTAAGTGTCAACCACTGTGTTGTATGTGTGCCCTGATGACCCACACCACAGTGGTAATGTTGGATGTGCCTGTCCACCTCTCCCATAGGTGACTCTGCATATCTGAACCGCCCATGGTTGTTGAGCCCAGTACGGAATCCCACTACCCCAGGCAAACAGCGATATAGGGGCCGATTATGATCGCGGACGGACTTGCGTCCGTCCGCGGTCATTGAGGAGGAGGGGACGTCCGCATGGGCTGTGGAGTCCCCTCCTGTGCGATTAGGATGTTACCGCCAGGGTGGCGGTCACATCCTCTATTTTTAACATTGCGGCGGGTACGGCTTCAAGCTGCACCCGCGGCAATGTTAAAAATGCACGCATTGCATTTGCATGCAGAAAGAGGCAGGCACCGCACGGTGCCTGCCGCTTTCTGCATACAAATGCAGGGGGGTACCATAGGTACCCCCCATGTGCACCCCCTACCCCCCCTTCACTTAGGGGGCCCGCAACGGGCCGCCGCAGTGAAGTTACACATGCTTTTCCACGGCGGAAAAGCCGCCGCGGAAAAGCATGTTTGCAGGCACATACTAATCTGGCGGACGGTGTCTGAGAGACACCGTCACCAGATTAGTGCTTTTCCTCCGCGGTTGTAAGCCAACCGCGGAGGAAAAGCTGCGGACGGAAACCAGGACCCACCAGCCATCCTAATGTGGCGGTGGGTCTTTGGTGGGTCCGCTGCGGATTTTCCGCATCCTCCGGGCCGGCGGTGGCTTCCGCCGGCCCGGAGGATGCGGAAAATCCGCAATCATAATGAGCCCCATAATGTGGCACATGGCAAGACACGTCGGGTGGTGGAGCGCACATTTGGGCTGCTGAAGTCAAGGTTCCGCTGCCTGGACAAGACCGGAGGGGCCTGCCTTACCCGCAAAGGTCTGCAAAATCGTGGTCGCCTGCTGCATGCTCCACAACCTGGCCCTGCGCAAGGGGATCTCCCTGATCCTGGACCCTGCAAACCAACAAGTGGCTCCGCATGCTATCCCGCACGTGTCCAGTGATGATGATAGTGGAGAGGAGGAAGGTGTGGACCAGAGACGTCAGCTCATTGAATGCTATTTCCCTTGAAGGTGGGTGTCAACGTACAGTGTTGACATGGTATGCGGGAGGGGTGGTTGGTGATGTCTGGATGTGGGTTGTGACTGCTGCCTGTGGTTGGCTCTGTGCTGGATGCAAACGTGTGTGGGACATGGTAGTCATGCACGGCTCAAGAATGGGTATGTTGTGACTGGTGCAAATTGTTGAGTGGATAGATAGCACATCCGTGAAGTGCGGTGTGGTGTGAAGGCTGTGATGCAGTCTCCTGACATGTGTATGTTGTTCCCTTGTTCTCCCTAGGTCGATTCATTTTCACCATGACTACAGACAGGCATTGCTCCTTGGACATGGTAACGTTTACATCATTGTACACCCTGTGATTAAAACATGGAGTACACGCAGACATGAGTGTTTCAAGGGTGTTTATTTACAATGGTGGCAGTGTTGGTGGAGTGCATATTTAAAAGATGGGTGTGGGGTCAGCAAGTTGAAAGTCATGAAGGATGAGAACATCGTGTAGAACCCACATTGTTGTGGGAACCCAGTACAACAGATATATGCGATGGCCCGGCGGTGTGGGGGAGGATAGTCAGCAGAGTGAATCACAGACTCAGGGCATGGTGAAGTCAGCACTGGCTCCTGGTCTGGCGGCTGGCTGGTGCTTTGCCACTGGTTTCACCTGGCTGTTTCTTTGGACGTCCCCTCTGTATTTTGGCCGGAGGGGGGCTGCTGTGGGGGCAGCTTGCTCGGGGGACACATCCCTCTCTGTGGCCTCGGGGGATGTTTGTGGAATGACATCCTGCAGGCCACTGGGGGGAGTGGGAGTTGGTATATGGCCTGCAGGCTGCTCCCTCCGAGCCGCTGCTTGCTGCCCCATGATGTCCACCAGTTGTGCCATCCTGTTGTCGATGGATGGAACTCAAGAGCTCCCGGTGCTCCAGTGTGTCTTGCCGTGCCTCTGCCTGTGCGCGCTCATATACGTCCACAACCGTGCTGATGGCATCCAGGGCCTCGGCACCACAATTGGGTGGGTGTTGCTGGCCACCTGCTCTTGCACCTGCCCTCTTGTCCGGGACCTGTTGCCTCACCTGGGTCCTAGCACAGAAACTCTCCCTGCTCTCCCTGGATGTGGATGATGTTTCATTGTCCAATGGGTCTGGGAGAGTGGCACAGGGAAGACTTGTTGCAGTGGTGGTGGTGGTGGTGGTGGTGGTGGTAGTGGCAGTACAGGTCCCGACGGCAGGGGCCACTGTTGTTGTTGTGGTCAAGGTGGCGGTGACAGCAATGTCCTGGGACCGTGAAGGCACTGGCGACTCTGGTGTATCGGCTTCATACACAGCATCCAAGGCGTCCAGGTCATCTGCACCGGAGAGTCCATTGTCTGAGGGGGGTGCCTGGTGTTGCCGGTTGCTGACATTTCTTGCCAGTTCACGATCACCTGTTGTACAAAGGATAGAGAGTCATCCTACTTGTCTTTGTGCAGGGCTTTCCCTTGAGACGTTTTTCATATTTTACACAAGTAATAAAGCCCTTTCTAATCGGGGATGTGGAATTTTGTAAAAATATCTTCTTGTCCAAGTTTCATAAAGGTTCAGAAATCGGTCTGTCCTGTAAAGACAAATTAAATGAAAAAACCCGAAAACTCCACTTGTCCCGGTTGGTTCCACGAAGTGAGGTGACAAATTATGACCGCATTCTTATCATATCAGAACTCCTGGTATGTTACAGCTCCTAGGATATCAGGTTTTTAATTCTAGCAAAGCTTTAATTTTGCACCTTTCTGCAAATCTATAATTCAATTTAATTCAAAAGACCTTTATTCGAATTGCATAAAATTCATAAAAGCAACATTCAATAAAACAGTCCCATAATCTCTTTTACAAATCTATTTACAATAGTTAGAATTTGTTTCAGCTCTCATACGTCAAATACAGACGGGCTTTCCATCGTTTTACGTGCACGAGTTATCAATCTCAAGAAAGTGCTGGTGCGAAAAAACAATTTATCTGTGTCAAGAGAAATCAACATTAGATAAGAATCCCTTAAAGAAAGGGGTCTACGTTTTCTAAAATATGATGATAAAAACCATTAAATATACTTTAAATAAAATGTACAGAAAAATAGGAAATGCAGATCATTTTGTTTACTTATCCCGTCACAAGGGCATGGTTTAAAATGTGATGTCTGATGGTAACCCAAGGGGAAACACAATTCTTTTTTTTACAGTACCAGCCCTTAGACGGAACAGCAACGATCTTTTCCAGTTGGTCATGGGTAGGGTAAGATATAGTGGGAGTGGTTGCCTAATCAAGTCATTCCCCATGTAAGTCACAACTGATGATTTGAGTAATTCCTTTCCCATTCTTTCGGAATTATAAAGTGCATATAGTGTGTGTTTTAACTCATTCTGGATGGGTCAGAGAAAAGGTCTCCCCTACCCACAGCACACAGGGTCTTAGAAACTCCCGGGAGCCAGGGAATTGCTAAACCCTTTTCACAGCTAAGACAATAATTTATGATGTCCTGTGTTAGGGCAGCTGAGTTATTCTTCCAGATCCTGAGCCAGAACAGAGCTGGTCTGGACCTGATGAAATCACATACATAGGGCAGGTTTAGTTCATTATAACAAATGAACTCAGAAGAAGAGATTGGGGCACTCAAGATCATTCTACAAAAAAGATTTACTTCTTGTTGGATGCTATAACTGTTTCCCAAACCCCAAACCTCAGCCCCATATGTGTGTGTGTACACACTGTAATTTAACATTTTTTAAAATGGCTTTAGAGACACCTATTTTCTTTGGGCGGGGCAAGCTCAAGATGGAATTGATGGCTTTTGAGAACTTGCCCGTGGCGTGGACCAAATGTCCACTCCACGAGCCGTTCGCAGCAAACACCATACCCAAATACAGGAATGTACTCGCAGATTCCAACTTGTCAATCCCCACACGTATAGTATTAAGCTTCCGTTTCCTTGGGCCACAAGACATAATAAAAGATTTTTTTAAATTCACACGCAGATCTAGGGCCTCCATATATTGTACAAAAGTTTTAAGAAGTAGGTGGAGCGCATTTGGGGTGCGGCCCATAAGGACTGCATCATCTGCGTATAAGAGGACCGGTAGCGGTTGCCCCTTGATTATTGGTACGTCTGGAGTCACCTGTTATAGGGAATTGGTTAGCCCATTGATATAAATGATAAAAAGCAGGGGAGCTAAAACGCACCCCTGTCTAACCCCTCTTCCTACTTTAATAGGCCCAGAGTCTTCCCCACCCACCCAATGCTAACTTGCGCTTTAAGGTCAGTATGGAGATAAGCCGAAAAGTTTACAAGAGCCTTATCCAGTCCATAGTCCAAAAGAATGGACAAAAGTTTAGATCTGTTGACTAGATCGAAAGCGGATGAAAGATCCATAAGTGCAAGCTAAATAGGGGACGATCGAGCAATGTTATACTTGTCAATCACCAGTTTCAGGTTTAAACATTGCTCCACCGTGCCCACCCTGCTTCTAAACCCCATCTGACAGGGGTCCAACAATTCACAGTCTTCCGTCCACTCCAACATCCTATTATAAAGAACTTGCCCCAAGATTTTTAAAGTGTTATCTAAGAGCGAGATTGGCCTATAGTTGATCGGATCTGACCTATCGCCTTTTTTGAATATTGGGACGATTGTGCTAGTGGACCAGGTATTGGGCATAGGCACTAAGGGCAAACTATTGAAAACGTTGAGTAAGATTGGTGCCCATAAATCAGGGCTCCACTTAATAACATCTATTGGAAGACCATCAGGACCAGGAGCCTTGTTACCAAGGCTCTGTCTGATGGATACCTCTACCTTGTTGAGACCAATCTGCAGGCAGCGCAGTTGCCCAGGAACAAAGCTTATTGTCTTCTCAATTGGAATGGCGTATATTTTAGAGAAGTGGACCTCCAAGGCACTACTGGTTATGGTGCAACTGGTTGTGGTTAATTGTTTGCCCATGTCTCGCATTTTTCTGACGGCAGTCCAGAAGAAGTCACTGCTTTTCTGATTTGCGCTTTCGACCAGTTACTCCCACTGCTCCGTCAGTAATGCGACTTTCCGCTCAGCAATTCTAGATTTATAATCTTTCCTAGCTACCTGTAACTCTGCTATACATCTGTATTTTCTAGTTAAAGCCCTGCGCAATGCCCTATTTGCAGTCGAGCAGGCGGAGTTAAACCACCTTGGCTCTTTCTCTGTCTTTGGTAAAGGGACTGTTAGGCAAGTTTTTATAACCAAGCAAAATTTGCCAATGTCCATGATTACCCTTAAACCGTTCCCATCAAAAGATAGGCAAGAGTTAATCAGGTGGGAATGTTCCTTTTTCACAATTTGTAGTATGACACCACTATCGACTCCGCTCCATTTCAATCGCAAGCCATCTCTTGAAGGGGTGATGTCTCTTGCTCCATGCAAGTTAGCATATACGGGGCTTGGGCCTAAGAGTAGGGTAACTATAAGAGGGTTATGCTCGCCAAATGATGTTTCCAACACTGTGGTCGTTATTATTAGATCTATTAAATGAGGGGACATAAAAATGAAATCAATTGTCGAAGAGCAATCTCTACCTTTAAAGGTAGGGGCATAGTAATTGCTAGCAGAATGTCCTGCTTCCAAAGCGTTACTGAGAATATGCTCAGTTAACAAGTTATCTAGTTCTAGGCCCCTTCGCTCAGCTAGGTCAAGTTGAGTTTTCCCCTTAGACCGATGGTTCATCGTGATTTTCGCATTAAAATCCCCCCCCAATGAGGATCCTTTCTCCTCATCTGTATCTGTATTTTGTTCCAAGTTTAAAAGAACGTTGGAGAGCTCTGTGAAATTTCTATTTAGGACAGAATTAAAATCATTATTATAAAAATGTATTAAATAAATCCGGGTCTGTCTTTTGTATTCTAGAACCTGTATATTCTGGCTCTTAGTTGGTAAATCCCTAATAATACCACCAGCCGATATTTTGATCCCAATAAATAGGCCGCCTATTGCGCAACCAAAATCAGGCTTGGGTGCTGTCACGCTAAAACAATAGTAGCCCTCTATATACAAATTTTCAGTGGCCCATGTCTCCTGAAACATGACAATATCTTTATCACCCTATAACTGTACCCATTGCAGGTCTGACAATCTTGATTCTAACCCAGCAACGTTCCAGCTAAGGATTGTCAAGTCTGACTTACTAGTAGGAATGGCTGGCTTCCTCCTATCACCTCTATCTATGGCTAGCTCAACATTTGTCAGTATTATATTCTCATTCCCTTGTTTTGCTATAAGTAAGGGAATTTGGTCATGCGTTACTGTTCCCTTAACTGGTTTGATTTGGGTGGGTGATGAATGTTCCCATATTACACTTGCCTCCTGAAGTTTGGTACCGCCCTTATGATTTGCCAGTCAGTCGTGATCGTCCAGGTTTGAAAACACTTGTTCAAACCGATTATGCGTTGGGATATTATATGTGTACCTCGCCTCGTCTCGGGGCATATTTTGGTTATTCCTTGGGTTACTCATATCTCTTAGATTGTGCTGGGGAGGGATAGTGAAACATGGGTGGGGCATTGGATACATTGGAAATGTCGCCTGATGACACAATTGGGGGTTATTCCTAAAGTTGAAATTAGGATCCATTAAATTCCTATAAAAATAGCCTAGAGGGAGAAGAGTTGTATTAAACTCCCAAGGGGAAGGCAGTGGGGCGTTAGCAAGCGTATTCTGGGCCCAATGGGGGGATCTGAAATTTATAATTATACAGTCCTCCTCAAATTTTTTCCTAAGCGGGCCCACCGATCCCACCCTTTGTGTTAGGATAATCTGATTGGCTTCTTCCATTGTAAAGTTGCAATTTGCAAACAGCCAATGGAGGGTTTTATTTTTAAGGCTCGCAGGATTTTCCTCTTGATCCTTCCGCAATTTAGGGACATTAACTAAAACCACAACATAGGCCCCGCATTCCGAGGGTAAACTGATACGGGCCGGTACCTGTCTCACATTGGTTACTGGAGTCTGGCCCTCCTTATCTGCTTGGGGATACTAAGTGCCCCTATTAACTTGTCCAGCGGGTGCCACTTTGCTATTATCTGAGGCTGGGTTTACACCTCCTGAACTAGTTGCCTTTGTCAGACTTGATTTAGGTACCTGTTTCACTGGGGGTTGTGTGCTTACTATGTTTTTGCTCGTACTAGGAGTTAGGGAGGGAGCTTCATTACGGGCATCTATTTTTGTATTAGTTATATTATTTTTGACCTTCGTTCCAGTAATTGTCCCTGGGTTGGTTTTTCTTGTTAGATTAAGCCCTGTGCTAAATTTCGCTACTTGTTCATCTATAGCTCCCAGCCTCTTTTCAATATTTGAGGTTTTTAAACTAATGGGCCCTAATAAGGTAGAAAACAGGGTCTCCATTCTCCCCCAGAAACCTTCGTTCACCATCTCTGTTCTTGCCTCTGAGGTTTGGGTATCTATATCATTGGGCTGTCCCTCGCCCTTGTCCCCTCTCTGCCCTACTGGGTTATGTGCCACCCTCCGTTGCTTACGCCCACCTTTGCCCCTTTGCTTGTTTGTTGGGAACTCGTTAATAGTGTGTTTCAGTTTACTCTTAGCTTTTTGCCCCCTAGTTCGTACTAATGGACTATCAATGTTTTCCTTCTCCATGTCTACCAAATCAATACTTGAGCAAGCTTCTGTGCCCTCTAGTTATACCGAATCATCTACTATGAATGGAGGCGAGTCTTGGCTCACAATCATATTTGGTAACAACATGGTAGGAGTAGATGAGAGCCTGCTTCCTGTATCGGGATGGTCTGATGGCATCATATCCTGTATTGGGCAGTTCTCGTTAGACTCTGCTCCAGGTAGCCCTGCGTATGATGCGGCAAGCAAAGAGTCAAATGAAGTAGCCAGAACCATAGATGTGTTATCTGGGTGCATAAGCGTAGGCACACTTGGGGGAAGCGATAGGTGTCTTTCAGTGTTCTCTATGGCTGTTACCACAACCCCGATGGTCTTCTGCAACATTTATTCGATTGTAGTTAGGCTTGGTAATGGGGTAGCAGTAGTTGTTGTGGATGTTTTCTGCCTGTTTTTCGGTCCTAACACTACAGGTGTTCTCTTCCCCATATTGTATGTGGTTCAAATACAGTCACAGAGAAAATAGGACAGTGAGTAACTCTCGTTAACAAGGGGACACTAATTACCACAGGGTCAAGAAATATAGGTCCAGATTTATCACTGACCTGGTGGTTCAACGACTATATGATATGTCCTGCCAAGGGGGGTGGCCCAGCCCAGCCTTGGCCAGCCCCGGACGGCCACAGACGGCCTGCCCTTTGCCCGTGGTTAGCCCGGCAGCGCCCACGCGCGTCCGCAACGCGGAGAAAGCTGCCGCTGTTTGAGCGTCTCCGGGCGCGCTGAGGCGGAAGTGGGCGGTGCTGGTCGCTGTGCAGGCTGGTCGCTGTAGTCTCCCCCCCCACAGCGGCCGTGCAGTGTCACGAGCAAGGGCGGCGGGGGAAACACACAGCGTCAGGGCCCCAGGAGCAAGTGTGACAGCAAGTGATGCGGTAGGTCTGCTTTGCCCCTCACAGAATTTCAGATGTCCCCGCTCCACCGAGGGAGCTGCCGCTGTTTAAGCGCCTCCGGGCGCGCTAAGGCGGAAGTAGCCGGTGCTGGTCGCTGTGCAGGCTGAGAGCTGTAGTCTCCCCACCCAGCAGCCGTGCGGTGTCACGAGCAACGGCGGCGGAGGAAACACACAGCGTCAGGGCCCCAGGAGCAAGTGTGGCAGCAAGTGATGCAGTAGGTCTGCTTTGCCCCTCACGGAATTTCAGATGTCCCCATGCAAATCTATTTAAATGGGAGCTGGAGTTTCTAGGCTGGAATGCTCAAAGTCTGTGCAACTTAAATATTTAAAGGTATTCAGCAACTCCTTACCAATTCTATTTCCACACTGTAGATGGTTGGAATTTTTCTCCTGGTTAGGGCTAAAGGGTAAAAAAATCCGGGCTGTGGCAAAAGGGGGTGAAGAGAAAGTGAGTTTACAAGAACTCGGTAGATTTCTCTTGAACAAATATATATGTGAATATTTGCTGATACGAAAATGTAATTCACAAACGTTTTCTAGGAGTATCATTTTCATGGCCACTTATGTAAGTCTCAGGAGTTCCAGAAAGTCCAATGCAACAACTTATACCTTTCCAATGCAACAACTTATACCTTTAGGTGCACTTTTGTGACTTTTTTTTTTTTAATTATTGGGACCGCAATTTATTTTGCAGTTACCCATAAAGATTTCCACGAAGATTCCCATCTGATTTGTATTCTGATTCTCCATTATTAATCTTTCTTTTTAAATACTGTCACCCGTCAAACACTTTTTTGCTAAATGGTGCCCCAGACAAAGGTAAACCTGCACATAGTTTGGCAAAACGTGTTTTTTAGGTTGAAATCTTTATTTTTCAAGAGTTTATTTTGAAGGCAAACAATCATTTGCTTTCATGCTAATGCATGTATTTTCATATAATAAGGCAGCATTGTAATTAGCCTTAAATTGTTACATTTTGTAACATGTCCACATTTTTATACTTTACCAAAGAGGATGATGGACGGAGCGTTTGAGAAAATCAAACACTCACCCCCAGTCAACTGATCTGGGTTTAATCCATCATCATTCTTTAGCTCACTCCACCACCCCAGTTCAGACATGGCCATATGCAAATCAGTCTGACCCTGTGCCTCATGGGAACAGTCTAGACCGAACTGCCAAGCCGTGTCTTCCCTGGACAAGACGTAGGTCCCGTGCTCTTCATGCCACTGGAATCAAGCTATCCTGGCTGAAGAGGGGTGAAACCCCGTAAAAGGTCCTAGGATGCTTGTTTCAGGGAGGACCTGGCTTGGCAGTTCGGGCTGGACTGTTCCCATGAGGCACAGGGTCAAGATATGGCCATATGCAAATAAGTGACCCTGTGCCTCATGGGAACAGTCCAGCCCGAACTGCCAAGCCATGTCCTCCCTGGACTGGAAACTAGCATCCTGGGACCGGTTTCAGGTTCATAACCCTCACCAGCCAAGCTATATTGAATCCAGTGGCAAAGTGAGCAAGGGACCCACGTCTGGGCATACCCAGCCAACTTAAGGTGAACAAAGCGATACCAAAGGGGATGATGGATAGAGCGTTTGAGCAAATCAAACACTCACCACTCACCCCCAGTCAACTGATCTGAGTTTAATCCATCATTATTCTTTAGCTCACTCCACCACCCCAGTTCAGACATGGCCATATGAAAATCAGTCTGACCCTGTGCCTCATGGGAACAGTCTAGACCGAACTGCCAAGCTGCCAAGCTGTGTCTTCCCTGGACAAGAAGTAGGTCCCATGCTCTTCATGCCACTGGGATCAAGCTATCCTGGCTGAAGCGGGGTGAAACCCCGAAAACGGTCCTAGGATGCTTGTTTCAGGAAGGACCTGGCTTGGCAGTTCGGGCTGGACTGTTCCCATGAGGCACAGGGTCAAGACTGATTTGCATATAGCCTGTGTTCAAACTGGAATGGCATGGTGAGCAAAAAACGATGGATTTAGGCCCAGATCTCTCTACTGGGGTGCATGTATGACATTGTTCTGCATTCTGTCCATCAATTGTTGTTTTTGCATATTTTTATACTGGAACCACTTTGACTAATACAAGTTTAGTACAACGCTTGTGACATTTATTTGGACCAACCACCTTAATAGCATTAATGAATCTAATGTATAAGTTTTTACAAATGAATACAAACTTGCCTTTGTTAACGACGGTTCTATTTCAGAGATCCATACAGTAGTACTGCAAGTTGGCAACCAATGTGATTGTGCTGCAGGGGATAGGCCTACTTAGCAGTAGACGAAATAAGCATGAAAGCTTGTTAACCCCCCTCCCCAAAAAAAAAAAAATAGGTTCAATAAATCAAGTGATAGGGATTGCACTCCTCTGCTCTAGTATTGTGAGCCACAAAGTGTCTTTCTTTTTCTTCAGTAGACTACATTCCTTCTATTTGATCATCATTTCTATGGTCAACTTCAGATCTGGGTTTAACTTGTCAGTTTACAGCCTAATGTTTCTAGGTGCTGTCCCAAATAGAGTAAGGAAAATCTCCTACTCTACAACGTATTTTTCTTATAGCAGATATCTTGTTCACCATCCATCCTTATTTTTCTTTTAGAGAGCACTGATGATTATGGCCTTGTGTGTTAGTTCATACAAAGCATGCACCACCTCAAGAGCTGTGTAGGAAGCCATCTTTTTTCCCCTGATCACCCCCGTTTTCGGACTGATGCTAGTGGTTACTGACTCTAAAGGTGCCTTGGGCTCTGCTAACCTGACCAAGGCCAGTGCTCTATCCTGTAAAAGGTGTCTGTTAATTGGTGTAATTCTAGTTAGCAAAGACAATCTACCTGTAAGTCCTTAGTATATGGTGAGGCAGGTATGTTTAGAAACCCCAGTGGATTTAATACACTTAAGTGTGCACTGCTGTGGTGTCTGATGTCATTTTAAAGTGAACCTATGTTAGCAACAAGGACCCCCTGATAAGGATCAATATCCTGGGACAGGGTAAACAATATGTGTGAAATAACGCTCCCAGGCATACAATCAATTACACAATAGATTAAACAAACAAACTAGTGCAGTTTAGAAAAAATACATTTTTAATATAATTAAAAAAGGAATGATAAAATTCAGTGCATTAATCAGACTTGATAAAATAACAATATGGTGATACATATGTATTCACAAGAAATTAAAAAAGGTTAGATGGCATCCAGTCGACGCGTTTCGACATTAAGAATATGCCTTCATCAGGACTTTACCATCAATTTCTAAAGTAGTACTCATGTACAAAGATAGTACTATTCTCTTGTAGCATTGATTTATTTAAGGTCCAGAGAGATGACACTTCCCCCTAAAGAGTTATGGTACGTTCCTCATCTGGGGTCTGTTTTTCGGTGTGGCACCACGACTAATGTACTTTTGTACAGATTAAAACCAAGGATTATTCAAGCGCTGTCTCTTAACGTTGCCACTCATTCCTCATGATGTGGTATTTAACAATTTGTGTATGTATATATCTTAGGCGTCGTGCCTACTGCTCAGTTAGACTGCCGTTTGCATATTGCTCCTGCAAATAATGAGGCGCTGATTCTTTCTAATGCCGTTCACCCCTCGCAGTCAAAGTTCTCAATGTATGGCGATGGCGTCACAATCACTATTCTCTGTTTGCGCCGTACGCACGTTACTCCGGGACAGGCGAGGGTCTTGCCGATAAAGGTTACTCTTCCAGCGAGTCAGCTTTCAGGAAAGGCAGCCCTTGGACCGATCACACAGATCATTTGGGGCCTCGCCCACTAACGGGTGCCTCTTGTCACCCAATAATTACATGCCTTTCCAATTTGAAAGGCAGCAATATTGTGCCTATCAAAAGAGTATTGCAACCTCATATACAGTGTCAATTGGCAACATTAAATTCCTCTCTGCAAAAAAACACATGCTACTGAAAACAGGGATTTAATACAGCCTTTTATATCCCGCTAAAGTTTGCATCCTAATGAGCAGTGCACTCATTTTTCTGAAAAACCGACACAGCCAGCAAAAATCTACAACAAAATCTTAAGCGCTCTTTGGCTCAAGACAGAGGTGGCTAGAGCAATAACAAGGACTAAAGAGACAACTAAAATTTGTAGCAGACAAGGGGTTGTGGCCAGGCAACTAACTGATATAATAACAGACAATTACTTGTATGGAACACAAGGCACCCACAGGCACTGGAAGGTACATATGTATCCTGCGCTCCTGAATCCTGGACCAGTTTAGATTACCGGTTAGTCACAAGAGATGTCTTCACATGGGCTAACCGTGTAGAACACTTCCCCAGGTCCCTTCAAGATAACTCCCCATTATTACTTTAACTTCTTTTTCTTGGTCTGGGCCATGCTATGCTTACCTGGAGGCTCCCAAATGGAGGTGTACAAGACGCGCTATTTAAAGAAGATAGTAGGCAGAAGATAGTAGACTATTTACCCTTAACGAACAATCGGTTAGTAGCCCATCTACATTACAGGAAGCCTTAAAGTTAGCGATCAGGGGACTGTGCATTGCCAAGCAGGCTGTTAGCTAAATCTGACTACAGGGCGCAATCCTGATAAGGACAACGAAGGAAGGTGCTATCAACAGAAACGCCCCTGCCCTCAGCCCCGCGGCCCTAAATAGGAATACTGCTGCATGATAATACATGAAGGACCAGATACCCACCCTGAGCACATACACTGCGGTACCATAAAGAACTGAGAGAGCCACGTGCGGAGCCCGCCCCAACCGAAACCCGGCTGACTGAGCGTAGGAACGCGGGGCAAGAGCCGGAGTGACAGCTGGACGGAGAACACACGTCAATACCCCCTCCCCCGGATTGTTCCTTGTAAATACCGTCCGGTGCTGATAACCAATAGAGGAACAGTAGACACTATGGCGGGGAAAGGCTCCAAAGTGGCACGACACAAACTCGCATTGAGCGATACGCCTGCAACAAAAATACCTCACCCCCAGCGGACGCAAGATTGAACGCCACAAGGACGGCAGATGGCGCAGGGGTGAAAAAAGCGACACTGGACGATGTGATGCGGGCACTGACGCAGGTGCAGACCACGGTGGGCTCCATTTCCACAGAGATAACTCTCATACGAGCAGATCTCCACAAAATGGCTGAAAAAGTGGGATCGCTGGAACTGGTCACAAAATCCTTGGTGGAGGATGTCGGAACTACAAACAGCGATGGAGAAAATAACGGCAGAGAACAAAGCGCTGAAAGAAAAGCTGGACGACCAGGAAGGGCGCTCCCGAAGAAACAACATAAGAATCCTCGGAGTTCCGGAATCTGAAGGTACCAGGGCAACTGATCTCTTCGTGGAAGACCTGATTAAATCGAAACTCCAACCTAAGGGTCTGTCGACCTTCTTCTCTGTCGAGAGGGCGCATAGAGTGCCGGGAGGACGGCCAAAACTAGGGGCATCTCCGAGACCTATCTTAGCGAGGCTATTTAACTTCCGGGACAGGGATGCCATCCTACAGGCAGCAAGAGTATCCCCTCCGGTGAAGATCCAGAACTCCACTCTGGCCTTCTTCCCGGACTACACAGCGGAGGTGGCCCGTACGCGGAAGACAATTCTAGAAATTAAAAAAGAATTGAGACCGAGAGAGATCCCATACTCCATGTTGTTCCCAGCCAGACTGCGGGTGGTGGCCGAAAACAAGACATGGTTTTTTGACAATCCGGAAGTAGCCTGAGACTGGCTGGATGGCTGGAGACCGTCTTCTCAATCCCGCCGCTCGGGCAGTAACACTAGAGATCAACGTACGGATGACCGGGCGGACGCTCAAGCGATGGGACCTGAGGCAGTGAGTCGCTCACCAACAAGAAACCGTGTTCACGGGGACATAGAGACGGAAGAATAACAGTCCGGTGGGCAAGGACCATTTATTTGTGATGGAATTGCCGAGTGGGCTGCCATGGACACTGGGCTGAGGACCTCCGAGGAGAGTATGAGGGGTCGCTGACTCCGTAGTGTTCTTCACCCTCAACGAGCAAGTAACGAGTATATGTGTGGGTTGGGTTAGGCACTCTGCTAAATTGGGATGGCGGGCAGTTCAAAGTCCGTGTAGCAGGGGTACAAGGGAGGGGGGGACCACGGGGGAAAGGAGGATGTTAAAGTTTGATTGTTTGAACTGTTTGACTCTTAAGGAATATGCGAGGTACATTACATGGCACAATGTGCTGGTTAACACACGCCGGTCACGATGGCATCAGTCCAAGTCACGAATAGACCCACCACTACAGGCCAACACTAACAACTATATGGATAGTCATAGACCGGGACTACTGATGCCGTCCCATATGGAGTTCATCTCCGTCTCTGCAATTAAGCGATGGCACAAGTTGCGCAGACTGATAACATAGAGAGGAGTCCTCACTCGGGCCCGGTGACTCCACTGCAATTGATGTCCTGGAATGTGAGGGGACTGGGGGACAAGATAAAGAGAGGCTTGGTCCTGCAGAACATCAGAAGGATAAATCCTGATCTGGTCCTCTTACAGGAAACACATCTAATAGGTGACACCAGTAAGGCACTATATAGACGAGGCTACCGCATGATAGTCCACTCAGACTTCACTTCAGGATCCCGGGGGACAGGTATTTTAATGAAGAAGACATCCCGGTTCATACTACAGACCATCAAAACTGATGATCACGGCCGCTTTGCAGCGGCATGTGGGCAATGGGAAGGAACGCCCCTTAACATAGTGTCTATCTATATTCCACCGGCAATGCATGCGGCTGCACTTCCAGACCTGGGCAGATTCCTGTTAGAACTCCCGGAGGGTGATCTAGTAGTGGGGGGAGACTTTAACGCTGTAGCTCATAACACACAGGATAGGTTTCCAGTCAGAACCCAGACGCCCGGCCCATCCCGCTTTAGTCAAGTCAAGTCAAGTCATAAAATTTGAATAGCGCACTACATACCCAGAGGGTTTCAAGGCGCTTAGGAAGGGGAGGAGGATTATTTGTCAAATATCCACGTTTTAAGCTGCTTTCTGAACGCTAGGTGGTTCTGGGTGAGGCGCAGGTAAGCGGGGAGTGAGTTCCATGTTTTAGCAGCCAGGTATGAAAAGGATCTGCCTCCCATGGTGGTCTTGTTGATGCGAGGTACAGTGGCGAGGGCTTGGCTGGAAGACCGTAGTTGGCGGGGGGGGGTGTAGAAGGACAGTCGAGAGTTGAGGCAATCTGGTCACATGTCGTAGAGTGATTTGTGTGCGTGGGTAAGCAGTCGGAAAGTGATCCTCTTATTGACGGGTAGCCAGTGGAGGTCTTTAAGGTGACCAGAGATGTGTTCGTTGCGTGGGATGTCTAATATGAGCCTGGCTGATGCGTTTTGGATTCGTTGGAGTTTTTTCTGGAGTTTTGCGGTAGTACCCGCGTAGAGGGTGTTTCCGTAGTCCAGTCGGCTCGTGACCAGAGCGTGGGTGACTGTTTTCCTTGTTTCGGAGGGGATCCAGCAAAATGTTTTTCTGAGAATGCGAAGAATGTTGAAGCATGAAGAGGATACGGCGCTGACTTGTCTGTTCATCGAAAGTGAGGAATCCAGGATGACGCCCAGGTTCCGTGCGTGGTCTGTCGGGATGGGTGCTTTTCCGAGGGCTTCCGGCCACCAGGAGTCGTCCCATGAAGAGGGGGAAGTACCTAAGATGAGGACTTCTGTTTTGTCTGAGTTCAGTTTCAGACGGCTTTGTTTCATCCATTCGGCAACTTCTTTCATTCCTTCGTGTAGGTTAGTTTTGGCGGTGCTGGGGTCATTGGTGAGAGAGAGGATTAGTTGAGTGTCGTCCGCGTAGGAGATGATGTTGAGGTTGTGTTGGCGTGCGATGGCCGCGAGGGGGCTCATGTATACGTTGAAGAGGGTGGGACTGAGTGAGGATCCTTGAGGTACGCCGCAGATGACTTCAGAGGCCTCGGACTTGAATGGAGGAAGGCGGACTCTCTGGGTTCTTCCGGTGAGGAACGAGGTGATCCATTCAAGTGCTTTTCCTTGGATTCCGATGTTATTGAGGCGTTGTAGGAGGGTGCTGTGGCAGACTGTATCGAATGCTGCAGAGAGGTCGAGGAGGATGAGGGCGACTGTGTCTCCATTGTCCAGTAGAGTTCGAATGTCGTCTGTTGCTGCGATGAGGGCGGTCTCAGTGCTATGTTTTGCTCGGAAGCCAGATTGTGAGGGGTCGAGGGATTTGTTGGCTTCGAGGAAAGCGGCGAGTTGGTTGTTGACGGCTTTCTCGATGACTTTGGCCGGGAATGGAAGAAGCGAGATGGGGCGGTAATTTTTGAGTTCGGTGGGGTCCGCTGTTGGTTTTTTCAGAAGGGCGGTGAGTTCAGCGTGTTTCCAGTCTTCTGGGAAGGTGGCGGAGTTGAAGGAGCAGTTGATGACGTCTCGGAGGCACAAGGTCTACAGGACATATGGCGGCGTCTTCACCCTGAAGGCCAACAATACACCTATCACTCGGCAACCCACAACAGCCTATCCCGAATTGACTACTTCCTCACACTGGGAGAGGGCTGCCTCACAATAAGTGACATGATAATCAGACCCCGGGGTATATCAGACTACTCCCCACTAACGTTAAGCTTGTCATGTTCTGAAAGTACACGCAAAAGAATATATCCAATTTACCCAGGGTATCTCGGGGTCCCTCACATCCGTAAGGTCTTGAAAACAACGACCAAGTATTACTTTTCAGAAAATGCAGACTCTGTAACATCCCCCACGACCCTATGGGAGGCCTATAAAACAGTGTTACGGGGACAGGCGATTGCGACGATAGCAGGACATAAACGTACGCAACAACAAGAACTGATAGATTTAGAACTGAAACTGGAAAAGGCTAACGCGGAACACATGGCAGACCCGACAGAGGATGCGCTTCATGCGCTTCGCCTCTGCCAACAATTACATGACGACCACCTTAGACGACGGACAGTTGAGAGCATAGAGGCGACAACACACAGAGTATATGATATAGGGGACAAAGCCAGTAAATTCCTGGCATGGCTAGATAAAAAAAGAGAAGGCAGCAGGAATATACTGCAATTAAGAGACGCGGAGGGGCTGATACACTCACGCCCCTCCGAAATTATAAACATCCTAGCTGATCACTTCCAAGGGGTGTATACCCCGGAAGCGGAGATCACAGCGGAGGCGGCGATAGCAGCGCTTACTAATGTACAGACCGAGACCCTGCCGCAAGAGGCTGTGGACGACCTAGAAGCAGACCTATCGGTGGAAGAAATACGGACGGCAATTAACGCGCTTCACACGGGTAAGGCGCTGGGCCCCAATGGGATCCCGATCGAATGGTTTCAGACTATGACGGATCTGCTGTGCAAGCCCTTGCTAGCCATGTTTGTGGAGAGTCAGGAGAGAGGAACATTGCCCCTGGATCAACGAATGGCGACCATCCTGGCCATTCTGAAACCGGGTAAGTCACCCACTGAATGCACCTCATACCGTCCGATTTCACTTCTTAATGCAGAAGCAAAAATTCTGGCGACACTGCTAGCCAATAGACTGTTGCCCCACCTCCCACACCTGATTCACCCAGACCAATCGGGCTTCATGCCACATAGAAGCACGGCTTTGAACCTCAGACGCGTGCAAGGAGCACTAGCAAGAGCCCACATGCTGACAGACCCGGCGGCCATACTATCATTAGATGCCAGAATGGCGTTCGATATGGTGGAATGGCACTACCTCTTCGCAGTACTAGCCCATATGGGCTTTGGCCCCAGGTTCATCTCCTGGATAAGACTATTATACACGGATCCTGTCGCACACGTAGCTGCCAATGGCCACATCTCCCGAGAAATCCCTCTAGCCAGAGGGACGCGGCAGGGCTGCCCACTCTCACCCCTACTGTTTGCTTTGGTCATAGAACCATTGGCCACGGTCCTTAGGACTACCCCATTATTAAAAGGAGTGCAGTGGGGAGATAATTGGGAAGATAGAGTTTCCCTATATGCCGATGACATGCTGATCTATCGGTCTGACCCGGAGGCCGGCATCCCGAGTTTATTGGCACTATGTGATACACATGGAATAAACTCTGGATATACGATTAACTGGTCAAAATCGGTCATCTACGTATTATGAGGTCCTGCCCCGAACCTACCTAGTGACTGCCCATTAACGATTGCAAGTACCTCGTTTAAATATCTGGGCGTCTACATCACTCGAGACGCGGAGGTATTCTATGCACAGAACTTACTACCGCCACTCGTTTGCTTAAAGGCAGACGTGAGGCATTGGAAAGCCCTCCCTCTAACGCTGCTGGGAAGAGCGGCATTGTTTAAAATGATGGCGTTGCCACGTCTCCTGTATATATTGGAAAACACCCCGGATGTGGTACCACCTTCCTACTTTCGGAGGGTGACTGCGGTGGTGACAGGTCTGCTATAGGGAGAGCGCCCAGCCAGGGTGGCACATATAAAACTTAATCGAGGATGGTATGACGGGGGAATAGCCCTGCCAAACATACAATTGTATTACTGGGCATCACAACTTAAGGTGATAAACCAGTGGATCCACGCCCCGCAGAACGACCTGGCGTACCTAGCAGACAGAGCACAACTAGGTACATACAGCCTCCTGGCCCCACTATATAATCAAGGTCTCACGGTGAAGTTGATTGGCCCAACCAGACACACTGTGCTGCTTTGGCATAAGGCGCAGACACAACTCAAATGGAGTGGGGTTATTACTAAACTTACACCATTGTGGGACGCCAAACAGCTCGGCTGCCTGAGATTTAGTAAGGGATTTACCCAATGGGATAATATTGGAATCACAACAGTGGGAGACTTATGGACCAGCAACGGGATGGTCCCTTTCTCACAGTTGCAGCAGCAGTATGAGTTGGGCTCCAACGAAACCTATAGATACATACAAATATGGCATGCATTGATGACAGTTATCGAGCCAGGGTCGACAGTCCCCGAATCTTCACCGCTGGAGGACCGTTTGGTCACTGATTTTATGCAAACAGGCGCCACATCCCTCACCTACCGGAAGCTATTGAATAATCTTCCAGACCCCCTGCTTAAACTAAAGGAGAAATGGGAGGCTGAACTGGGTGCCATGGATGAGACAGACTGGACCGCCGCGTTGGCATCGCCACGAGAGGCAGGCGTTTCAGCACGATTTAGACTGTTGCAATTTAAGATACTGCACAGAGTTTACTACACTAGAACCACCCTGCATAAACTACACAGAGCGGAACACCCGAACTGCCTTTGAGGTTGTGGTGAGGAAGGGATACTGATACACACACTTTAAGGCTGCCCGGTTATCACTGCATACTGGAGACAAGTCATGCGCACCATTTCCCAAACCTTAGAGACGTCACTTGCACCGGACCCACGGGTATGCTTATTGAATGTATGGGAAAGAAGTGATCAGACGCGTCGGGGGCAGCAGTGGGTGACGATTGGGGTCATGGTTGCCAAGCGAGATATAGCGCAGAAGTGGGGGGTGGCGGAGTCACCGACTTTAGCGCAGTGGTGCAGGGCAATGGACAGACTTATGGTGATTGAGCGAGCAGTATACAAAATGAGAGCTAACCCTCGCAAGTGGAATAAGATTTGGCAAGCATGGAACAGATATAGGGGGGATCTGTGTGAACCTTTACCCGAGGATGACCTAGATAGTTCAGGGGACGAAGAAGGGATGGATGACTGATACACCAGAGGACGGTTGAGAGGAGTCGGGAAGGTGACTGGGACACGAACGCATCTAAGTTCCACTAGGACATGGGGACAGGAGAGGGATATGGAGGGATGCCTGGGACACGCAACCAGCATGAGGTGCTTAAAGTACACTGCCTTTGATGCCTGTAAAGACCTAAACTTAATGAGTCTAAAGTTTTTCTACATAAAAATAAAAGTAAGACTAGTCATACTACATACATACTATGCGAATGCCCTATGTAAATTGTCGACAAAAGCTGCCGGACCGGAAGGTTGTCGGCTGAAGAGCTGTGTAACAATGAAGGTGAATTTCTGTATGGTTAACGACGAACCACTGGGTTAAATTGAACTAAGATGTATTTCTGGTAATTACAAATAAAGTCTTACAACCAAAAAATAAAAAATAAAAATCCAATTGGTAGAAACGGAGTTATGAAAACTAGTGTCTAAAAGATCAAAGCTACAAACTAAGACCTCTAGTCGCAGGAGACCAGGCAAAAGTCAAAAGTTGAGGCCGACCGCGATGGAGCGCGGTCCGGATACCACAAATGGGTTGGGCCTGGTGAGCGTTTACCTTTTGGACTTTGAAAAATTCCTGAAGAAAATGTTCTGAGAAGGTAAAGTTTAGTGGGGCAAGGCTGCTGGAGGTGTCTGAGAAGGGAGTTTCGTGATTAGATGGCCTTTGGTCGAAGCCGCAGTGAAGATTTCTACATTCAGACTTAGTCACTGAAATAGAAGTTGAACATCTCCAGTGGGATAATGCAGAGGGCTGTAGTTGAAGACTCTTACACAAGTTTGCATACCCCTTTGTCGAAGGACCGCTAACACTGATTTACTGCAGCGGAGGTGAACTTAGCAGGAGAAGCCACAAAGTCAATCCATCCAGCGATGCATCTTGGGTGGAGATAGGGGTGCATGTTGGTCCTGGTCTCCTGGTTCCAAGAGCACATTTTGGCCAAGTTTTGTCTAAGTTCTCAGTTTTAGAAATTGCCCGTCTGAGGACCTTTAGCACTGCAACCAAGGGTCTAGGTCTGGTGGTACACCTCTTGGGTATTCAGGACTGACTTCGGCTGGGCCCGGGTGCGGATTAAAGAGGATGGGTGCCTTTTATGCCACTGTGGCTCTGCACAGGAAGCCAGCAAACAAGCCCTTGGAGTCACTTCTGGGAATTCTGGGTGCAGATGAAGATGCAAGGCTGGCCTCTGAGGGTTCAAGGCAGGCTCAAGACAGTAAAGAAGTCCTTCCAGATACAGCAGCAGGGTGGCAGAGTGCACAGCAGGTCACAGCAGCACGCAGTGCTCAAAGTCGTTCCGCAAGTCCAATAGTGAACTGAAAAGTGGGTCTGAAGGTCCTATTTGTATACCCTGGTGCCCTTCTGGAAGGTGGGAGTAGTTTTTAGAAAGGTTCTTTGAAGTGCATGGAATTTCCCGACTCTCTACCATGGCTCCAAGCTGTCTGCAGTGACATTACAAGATTGTTACACCCCTTGTATGAAAGCAGAGCACATGCTAGTCCGGTTAAAGGGGGCTGTGCTTAGCTACTCCCCCATCCTGCTAGCAGATTTTCCCATTGAGGCACACCTATCCCTCAATTGTGTTACTGTCTGGGAGGAATTCACAAAGCTGTCGGCTACACCCAGTCATGTGACCCAAGACTGTTGTGTTCTATCTAGGACCCCGATCAATATTGTGACCTCATACCCCTATACGGCTATAATCAATTGATATCCCTATAATGGCATAAACGATCAGAGCCATATTTCAGTAACTCGTCTCTGCAGCTCATTACAGTACATGACACAGCAGAAGCCACTTCCTTAGATTCCTAGATAACACACAGAGTTCTTTCAACAGATAAAACCCCCAGCAACCTGGGAAAGTCCCGCTTGCTATGTTTTGATTAGTAATAGAACTCTAATGAGCACTGTAAGAACGACCAGTTCTTAGTGACATCTTTATTGACGTCTTATGTCCAAAAACGTACGTCAAACTCGGCACCTTTCAGGTATAAATAATACCAACGTTGCCTTAAGCAAACACAGCGATGGTGGTGAATACAGGAGCAGAACAGCTGTCCCTTGCAGAGCCCAACAGGTGCGAGAAGCCCACGGACGCTGCCCCTCCTCCTTGACGTGCTGAGGAAGACGCTGTCTTTTCTCCTGCCGAGAAATCCAGCTCCGCCGTTTCCAGCCTACCCTTGCGGGTAACTGGAATATCGAGTCCTGAGAGGAGATACCAGACCTCCAACATTCTATTCCAGCGGTACGGTGCTGACTAAACCCTTAGAGAGAATTCTTGAAGCAAACCCTTGGCAAAACCAACTTAACTTAAACTGGCTACTTACTCCCTCCCAAGTATTAGGCTTAGGTCAGGTACACTGGGGTAGCCGTAGTTAGAAACAGCAGTTGAGTACTTTAGCCAAATGTATATATGAATGTATATATTTTACAAATTTTAACTATCATATGGCTAAGAAACCATATCAATGCTTTTACAGTATTATTTCGCAATACTCCTTTTACTGTACGCACTTTTTATAATAACAAGTCTTGCAATTGTGGCAATTCATTTCTCTTGCATGAGAAGAGACTGTTCAATAAATAATACCGTTTTATTGAAAACGCCCGTCTCTCTATTCTCCGCATCCAGGTGAAAGTAATTTTGCACAACTGACTGAGTGAAATAGCTGTCTATTGTTTCACACGACTCTAGAGATTGACTCTTATTCTGAGGAGCAAAGTTGTCATGTTAATGTGGTTGTTGGAAAACTGAATCCCTTCTTGTCTGAGCCAGGGAAGCTGATCACTTCCTATTCAGTCAAGAAAGTTTCCAGTGACCTCTGAGCTAGCTGGTACAAACCCAATTAAGTCTAACATAGTCAGTAGAGACCTGGAAGACCGCACTTCTACGTCTACACTGCTGTTTATGTTATTCCAATGCGCAGGGCCTATAGGGAAAATAGGAACTACACTACATGGCGCCCAACATTTGGTAAGGCGATAAAACTAATGCAAGACGTTAGAGTAACTCAGTTGTGCATTTTTTCACACAGACCCTTTCTCCCGTAAATACTCCAATAGACATCTGGAGTGGGTGAAAGGTTAAAATCCGCCCGAACTTAGTAGGAAGAGATTCCTATGTAGAGTTTCTGGTTTATTCAACGTTGAAGGATACAGTGTTCCAAAATATTGTGCACCTAATCTTTGTCTCCTTGAAGACCTACTCTGCAGAAACTTTCATTTATACATTGTCAGTAGAAAATAACAGGACCGCTGATACCTCAGTAAATGCGACTCAGCGTGAATCCGATGAAACAGGGATTTACCCCCCGGATGCAAATATCATCCCAGTGAACTTAAAAAAAACTATAACGTTAAATCTTATAGAAAACGGACTGACCTCACGAGGTGGTACCGTCGTCTTCGTGATAGAGGCACATGAATATCGGCAGACAGAGGTATTCTATTCTTGGATAAAATTTCCAGCGGCAAACGCTACAACACACGAGTTCCACTATTACAAAATAGAGGAACCACCAGATGAGTACGCTCCTTTCGAGGAGATTGAAATCCCATTAAAATACCAAGAGCATCTGCTCTGGTTTAAAGGCTCCCTAAAACACAATGATCATATTACCAAGCTCGGTCCACTAGTTAGACCAGGAGCAACGTGGCCGGTTCTAGCCAGCTACACACCACATCCGGACATTGATAAAATGTCAAAAGAAGAGCTGTTAGCACAGCTAAAAACATTAATTAAAATACATAGACAATTAGTCCAATATGTAATGCGGACTGCAACAGTCCAAACAGCTGTTAATGTCCCACAGCTGCCCCTCATCAGGGGAACACAAATAAAATTACACCACAGAACATACAATCATGTCTTGGTAAAACACCCATAAAACGGGAACAAATTCCTTTCTGGTTAGCACAGAAAATTACTCAAATAGAGGCAGTATTTCCGAATACTACCCCTATTGAGAAACACAGAATTCTGACCATCTGCCTTCCAATGGGGGTCGCACCACACGTGGAGGAGTGTGACACTTGGGGTACAGTCTTTGCTTCCATTTACACAAAAACACATGGTGTTCCGTCAATGGCGGTAATACCAGATGTGCTAAAACAGATTCAGAATGAATACGGTCCAGAACCTGCTTTAACTCTTGGTATGAAATTACTGAAAGACTTCAAGCAGGTCTCGGCTATATTACTAGCCAATATAAAAGGAGAAGCAGCATCTGTGGCGATCCGCCAGAAATTGAAGGAAACAGATATAACAGATCAACCAATTGAGCTTGCCAGAATTATAGAAAAATGCTATGAAGAATTAGGTAGAGACAGCTTGAGTGGGAAACCAGTAAAACCCCAACTACTTGAAAATCCTGAAAAATTATTTATTAAAAATAATCAAAATACTGCAAAGAGAAACTGGGATGGAAATAAACAGTCCACTCCCAAGGAAAAAGTTTTCCAGTCCAGAGGAAGGTCTCCTCGACGGAGGGAAAGAACTCCGACTCGAGAACACCAGTCTCCCCAGAGGGAGCACTCTGAGAAAAGATATAACCTTAGAAATAGGGATAACTTGAAAAAGCCTGATAGATATCAAAGTATTGATACACGTCCCTCTCCATGTTTTTCGCAGAAATCGGAAAGAAGAGGACGGTCAGACCCAGGAGAGCACACCAAGTCCAAAGACAAGGAACCTGCTCAAAGTAAAAAATTACAATTTCCAAAGAAGAAGGTAGCCAGTATTAGAGTAATCGAACATGCCGAGAATACTGAGGACACAGCTGAAAAACGGGGAGTGGGCACAGACGATGCTAGACAGTGCAGCAGAAATCACCATAGCTCGCAAGATCCTGATGAGTCATCTGGAGACAGTGGACACGATGAATACATTCAAGTAGAAACTGCTGACACCAGAGTTAGCGAGCCCCATAAGATATACGAAATAACACTGCGTATAGAGGGAGATAAGACTAGAAAAATAAGGGGTCTATTTTGGGATAACCTCTCAAATGACTATGACATCCTGTTAGCTGAGAAAGATTGGCCCCCAGAGTTTGTCAGGGAGTGCCCTCGTGGCGAAGAAATGATTATGCCTGCCTTCTCGAATCACATTCCGATTCACACTAAATATATATATGCAAGGAAATTGGCAGTAGCCCAGTCACCAGCATTATATAAAAAATCATGTAGGATGGAATGAGGACTCTCCTCCTCACAAAATCCAGTTAAAATGTCAACTGACTGCACAAAGGCAGTACCCAGTCAAGCAAGAAGCTAAAAAACAAGTCAGGGAGATTTTAGATCCACTTGAATACCAGGGGGTGATTGAAACATGCACCTCTCAAATGAACAATCCTTTGTTTCCTGTCTCCAAACCAGACGATTCATATCGTCTAGTCTTGGACTACAGACACCTAAACTCATGTTGCAAAACATTTGCAGTACAAAATTTGCATAGTGCTGCACTAATGAATAACCTAGTTCGCAAAAAATATAAAACGACATTAGACATATCTAATGGTTTCGTTTGTCAAAATATTGCACCAGAAAGCAGGTACTTGACCGCTTTCTCAATAATGGGGTCACAGAAATTTTCTGTAGGCTCCCACAGGGGTTCAAGAATAGCCCAGGATTATTTTCAGCCAGAGTAACAGAGTTACTACAAATGTATGATGATGAGGCAGTATCTTATGTCGATGACATCTATCTCACAGACGACGACTTGGAGACTCACTTGAAAAGGGTGAACACCATAATACTTGGTTTCGCAGCAGAGGGTTACAAATTCAACTTTAAAAAGTCTCGAATTACCCATCTGACAGTACTATTTTTAGGGTACGAATTATCAAGTGAAGGAAAAAGCCTGGCGGACAACTTCTTAGAAAAATGCGCTGTACTCCAAGCACCAAAAACGCTGAAGAACTTACAATCGATTCTAGACTTCCTGAATTTCGGAAGAACTTACATTCTAAATTATGCGGAGAGAGTTAAACCTCTCTACGAACTAATTAAACCTGATTTTAAACCAATCAACTGGACTCAAAAACACACAGAAATTTTGAGATCACTGCAAACAGACATGTTAGCAAAAACAAAATTAGATACACGTGACAATACAATCGACCTTGTAATCCGAGTCATCCCAGGAAGATGTGGATTCACATACCTGACCTCTAATGAGGGAGAAACGGTACCAATAGCTTACAAATCTCATTTGTACACACAAGCAGAAAAAACATTCAGTCTCACAGAAAATACTGTGAAAGCAGTGCAAACTGCTATAGCAAAAGAACGAGAACTAGCACATGGCAAAAGGATCATTGTTCTCACAGCGGAATCCGCCTTCGAGGCGCTATTCAGCCCAGTAAACCTGCCTACAGTAGCACTGGATCCGAAATGGATACAGTGGGAAAATTCTCTTGCCGCAGAAGACGTGAAATACTATTTCGCTCGCACATGAAAAAACTGAATGATTTAAATTATGAAAAAGAATATCCTCTGCCAATCGAAATTCACCCTGTAGAACAGTACTCCTGTATAATCTATACAGACAGATTTGTACAACATTACAATGTAGAAAATAAATCCTACGATGCAGCCTGTGCGATTGTTAAAGGTCGCTGGCTCTGCGGTAAATTCAGACCGAAAATAACAAAAACTAAATCACTGAGAAAATGTTCGGCTCAGCGAGCTGAAATCAGATCTTCAAAGATGGCGCTTGAAAATGCGGAACGTGAATTCCCGACACTAATCGTGTGCGATTCGCATTTTTGCGTCAACTCCTACAATAATGATTTGCAGAGCTGGATTCAAAATGATTACAAGGATTACACAGGTGCCACAATCAAGCATAAAATGCTTTGGAAGCAAGTAGTTCTTTTACAGAAAGAACTAAAAAAGACTCACGTGATACACACTCTGAGTCATCAACGTGATGGCGTTCACGTTGCAGGGAATTCATTGGCTAGAACAGCCATAGCGGAAGCAACTAAACCGGCTTCCGTAGCCACAAAAAAGCGTTCAGAAAAATACATAGACACGGGGAAACGATGCTGGCGGTAAAAACGTCTTCAAAAGACAACTGTGCAGCACTACCCGTGAACTATCCACTTAATTTTACATACGTAATTGATGCAAACTTCGTTCCTTTTGCTCGAATCCCTGGAGTGGGGGATAGGGTAATTCCACACATGAACCAGAGAATCTTTTTAATAGCAGACGCACACATGGGATTGGGTCCAAGGCACAAAAAAATCAAAGAATCTCTGACAGAATTACAATCAGAGTACTGGTGGCCGGAGATGAGCCTGCACCACTATAAATATGTAAAGAACTGTCCCGACTGTGACAGAGATCGCAGCAGCGAGTCAAGCGGAGTAATGCCATGGCCTGGTATGTAGGTAGCGTAATGCTGTCTATATGCAATCCAGCGTCCTATTAAATATTTAAGACTACATTCACTTTAAAAATGTGGCCCCAGCGCTCGGCTGATGCCAAAACTGTTATAAAAGATCTGCGAGTCTTTATCGGCACATACGCAATTGCCATGTTCCATTCTGACCAGGGTCCTGCTTTCAGCTCTCGAGCTTATAAGGAGGCCATGGCCAGTATGGGAATTGGGTTGGGATTCTCTTGTCCATTTCACCCTGAGGGGAACAGTGTAGTGGAAAGAAAAAACCGAGACATAAAGCAATCTATAACAGCGAGGGTATTAGGTTCGGGTGATGGGTGGGTCAAACATTTAATAAGTGTCCAACGTAGTCTTAACAACCTACCAAGAAGTTCTCTAAAAGGTTTCTGCCCGTACAAACTATTGTTCGGAACTAGACTGCATATTCAGGATCTTGATAGTCAGGCTTCAGTGGTAAAAGATAAAAATAAAGACTTTGACATCAAAGATCGTTTGGCTGTTTTACAGGACTTGAATGAAACAAGAAAATCCTTAAGCAACATAAAATTAAAGCAACAGCCAACTACCACTGAAGACACACCACCTGTCCCAGCAAGACCTGTCTGGATTCCAAAGATTGGGGATCTGATCAGAGAAAAAAATAGCGGTGAAGAAGGAATTTGGGCCTTCTTACAGAAAAGCAGTACCTGTCTTAGCAATCAACGGAACAAGATCAGTAGTACTACCGCCCCTTGCTGGTAAAAAGGAGAACAGAGTTGTATCAATCGACCTGGTAAAACCACAAGCATGTGGCCTATAATCAACAGTAGTCCAAGTGGACTCCCAAGAAATAACAGAATACCCAAATTTGCAACAATCCAAGAGGTTCAAACTGAAAGACTAATCACATTTGATAAATCTGCAGTACACAGAGAAGGACTATGCAATAATGCCATGGAACTCGTGCCTCTTGAAACACAGATTGAAACAGTTCGTCATGAAACACCAGTCTACAATGATGTGGCATCAGAATGTGCTAATGAAAAGCAATTGGAGAAAACAATTCCAACAATTGACAGAACTGCCTCTGGCTACTTCATCAACTTCGATAACTTTTTGGAAGATCAAAGCGACGGTGAAGTAACGCCAGATACAAAGACTTTTAAAGAAAAAGCAACAGAACTCTTTCATCAAATCAAAGAAACCTATCTTATTTCTCCTTGGTTAGAATTTTGGTTTGGGTTAGGTGTATTTTTCCTCCTGCTTTGGCTCATCATGGTACTTTGTTTGGGAAAATTCATTGAGGGAAAATACAGTTCAATGGACACAGCAAGTCAGAACATCAACTTAGTTCTAAAACCACACAAATCATCCCACGTGAAGAAAAGAGGACTATCATCAGTAAATGTCACAGCCATTCCAATACCCGGCGGGGTAGTGTGGGACAAGACTGACTATGAAATATATGGCCCTGTGGAAATCTTGAAATATCCTCACCAGTTCAAGGTCTCATTAAGTGACTTTGTAAAACCAAGTACATTCGCTGATGATTGGGATTTTGAAAGTATAAATAATATTATGTCTGATTTAGTGCTGTCAGCAAAATTTACAGAACATGATTATTTACAAGGTTCATCTAGTTATGAACAAATGTACTGTTTCTCACATTACGGAGACCATTACTTACATAAATCTGCTCAACCTAGAAATGTTTTTAAATATAACCAATGGGAACATTGTGCTACACCACCTAAAAGCAGTTCAAAAACTTTTTATGAGAAATTCCAATACTTCTCAGGGTTTAACACAAGCAATGCTGAAACATTTTATTATAAACTGTTGGATAAAACCGGGAAGAAAACAATGCTGACAAACACTAAATTGATATATTCAGAAGCATTTTATGAAAAAATGATGACATTTGGTTTTGATTTCTGGAAAAACAACATTGAAACAAAAACCATCTGGGGTACAAAAGATTGGCAGGTACAAGGCCTAGAAGCATTATTTCGAGCCTGCATGATCCCAGAACAAATAATGTTCTTAAATGACACAATACACCAAACAACCTGTCTTGGCCTAGCTAAGATAAAAGACCTTAATAAACCGTCTATTCCAAAGCCAATACCTGATAAAGCAACCACAGATATTGAAATAGACGTATCAAAAATTTTACATCTAAACAGAACACATCCTGATTGATAAAAATGGTTAATCTGGCCTACTGACACAAATAACTGTCAAGATGGATTCCTGAACAAAACACAGGGGTTAACAATGACCAGACCAGACCCTACATACTCCCAGAGACAACATCCAGGGATAGTAACAACATACAGTATAGGGAAACTCTGCCTCGAATGACTAGAAACATCCACACTGGGAGAAATTAAGCAACACTTCTCTTTACTTAAAGATGGTGCTGACTTGCGTGATTTCATTATGGGACCATGCAAACAGCGTCAAAAACATTTCATAGCGGCCAGCATATATGCGGCATACAACGAGGCTTGGAAAGAAACTCGAATTGAAACAGCTGAAAAAATACGAGAAATTGATCGTATTAATTTGGAAAAATCACTTTCTGTTGTGGACAATGGGTTAATGACTCTGTCCTCCAGAATATATTCACTGGACAGTATTGTATCATCTGCCATCGATATAATAGACAAAGACTTGCTAATGTTACAACATGGCCAGTCCCAATTACGTTCTATTGTACAGCTAGGCTGGATGCTGCAAAATCTTCGTTCAGGCTATGTGCCATGGCGTTTAATCAACACAACGTCATTGTTTTTCATCTTTAACCTTACTGATAAACAAATCAGCTTGGCACAGAAAGGAGCAGACTATACAATCCTGAGCATCGAAAAACTTGAGAGATTACCATTGACCATGTCAGAAAGACCTGTCATTGAAAGGATAATACACGGGATTATCACAATTCCGATAACAACTTTCCGCTTTAAAAATAGCCTTGAGTATATACCGACTGGCCAGTATGAACAGTTGGGTAAAGGGTACATTAACCACATGGCTGCTGGGCGTTTTCCCCCCCTGTGCTGGAAAATGCCATTTTAGTGGCACCATGACGAGCTCAGCTCGTCATCAGCACACGACACCTTTTGGTGATGACGAGCTGAGCTCGTCATCAGCATCGAAAGGGTTAAGTCATCATGGAAATTACCATATACACACACATGCTACAGTGACTACAACAAAAATGTATTTCTTAGTGGTGAAAATTGCAAACATTCACTAAGCGGTATACTTTTGTGCCAGGGTATTAATTTACATAGGGCCTCTGAAGGGACTTTAAACAACCTTTCATGCCACCAGCACGTCACACCTGCAACGGAGACAGAGCCTTTCTTTAAGCAACTTTCTAACGGAAGTTACATTCTAATAACGGATCACAGCTGTTGTGGCTTGATGCCAGGGAAAGCATATCTCGTAAGCGTAACTTCCATGGTCACTTGCTGTATGCAAGCATTGTTTCCAAACGGCCCTGGAGATTCCGAGACGCCGATTTGGCCTCCTTTGAATGTCTCTTCTATACAAATTGATACTTTAAGCAGAATGAAGTCTGTGCTATTACAGACAACAGTGCACATCACGTCATCAAAAGAGACGTATGATCTCCAAGTTGCAAGGACAACATCGGAGCTACATGACCGTTTATCAACAAATTGCCCCGTGCATTTCACAGAAATGCTTAGCCAAATTCTAAATATGTCGGATGCCGTAGGTATCTCAAACGTAATTAAGACAATTTTTTAGGGACTGTTACTACCATTCAAAGCTATTCTGGGCATTATTCCCAATTTTGTCCATTCAGTCTTTGGCGGCATACCCCTAACTTTGGGACTTGTAGCAGGCATTTAATTTTTGACCCTCCTGCTCCGATATGGCAAGCGAAAACACAGACATGACTCCGGCAAGGATGGAAGAAACGATCCTAGCAGTACGGTACCGGGACCGCATAACTAGAGTCCTTGGATTGGCCCGGCTGAGAGATCTGAACATGACCTGGTTTCTTTCATTCAGACCTATATTGCAGACCTGCATCTTACCTGTGCTTTGATGTATGCTATGCGGAGAAGAATGTGTTAGACACCTGTCTTGCACTACCATCAGCAGTACCAATGGATATCGATACTTTGCTAAGTCCTGTAACGGCTCACGCATCGTGTTGTCCCCAGCGGCTACCAATCCTGATGACTGCATTCGTTGAGACTCCTGCGCTACGACGAGGTGGCGGCAGTGAAGCGGTAAATGAAAGCAACATCACCCAGGTATGGCCTTCTGTGAGCATTGCTGATCCAAACATCGATGATAGCAATCATTCTCACAACTGCCAGGTTACTGCACTATCGAACCTTGTCGAACTGTCACCTGAATATGTAGAGCTATTCTTTAAGAGCCTGTCTGATATGATGTTCTCCCCTGAACAGCAACAATGATTTTTGGAAAAAACATTCCGGCGCACAGCGTTCCCATGAACTCTGAATTTGGCCTTCAGTTTTGATCAACAAAAACTACTGAAAAGGGTTTGGAACTCTATTCCCCCGTTCACCATGAAAGAAAAATTTTGAATCAGACAATTTTTCAAAATATTTACCTTTTTCTGGCACAAATACTTTTGCTTAAAGTAGAACTATTCATAAAGAACAGAACTTCTATTTTTAGTAAATCTAGAGACATTATATTACCACGGCCTCTAGCACATTTTTTACAGCAATTGTATTTATATGTGATGAAATAGTCTCGCCCTTCTTTCTGTATTTAGAGACTTTTCATGTGTAATTTTCCGCGAAATCGTTCAAACTGATTACATATGCAATAATTATTGAATGATTACTATGCTTAAAAACGTACAGTACCTATATTATCATGTATTTCAACTACGCCATTTCAAATGCAATATGTATTTTGGGGTGGGTAGGAATACACGCGCATCCTATTGCTTTAGTTTTTAGTAATTTGATGGACATAAATTCGTGGAGTGGGTGTTGTGTTCTATCTAGGACCCCGATCAATATTGTGACCTCATGCCCCTATACGGCTATAATCAATTAATATCCCTATAATGGCATAAACGATCAGAGCCATATTTCAGTAACTAGTCTCTGCAGCTCATTACAGTACATGACACAGCGGAAGCCACTTCCTTAGATTCCTAGATGACACACAGAGTTCTTTCAACAGATAAAACCCCCAGCAACCTGGGAAAGCCCCGCTTGCTATGTTTTGATTAGTAATAGAACTCTAATGAGCACTGTAAGAACAACCAGTTCTTAGTGACATCTTTATTGACGTCTTATGTCCAAAAACTTACGTCAAACTCGGCACCTTTCAGGTATAAATAATACCAACGTTGCCTTAAGCAAACACAGCGATGATGGTGAATACAGGAGCAGAACAGCTGTCCCTTGCAGAGCCCAACAGATGCGAGAAGCCCACGGACGCTGCCCCTCCTCCTCCTTGACGCGCTGAGGAAGACGCTGTCTTTTCTCCTGCCAAGAAAATCCAGCTCCGGCGTTTCCAGCCTACCCTTGCGGGTAACTGGACTATCGAGTCCTGAGAGGAGATACCAGACCTCCAACATTCTATTCCAGAGGTACGGTGCTGACTAAACCCTTAGGAAGAATTCTTGAAGCAAACCCTTGGCAAAACCAACTTAACTTAAACTGGCTACTTACTCCCTCCCGAATATTAGGCTTAGGTCAGGTACACTGGGGTAGCCGTAGTTAGAAATACCAGTTGAGGACGTTAGCCAAATGTATATATGAATGTATATATTTTACTCATTTTAACTATCATATGGCTAAGAAACCATATCAATGCTTTTACAGTATTATTTCACAATACTCATTTTACTGTACGCACTTTTTATAATAACAAGTCTTGCAATTGTGGCAATTCATTTCTCTTGTATGAGAAGAAAGACTGTTCAATAAATAATACCGTTTTATTGAAAACGCCCGTCTCTCTATTCTCCGCATCCAGGTGAAAGTAATTTTGCACAACTGACTGAGTGAAATAGCTGTCTATTGTTTCACACGACTCTAGAGATTGACTCTTATTCTGAGGAGCAAAGTTGTCATGTTAATGCGGTTGTTGGAAAACTGAATCCCTTCTTGTCTGAGCCAGGGAATCTGATCACTTCCTATTCAGTCAAGAAAGTTTCCAGTGACCTCTGAGCTAGATGGTACAAACCCAATTAAGTCTAACATACTCAGTAGAGACCTGGAAGACCGCACTTCTACGTCTACACTGCTGTTTATGTTATTCCAATGCGCAGGGCCTATAGGGAAAATAGGAACTACACTACAAGACAGACTGAAGGCACAAAGGGCCTAGGGCAGAAAGAAATGCCACCTTTCTAAAAGTTGCATTTCTAAAATTGTAATGACAAATTTGACTCTGCCATTAAAGCGGGTTTATCATTACAATTTCATAGGTACCAAACATGCTATATCTACCTGCTCCTAATTAGGAGTTACAGCTTATTAAATGTAATAAGGAATCCCCAAAGGTATCCTGTGGGAGTGGTAGGCCTCACAGTAATCAAAAGTAAATTTAGGAGTTTTTGACTACCATGACATGTAAAAGACTGTGTCCAACCTTTTTATTACATAGCACTCTGCCCTATGGGCTACCTAGGTCCTACTGTAGGGGTGACTTGTATGTAACAAAACATGAGTTTAAGGCTTGGCCAGGGGTTTTAAATGCCTAGTCTACATGGCAGTTTAGAACTGCATTTAGGCTGCGGTTTGGGACATGTTTTGAAGTGCCACTTGAGTAGGTGACACAAAAAGGACCAGACACACTGGTAGCATTTAATTCACAGACCCTGGGTATATGGTATACTGCTCTACCAGGGACTTATAAGTAAATTAAATGTCAATTAGGTATATGCCAATCGAACCATGTTTAGGGGAGTGAGCACAAGCACTGGTTAGCAGTGGTAAAGTGAGCAGAACCCCAAGACCAACAAAAACAAATGTCAGCAAAAAAGGGAGGCAAATAAGCAAAACGTTTGAGGGAAGACCACCCTAAGGCCGAAATGTTTAGAATTACCTAGTTTGAAGTCTTATATTTATCACCACATCCATCAACCTAAATGAAAGCTGCCCAATGGACTCCTAAAATAGGGGACCTCGCAATTATCATTTTGAAGCCGACATCACTGGTCAAATGAGATATGTTGCAAAGTTGTGAATAACATATAAAGTGTGGTGTATGTACGCGCAGAACATGTTAAGATGAATATTAAATAATTAGAGCCTGAAAAAAGTAGAGCAGAACTTTAGGAAGGGGAATGTTGGTTCCCCACTAAATATGACCTCCGTATTCTTATAGTCTCGACTTTTACTTCCTACCGTTTGGGAAATGACTCCATTTAGGTTGAATTGACAATGTAGGCATTAGAATGTATGGCTGCTGTGCGTGGGAGGTGGAAACTGTGCGTTTCAAGTTCATCTTCTAAAAGATCTTGTTCTTTGAGCACACTCGGTTCTTCTAACTTTCATACTTCATAATTACTGTTTGTAAAATTTGATGGCTAGCAAATGATAGATGTAACGTTTATCTTTCTTCTATCTTTGCAGATGCACTCATTTCTGCCATACACTCTGACATTGAAGAGGCCAAGAAACAACTTGATTTGCCAGAATTCACAAAACTCAAAGACCAGTTCTTCAACAACACTGGAAACAATATAATGAATGGTCATTGACAAGCCTTTCCTACAGCCTTTTTCATATCCTAATTTGTCATCATGTGGATATTTTTGTTTTGAGAATCAATTGCTGCAGCCACTATAAATGTTATATTTCAGTATATATTCTGTACCATATTACTTCATCGACAAGTATTGCACTAGAGTTAGGAAGCAATGCATTGAAAACTGATGTCCGCTTTGTCCAGTGCACCAAGTTTTCTCATACTTTCTACTCCTTAACTTCATTTGAAGAATACCAGTTTGGAAGTTCCATAATATTTTTTTTACAGAAAATGTAAGACGTGATGAGAAGAATGTAGGCTTATTTATTGTAAGTTTAGCTGCAGGAAACGTTTGTAACTTTAAGAAATGCGTCACAAAAATATGACTTGATCTCTAATGGATTGTAGGTGTTACAGGCAAAAATGGTGGCAATACAGTTTATTAAAATTGTTATTACATTTATACAAATATATTTTAGATGGCAGTCTTGACCATTTATTAAGCACTGTGTTAAGTACACACTGCTTCTAAAATGCACAATATTTTTCGCTTCATTTCGTGAACCCAACTAAAGTAAATTTTGTCGACTGGGCACGCCTCCTCTTCCCCTGCACTTATGCAATGAAAGCAGTAAAATTAAACTATCCTAAAAAAACGTTCGTATGGCTCTTCAGCTACCTCAGTCTGTAGCCATTGTCCGTTCCTTATATACGACTATATTTTGCGGCATGTTGACAAGGTTTACTCTTATTAATGTGACGGCACACATACACATTAGAATGAGAAAACTCACTGAGCCTGTACAATGTAAACACCAATGCTTGGAGATAGCTCTTGGTCCTGTTTTTTAGTAAGCCTTATTTTATCCTGGCTTCCACTGACCTCTATGATTGTAATGGGAATATTTGATAATTACATCCATGGCATAAAATTAAGTGTGGTGTGGGGGCGTGCGATTTGTGAAGCTTTGGTGATTGTAATGTGATGAAACAATTAATAACATCTCTTTACATACTTTTCAAAACAAGCCAACTATTTAGGCCAGCTAGCTAGATGTTCAGATTTTTTTGATGCCAAGTTATTCCACACGTTTCTTCTCCATAAGAGATGACCCTTTATCGGGAGACCATTATTATTGGCTTTAAAGTTTTGTAACTGGATCTCCAAGGCAGTTCCGTGCTTTTTGTACACTTCCAAAGCAAATCTCTTGTCTTAGTGCCCCCATGTTGCGTATTTATTTTCCTACATCTCATTCCTATAATGATTCTCCTTCTAGACACAGAGTGCCTTGCATTACTAACTGCAGTTAACCACAAGTTGTACCTTCATTTCTCTCTTTTTTAGGAGAGCATTTAAGGTCAGTTTTGCGGGATACCTGAAGTGCAATTGAGCGTTTTTGTTTCTGGTCCCTTTTTGTACTATCTCTTTGTGCTGATCTCGCTGTAAAATTGTCACCTGTCGCCACACAACCCCTAGCATCTTGTTTTCTTACAATGTCAGCTGTCTTGCAGCTTTCTTTAAGAGTCAAAATGTTTCACAAAATACCAACTTAAATATTTGCTGTAATTCTACCTGGGCTGTGGTTTGAGCATCACTGTGGTAGTCAAATGGTATACTGCATGAATTTTCAAAAATAAGTAATGGGAACCTTGAAATGTTCGGCTGAACAGTGGGATACGATTGCCCGCTAGGGTCATGGTCATAATGTTGAAAATGAAGGTTGCAGTGTTGCAACAAAATCCAAGTTGGGTAATCAACCAAATGTGATGGCAGAAGTTAAGTTTGTGAAATGTTTACTTGCATACATTCCGGGTTCTAAGCCTAGCACCTTTGTTTTGCAGTGTAGACTTAACATTGCAGTATTTTCAATGCTTAGGGGGCATCTACTCTTTGTAATGTATTCATAAATACATTTGTCAGTTAACTAACGGGGTACCAGGATTAATCCACCTTTCGGTTCACCTGTGTTTGGCCAATTGTCTCAGTTTTTCTGATGAACGCGATTTTCTCATTTTGTTCTTTGTGTTTACCAGTTCAGCTAGTTTACATTGCCATATTATGTTTTGTAGGTGAATGGTAAATAAAGCATTTGCAGCACTTCACCGACATGCTGACTCTATTCCAACATGAAAATCTTAACTGTAGGATATTGTCTCAGTGTCTACTAGGATCCCTCTAATAGGAATTACTACTTACAGCACCTGCATTGGCACTTGCAAGCCAGCAGTCTGGTCAGGGGGACCCTAGAGCAGTGATGCAGAGCAGATTAAGACAGTCAACCAAAGCGAAAACCCTTGTTTCTTTGGACATGTAAGCGTTGCAACATATGATAGACTAGACTAAATATTCTGTTGTCTATGAAAATGGACAAGCTATTGGTTTATATTTTTTTTAGGCCTGATCTTCAGGCTTGGTAGCCTGCTGTGGCCTCCAGTAATAAATATGCGCCTGTCGCACTGCTAATGCAGTGGTTGTTGTGGAAGCCTAACTTACTCATTTTTATTTAACAACCTGCATTGTGAGTTCCAAACAGGCCTCACTCAGATAACCCATGCTTACACAAGTCTGCCTGCAGGTACGGCCAACAGTAGATCTGCAGAAATAATTCGGAATTTTAAACAGAGGACCAGCACTTCCCCCCTGAAGAATTGAGGCAAGGTTATCAATTTCACAACACTTGACTGCTGTAGTCTCTTGACTCAAAGTGAAATGAATCTTGTACTGATGTTACTATTGTGCTTAAGTCATGACGGACTCACTTATGAGGCTGGAGAAAAGCATAACCATAGTTGTGGATCACGATCTAAATTTCACTTTAGGGAATCTGTTAACTGGATCTACTGTTCTAGATTAGAAAGTTTAAACCCTTGATGTTGGTTTGATCTGGAACTGTTTTGTGGCAGATCACAACTGTCACGGAAACCACCAATTTGCAGATCATGCTGTTAAGGAGGGACCTCCCGTCAACTATACAAACACTTGATCACTGTCATGATATAGCTTATATAGCCCTGATATGACTGGTGGAATACGGTATGTTCAGTGCACCCACCGAGATGCAAAAACTATGAAGGACCGAAAGTGAGGAAGCCAGATTATGCCTGGACACATAGTAATCAGATCTCTCCATCCCAGTTTTGAACAAGTACTAATGGCTACAAGTGGGAAAATAAATATTTAAATTTTTGTGCCATCTGCAGACCCTGTGTAGAAATATGCCAAGCACACTGTGGAAGCTAATTCCCCAGGTCCAGCCTTTGTTGGGCATTACTTAATTAGTTGTTATTCCAAGTTCAGTCTCGATTATGTCCGTGCTCAGATCTTGACTCTAGAACACCTTAAATCCATCATTCAGCCTTCTTTCAAGAATGCCCCGAATACACAGGTGCGCAAGAATGTTTTTTTTGTCTACTATCTTACCACTGCTGGTGTTACTTTTAAGTAGACAGTACCCCCAATAACCTCTGTACAGATTTTTGGAAGTTGTCTTGGCCAAGACGAGAGGCTTCAAACCTCCTGCTAGAGTGGTCTGTGTTACTCACTCTAACCAGAGATGATCAAATGTTTTACACCAGTAGCTTCTTAGGTGCTGTGAAGTAGCTGCAACAATGCATATCTTCATAGCACAGATAACAATAATTCAAAATATAAATGATGGTCATTAACTACCTGTATGCACAAGAACTGTGTCCTCGTCTTTGTTGCAATTTATTTATTTTGACTCTCGTAGGAGGACAGATACTTTATGGATTAATGTGTCAGTGGCAACGTGTTCTGGATATTTATGTCAAACGTGTCATCATTAGTTTACCTTTTCTTTTTGTCCTGTGTATGGGAGTATTACACACATTGTCATTTATTGATATTGCTCAATACATTTTTGACTCTAGATGATTTAAATATGTTATCTGAAAGTGGATACAAATTGTCTTGCATTACCTAACAAATTTGGTCTGGAAATTCCTAGGTTCTGAATTTAGAATATGGATCTTAAGAGTGTAACGGAATGTTTTTTTTCTACGTGGAAACATAATTTCCTCCTGCGGAAATTAAAAGAATCACCAAAAATGTGTTAATCTATGCAATTCATAGACAGGAGTCCGTGATACATATATTTATACATTTATCTGAATCATGCCAACAAGGAAGGAAGGAGGTCTGTATTTGTTTCTGTATTCGGTTTCGGTGCGCGCACACTGCTCTAGTAAATTAGAAACATAAATGGGAACTTGACGTCCACCCTTCAAATCTCTGATGAATGAGAAAAATTCACCTCAAAAGACAAAGTCGAGCCTCTGGGTCAACTCCACATCCTGTGATTCTGGGCAAATCACTTAATCTCCCCACGCCTACAAAAAATATTAATGTGTTCTTGTGTAACGTAACTGGTGCTCATGTAAAGCTCTCCAATACCTTCAGGTCAAGTTTGCGATATATCGAAAATAAATAAATAAAAAAGAAAGTCAGTACTTAATTTGTGCCCATGGTTACAGCTGCTCGGCAATAGCACCTATTTCGTTACACCGGCACATATTTATGGCAGTGCGCCATTTAGTGGCTGTCAGTCTATTAAAAAAAAACACTTTAGCAAAGTGTTTAACAATTCAATATACAACTAAAGAAAATTATAATATTAGATCTGGCCATTCTTAAGGATTTGGGTCAACTAGTACAGCATTTGATGGAATGAAGTGGTAAGAATGTGTTCTTGTTACTTGTATTTTTTTAGCACTGGAGAGACCTGTGCGGCGACAGGCAGCAGTGGCCTCCTGCAAAATATCTTGGGCCCTCACAAATTAAGTGCTGCTTGGCATTCTCAGGAGGTCACTATCAGTGTTCTTGAATCACTTTGGGGAAATACCCTGAAGGCATTTGCAATCTGTAGTACTGTACAGTGATGCGATTATGTTGACAGTGTTTCTATTACAAAACATAGCAAAATAGATTTATCAGTTTTTCTTGGGGTGTGGGCCAATATATTTTTCTTGTGGGAGGTGGAAAGCAAAAGCATATTTTTTCCTTCCTAGAAACATTGCCGCGGTCAATTCTGCGGTTAAGTACTCATTTTAAATTGCCTTTTTTATAAAACATTCTACTTAACTGCCAAATGAACTAATGATGTCAAGTGGATTTTGTCTAGATTGCAAAATCAAATACCCTCTGAATCATTATCTATCCTAGCACCAGCATTTTAGAACTTGCTTCATACAACCCTTGCCCACCCATTTTGTTAAGCTCCATCCAATAGTCCATATTTCTTCTAATTTTAAAATGGTGGTGGACATACTTGCAGATTTTCAGCTGCCATAAGTTAAGCTTACATTCCTAAAGTGCTTTAGTGTACAGTGTTTCTTTAGGTCTGTAAAAAGTATGCGAATCAGACCCATTGTGATAGTTACGACAGAGAACATGATATTTTCACGACCTCCTTCTGTTACTAAACATTAGTTGAGCGCAAGAGGAGTGAGTTGGGGCACTTGCTGATGCACACCATTAACAGGTTTCAGTTGCAGTTTTAAAGATCGAGTCTCTGAATTGTGTTGAGTTGCACCCTTCTAGAAGTTCCAATTATTTCATGTGATCTCGAACTGCTACCTTCACCAGTTACATACCCTGCTGTAGCCATTGATGTCTCAATTACACCCAACCATTTTTGAGAGAACTTAAAAGCTGATTGCATGATGGTGATATTAAAGAATGTTGGGGGAGAGAAAGGTAATGTAGATGGAAATATTTTAATTAGTTGGCAGTACAAAGTACGTTATTTGAGGAGATATTTACTTTGTTGTTTAAAGTCTGAATCAAAATTTAGACTTTAACATTGAAAATTAGCTTTGTTGATTACTTCAACGCTCAACAAAGAAAATCACAATCCAGGTCACCCATACCTTATCCATTTCCTTGCAGTGCCTTAAATCAAGCTGTTAATAAAAGTTAATGTAATCACTTTTGTTGGTCCAAATGCAGGTCGTATGCTAAATGTGACTAAGGTATGGAAAATAACTTTCCCTTTCCTAATATACTGCTTCACAGCGGATAGTTTGGGTTTTGTATAAAATATTAGAAAATTGGAATGTTGGGAGCTCCATTGAACAGAATGGCGAGCTCCGGGCTTCTAATGGCCGGTAGAAGCCTGGAGCTCCAACATTCCAATGTTTGTTTAAAGCTGTTGCTGTAAACAATAGGCCTCACGGAGCCCAAGGGGATTTCAACCTTCTCGGCTCCATGAGGCCTTTGTTTTACAAAGTAGAACATTCTTCCTCCACTGGTCGGAATGTTCCAATAGCCTTAGAGCCCTCCGTATAGGGCTCTACCAGCCATTAAAGGCTTGCTCCCTTGTTAAAGGCCCTCGTCTTAGGCTCAGACCTTTAAAGCTGGTGTGGGCCTTTAATGGTCGGTAGAGCCCACTACGGAGGGCCCTAAGGCTATAGCAGAGCCCATATTTGCTGCTTCATTATGCAAGAAGGTATGCCATAATTAGATAATACATGGAAGCCTGCAATCCCTATATAAAAGCCATTCTCCAGTTTTCTTAGTGTAGTCAGTGTGACCTCTCTAGTCACCTGAAATGACGAAGCAGCTCAACTTTAATAAGTTATTACAGTTGACTTGTGACGCCATAATGTCTGCTGCCACAGCAAGCAGCCAAGGTGAACGGCAGGTCACAGAGCATAATTACAGCTTCAGTTTAGATAACAAAAACGAGAACCAATTTTTCATCCTTCTGATTTGTTTTCCTGAAACGAAGAGTGACTAGCAGAAAGGGGATAGTTATGGTAACTAGTTTATTTTGCGCATACTATAGGTCATTAGAGGAAAGATAGAATCTCTGCATGTTTCTACAGATCATGTGCTACACCATTTTTTTTGTCTGTTTCACAATTGATTGATTTTAATATATTTTTGCAACAAATTATTAACTGCATTTTGGTGTGTTTAATTTTACACTACAGATGCCATGTTTATTCTTCATGTATGTAACCAAAGATTTAAGGAGTTTATGTGAAGGGTGATGATGTGACCATGTTCTAATTGAAATAAAATACCTCCTGCTCTGTCAAAAAGATATTGGAAGTAACTTCGAGAATCCTTGACCTTATAATGTAACTCAGCCTTTTGCCTTGTTCCTCTATATGATCATGGTGACTTTCCTTTCCTTCTAATGTATGGCGTGTGGTACTTTGTTAAAGAATCCAAATCAGGTAGGCACTTTATCGTTCCATATTTTAGCGTTACCAAAACGTGTACATTGTTAATGTGCGCTACATCAGTCAAACGTGTTGTGTATTTTCTTCATCTGAGCGCGGCTTTGCTGTTGAAAAAAAGTACCACTTCCTGTAAAATGTAACCAAATGCAACCATAATGTAAACAAAACAAATAAGGCATTTCATTTGCAAATCACTTGTAATTGAAATTTGTGGAAAATTTGGAGACACTAGATGTGCATTTGTTTATTGAAGTTCGGCATCAGTCCCATCGTCTGGCTGCGTTAGTTCAATAAAAAAATCCTGAAATTATGTATAAATAAAAACTACGGAAAATTGCAAGTTAGCAGATGTTTGAGCCATATCTATCCATCTTGCTAATAAGATATTGATGTTTGCGTTGTCATAACATTTGGGTTATTTTTCAGGTTCACTTGCATAATCAAGTGTTACATCGCAGGACATTACAAAGACTAATAGTTTTTTACCCACCTATTATTTGTCATTTAAAAAAAGTTACTGTATATTAAATGATATCATACTAATCGGCTGATGTAAAACATTAGATTCAGTTTGTTTATAGGAGTGTGAGGTGGACGTTCATTTCCAAATCATTTTGGAAACAGACATGACAGAAGTATTACGTTTTATATTTATTGGAAATTCTTAATTGATCAGTTTGTTCTTATTCCTTGCCAAGTTGCACTTAAATCAAGCTGCTTGTACGTGTATGAATTTGTACTTGTAGTCATAAATTCTGGCACCAGTCTCTTTAACATATGCTGAGCTGAGCTACTAAGTGGTAGCCCATACTGCAAATGTTTACAAACACTGTCATTTTATATGTTGTGTACAGGAAAATAAACTATTTTCAAAATTCCGTTTTGTGGTTTTTTTTGTGTGTGTACTGGATGTTTATATAGTGCACAGCTGACATGGGTACAAGAGGCTTTTACACATATAAGAACAAGCTGCATTGAATGGAAAAGCAACATGTACTATTACCTGTAGCATGCAATCCAATGGAAAAAATGAGCGTGGAAACAGTTTAAGAAATGTGCTTTGCAAATATGGGTTTTACGGAGTTTTGAAAACCAGGTTTGCCTGATGCACCCCTAAAGTCTTGGGGGCGAGACAGGAGAAAGTTATCTTATGCTTATTAGCAGGATTTCTAGAATTGCCTTATCCCTCCTATAATTGAAGTAACCACAAGTGACATTTGTAAAGTAATAAGCTAGTTTCTGAAACCAGACCATGTATTCCTCCTTGAAAGTATTCAGGTCCTCGAGGAGGATCCATATATGGCCCTGCGGATGTGATCAGTTCCCCGTTAATGTGTGACAAGACAGATGCCTGTACAACAGTCATCCCTTGCAATCAGTGTTTTTTTGTTGTTGTTTTCTGCAGGAGGTGTTCCTGCCAGGGAACATATTTTAAATACAAACATAGTAAGAAAACCCTACCGATTTCAGAGATGGCTATTTTGGATGGTATCCCGAAAGGCTTAATATATTCAGTCTCTGCGTTAATCTGAGGTACAAGGAAGAAACTTGATCTACGGTAAATTTAAGTGTCGAAAGAGGTCTGGCATCCAAATCTTTAGGTTCTCCAGAAAGACCTTCAAGTAAATAATGATGCTATGGCATACAAATTTCATGGAGAGCCAAGACTCCTTGCATATTGGGCGAGTCCAATACCCTGGTGATCTACAGGAGCCCTTGGGGTTCCATATGGATATTAAAAAGTATGAGAGTATAGAACCGTGAGGATTGTGCTATGTTATATGGCATGATTTTGCGACCTTACCTTGTAATATGCTTCAAAACTGTCTTGTGTCCAGTAAAGCAAAACGTTTAGCTCAACCCTGACTCCCTGTGGTTTTTAGCAAAATGGCTTAAACAAAGGAACAAGTCTAAAGCATTTAGAAGCGCCACACATCAAAATAAGAAAGTCACACTACACAAAAGAAATGCAACGCAATGTGTATAAATAGATATTTTTACAAATTTTTAGATACCAAGACATATTTTTAAGTTAAACTTAAATCCCAGCTTTTTAGTTCAAGGCACAAACAAGCATTGGTAACTGTAATGTTTAGAAACCTTTGAAAGAGTTTTGTTTGGTTCGCCGGCCCAGGTTGGGCGACCAAACCTGCCAGGAAGGAGGTCAGGGGTGCCAATAAGGAGTACTTGGACAGTGACCTGGTCACTAAAGCAGTCTCAAGTCCAGTTACAGACTTTAAATCAAGAGCTTCTTAGACTTCAATGGAGTGGTCCTGATCGTGGGGATGCAAGATGATGAAAGAAGCTGTGGGTGTTGTGTGGTTGACAGGGATGTCCTTGCGGTTATTTCTTGATCCAGGGGTAAGGTGGGGCGACGGGTTTGTGTCCCTTGAAGTCCTCTTTGCGTCAGTAGAATGCCAGGTGTGGCTGGGCTATCGGTCTCTGTACACAGTGAGCCAGCGTTATACTTTGGTGAAGGCCAGTGTTAAAAATGGTATTCCTGGTTTGCTGATGTTTGCACCCAGGTCAAGCAGGAACCATCACTAGTCAGGGTAAGCTAGATGCACACTAAAAAATAACCTGTGCTCACCCTCTGGTAGCTTGGCACAGAGCAGTCCGGCTTCTCTAAAAAGACAATGTGTAAAGTATTTGTGCAACACACACAGTGCCACAATAAATGCACCACAAAAAGACTCTACAAAGGTTTAAAAACGTAGAGAAATATATTCTGAACAAACAAAAGACCAAAACTCCAAGGTACATAATTTAAGATTTTTAATTTAAAGGAGAAAATACAGTAAAGCCCTGAAAGGCACCTAGCGCTAAAAATGGTTAATTTAGGTCTCGCTGAACCAGTGCAAAGTCACAGTTCCGGCCGACCTCGGGGAAGCGTAGCCATGCCACAGGGCCTAGGCAGGTCCCGGTGAACTAAGTACCTTTCCTGGTCGCATGCAACCAAATGCGTCAATCTGATCCACGCAGTAAAGGTAATATGTTAATTCCCAAGATGGGTGCCGGAGTTGAGAGGCGTCGAGCAATGTGCTTAATTCTGTCACGCAGTTTAGGGGATGCATCAATCCCACCAAGATGCAGTGGCGGCGATACGTTAATCTCTGGAGGCAAAGCACTGGTTCTGAAGTGATGCTCCGATTTTACTCCTGCAACCTGGCAGATGCGCCGGTTCTGCTATACACACACAGGAGGTGCATCAAAATTCGTGTTGCAAGTATCTGGGCCACTTCTAGTGAGCCAGGCACAGAAGCAGGGGTAGAGACCTTAATATCCCTTAGTCTCAAGCAACTGGAGGCAAGCCAACAAGCCCATGAATATCACTTGGAGTGAAGGCAGAGTCCAGCTCTCCTTCACCAGAGTCAGGTAGCAGCAGGGCAACATGCAGAAAAGCAGTCCTCCCATAAAAGCAGTCCAGTTGAGTCCTTTAAGCAGCTCAGTCGTCCTTCTGGACAGAGGTTCAGGTCAAGATCCAGAAGTGTCTGATTTCAGGGATGCGAGACCCAGTACTTCTACTCACAAATGCTTTTGATGTAGGGGCTGACTTCTAAGCAGTCTCTGAAGTGCAAAATTATCCCTTTCAACCCAGTACCGTCTGCCAGGCTATCATTGGGGGGCGGGGAGGTAAATCGGTGCTTTGTGTGTGGACAGGACACTACCTGTTGAAGTGTGTCAGCCGCTCTCATTCCTCCCTGCCCAGGATGACCCATCGGAATGCAGATGAGTACTCAGAATGCAGATGAGCCTCACCTCCTTACTGTGTTTGTGGCTGTCTGGAGGGTATGCATAAAGCGTAGCTGTCACTCAGCCAAGATGTATATTGGAGACAGGCTATCAGGGCACGAAGAGTTACAAGCACAGAGAACTATCCACCTTCTAAAATTGGTGTTAATAAAACAGTAATATTAAATCCAGCTTCACCAGTATGGAGGATTTGTCATTAACTTTCCAAACACGAAAAAGCTACTCTTCTCTGATCAGGAATTACAGCTTAAAAGTGTATTAAAGAATTCCCAATGTTAATTTATGAGAGGAGTAGGCCTCGCAGTAGTGAAAAATGAATCAGCGGTTTGTCAAAACCAGGATGTGCAAAACATACCAGTACATGTCCTATCTTTCATCTAAACAGCACTCTGCCATTAGGGCTAACTAGTGCCTACCTCAGGGGTGACTTATGTGTAATACAAGAGGAGTTTTAATCTTGGCAAGTAAGGCACATAGGCCCTGCAGTGGCAGGCCTGAGACAGATTGCAAGGCTCTTTTTGTGCGTGGCACAATCTGTGCTGCAGGGACCCACTAGTAGCATTTCTTTTACAGGCTCTGGGAATATAGTATACCACTTCACAGGGGACTTGCAAGTAAATCAATCACGCTAAACAGATTTTACCATGCTTAGAGGAGAGAGCACATTCACTTTAGCATTGGTTAGCAGTCTTAACTTGCCCAGAGTCCTAAAGCCTACAAAACAAAGTCAGAAAAAGAGGAGGAGGAAGGTAAAATGTTCGGGTTGACACTTCAGAGAGTGCCATTTTCCAACTGCCGGTGTCAGTCTTTGGCAATCAATCTGCACTCAGATGACACTCCCTAGTCCAGCAGACGCTCGTGCAAATTGTGATAATTGAGGATCGGTTTCTTGGGTTGCCCAGTGGCAGTCAGCGGTGGTTCGAAGAATGTTGCTACTGACTTGCCGTAATGGGCTACTTCAGATTTGGTGGTCCTGGTGATGGATTTAGGGAGTCAGCCTAAGAAAATAGCGAAGCCCAACAATAAATGTTACCCTACCCAGTCTTTCAGTTACATAGAGCTGCTTTTCCAAGCTTAGTGTCACTATTCACAAGCAAAGGGAAGGTAGTAAATTATAGAGAAAGACTTAGTCATCTAGAACATCAAGAGGTCTCACTATAGAACTTCAATATACACAAAACAAGATAAGATATAAATATCCACTTCTTTGGACCGTAGTCTGTTAAACCAACATACAGCAACTTCATATGTACATTAGATTCACTAAAAAAAAACACAATTAAAATGTACACCTACAATTCTAAGCAGGAATAAAATATAAATATATAAAAACAACCTGCTGAAACTATTGATAAAATACGTTTATTAACATCCCGATACTCGGGAATTAGTTCTTTCCTTATTTTAACTGTCCCTACCCCTCTATTCATTCCATTTGCTTACAGCTACGAAAAATCTCCCAATTGTGATAGCAACACCTAAAAAACATATCAATCAGATTCTATAAAAATATTATACGAGATCTTTATCTTATTCTACATTTATTAAAAATAAGTCTTAAATACTGTCGCCTAAAATTAACAAAATAATTATAATTTATTAAAATATGCATACTGTAACATTTAGTATTTAACTGACACTCCCAGAAATGATCTGCATTCATCAATCTTCCACGTCCCTGGGAGAAAGTGAACCCAGGATTTAGGCCTACTCAAAACTTAAAATATTCTCTCAAACATTTTCAAGCCCCCCACCGAAGTTCATGTTCTAACTTTTAGGCAATCTAAATGAGAGTTCTATGCAACTTATGTGAGAACTTCCTTCCTAGATAATTATATGTAGTAGCCTCTTTAACCAACTTTTCCCCAATGTACAATTTATATATTCTGGTTTTCTCCCCACTACTAAAACATTTGTTTTACCACTAATATTAAATGATTTACCTTGCAATAATTATTAAAAATTGTTCAACTTCCTTTGGAGACCTACCTGGGTCCCATCAAGTATAACAAGGTCATCGGCTTATAATGGGCAAAGTATATGGTGACCACTTATCCTTGGGCGGGGAGGGGAGGACAATTACATTTTTAAGAAAGTGGGAGCAAGAGTTTAAACAAGTGACCCCAACGGTGCCACACACCCCTCTAGCGTCTTGAGACCCAACTGGTGAGTAGGGCGCCTTAGTAACTCCTGATTGATTGATTGGGAAATCAGCCAAATACAGTGCAAAAAGCATAGGAGCCAGAACTCAACGCTGCCAGAAGTCATTATTTATATTGATTTGACTTGAGGGGGATCGATTAAAATCTAGCTTCCCTCTTGCCCACTTTCCATTATGTACTTCTCTCAGTACTGCAAGGAGACACTTGCATATTTCTCTCCCTGCCTTTTTTTGCCAAAGTATGTTTCCTTTAACAAGATCAGAAGCAGAATGAAAGTCTACAAAACAGCAGAATAATTTCCCACTTGTTTAGATTGCTTTTTGGTACATAGCCCAAAGACTAAAACTGTGTTCAATAGTGGAGTGTTTGCTCTTAAATCCATCTTGTTCAATAGGGATTATGTTCTTGACCTCAATCCACTCCTTTAAATACAGGAGGATCGGTTTGGTAAATAACTTTGGCCCAACTGATTTGATGATAGTTTTTGGGGTTAAATGGGTCACTTGTTTTTATAAGTTGATTTAATATTAGCTCCCTGACAAACTCCTTGGAAATGTTCCTCTCTTCAAGAAGTCAACAGAGGCAATATTCAAAAAGCTGGCCAACCAATCTGGATCGGATTTGACTAGAACTATCAGGACATTGTCAAGACCCGCAGACCTTGTAAGGTTTGTACCCGTAAAAGTGTTTTTTTTGGTTGCAGACCGAGATATGTAAACTAATAGATCCTCATCCGGGCCCACCCAGTCTCCAAATACTACCTCAATGTTTGCCGAGTACAGCTTCCATAAAAAGTCAAATCAGGCTTCTGGTATATTGAAAATCAAAGTATTTGTACTTTTATTCCCTCCTTCATTCATCACTTCCCAAAATGTATTCATGTCATTTAATGCTATTACAGCCAACATCCTATCCCAATTGGTTCTGTAATACTTACTCTTTTTTCTTTATTTAAATTACCATACTTTGTGTGTTATTTGAGAATACTTGCTTCCCTCTCCAGATTTATTTCTTCCCCCTTAAATTCCGTTGCTTTCTTTAACAGTTTTTTTAGATTTTGACATTCCGAATCCAACCAGACTGTGCGCAAGTTTTTTTTATGTTGTGTGTGTGTTAGAATTAAATGTGTCACTGCCCCATCCTCTATACCGTATACTGTGTTATGTTCGCATTCATGAAGCTGTTTTATATTGATCGCTATTGCAAACGCATGTGGCCAGTTCCTTCTAACATTGTGCAGGCTAAAATTAGCACCTGAGACGCCATTTTTTGCCATTTAACCTCCATGTTATGCTGTGATTGAAACCCAGCCCCTGTGCTCCTTTCTGCTTGTCTCCGCAAAAAGCTGCTGTTCAGTTGTTCCCTCTTATCATATTCAAGGTTGAAACCCAGATGTACTAAATGAATAGTTTATTCTGCTTTCGCATGTCTATCCCTGGTCATAGTTATGCTCCCACATAAGAGATAGCTGAGACCGAGCAAGATGACCTTGGGAGCCTGATAACGTGTATCTATACTGCAGGTGGTAGCTCATCCTTCTGTGCCTTCTTTGTTCAGCCTTTGCCCAAGCTGTACTTTTCTCCCAGGGGCGGGGCTTGGGAAGTGTTGGAAAGCTTATTTTGTGTACCAAGTGTTCTGAAGGCAGTCCCTCGACAGCTATCCAGTGACGCTGGTCAAACCGTACTCCACTGCAGTGTACTTGCTAATAAAGTGTTAGATTGTTTTCTCAACTGTCATCCCGACTCTTCATTTCAGGGAAGACCAAGAGGTGGTCGCGATTGACCCGGGTGGTCCATTTCGGGTCACTTCCATCAGTTGGCGCTTGAACAGGGACTCCATCGGGCTGATCCATCTCGCTCGTAATTGTGTAGAGGACAGGGCGCGTCTGGTCGGATGGGTGGATCGGGGATCCCCACACAATAGAGCTTAGTTTTTGCAGCTGCTCTGCCTGTCTGGTCGTGCGGTGCCTTGCCCAGCAGTCCTCCCGGTTGAGGTCCTGAAAAGACGAAACCCTTGGATCCGACCGTTTGGTCCGAAGAGTCAGTGGTGGAGTACACCTCTGCTTGACCTTTGTGCACCAAGTGAGTTTGTCTTGCTTCTTGGTAAATATGGTGACATCTTGAATAAATTTGAACATGGTCTGAGGACCATTCCTAGCTTGTTTGAACTTACTTGATGGGTCTGTGGACCCTTGAGATACAGAGTGTTTGCAAACGCTCTGCCAGGCCACCTGCTGAATTTAATTTACTCCTAAAAAGGCCTGGGGCTAGAGCCTATCCTCTTGTCTTGGTACAGTCTCCGGACTGTCTTGTCTTTGTACAGTCTCGGGACTGTCTTGGTTTTGGTGCAGTCTACGGACAGCCTCTTGGATTTCCTTTGTTTGATGTGTTATTTGTTTTGTGTGAACAGTGAATGTGTCTTGTATTAAGATGCCTTGTCTGAGCAAACTATGGTGTTTGGGGTGCCGCTGTTGTTCTGCCGAAGCTTGGCTATAGGGGGAGACAACCTGCGCCTCCGGAAGGCACCTCGAATTCTGCCCTTCCTGTTCCTGCATCCGGCCCTTCTGTCTCTGACCTGGCTGCTTCAGCTACAGCTCCGCCTGTCCCCTCCCTGGCTTTGCAAGCTTTGAGTGCAGTAGCTGCAGGTCCTTCTGCTGTGTCTGGAAACCCCGTTCATGTTTCCCCCCTTCTCTCACACCTTTGACACAGTCATTACTAACACTAGTGCCCGTCCCTTCATCTTTTGTGTCTTTTCCAGATATTTCATCCCCAGCTTCATTGGGTGCCTGGACACCAGTGCGTGGTTTAGACGAGAAGAATAGGGCTGTGGCACTGGAAGAATGGGGCGGGTGCCGATTCGATCCGATGTTGAAAATGAGGAGAAAAAGATGGTAGCTGATCAGGCTGCACAGTGGGCACGGCATCCAATCTACAGTGTACAGGACGTGTGGATTGTTTTGAAAGCTGTTGAGCCATTTGTACAGCAATAATCCGCTACATTGGTAGGGTTGTGGGAACAGTGTTTTGGTGGTGTGGCACCCCAAATAATTTCTGACATTCAAGACCGCGTATATGCTACTGACATGGCCCCTAATTATGTTTTTAGTAATGTTGCACCGATGATTGGTTATGGAGATAGGTTGCATCTGAAAACACCGACGATTGTGTCGCAATTCTCGATCAGGGAGGTGCATCCTATTTTTCATCCTGAGATTCCAGAATGGCGTAATGCACAGGAAGCTGTTGTTCAGCAACAGTTAGAGGCTCGTTTTCAGGAGCAATGGGTTTACACTCTGGGAAAGGAGTCAGGTGATATCCCTTAAGAGTCAGCTGCCAGACCCTTGGAAAAAGCAGACTGCATATTAGAAAGAATTAAAGGAGGCTCCTCGTCGACAGTGATGACGCTGGCAAACATTGAGATATTTTTGGGTTGTTGGTACCAGTGGACATATGGAGGCAGGTCCATACGCAGGACCATGCTGTGGAGTTGAGTGGCACTTGGAATGAGATTAGGGCATGGGATCAGAAGTGAAAGCCTGGTGAGAAGCCTAAGGCTGAGATACTAACTTTGCTGAGTTGTATCATTACTTATATGCATTCTCTCATTCCACCCAGATGAGTAGATTGGGATAAGTTAGCAGAGTGTCGTCAGAAGAAAGATGAAAGTGTGGCTGATTTATTCACTCCATTTGAAGGGGGTGTTTCTGGATTTTAGTGGACAAGATTGTTCTTTAACAGTTTTGTTACAAACCCACTTCCTGAGATGGAGACTTGGTTGCAGGCTTCTGAGAACACCTGGACTACCTCCTCTCCTTCAGTGATATTGAGTATGGCTCAGTATGATGAGCATAGGGAAAAACAGGAGAAGGAAAAGGTGGAGAAGAAGAATAAGGAGCTGAAGACTAAGGTACTAATGCAGCAGGCCCCAAGGGGTCCGGCAGGAGACGTGGCACTGGTCCGGCCCAGCGGTCACGTGGCACTGGCAGAAGCAGCGCTCCCATGGGGCCAAACCAGTGTGTATATTGTAAAAAGGAGGGACACTGGCGGAGTGAGTGTCCGGAGTTGTGGCAGAAGGTCGCGGTCTCCAGAGGACGAGGTTCAAGTGAAGAGAGCCATGGTGAAAATGGTCGTGATGAAGTCCAGGCTGGTACATATTCGGCGGGTTGTTACGATCAGAACTATTTTGATGGCCCTCGGGGAGGGCACAGCTATCACGATAATTATGATTTGGACGAGGTGTCAGATGTCCTATAACTAGGACAGCCAAGGACAGGGTAAGGGACCAGTTCAAATACCTGTAGATCACAGTCATCCTTGCGTCGCAGCAGATGCGCATGGTTCGGCTCAGAAATGTTTGGTGGATATAGGTGCAATGAATACCTCTGTTTCTCTTTCACTGGTCCCCGGGGAGCTCTGTCTGACCATAACAATGTCTCTAGGTTTTTCAGGCATACCGGTTGTGAGCCCCATTTCTGAACCCCTTTCTTTCACTATTGACCCTTTCACTGTGGACTCGCCATTCTTATTGACAACGAATTGCGGAGAAAATTTAATGGGATTTGATTTGTTGTAAAAGTGGCATGCTACGATTTCATGTTTTCCAGATGGCGTTTATATGACAGTAGGACCGGATGTAGCCAGTACCAAATAGTGTTTTTCAAAAGATGCAGAGCTTCCTGCTGAATTTAAAGATGACCGCCCATGTTGTGGCCAACAGGAGATAGACGTAGGGTTGTTGCAGATACCACCAGTCTCTATTACGATTAAAGACAACGCTGTGCTACCTCGTATTCCCAAGTACAAAAGACTGAAAGCAGGGTAACAAGCTTTGTTGCAGATTATACAGGATTTGATCAAATCAGGGGTGGTTGAGGAGACAGTTGTGAATGTGTGTAATAGCCCTAGTCTCCCGATCCTCTCAAACACTTTCTCTCGAATTCTGCTAATGTTCATCCCGATGTCTATCGCTTTGTGATTGATTTGGGGAAGGTTAACAAAATAGTGGTCCCTCAGTTTCGGGTGGTACCTGACATTATCGCTCTCATAACGATGATTCTGCCCACAGCCAAATTATTTTCTGTGATTGACTTGAAAAATACTTTTTTTAGCATCCCTACCTACCCGAATAGCTTTTTGGTTTTACCTTAGCAGGCTGGAGTTTCCTATTCTGTCGAGCTCCTCAAGGGTATACTGAAAGTCCTAGTATATATATAGTCCAGTCTTGAAAAGTCGGTTGGTTTTAATCTCTCTTCCTTCAGGTAATGTATTTTTGCAATATGTGCACGACATTGTGGTAACTTCCGATACTGAAGAGGGTTGCAAGGATGCCACAGTCAAATTATTGCTACATTTGGCACAGTACGGACATGAAGTGTCCCATTCAAAGTTCCAATATTGTCGACAGGAGGTCACCTATTTAGGTCACCATCTGTCAAAGGAGGAAAGGAGGCTAACACCTGAACGAGTTCATGCCATTGTTAAGATGCCATTGTTAAGAGGGATGTACGTGCTTTCATAGGCATCACCACGTATTGTCGTCATTGGATACCTGGTTACTCTTTACTGACAAAGCCTTTACAACTACTAAGGATTTGCATGAAATGTTACCCTGGATACATGAATGTCAGCACACTTTTGAGCAATTAAAAGTTGTGCTTTGCACCTGTGCTTGGTACGCCGGATTATCAGAAGCCTTTCGTGTTGTACGTACACAAAAAAGGCTGGCTGTGCTCTTTCTGTGTTAACACAAGCCTTTGGAGGTAAGCAGAGGCCGTGTGCTTATTTCTCTGCCTTTCTTGACACTGTCGCTAGAGCCCTCCCGAGCTGTTCAAGAGCAGCCGCGGCTGTCTCTATTTGACAATCAGCAGGGCTTGTCCTCAGTACCGATCTCACGGTAATGCTACCCCATGCTGTAGACACACTTCTGAACACGACAAAGACGCAGCACCTTACCAGTGCTCGTCTGACTGGCTATTAATTGACCCTGTTTAGGCCACACATTACCATTCAAAGATGTGAAACTCTAAACCCAGCCATGTTACTACCCCTCCCTTCGGAAAAAATGAGGACACGGATGTCAATGATTGCTTATTCGGAACGGTAGAAGAGACGAAGGGTAGACCTGACTGATGTTCCCTTATCTGACCTGCAAGGGGAACTATATGTCTATGGCTCTGGTTTCAAACTGTCAGATGGCACCACCACTGCAGCGTATGCTATTACAACACTGCGCATTACAGTTGAGACATCACGTGCTCCCTACCAATCGGCACAAGTTGCAGAGTTCGTTGCTCTTTTCCTAGAATGTGAGTTAAGTGAGGGATTTACTGTCAATATTTATACTGACAGCCAGTATGCGTCCGGAGTGGCCCATAATTTTGGGCGGCTTTGGGCAGAGAGGGGATTCCTGACTTCCCACGGTACGTAGATACAACACGGCCCTCTGACACACAGGCTTTTATCAGCCCTGACACTTCCCAAGAGATTAGCAACAGTGAAGTGCAGTGCCCATAAGGCGATTACTGATGATGTGGAGAGGGGAAATGCGTTTGCAGGTCAGACAGTTAAAGTAACAGCCAGGTCTAAGATGAAGAGAATGTTTGTGGCGGGACCAGCCAAATGGGTGCCTGAAAATGGGATGTTTGAGGACACACTGGAGAACGTGAAAGAAATACAGAGTGAGGCAACAGTTGAGGAGCTGGCAACGTGGCAGGGGAGTACGGGACGTTTAGATGGGGAGGCATGCTGGACTGACAGGTCGGAAAAGCAAAGATGGATTTTACCAGACATAGCTGCCAAGGTTTCAAATTGGTATGTGTGACATATTCATAATTTCAGTGAAATTATGAGTGACATTTCAATGGCTAGGAGTGACATTTTCTTGCAAGCAAAAGGAAGTAATGAAGATGACGAGGAAAACCTAAATATCACAAATTACAACTGTTTAGCCTTACGAGAAACTCTAAAAACTCACCGAACTAAAGTGTGCTAATGGTAGGCAGCTGAAAATTGAGCAGAGCACTGCAGAGTCGGACTGCGTGACCTCACAGTTGTAGTTGTTTCTGTGTTTGCTGCAGTTTTCATGTCTGTTCTCTTATAAGTTTTTTTTTTTTGTACCACCACCCCTCCATTGTAATGAATTTTTCTACCTTGGAAAGAAAAATGGTTGTGGAGGTCCTAATATGATCCAAATCGGTGTCTTGCAGGCTAGACACAGATTAGTAGCGTGTTTCTAATACACTAAAGCTTGCTAAGGAAGTAGCCACTTTCTCTACAAAAGTACCCATAAAGAAACTACATATGAAAAATGTAATATTGATACAGTCTGTAACGCACTACAAAACATTATTATACATAGATTTGAAATGATAAAGTAATTGAATGTAAAATATGTTATTTAAAGGTTTTTGAGTTTCATTTTGTACAAATAAGGAGGCAAAAGTCACTGAATCTCAATGATATTTGATAAATAAAGATGTTGGGATTACAGAAAAGTAATTGCTTGCTATATTATTTCACTTCTGACAGATGTGTGCAAATGCAAATATCACACAAGTGCTTCAAGGCACTGTAAGAAAGACATTTCCTAAAAATAAACACGTACAAATTAAGTATTTCATGGCTGAATTAATCCCCAGCATTCAGCCCCATGGCCCCTAATTCTACCATCCCTCAAAGCAAGTGCAAGCTCTCACTTCATTCCTTCTTGGTACCTGCTAAAAAGCTCGGAGGACTTTGAAACTCCCTATGAGTATCAAAAGGGCACAAGGCACGCTGGATTATAGCATATAGAGCTGAATTTCTGTCGGACTGCTGGGCATTTTAGTTTCAAAAGTCTTGAATTAGAATTCAACCATGACGACAAGGTTATTAAGAAGTATTGTAATTTAACCGTTCGAGAGCCACAATAGGATCGAACAAGATGCCTGGCTGACCTCAAGGTCCTCTTTCATGTCAATCTGATCGCGCCGCACTAGTCCTGAATCAACCCAGTAGCAGAGACAAAAAAATACGCCTTAGCAAACCATATAACACTTTCAAACTTCAGTTTAACCAGTACAAAAAAAGAATTATAAAACAACAGCTTTGCAACTTCACATGCATATAAATCACCTTAATTCCAGTGGTGCCTTCTGTCTGTGAAGTCCCAACGGGTGCTGACAAACCTTGTAACCTGCAGAGTTTTGTGCTAGTGGCGTGTGTATGTATGCAGGTACAGCAGTAGCACCAGCCCCTGCCCTTGGGCATGAGACACGACGAATGATCCTGGGGTCTGGTGTTCTCTTGGGCTCCAGGTGCAAAGTGAGAGCTGTGCAGCCAACAACTAACTTAATAGCGGAGCTGCTCAGAGTGCGCAGAAGCTGGTTGTCTCATCAGCAGCTATTGGGCCCCACTCGTGACGTCAGCTAACAGCTATGCCGTGGCGTGCACAACTAGAGCTGCCTCAGTCAGCAACCTAAATTGAAAGATGATGTCGCAACCATCCTAGAAATAAAAACTGGTGCTGCAGCGGCAACTGAACGGAGCATAACAATCCTATGTAATATACAGACGTAATCAATTTCAATATTTATTAAAGACTTGGAACTCCAAAGAGGTCCACATAAAATACATACAAGTTATTAAAAATAAAGAGGAAGCACATAACAAGCACAATCCACAAACTATCATAACATTGTTAACAGTCTACCTTAAATTTGCAAAATTTTAAAAGTAGATGCAAACAATATTAACGGAGAGCTCAAGTCATACAGTGCCTAAGATTTTCCACATGACAGCTCCTAGGATGTACATAGGGGATTATAAAGGCTGGCAGTTCATTTCATAAAAAAGCTAAAGTTTCAATTCATCTAGAGAATCAATTTAAAATTAGGGACAAAGAAATAAAACATGGGTATCTTTTCACACCTGTGCAAAAAGCATTACAATAGCAGCCGACTCACTAAAAAATGTACAAGATGCAAATTAATAAAAACTAAGATACTAATGTTTTACAAATGAAAAAGATAGCTAAAAGACTAGCTAAAAAAATAACCATCTATTAATAAAGTGTGCTAAAAAGGTAGAAAAAATAATAAAGTTTTAGTCACACTGCTTCGTTTTTTATCCAAAATTAGCAGTCTCAAATTGATGCTGCACTTTTTACACGATCTTGTGTGAACGTCATTACAGAATTAAAATATATACATAAATTCCTTAAAATAATTAAATAGTTTTACGCACACTGCTTCATTTTTAGGACAGAAGAGATAATCTTGAGCTGATGCTACATTTATTTATTTATTTTTTTAAATCTTTTTGTTAAACAATAAAACAAAGTTACATAAAATAACTCTCAGGTAAACGTCAGCAATGCAAATGCACAGGTTACAATACAATACAGAATGAAATATTCCACAGTTAATAGTTAGGGTCCATCGGATTCTTGCAGTGTTGTATCGAGGCCTGACGCAGGCGGATCACAAATGTCACCTCCGTGACTATTCCACGCTCCCCAAATCTTATTCCATTTCCACCGGCACCCCTGGGCCACATATACTGACTTCTCCCTAAACATACACCAATCAAGGTCTTCCGCCCACTTGGTGACCCGGGGCGGCTGACTAGCTCCCCAGAGTTGTGCTATATTGCGCTTAGCCACCATGTATGTCAACGTAACCCACTGTTTTTGGTAGACACTCAAATCTGATGGTTCCCACACGTTCAACAGACATCTCCGAGCCTCTGGCTTCACCTCTACTCCCAACACTTCCCCCAACTCACCATGTATTCCGGCCCAGTATGTCTGTACCATATCACAATGCCACAGTGTATGCATCAGGGTGCCTCCCTCTCCACACTCCCGTCTACCGGCACCACTCTCAGCTCGCCCCATTCGTACCAGGCGCGGCCCTGTGATATAAGATCTATGCAGGATCTTCAGCTGCACCAATCGGAGCCGCATCTGAATAGCAACTACCTTGGGAGAGGCCACTGCCTCAGTCCAGTCCTCATCGTCCAACTCTAGCCCATCTGCACACCACTGAGCTCGAATCTTCAGCAGTGGGTCTTTGGAATGATTTACCAGTTTACGATAGATCAGCGATATTGTCTTCTCCGGGATATGCCTGTCTAGTACTCGGTCCTCCAGAGGGGACGCCTCCGGGAGAACCGCACCCCTTGGGACAAGTGTAGTCAAGGCATGCCTCACCTGTAGATAGCGGAAATATTTGTTTTGATGCAAGTTATATTGTTTTACCAGGGACTCAAACGTGTGAACAGCACCTTTCCCCCAGACATCCTTAATCCTAGAAATGCCAATGAGGTCCCACTTATCGAAGCCCTTGGTCTTCAACATACAACCCAACTTCTCAGAATTGAACAGAGGGGTGGTCAATGTAAGTCTACCCTCCCATCCTAAACATTTATTGGCCTCATGCCACACCCGTATCACATGCAGTTGGACCAGTCAGGGGGAACTTGCCAGGTCTAGAGAATAAAGCTCTGTCAATCATCCCTCCGGGGGCTTGACCCCGGTCCATAGCGCAACCCGTATCCCCTGGAATCCCATAGACTATATTGTTTACTGCAGCCAACTGAGAGGCCCAGTAGTACTTACGGAAATCCGGAAGCCCAATCCCACCATCGTACCATGGGAGGGTCAACTTTCTGAAAGCTATACGCGCACTACCACCCCAGAGGAGCTGCCTCTGGAGGGCCTCTATCTCCTTGAAATAAGCCACCGGCACCGGGTCCATCGAGTTCTGTAATACATACAACAACCGAGGGAGCGCCATCATCTTGAACAAAACGGCCCTCCCGAGCAAAGAGAGCGGGAGGGACCTCCAGCGCTCCACGTCCGCCCTACACCTACTCAACGGAGCAGCCAGGTTATTCTCATAGCGCAACCTCGGATCAAGCGTGATATAAATACCCAGATACCGAAACCCAGTTGTTTCAATCTGCACAGGGCACGACCGCGGGACCACCGGAGGCTCCCCGACCAATACAAAAATCACCGACTTGGCCCAATTAATGACCAAGCTGGAATATCTGCTAAAGATAGCCAATACTTCCAGAAAAGCCCCAAACGACTCCTTGGGCCTGGTAAGGTAGAGCAACACATCGTCGGGATATAACGAAATCTTGTCTCCCCAGTCGGAAGTCCACTGCAGGCCCCGGATCGACCTGTCCCATCGCACCCACGCAGCCAACGGCTCCATAGCGAGCGCAAAAAGGAGAGGGGACAGAGGGCATCCCTGTCTAGTTCCCCTTCCCAACTGAAAATCACAAGACTTGCAGTTGTTAACAATCACTCTAGCTAGGGGCTTAGTGTACAGTAAGCGCACCCAACTAATGAATTCACTTCCAAAGCCCAGCTTTTCCAACACCGCAAACAAATACCGCCACTCCACCCGATCAAATGCCATTGAAGCGTCCAAGGAGACCAACACCGTTGTTTCAAGTATTTTCGAGGCCCCCCCCAAGGACCCCCTGTAACCGACGCAGATTCAGCACCGTATTTTGACGTGGCATAAAGCCAGACTGGTCCGAATGAATTCGGGACGTGATCACCTTGACTAACCTGGTCGCCAGGAGCTTGGCCAATATCTTAGGCTCCGCATTAAGGAGTGATATGGGCCTTTTAGTAGGAGCATTGAGTCTTAGGTCTGCCCGCTTTATAGAGAACCACTACATTGGAAATACGCTGATCATAGGGGAGCTCTCCGCACGCCTTACTTTCCATAAACATGGCGCGAACATATGGAGCTAGTTTATTAGCACTCAACTTATACAATTCGATAGGGATCCCGTTCGGACCAGTCGCCTTACCAGATTTTATCTGCCTAATCGCTTGGGCAACCTTATCGTCCGTCAGCGCGGAATCGAGGAAACCCCTATCATCCTCTGACAAACAAGGCATAGCGATGTCCCTGATCATCTCACAATTTTCAGCCACCGTAAAGGCACTCCCGGCCATATAAACCTTCTGATAATAATCAGCAAACTCATCTGCCACTTCCTGTGGATCCGTAAGCGTCAGCGACTCCGACCCCTCCAACTCCGGCACCAATACAGAGGTCCGCTCCCCATGTTCAAGCCAAGCAATCAACTTTCCGGCCTTATCTCCATGTTCATAAATACGACTCTGGACCGCTGCATGGCTCGCTACCGCCTTATCCCTGACTAGCACTCTATACTCTTCCTCACGGAGACGTAACTGATGAAGATCAGCCGGCGCATGTGTCTCGGTCACTTTCTCTTCCAAGCGCGCAATTTCCACCTTCTTCTGAACCATTTCCGCTTGTGCCTCCTTCTTCTTCCCGGCCACCAGGGACAACACTTCCCCTCTCGCCACTGTCTTATACGCTTCCCAAAGGGTTTGAGCGGAGCCTACCGATCCTATATTCTCCCGAAAATAACAATCCGACATCCGACGAACTTCTTTCCTAATGGTGGGATCCTTCAGGTGCCACGCACTAAGGGGAGCAACCCTGCCAACCGCCGGCAGCTCTAGGTCAAGGTACACCCACTATGGGGAGTAATCAGATATTCCTCTCCCGAGGTAGCGCGCCTCCCGAATCTTAGGCGCCATCACCGCCGGAAGCAACATACAGTCCAGTCTAGAGAGGCTACCATGAGCCGCCGAGACATGAGTATAATGCGTGGCTGTCGGGTTACGTACACGCCAACTGTCAATCAGACACAGAGCTGCCAGAAAGTCCGGCAACCATATTTGTGATTGTCGGATTACACAGGACGGACTACGATCCATTTCACCATCTAAAACTGAATTAAAGTTTCCGCCGATTACTAGATCCCCAAGAGGTAGAGGGAGGAAAACGCTGCCAAGATCACGATAGGTTTTGTTCTGCAGGCCAGGTGGCACGTATACTGACAATAAGACATGAGTATAATGCGTGGCTGTCGGGTTACGTACACGCCAACTGTCAATCAGACACAGAGCTGCCAGAAAGTCCGGCAACCATATTTGTGATTGTCGGATTACACAGGACGGACTACGATCCATTTCACCATCTAAAACTGAATTAAAGTTGCCGCCGATTACTAGATCCCCAAGAGGTAGAGGGAGGAAAACGCTGCCAAGATCACGATAGGTTTTGTTCTGCAGGCCAGGTGGCACGTATACTGACAATAAGACAACAGTCCGGCCCCCAACCTGCCCAGATACCCCTACATATCTACCCCTCTGGTCAATCCAAGTGTCCAGCACAGACAGCGGGAATTAATTCTTAATCAAAATCCCAACACCCCTTGAACCAGAAATGAAGCCAGCATGTGCCACTAACTTGTACCCTCCCTTGTGGAGTGCCAAACATTTATTGCCAATTAAGTGGGTCTCTTGTAGAAGCACCACATCCGGAGAATGCCGCCTAATTAACTGACTCCTCATCTTTCTCTTGATCTTGTCTCCCAGGCCATTGACGTTCCAACTCAAAGTTTTCATCCGCCGACCCCTTAGCTCTACGTGATTCCGCACCCATGCAACACAAGTCTCGCTACAATGTCAACACCTGATAGAGAAAAAAAAATAAAGAAACCACACTTACACCATAACATCCCCCCCCCTACACCCCCTACCCTGCCCCCCTGCACTCGGCATTCGCCAAACCCCAACTCACAGTGTGCCTGTCGCCCCATACTCAAACTATACTACTATCTAAATATAGATATGAGGAGGAGTACAGTGCCCCCGACCCCCAACCCCCGGCCGAATTAAATACAGTCCCATGTCCCACACCAGGAGAGCGGACACACAATTAAAATCCCCCCCCCCCCCCATATCACCACCCCCACACCACAGTCTATGGCCGCTCATGAAATCACTGATCCTGTGCTTTTCCTTCATCCTCGCCACTGCGCCCCCGCGGCTCCGTCTGTGTCTGAAGACCATCAACCCAGTCCGACGCCATTTCGGGATTGTCAAAAAAACGGACCTTTCCATGAGCCTCAACTCGGAGCTTAGCAGGGAACATCATAGCATACTTGTAGCCTTTGTCCCGAAGCCGCTGCTTAACTCCAAGAAAGCTTTGCTGCTGTCTCTGTACTTTCGGGGTGAAGTCCAGATAGAAGTTAAGAGTCGAATTTTCAAACTTCAAAGGCCCCTTCGACCTGGAGGCCTGCAAAATCGCATCCCTGTCCCTAAAATTGAGGATCCTTACAATCATCGGTCAAGGAGGGATGCCCGGTCGCGGCTGACCGCCAGGAACCCTATGTGCCCTCTCGACGGTAAAAAAGGTACTCAGGCCTTTAGGTTGCAGGTGATTCAAAATAATGTCTTCAACGAACAGGTCTGGGGCCCGTCCCTCAGCTTTTTCCGAGACCCCCGTAAGACGCACATTGTTCTTCCGGGCCCTTCCTTCTAACTCGTCCAACTGGCGACTCGCGCCCTCTCCAGCGGCCTTCAAGCTTCGCACCTCCCGCTGAAGTTCCGTCACATCATCAGTCAGGCTCGCCGTCTTAATATCCAGGGACTTCACCTTTTCACTAGTTTTAGTGAGGTCAGTCTGGATCAGGTTGACCTCTATGGTCGCCATACCAAATTATGATCCAGCGATTCAATTTTTTGGCCCAGAGATGTTTTAACACCATCGATGGCCGCCATCACATCGTGTAGTGTGAGTTCAGGATTGGAACCAGAAGCATCGGTCCCACCATCTTGCGTCCGACCAGATCCTACGGGCGAGCCCTTAGGCATCGTATACCGATCCAATTTATTGGACTGCACTTGGCGGGCTCCTCTAGTAGATTTAGCCTGGGACTTCTCTGCCTCAGGTTTGGTCGCCATCACAACTTCTGGAGCAGGGCCGCCTGTTCTCCGAGGCCACAAATTTCCCTCAGCACCTCGGCCAACTCCCAGGGGACTTTGTCTCTCCGAACTCTACTTGTTCTATCGTAGTCTGTTCTGGTACCTCCACATCCGAAGCCGTTGCACTCGTCTACAGTCGACTGGTGTGCAGGGGCGGGGGAAGGCCCCGTGGGGGGTCGCCCCTACCAAAGCGACCGTGACCGGCAACTAATATGGGGGTCGGACCGGCCACTTCCGGTGCCCAAGCCCGCTGTTGTTCAACTCGGGTCGGGGTCGAATCACACCCAAGACCCCGGTCACCTTCCGGTCGTAGGCCCCAAACTTGCTGACCCCACAACTTTGCAGTCCAATGTGGGAACCTGTCGCGGAACCTCTCATTTGATGCCGCCTCCTTTCTGCCACGCAATTCGATCACTGGGACAGGATTTCAGTCAGGATATTCCCGGTGGCGGCGGGGGTCTCAGGAGTCCCATGCTCACGCGGCCATCTTGGATGTGCGCGAAGTTCCTCCCCTGATGCTACATTTTTAACAGAATTTTGCAAAAACATCGGACGAAGCCAGCGGTGACGGCTCTATGCCAAAGCTGGACATACAAACAAAACATGGTCCAGAATCTGGTTACTCAGTGTACACAAATTACACATTTTCCCATTATTTAGGTTCTGAGACCAGTTTGCTGTAAGGTCATTTAGAGGCAAGAGATTCATGCGTCCTAAAATAAGCAAGCGTCGAGGGCTGTGTTCTAAATTCCAGTATAAATATTTTTGTGCTGTTCTCAGAGAATTTTTCCTAATTATTAGTTTTAGTCTTTCTTTAGAGTTACAAGATTGAATATCTCTATCAAAACTAATTCGGCCACTCAGAGCTTTTAAGAGAGACTTAAATCCTGATAATGGAAGAGTAAGCACTGATTCTTCTTGTATACTAAAGGTTTTTAGTGCCAATAAAAAGTCACAGTAAAAAGTATAGTTACCTTCCTTAACATCAAAGATTTCATGACATAAAACACCTCTTAGTGAATCTGTCTCGCTATGTTTTAGCTGATAGCCCCATCGTAAAACCCTGGATAAGCCTTGAATATAGGAACTTATCAAACCAAATTCCAATCTAATTGCTGCCGTTGGAACTAAAGTGTTAAAATTACAAATTTTTCGGAATATCTGACCTTCAACCTTGTCCAAAAAACTCCAATCTTTAACAGGAATTGATTCTATTGCATAGAGCAGGGTTGGAGGGATTTTTGCCTTAAAAATAGTCAATAAATGTAAAAAATGTCTTCTACCCATAGCGCTATAAAAAATGTGCAAGCCATTGGCATGCGAAACGGCTTTACTAGTGCAGTGTAAAATGTGAGGTTTATTTTTCAAGCTGCTTGTTAAGTTTCCCTAAATAAAGGTAAGAGTCTACTACCTCCAGCCTTTCAGGACCGATTTGCCAGTTAAAGTCATACGATTTTCTGTAATATACAGACTCACAACACCTGGGACTATGGAAGCTAAAAATGTGAGACAATGCATTTTAATGCGGTGATGCGGACCACCACATTAAAATGTGTTCGTATCATGCCTGATGCGTGGTACTTGACAGGGCTGACCAGATGCATATGTATTCCCTGTAGTTACAATGGCACATGGCCCAGCTCACATTAGTGAGTAAGGGATATGTAAACTACTGGATCCTGTATGGTGAAATGACAATATCCTTAAAGTAGCTGCTCACCTAGGGAACCACTGCATGGTTTGCCTGACTCATAATTCTGGGAAGGAGTACCCCTACACCTGCTAGCAATTTTGCACCCTCTTCTTCCCTTTCAAGGTTCTCCAGATGGATTACATCAAAATGGAATGAGTTAACAACTTGAAGTACGTGCTGGTGGTTGTTTGTGCGTTCAGCAAGTGTGTTGAGGCTTATCCCACTAAAGAGAACACAATCATAGAGAAGGGAAAGGCCCTTTTGAGGAGCTGTTCTCGTGCTTCGGGCGCCCTGCTTGATTTGGAGTGACAACGGGAGACACTTCAATGCGAAAGTTATTCAGCTGGTGTGTGTTGGTTTGGGCACATTAGGCAGAAATTTCATGCAGCAAACCACTCCTAATCAGCAGGTTTAGTTGAGAATTACAATGGTACTCTCGTTAAAGCTGGCAAAGATCAAGGAGAGCACAGGATTGCAATGGCCAGATGCTCTACCACTTGCCCTATTATCCACAAGGGTGACAGCTCATTCTAGAATAGGATTATCCCTGAACGAGGTTGTTTTTGGTCATCCTGCAAATGTGTGGGGTGTTCCCTGACATTTTTTTAGAAATCCAAAGACCATTTCTTGTAGATTACTTATGCAAGTCCTGCTCCCCACACAGACTGCAGTGAAGGTGGACAGCTGGAAGCACTGGATTCACTCATCGCACTACCAGCAAGTCCCCCTGCCTCTCCCCTACGACAAATGGGTCATGGACGGCATACGAGACCACGAGACGGAGAAGGTGCCACGTTTCATTCCTTTTTCTGATGCCCGACTGACCTGGGCACAGATGTAGGAGGAGAATGACGCTGCTTTGAATGAGGTGGTCCCCCAGAAATAAGTGCTGCCCAGTTTTCTCCTCCACCTGGCTCACAGGAGCTTGAGTCTCAGTCCCCTGCACCCTCTGAATTTAAGATCATCTTCCGTGAAGAGACAGTGCCTAGAGTGACTAGGAACAGTTTGCGTCCCCGAAGGAGGGACAATGCACCAAAGGCAAAGTCAGATTAGTAGGTATGGGCTTCATGGATGTAGACTAGGGGTCCATGTACCTTGTCTGTAGTACCAACGATAGATCGGAGAAAGGGATATTGGTGCATTGTCTGAGATAAGTGGGGGGTGTCTTCCCAGGAGGGAGGGAGGGTGCCCTAGCCTGAGCGAAGAGACATTAAAGGGTTGTGACTGTGCAGCCCCACCGTGAAGTGCGCTGTAGCACCATCGTTGATGAACAATAAGAATATATGGACACTGAACCGTGCGCCTTTATTTTTAATTTTTCCATTTTTAGGTCTTGCCTTCGCAAAGCGCATGCGTTGCAAAGGAAAAAGACCTTTTCCGAACGCTTAGGCTTTTCAGCCAAGCACCTGCACGCGTTCCATTGCCTTCAATGGCAACGCGTGCACGTCAGAGATTCACTCGTGGGAGCGCGCGGCTCATCTGGTCGCAATTATCGCTCCTGCGAGTGAATCGCACCTGCCCCCCTCCTCCCCCTGCTGCGTTGCGAGCATGCCAGCGCACGTTCCTACCATATGTGTCTCCGCTTTGAGTCGCCTCTCTGCTACGCTCTCTCTGCGCATGTCGAGGTGAGTTCCGTCTGGAATTCCAGAGGCTAGAAGACAAACCCCACATGAGCACATTGATAGGGGAGCGGGGCAGGCGTGAGGAATCCTTTAAACCACTTACTAAATCCACGCGAGATACTCAGCAGTCTCTTGGTACTTAAGTAACAGGCACATACTATCACCCAACACACATGCAATTTACGTGACGCATCAGCAGTACACAATGGTAAACAAGGTGGCTTGGTTTCGAACTAAGACTTAGAATAGGTTGTTCAGTTGTTCCTATTATCAATCAGATTCAATTTAATGACGTCTCGTTCCTAACACGAAGCTATGACGCAATCCCCTTGTTGTTCACCACTTCAAGCTTAATCTGTGCAGATGGCAAAAAATAACTAGATTGAACACCCACAGATGCGATCTGCTGGATCTCCAGTTCTCCGTTTTTAAACAGAGAACGCTGAAAGCCTTTCACTGCTCTGAGGTCAGTAAAATGAGTTTCAAATTTAAAATGTGCATTAAATACACATACAATTTTAAACTACCTAGAAAAATCATTTGGCTATAGTAAAGTAAATTTTACTTAACAACGCTCTCGATTCGTAGATTGTGGAGTGCAATAAAATACCCTGTCAGATTAAGAAAATATATATATACATTACAAAGGCAGGGGAGACACGAAACCACAAACGCGCCCACTGTGTCACTCAATCTCCTGCACACATTTCGGGTTAACCCATCTTATTTTAAGGGGGCTCCAAGGGCGGTAAAATGACTTACCTCATGTAGAAAGGCGACATGGCCCGTTCTTCATCCTTGACACTGAAACAACAAAACAAGAGCATGGTTAGAGTTTTTTCCAGTAATGCCTCTGAAGGGACACGATTGTATGCATCAATCTTGCACATAACGCCTACAAATACATAAAGGAAGAAAGGTCGGGCGAGAGTTTACCTCAGCAAAAAGAAGATGGCACCGGGCAGCGTGCCCTGTCTGTGTGCTGTCAGTATAGCTGGCACCTGGGATGGACCCTCAAGAGCTCTGTTCAGCGCCAGCACCGCACACGAACGTAGACTCAGCTTGATACAGTTACAACGGTGACACCAAAGCAACAAAACACACCGGGTGTACACAAAGGTTCCAAGCAGTCCCCGTATCTGATCCCGGCTTCTGTGAAATCTATGCCAGACATAGACATTGGCCTCTCCCGCCCGTTCTGCCATCGCCCTCCCATTTCGAATTTGTCAAATCAAAGAGGGCACGTTACAAAGGAGTACTCGAATCACTTACGGTGGGTATTTAAAAACTCAAGGATTTATAACTGAGGTTTCTTTAGGGTGGCATACACATCTAGGAGGCAGGCGCGCAACACCCATTGGGCTCACCGGGCTTCAGCCCCCCCCGTCGCCTCCTCTGCCCGGGCTAAGATTACACGCACTGAAATGGTGCAAGATAGCATCCGATCGGAGAATGATTTTTTTAATGCTTTCTGAGAGGCCCTGCAGCCCGAGCCAGCCAGCCTCTGCTTCAGTGAGTGACCTCCTGCCCCCACCTCTTGTTTTCCTTTACGGTGGCGCCGCGAGGTGAAATCCTTGCCTGAAGGCAGGGATTTCACCTAAGCACTTGATCGCTTGTGAGCATGGGGTGTGAAGTGCACAGCAGGGGGAAAGGGCTGGCCAGTTAAGGTGATGCTTTTCCTTTGTAAAGGAATTTCTGCTGGCGTCATAGCCCATGGGGTGCTGTCTGTGCACTTGTATAGATGTGTATTTCATACAAGTGCGCAGACAGCAACCCCTGGGCTATGACGCCAGCAGGAATTAATTTACAAAGGAAAAGCATCACCTGCACTGGCCATCCCTTTGCCCCTGCTGTCTGTGTACTTGGATGGAATTCACATCCAAGGCGCTGCTCACCAGATAAATGGTGAACAGGGCCATGGATCTTTCTATTTTCGCATCCAAGGGCACCAGGGAAGAAGCAGAGGAGGCCCAGGCAAGGAGAATCCAGGAGCCATTTGACCCCCACCTATCTACTCTGAGACCTTCGAGGGGCTGGATGCCAGGACGACAGTGCTGCTGATCAGCCAGCCTCCACAGTATAGTATCCGAGGAGCAGGCAGCAGTTTTTTATTTATGTAAGTCCCAGTAACTTTAATGCATTTTTCAGTACAGCATTACCTACTGCCTGCATGTCTAGGTTACTTTGAATGTTGTTCTTGACTTACATACATAGAAACGTCAAAGAGGACAGTCCCCTCCAAATATGCAAATGTAGTGTAAGTTTGTAGTGTTAATTTTTTTTTGTGGTGGTAGTGGGTAATTTTAGAGTTCAGGGTGGGTGTGGGTTTTAGGGTGCCAGTGAGTAATTTTATGGTTCAGGGTGGGTTACGGATTGGGGTGCCAGGGGGTAATTTTAGGGTTCTGAGCGGGTATGGGTTTTGGGGTTCCAGGGGGCAATTTTAGGGTTCAAGGTGAGTATGGGTTTTGGGGTGCCAGGGGACATTTTAGGGTTCAGCGTGGGTATGTGTTTTGGTGTGCCAGGGGTAATTTTAGGGTTCAGGGCAGGTGTGGGTTTTGGGATGTCAGGGGGCTATTTTAGGGTTCAGGGTGGGTATGGGTTATGGGGTGCCAGGGAACATTTTAGGGTTCAGCGTGGGTATGTGTTTTGGTGTGCCAGGGGTAATTTTAGGGTTCAGGGCAGGTGGCAATTTTAGGGTTCAAGGTGAGTATGGGTTTTGGGGTGCCAGGGGACATTTTAGGGTTCAGCGTGGGTATGTGTTTTGGTGTGCCAGGGGTAATTTTAGGGTTCAGGGCAGGTGTGGGTTTTGGGATGTCAGGGGGCTATTTTAGGGTTCAGGGTGGGTATGGGTTATGGGGTGCCAGGGGGGAATTATGGTTCAGGGTTGGTATGGGTTATGGGATGCCGGGGGGAATTTATGGTTCAGCATGGGTATGGGTTTTGGGGTGCCAGGGGTAATTTTAAGGTTCAGGGTGGGTGTGGGTTTTGGGGTGCCATGGGATTAATTTTAGGGTTCAGCGTGGGTATGTGTTTTATAGTGCCAGGGGTAATTTTAGGGTTTAGGGCAGGTGTGGGTTTTGGAATGTCAGGGTTCAGGGTTTAGGGTTCAGGGTGGATATGGGTTATGGGGTGCCAGAGGGGAATGTATGGTTCAGCATGGGTATGGGGTTTGAGGTGCCTGGGGTAATTTTAAGGTTCAGAGTGGGTATGGGTTTTGGGGGGCAAGAGGGTAATTTATGGTTCAGCATGGGTATGGTTTCTGGGGTGCCAGGGGTAATTTTAGGGTTCAGGGCTGGTATGGGTTTTAGGGTGTGAGGGGGTTAATTTTAGGGTTCAGCGTGGGTATGTGTTTTGGTGTGCCAGGGGTAATTTTAAGATTCAGGGTGAGTATGGGTTTTGGGGGGCAAGGGTGTAATTTTAGGGATCACTGCGGGTATGGGTTTTGGGGTGCCAGGGGTAATTTTAGGGTTCAGGGTGGGTATGGGTTTTGGGGTGCCAGGGGTAATTTTAGGGTTCAGTGCGGGTATGGGTTTTGGGGCTCCAGGGGGTTGATTTTAGGGTTCAGGGTGGTAATGGATTTTGGGGTGCCAGGGGGTAATTTTAGGGTGTGGGGTGGGTATGGGGTTTGGGGTGCCGGGGGGGATAATTTTAGGAATCAGGATGGGTATGGGTTTTGGGGTGCCAGGGGTAATTTTAGGGTTCAGGGCGGGTATGGGTTTTAGGGTATGAGGGGGTTAATTTTAGGGTTCAGCGTGGGTATGTGTTTTGGTGTGCCAGGGGTAATTTTAGGATTCAGGGTGAGTATGGGTTTTGGGGGGCAAGGGTGTAATTTTAGGGATCACTGCGGGTATGGGTTTTGGGGTGCCAGGGGTAATTTTAGGGTTCAGGGTAGGTATGGGTTTTGGGGTGCCAGGGGTAATTTTAGGGTTCAGGGTGGGTATGGGTTTTGGGGTGTCAGGGGTAATTTCAGAGTTCAGGGTGGTAATGGGTTTTAGGGTGCCAGGAGTAATTTTGGGGTTCAGTGTGGGTATGGGTTTTGGGTTAATTTTAGGGTTCAGGGTAGGTATAGGCTTTGGGGTGCCAGGGGGGCAATTTTAGGGTTGGTATGAGTTGAAGGGTTGTATGGGTTTTAAGGAAATGTGGGTGGGTGTGTGTGTGTGTATATATATATATATATATATATATACACGTTACAAAAAAAATAACCCATTTACAGGGATATATAAACCTATATGCATATATATATGTAGCGTTTATACTGTAACATAGTTATATTTTGAAACAAAACTTTCACCACGCATATGCTTTTGTTGTAAAGGCATATGCGTGGTAAGAGTTTGCATTGTAATGGTATTGTGTTGTAACAGCACTTGAGTTGTTGAGTTATTACAACCGCGTTGCAAAGACATGCATTGTGATGGCATGTTGTCATACATTTGTGCGATGCTGAACACTTATCCATGCATGTAGCAGGTTACACCTAGTGGGTGTGTGGTTGGAAGAGTGTTGTCTTTATTTAAGCCTCTGTGAAAAGCATCTCCATGTAGTTCATGATGAATACCAAGGTGCAGTTATTGAGCCATGGGAATCCGTGCTTAGTCGTGTGATTTGATGAGGAAGTGTGCAAGATAGGAGACCATTTCTATAATATATTTTATGCTGGCAGCTCTCATTAGCTCTGCAGGTCCCTTTATAATGCTGGTGGTTTATTTCTTGTGTTCTGGATCCTGGCTCCTGCTTATGATGGGGGGAAGCAGTAGATGGTTCAATCTGATCTTATGGATCCACAAGAGTTAGCAGAACTAATATATGTCATAGTCTGGTAACTTCTTATCTAGTACTACAGACCTACACATTACGTAATAATCTAAAATTAAATTTAGTTCCGGATTACCTTTCTAAAAATAATAGTTGCACGATTATAGACTCAAATTACTTGCCCAGTTTGTGATTAATTTTTCAACCCAAAATAGCTGCAGACACCTCTCAGTAACTTTAATTTCGGGTGCCAAGAAGTTTCCGCTAGCAGGTGCTCTTCGGTTTCAATGAGTTTCAGATTATTGATGAGGCCCAACACACACACTTTTTTTAAGCACGTCCAAAGTATGTTGATTGGCTCTTCGAACGTGAGATTTTCCTGCAGGTAATGCAGTGTATCAAAAATGCATGTCAAGCAGAACATAATATCCACATTTGGTAAACACACTTTTCAATGAACTCTGTAACCTGCTGGTACATCGGGTAGGTGTGCGTTATACTATCTGCCATCCTTTCATCCATCAATCCAACCATCCATCCTTTCTGATTTCAATTTACTCTGCCAACCTTACACCGATCCTTTTAGCCACCAACTCAGATATCTATTTACTCTACCATCCCTTCACCAACGCATCCATCCTCTCACATTTAGATTTACTAAACTTTCACCCTTGTATCCATCCATTCTGATTTCCTTTTACGCTGCCATAATTTTACCCATTTAAATGGGATTTGCCTAACTTACACAAAGGCCACTTTTTGTGGTTTTGCGTGGTTTAGTAACTCCAGAGTATTGAGCTGCCTTGAGTTACCTTGCATTGGGAAGTTGTTCCATGGGTGGAGCTAGGGCATTCCCACACATCTGTCTATGGATTTTGACACAATGCCACAGTTACTTCGGCCAGTACACCTGGGAATGCTTCCAAATGGTGCGCCTCCCAGGCCCAGGCGTTATGAGGAGAATTATCTTTATTTATCCTTGTTGCTTCCTTTTTCCATGTGAGCTGCATTCAGGTATCCCTTCCTTCACAGAAATATTCTTGCTCATAACGCAGGCACCGTTGCACCATGATGTCTGCATTGGCACTATGCAGCACCAGTTGAGGGAGACAGCAGTAATGTGTCATATTTTTGTAAATATGGCACATTTCTGCTCTCTGCCTTTGATGCAACACAGCACAACATGTTCCCTTGCCAAGTTGTGGTGCATGAAAGCTTAGTAAATCTGGGCTTAAATATCTGTGAGGCCTGTTCTTTCTGTAAGTAAGCGTACATTGAAAGCATAGAGGGCAGAAGTCTTTGCGTCAACCATTAGACACTGTAATCTTATAATTATGTATCCAGGTGGTTTTGCATAATTGTTTGGGGCTGATTTGCATTGGACATTTTCATATTATAAGAAATTCCAGCCATTTCATTGAAGTTTTAGACATGTGGTAAGTGTGTGGTATCATAATGGTACAGAAAATCAGGCTACTTATAGCTTGCTTCTTTAAAGAGTTTTAGGATAATTTAGAGAGGTACTGGGTGTTTAACTTGTATTTCTTGGCTTTTTAATGTTGGTTTATTGTACAAAATTACAGTATTCTTTCCCCCGTAGTTTTGTAATAATTAAGTAAGTGACCTGAGGGCCTTTTTTATATTTCACTAGAGATCGCTATCCGCATACAGCAGGATGCTGAACACCAGAGGCTTTGGACCACAAAATGTTAAGCGGCGAAAGATAGAGGATTTTTTCACTCGTCGGCCAGCCGCTCAAGACCCTTTGACAGCATGTTCTAATTCAGGTGAAGAACCTGCCCTGCCAGCTTCCGGCTACACTCCTGAAGAACATTCAGCATTTCTTCATTCTGAGTCTCCTGCATATACAACCACTGGTATGCCAGCTACTAGTAGTCCATGTTTGGAAAAGTCGAAGAGTTCATCCATCTTAGATATAGGAGTATATATAGATGTTTCAAGACTCAGCACAGTTTCATCATCAATCCCAGATGATTTACGCTACCAACTTTTGCACTCTTCCTGGACGTCAGAGACATCATACAAGTTTCCAGTTGTTCAAGAGGGAAATCAAGCACGTCGCTTTCAACATGAATGGTTGAAAACCTATCGCCCATGGCTTGCCTACAGTGCTAAACTTGAGGGGGCCTTATGCAAGATGTGTATACTCTTTGCCCGTAAAGAAGTTGGAAGAGGTTCTCATCAAGCTGTGGGGAAATTAGTGCTTCGGCCCATAACAAAATGGAAACATGCTCAAAGTGATTTTCGTTTCCATGCTTCTTCCTTGTATCACAAAGAGAGTATGACAGCGGCAGCTGACTTCTCATCTGTTTTTGAAGGAAAGTCTGTTGCTGTTACAACTATGATCGAGAGCAACTGGAAGAAAACTATTTTGGAAAACAGAAAACGACTTGTGCCAATAGTGGAATCAGTACTCCATTGTGCAAAACAGGGTATAGCTCTTCGAGGACACAGAGACAGTGGACAACCTATTACTTCAAAGGAACCCGAAGAGAATGATGGCAATTTCCGTGCTGCTCTGCGCCTACGACTTCAAGCTGGTGATGAAGTTCTGGCATGGCATCTGGCAACGTGTCCCTCTAATGCAACTTATACAAGTTGGAAGATTCAGAATGAGATCATCTCTGCTTGCAACATTCTAATGAGAAATAGAGTGGTGGAGCGCGCAAACAATGCAAGATTTTTTGCCATTTTAGCAGATGGAACAACTGACAGTTCCACTATCGAGCAACTTGTTCTAGTAATTCGTTTTATAGAAGGTACATCTGTATATGAAGAGTTCCTTGGCTTCGAAGAGCTTCAGGATGGAACAGGGGTTGAAATTGGAAAGAAAATTCTCACTTCCTTAGAAACATATGGCCTGAATTTAGATTGTATACGTGGGCAAGCATACGATGGTTGTGCTGCAATGAAAAGTTCTGTTAAAGGTGCACAGGCGCAAGTTTTAGAGCGTGTGCCAAAGGCATTTTATGTACATTGTGGAAGTCATTCACTGAATCTTGTGATTGGACATTCATGTGAAATACGTCAAATCCGTAATTGTCTTTCAACACTTAAAGAAGTGTCTAATTTTGTAAGAGGCTCTGCGAAAAGGATGGCTGTCCTAAAGGCGAAATTTGCTACTTTGCCAGATACAAAAATGAAACTGTTAAGTGGTTTATGTGAGACACGGTGGGTTGAAAGGAATGCATCGGTTGTTCGTTTTGTTGATATGTACCCAGCTGTGGTTGACTCTTTGCTTGAGATCTCGGATTGGCAAGATCACAATGCCTCTTCCAAGGCTGAGCAATTTCTCGCAGCTGTTCAGTCCCATAACTTCATTGTTGCATTACACATCCTGGCACGATTTTCTGGGCTACTGCTTCCTGTTTCAGCTGCACTCCAAAATCCTAATACAGATCTGTTGGAGTGCATAGGACAGATTGAAACAGTCAAGCAGGTGATTCAAGAAAGCAGAGACAAAGCTGAAGAAGCATTTAATGAGATTTTCGTTAAAGCCCAAACCACAGCAGGGGAACCTCTGACAATGCCACGCCTTACTGGCAGGCAGACACAACGGGCCAATTACAAGACTAGTGATCCTGAAGCTTACTTTAGGATTTCAATATTTTTACCTTTTATAGACAATTTATTGTATGAATTGTCAGAAAGATTCAGCCAGCATGTGAAAAAGGCCTGTACAATGCAGTATCTGGTACCAAGATATGTCACCCAAGAGTCTTTTAAAAATTTGAAGGATGCTCTTGACATATATGAGGACGATTTACCTGGTACACGCGAGGATCTTAAAAATGAATATGACATGTGGGTAATGACATGGCTGAAGGTACCTATTGAGGAAAGGCCATGGAATATAATGGATACCTTAACTCATGCCCACATTGACTTCTATCCCAACATATACTGCCTGCTAAAATTATTTGCCACTTTGCCAGTGACAACCGCATCCCCAGAAAGGTGCTTCAGTTGTCTTCGCAGACTGAAAACCTATCTTCGGTCAACAATGGGGCAAGAACGACTCTCTGGACTTGCAATGATAAACATTTCACGTGCACATTGTCCTCCTATAGAAGCAATTGTTAATGAAATGGCGAAAAAGGGTCGTCGCCTTGAAATGGCATTGTGAAAATTGGTTATAATGTATTCCTAAAGTGCTTTGTAGTAAAATATATTAAATTGGCCTTTTAATTCAGTACATTCTGTTCCTTTTTCATAAGACAATAGCATATACATGCATCAAATTAACAAAAATGTGTGCTTTAATTGTTGTCCAGTTTCAAATGCAGAATTCACCACATTTTTTTCTCGGCTTGACCTGAGCATTAACCGATCCTGATTATCTGCCATTTTAGCTCCGCCCCATTGATTAACATTAGCCACGCCCCTTCATCTGCCATGTTAGCCCCTCCCCCGAAATTAAGACCTAGTTGGGCCCCTGCTAGGAGGTGTGTTCAGTGATAACAGCTGATGGGCAGGTTGCGAGGATGCACCCGTAAGGATATGAGGGAGACTAAAGGCTGAAGCCTCTATCCGGGTTTGGGCGAGGCCAATCCAGGCACCACAGGGGTTTGGGGAGCATTAGCTGCCACGGGGAGCCCCCTCACTGTCCCAAGATATACCTGTCCCTACGCCAGAAGGACACACTTTTTAGCGCTCTGTGTGCTGCCACTTTTTTGAAGAAATATGATTTACAAGTTGTATTGTTTTGATCTAGAGTGTTCCCACATTATGACTGCTTACAAGGAATAGCAATGATGCATGCGCCTGAGCGCCCAATCAAATGCCTTCACTTCACTCTGTATTTTTCGTTCATTTACTTCTTTCTTTGTTTTTGTGATTTATTCATTTATTTCTTAATATTTTTCCTCTCTTTATCTTGTGCTTCTTTCATTTCTTGTTCTGCTCGTTAATTCCTTAAGTAATCATTTTATGTCTTCGTTTACCACCTTCCGCTCAATTTCTTTTTTTGTAATGATTTTTGTATTCGTTTATTTTTGTATAGCCTTTCTTTGCTTCTTTTTCGATAGTTTTTATGTTTTCCTTTTTTGTGGCTGTGTAAGAAACACGTTTTATTTTCCGGTATTCACTTTATAATGTCTTCTCTGGAGCTCTCCTGCTTTTTCGATCTGTCTCTCTTTCGCGCCTTTTCGTGTTCCTATCACGCATGGGTAATTATTCATTTCGCTTTTCTCTCTGTTAGTTTTCAAGTGTGTGCCTTGTAACCCATTAAACCCACGCCCCGTATGTACTTGGGAGATCTCAAGCCATATTTTAGCGCTGATTCCTAATTTCAGTAAACGCCTCGGGAACTTCTGACTGAAATTCACTGGATTTTACTAAGCACGTATTTATTATTTGTAAACATATAACCGCACTGGTCCATTTGTGAAAACCACTCAGTGAGATGAGTTATTCGAAATGTAATCAAACAGTTGTGGACAGTCTCACAGGGGGCATAGGATGCGCCCCAAAGTGGGTGTGTTGATTCCACCTTTGTATACCTAAATAAAGCGGACCTAGCCCTCCGTCACACCGGCTCTGCTTCCGTTGTCCCGGGTGCAGCGCCGCAGGCCCCACTGAGGCCGTCATTGTTCAGTTCAGCTCAATCTCGGATCTCGGATCAATGGTTTCGCCTCAGTGCGGGGACTGAGGCGAAACCATCGATCCGAGATTGGTTGGATTTTCTCCCCTTACCATGAGCTGAACTCGCCACAGTTTATTTGTCGTGAATGTGACTCTGATTATCTTAAGTCTGCGGGTGGACATTGTTTGACCACTTGATTATCTTCAGAGCTCAATCGTAGCTCTACTTTCCCAGTGGATATGGCCGATTACTCCTCCATTTTTCCTATACACGTGCTCACACAGTCCTGAAGAAGACCCCACCTCAAGGATTACAACTATCCTGAATCTAGGGGTCGAAACATTGACTATATTCCAATATACAAACTCTAGGGTCACAGTGTACAATCAATTTTTGGTTCCATTTGAGTTATGCATTGTATTGGGAACAGTTTTATTTTTCAGGGAAATGTACATAGAAATTAATATTGATGTACCTATGTCACATTTGCCTTTCCATGTTTTCCCCCCCTTTCCCACACTTGAACACTCGTCTTTCCATTCCTTCCTTTCCTGATCACTAAGAGCACTGTGAATATTATTGCACTTTTGTCTAATTATGCTGATACAGATACATACTTGTGGAAAAGTATGAATTGTCTTTTTTCCAGATAGTGTTTGATAATATAAATTTGATTGGTGGGTATTTACCACACCTCAGCATATGTTGTCTCTCTTCTTTCGTTGTGCTACTAAGATTTTTGTTTAGATTTATTGTTCCACTGCTAAGACCACCTATTTTTGTAACTGTTATAATACCTGGCTCCATAAAACGGACCTTCCTCTGGTAGCTTGATATATAAAAATGTATCCCTTTGGTCGCATTGTTAAGGAAGAAGAATAGCCTTTAGCAGCACCCCGTTTCGAGCAAAATAGCCGAACTCGGTCGAGCTGGCCCACAAAAACTAAGATATTATTTTTAATAATAGTTTTTGTCGCTTTGGTAGCAGTGCTAGGGACATATGGTTCCTCAAAGAAAGACATACTGTGCATTCCCTGATTGGTACTACTCCTGTCCCCTCTGAACATGTGTTTGTCACTTTGGCCCCTCATAAGCAAAGGCACCAACAGACTTCTGTCGATAGTGTCTTTCTGCAGATGCTCCATTAGGCTCACCATACCACCAATGCCACTAATTGTTGGGTTTGTGGCTTCCTTCCTTCCGTGATGCATAGGAATGATCTGTTACTGCCATGCTCTTATCTGGCCAGCTGCAAAGCCTGGTTCCAGTTGTTCACCATGGTGTATATCCATTATCATGCTGATGCAATGAATATTACTTACCTTGACTACGAAGCCGTATTGGCATATATAGTGACCCACTTAGGATTTACCCCGGGGAGGGATGGAACTATTGGTACCCTACACCCAGATGCCTGCATGAATATTTATGAGGCCAAAAAGAATGTAACATGGCTTAAGAATGAGATGATGAAGTTCCAGGACTTTAATGTCAGTGAATATTTCAAGTATTTTCACTTGCGCCACATTACCCAGGATAAGGCAATTCCAGTACCAGTAATTAATACAAAAGCTAGTTTCTGTGTCCAAGGTTTTGGGAAGGTTCCGGAAGGAGAGAGTACTTGTAACTATACTTATACTTATGATTTGAACACCACTAGTAGTCCACCAATGCAACCACCCCACAATTTGCATTTCGTTTGTGGGTCCCAGAGTTTATTTTTTAAACTTTATTTTTCATTTTTTCACTATTCAAAACAACACATGTAGGCAAAGCAAGGACCTCAAATGTAGCTGTACATTGACAGTACCAATTGAAATGGCATACAATCATGCGTTTCTTTTGTTTTTTGGGGGCATAGTACAATACAAGCATGAGTCAGTATTCATATCTCCCGGACATTTGCATATTACTGAGTATGGCATACATAAGAAATGCGAGATGGATGCTGTAGAGTCGTGGAACACCTATGGAATGGAGCCACATTGGCAGGTCACGACTGTGGGTTGGAGAAAGATGGAGTGCATAGTAATATTGGATATGTTAATCAGGGACAGAAGTTTTGGACAGGAAGACCACAGTGTGATCTAACACTAAAATATATGTTTGGTGTGGGGCATGATTTAGGATGTAGTTGGCAGGACATGATCATCCGGGTTTGTTACAGGATGTGTGAGCAAGTAACCCATGAGGGGGCTCCATATATCTCTTGGTCGTGATATTCTCTCCAACAATTCAGCATAGTGAGACATTTGTTTCTGGCAATACAGTAGATCGGACACCCAATCCTTGAACTTAGGCGCCCTCCCTCTGCCCCAGCTGCAAGCAATCCGTCTCTTTTCCATCAATAGGCCTAGGGAAACATATTTGCGCTGGGATTTAGGGACGTGCTTGGTGTATCCCAATAAGGGGAAGAGAGGGGTTTTGTCAATAGTTAGTGCTGTCATCTGTTCTATGGCTTCCAGGACTTGCCCCCAGTATTTGTGTACACTTGGGCAGTCCGAGTCCCTGGCTTACATATGGCTTCCTAGGGGGTGGTCTGGTGTATGTTAAGTCTCCTTCCTTTTGCCCCCCCCCCCCCTTATATATCGCACCATCAGATTATCACAGAGACCACCGGTTACAACGCAGGAGTTTGTTCTTGTCCTGAGTGAGAAGGATTATTGACATGAAAGATATAGTTCAGACGGACACTACTTTGCAGCAATTAACAGACGCAATGAGGGTATTTTGCCCTTTTGGCGGTCCTATGCATAATAGCCGTAGTATACGTAGACTTACAAGGGTTGTAGAAGGAGTTATCAACACCACAGCTGGAATACTGACCAACATCACAGCTGAGCTTCAGGCTACGAGACTTGTTGCTCTTCAAAAGAGGATGGTGTAAGACGTCATCCTTGCTGATTGGGGTGGGGCTTGTTGTGTCATCGGTAGTAGTTGCTATGTGTACATACCAAACCATGCTCTGAATGTCTTACCAGCAACACAAAAGCTACACAGACTGGCATCTGATATCCATCAGGAGAATGGCACTTGGTCCTTGTCTGGCTGGTTTTGGGGCCTAATAGCGACTTGGGGCTAGAAAATACTATGATTCTTATTGGCCTTTGCAGGTGTTGTCTTCATTTGTTGTCTGTGCATTAATTGCCTTCCCGCTTGCTGTACTTATTGTACACAAAAGTTGACACCCCCACCCAGAGTCCAAGAACAAAAAACTAAGCCCTCCGCTATGATGGTACAGGTTGTCCACGATTTAATGTGCATAGATGAGGGCATTTTTGAGTATTGAAATGTGTGTTTACCAGACATTGCTGATGATCAACTGAACGGCTTACTGTTGCCTATGTAACCACCATTTTGCTTCTCTCTCTCTTAGAATTGTAAAGACTCTTACCTGATAGCAATAATACAAATTTAGCTATAAATGTTAAAAGGAGGGTCTGTTAGAATTAAATGTGTCATTGACCCATCCTCTATACAGTATACTGTGTTATGTTAGCATTCATGTAGCTATTTTATATTGATCACTATTGCAAACACATGTAGCCAGTTCCTTCTAACATTGTGCAGGCTAAAGTTAGCATCTGAGACGCCATTTTCTGCCATGTAACCGCCATGTTATGCTGTGATCGAAACCCTTCCCCTGTGCTCCTTTCCGCTTGTCTACCAGAAAACTGCTGTTCAGTTTCTCCCTCTTATCGTATTGAAGGTTGAAACCCAGATGTACTAAATGAATAGTTTATTCTGCTTTCTCATGCCTATCCTTGATCATAGTTATGCTTCCACACTAGAGAGAGCTGAGACCGAGCAAGATCCCCTTGGGAGCCTGATAACATGTACCTGTTCTGCAGGTGGTAGCTCATCCTTCTGTACCTTCGTTTTTCAGCCTTTGCCCAAACTGAACTTTTCTACCAGGGACGGGACTTGGGAAGAGTTGGAAAGCTTATTTAGTGTTACCAAGTGTTCTGAAGGCAGTCCCTTAACAGCTATCCTTGTGAGGCTGGTCAGACCGAACTCCACTGCAGTGTACTTACAAATAAAGTGTTAGATTGTATTCTCCACTTTCATCCCAACTCTTCATTTCTGGGAAGGCTGAGAGGTGGTTACTTTCTTCATGCGTGAGATGAGCCTTCCTCTGTAATGGAACCACAAGGCATACTTTCTCCAGTCAACCACCAGTTGCAATTGAGATAATAAAGGTAGCTGTGTCTCATTTACATGAGTAGTCGATCTTCTGGGATTATCTAGTATGATGGGTGGCACTTGATCCTTGAACAGGTGTAGAAGCCGGTGATGACTTCCTCCAACCCTCAGTATCAGAAAATTGTTACCAAGCTCATAGGACCATATCTGGATAAAGACTTAGTCAGTGGGCAAAGTGGTATATCGCCTGGAGATCTCCCATTTAAATAGATAAAACCCATTCATCTAGAACTTGTTCAATTTTACGGCCACTTTCTGTACTACACAACTAGGAAATTTGGTAGAAGATGCATTGTAGGCCTCCAGCATATTTGCCAGATCTCTGTCTGTTCTTCCAGAATTTAAGTGCATGTTAAAATCACCCATGATCCAGATCGGGACATGATTACTAATCACACACTGATGAGAGAGATCTTCTTTGAAACATTGTAACGTGTTCTTTATTTGGGTGCTTCACAGCCAAATCCACATTTACATTCACTCCTAACAATAGATTATAATTAAAAGTATTTGTATGCAGATATAACAGCGCTGTATGCAGCCATTCAATTTCTTTTTAGATTTGCAATTTGTTTGGCAAATTTTGCAGAAAGCATTGTCAATGGCTCCCTGTTGGATGTCCCGGGCCTTTAAATAGGGCCCTGCGGTGTTCTGTAGGAAACCATTAAAAGCAGGCCTGGACCCAATTATAGTATTTTCTAGTAACATTTTGATCTAGCCATCTTTCTCAATCCACCTCCTTAGACCATGTATATTCCATGAAATAATCCCTAGGTTATCTGGGGAAGCTTTTCCATAATCATCTAATACTAATGAATTACACATCCTCCCTGCACTCACTATCAAGGTAGGATAATCTATTGCTTAAACTAATATTCTCTAGGTTTGTACTAACGCTTTGAGGAATAATCGCTTTAATGGTACCATAGGGGATACCTACCGTCCATCGTATGGATACTCCCTGACTACTCACTGGAAAGCTGGGAGATACCTAACCTTGTATGATGGGTTAAGATGGCATTCCTCTTTTCCAAATGTAATTCCTCCCTTTGAACTATTTTGAGTCTTGTGAGTTTATTTCACTTTCAGGATGTATTATCAAACTTTGAATACGTTTGGACTAAAGAACTATCTTAGAAAATTCTTTCCCATCCTTATGTTTACAAATCCAACTTACTTAAGGCCAGTGGAGTCAATTGACGCTAAAGATGCACACCCTTTAAAGACCTCCAGAAATTTAGATCTATGAAGTGGTTTAAATTTTTGTCCTCTCTTGCCACTTTGTAAAATATCAAAGTAAATCACACAGTCATAACTCTCAATAATATTTTCCTTCAAAACTAACAACTTTTAATCTGAAGCTCTTTGCTATGGAAGCTCCAGTTGCTACAGCCATCCACTCAGCCAACACTAATTGAGCTTTATTTTGTTTCCCAAAAGACATACAATTGATGGATGGAATGCAGAACAAATCAAACATTTACCCTCAGTCAAGAGATCTGGGTTAAATCCATCATTCTTTCGCTCACCATGCCACCCCAGTTTAGACCCGCATATGCAAATCAGTCTTGACCCTGTGCCTCTTGGAAACAGTCCAGCCCGAACTGCCAAGCCAGGTCCTCCCTGGAACGGAAACAAGCATCCTAGGACCGGTTTCGGGGTTTCACCCCTCTTCAGCCAGGATAGCTTGATTCCAGTGGCACAGTGAGCCCAGGACCCACGTCTAGGCATACATGGATCACTTAGGGCGAGAAAGCAAAAGACACGCAATTGATGGACGGAATGGAGAACAAATCAAACATTCACCCCCTGTCAAGAGATCTGGGTTAAATCCATCATTATTTTGCTCACCATGGCACCCTAGTTTAGACCTGGCCATATGCAAATCATTCTTGACCCTGTGCCTCATGAGAACAGTCCAGCCCGAACTGCCAAGCCAGGCCCTCTTTGGACCGGAAACAAGCATCCTAGGACCGGTTTCAATCAAACATTCACCCCCAGTCAAAAGATCTGGGTTAAATCCATCATTCTTTTGCTCACCATGCATTCTGTCCATCAATTATTCTTTTGGCATTTGTCACCCCGAGTGGGACGGGTATGCTCAGACGTGAGTCCTGTGCTCTCCATGCCACTGGAGTCAAGCTATCCTGGCTGATGAGGGCTGAAAGCCCGAAACCGGTCCTAGGATGCTTGTTTCCAGTCCAGGGAGAACCTGGCCTGGCAGTTCGGGCTGGACTGTTCCCAATGGGTGCAGGGTCAAGACTCATTTGCATATGGCTGGGTCCAAACTGGAATGGCATGGTGAGCAAACAAACGATGGATTTAGGCCCAGATCTCTGTACAGGGGTGAATGTATGACTTTGTTCTGCATTCTGTCCATCAATTTTTCTTATTTAATTTGTCACCCCTAGTGGGACGGGTATACTCAGACGTAAGTCCTGTGCTCTCCATGCCACTGGAGTCAAGCTATCCTGGCTGATGAGGGCTGAAAGCCCGAACCGGTCCTAGGATGCTTGTTTCCAGTCAAGGGAGGACCTGGCCTGGCAGTTCAGGCTGGATTGTTCCCAATGGGTGCAGGGTCAAGACTGATTTGCACATGGCTGGGTCCAAACTGGAATGGCATGGTGAGCAAAAAAACGATGGATTTAGGCCCAGATCTCTGTACTGGGGTGAATGTATGACATTGTTCTGCAGTATGTCCATCTATGGTTCTTTTTTTCTATTTTGTTTCCCAGCTGGTAAAGTGACAGAACCCACATTCATATTTGATATAGATGACAGAGCTACTGGGGTTTGCTATTATATTTGTTTTAATCCTCCATGCTGTTACTTGAACATAATATTTCTATCTATCTGTCTTTTTTTTGTTTTTAGTCCTTCTTTTTCCACTCCCATCATTCTTTCTCCTGATTCCTCGTATCTAATTCCCATGTTTCCGGGAGAAACAGTTAGCTCTGTGTTGCACAACCTTCCTCCTGTTCGCTTGACAACATTTGCATATATTGAACAGCTAGGAGAAAATATTGGGTCCCCTTTTCTTTCCAGAAGCATTGGTCTCCTGGAGATAAACACCTTAGAATGACTGCCTGAGGGTATTACCTTTTCCTCTTCCCTAAATTCCTCTAGTAAAACTACTGGCCTTACTATAGCCGCCGTACACTTGTTTATTGCCCTCATATATTTTGCTATTGAATCAAGCGAAGTTTGTGATTTTAACCCTCATTATTTATTACCATAGCTTACAGAATACCATGGGGAGTGTTTTGAAGGAGAAATATTACTTCAAAAAGAGTTGAAGAAGGTTCGCCAATTGGGTCAGTCAATGCTGACTGATGATAGTTTTCAATGCTCAGTATCATTGTGCCTTCCGTCACCCTCACCCTGTCGGGGGATGGGAAGACAGTCATCCAGCCGAAGACGTGAGTCATATGGTAAAGAGGCACCACATATGTTATCATTAACCATATTCTTGATGTTATAGAGTTAGCAAGGGCTGTTCTGGCTAAAGAGGGCGAAATAAACCAGTGGAAGATGACAGAGATGTGGCTCCAGAAAAGTAGCCAGAAGGCCAAAAGCAGTATTCAATACACTACAGCCTTCATTCATTTTAGTAGTATTGCATGCATCCCAATGAGTCCTTCTGCGGAGACATTTTTTCCTGATCCTGGAGAACTTACGTTGTTTTCTGCCAAAATGTTTTCACACTAACTCCTTTATTGAGGAATTCAACTACATACCAGGGGCAGGATCAAGAGTACTACTACTACCACTACCCATAACAGAATTAAATGGGTCTTCTCCTAGGTGTTCCCCCGACATATCTCTACACATTGGAATTCTCTTTTCTGCATGGGATTTTTTCCTACTTGCATTACCTTTCACAGCAAGTCCTTAGTGCCTCTACTCCCCTGCCTCAAGTTTGGCATTTAAAGTAAAGTACGGCTGCCCACGTAAGAGGGCGGCCACCTTAGTGCCGCATTCAGGCACATTCCCATGCTCCACTTACTGGGTTCCCCACGGGAGTCCCCCATATCCTGCGCCTTCTATGGGTCATTTCCGGCGTACAAGGGGCTGGGGTCAGGTACTTATACCAGCAGTTTAGAAGTTAAAGTCTATGGGGCAGATTGACAAGCCCCTTACACCACTTTTGCGTCATTTTTAACATGGGAAAAAGGACGCAAAAGTGGCACAAGGGGCTTGTCAATCTGCCCCTATACGCATAGAATACAACAGTGGGATATTATTTGTCACCAAGAGCTGCATGCAAACTACAAAGTATAGATTAGAGCGTGATTACATTTTCCCAAGTCTTGCAAAGGGTGTTTTATAGGGTAGGCTGACCCAGCGACAAGGGCAGCGCTGTGCAGCAGGCGTGTTAACCGGTGGAGCTAGCAGGAAAATTCGAGCATGAATTTGCGGATTGCAACAGCACAGGTCTCCGCTGCATTAGAGGGCCCCTCATGCACTGTACATAATGTGTTCTGCATGGGGGCAGACACGGGGGTGTGGAGGCAAAAACAAAGAATTAAGCACTCCATGCCATTTTGAGGATATCCTCACACAGCACAGCGTAACGGCAATTTACAGGCATTACACACTTGTACTTGCCGGTCCAGATAATTATTATGTGGAGTAATGGCAGGGCTTTAAGTGGGATGAAAAAACTGGGGGGTCTCTCAAAGGGGCGTGGCCAGTGTAATTTGGGGCGTGGCTTTAAAACACTTATGCCAAAAATCTGTTTAGCATAGTGTGCCGCATGACTTGTATTTTGCTGTTTCTGCCATTGCATCCAGATATGTGATAGAACAAGTAACATCTTACTTACAACAAGTAAGTACTATTTGCTTTGTCAATGGTTATTAGTTGCATAATATAAATAAGCTGCAACTATGGCTTGTTACGTATATTATTGAAAAAGCTTCCAATTAAAGCCCTGGTGACCCTACCACAATGGTGCTGCTCTTTCAAAAAGAGACGGAAATCCATAAAGAAAATGACTCTTTAAAGGATTTCCCTTCCCTCAAAACGCTCACCTGGCATGACGTCATGCCGTAACTTCTCCGCTAGTGGGAAGTGAGGGCAGGCAACATCGATGTGCTTGCTGTCCCGAGACGGGTCTCTATTGGGCTGTTTTGCGCCCTGGCACTTTTTTCCAGACTACAGTGACAGCAAACTACTGTCACTGCAGTCCGGAAAAAAAAACGGACCACCTGTGCCAGGACTCAAAACAGAGCCCGATAGAGACCCGTTTCGAGGTCCCCTTTAAAAAACTGCCGGTGCTCAGACCCCTGGAGACCCGGCCCACTTAAAGCCCTGAGTAATGGAGTGCTGCATGTGTAGCCATACAACGCTTTGGAAATGCGACAAGCATTAGCTCTCGGTATGGAACACAGATATGGGTCTACTGGCTTAGCGGGCTAAGGCATCAACTGTGAGGGGCTTGTAGTTGATCTCAGGGTCACAGGTTCACATACTGGCCTATCTACTCAGTCTTTCATCCTTCTGGGTCGATAAATGAGTATCATTGAGTTTGGTATCAAGAAACATCGGTATTAAGCCTCAAGGTACTCTTCGGGTGACCGTGTGCGCAAATACACATTCTGATTAGCACGGACAACCGCAATACTTTTAGGCTTGTAGCTAGCTACTCCGATTGTTCACATTTCCTCCTTCCGTGTTAAGGGCTGTACGTGCATACGGGTAGTTGCCTCTGCTGGTCTCTGCAAAGAGATAACAAAGCACGGTCTGAAGTACTGGGTAAAAGACGTTATTGTTGTCATTGAAAAACTGGAGTTTAAACCGCATCAGCCGTCAACACACTCTTGCACCACCACACACACAGGAGTACATCCTTGGTAAGGCCATTAAAGGGCATCAAGCACGTCAGAACGGAACAGGACAAGCTCACAAAATGAAAGCACAAGAAGCAACACATATCCCTAAATGACAAAAGGTCACAGGTACAGCCAACTGCCAGTCTTTATGTGAACAATATGTTGCATTCAGGAGCCCTTAGTGTCACTTGAACATTGTACGGATGGCCTCGAAGCAGAGCATGCAGAGCCGGCCTTTGGCTCTAAGTATTGGCTCAATAATACCAATAAGGATGGGCAGAGCCAACACGTTTGGTATTTCGCACAGCTGCAGGACCTCAGGCCATTACTTTAATGTCCCTCTCGAGTCAGATGTAACTGCAGGAAATGTATAATAAGGCCTTAGCTGTCTGAACTTTTCTAGATGTCTCTAGAGTCAAGTGCAACTGCTTGAAATCATCACCAAAATGTGGTAGGGCAAACTGTTGCAGGAGCCTTTCTTGAGGCACAGGCATGTGCTTTAATTGAGCCAGATGGGATACCCATGTAAATGGAAGTTACTCGAAGATGTAGCTCAGAAGCGATGTCTTTGGCATTGGGTGTCACAGGCACCTGTGAGGTAGGGTTCATATCCCAGCAATGGTGGCAAGGTCGTCTTATGAATAGCTGGCGGCTAGATGCCCCCAGCAGGATACTCAAGCCCAAAGGCTCCTGCAGCAGTGAGTGATGCTACCTGAGTGCATAGGATAGGAGGGTTAAATGGCATTCCCCATTCCTAGGCCCACTGGGCTTTCAGCAGAATGGCCACTTGCAGGAGCAGGTTAAATGGTGATTTCTATGCAGTGTATGCTGAATAAAATGTTACGTACCAATAAGTTTAGGATTACTAGAAAGTACCCCAAGGACAAGGCAGGTCTTGAATTCTGGTGGGGCACAATTAATTCTTGAGATAAACAAATCGAACGATTCTTTAATTCATAGTTTCAACAACCATGGCCACGGCTGGTTAGGACATAGTGTGGGATGACCCACAATTGGTGGTAAATTTATGTACTCCCATTGGCTTGCCCCAATTATTAACAGTGTTATTAGACAATGATTAACTGATTGTTATCACGTTCTGTCATCAACCCCAATCTTACAACTCGGAAGAGCTTTCTTGAAAGTAAAAGTGTTGGGAGGTGGCTAAGTTCTCCTTTCCGATTGACATTGTGCCAGCTGGTACACCCGGCCAAAGATTCCCATTGTTATAGGAGATTGATTGCCCCATCTCCGTTAGCAAGTCCAGTGTAACCTGTAAATGGTAATGTAACCCTCCCAACATCTGCACTGGGGGCAAGCAACACTCACTGCTACAGGTGCCTCTGACTAATCGGCCATGAAGGCCCCAGCAATACTGAATGGTCTGCAAATCATGCTCACTGTTCCCTTTGGTGTTACATGTCCGCAAAGCAATTATGATTTTAAAAGGAAACATCATAGGTATGCACCGCTTTCACCTGCGCAGTTGGGCACAAGTAAGTTTAATGTAGAAAGAGTGGGGATATATATCCCATCGGGTTGGCTGGCTCCTACTTTAAGGGTCCCCAATACAAACAGTGCCGTCTTTAATATACATTACCTCCCCGAAGGATGAGCAGGGCTCAGACCGCTGTTAAGAGTAATCTGTTGAAGGATGCCAGGTGCCCCTATTATTGGGTAGGGGTTTATACTAAGGAGGTTCAGAGGAACACGTAATCATGGATTATCAGAAAGTGGCAGGGCAATTCGTAACCAGCCCAAGGGATACAAATTGGGCAGTGCCAGCGAATAACGTTTCTGAGGTAATTGCGGGAGGAGATTAGTACAACCGCCTGGGTCCCTCAAGTTACAACTTGTTTCTGTGCACAGCCATAACTTTACTGGCAGCGGGAGGCACTGCACCCCTCCAGGTAATAGGCTCAATTGAAGGATGGAGCATGTAGGTCAGAGCTAATTAAAGATGCCTTTAAACTGTGTATTCGGCTGGGCACGAATACTGCTCTTCAAATGCAGATGCTGAAAGGGAGGACATGCCACCAGACAAATCCTGCTTAACTTTTAATTAATTTTAACACTGGGACTGGTGCTTACAAACTCCTTTCATGGGGCACTCAGAGAAAGAAAAAGAAAGTGGAAACAAACCGCAAAGATTTTAATATGGTTAAACAAAGCAAGGGATTTACTTGGTGTTGCACAAATGACAAACATCCACTGGAATTGGATTATGACACAATATTGATTCAATAGAGTTGCATCAATAAAACGGTGTGAGGTGCAAACTTAGGGGCGGATTTACAAGCCCCTTGCATCACTTTTGTGACGCTGTAGCGGCGTAAAAAATGCGGCCAATTTGCAACATGTTGCATCTAGGGAGAAGCGCCATGTTGTAAAGCCCTGCGTCACATTATACCTGCGTCAGGTATAATGTATGCAGGCTGGGCGTTCCCACGCAGGAAAACCTCGTAAAAGTGACACAGTGAAATCTACAAGATTTCACTGCGTCACTTCTAGGACGCCACTGCGTCAAAACCTTACGTCTGCTCGAAGCAGGCTTAAGGAATGACGCAGTGTAGTGAGAATAGGCCTCAAAATGCATTGCTGGAGTTGCGTCGTGGTTGTGTCATGACTCCAGCAATACCTGACTTTTGGGCCAGCAGATGCATCAGAATATCTGAAGCATCTGTCAATCCTTGCGCCATGGTGTACCGTATTGTAAATACGGTGCAACCATGCTGCGCAAGGGTATCGCAGGCTGGCGCAGGGAAACTGACACATCTCTACAGATATGTCACTTTTTTGTAAATCTGCTCCTATGTGGCCAGGCAATGGAAATGTGCTCTCAACAAAACAAGTCAAATAACAGTGCGTGCCAAGGAATGCTTCACTTAAAGTTTGAGACTGCCTACCCTATGGCCGGCACAGCCAGGTGGTGTAGGAGTGGTTGCCCTGGAAAGAGGGGCAGGGTTATTAAGGTTTTGGGAACACGTGTTTAGAGGAAAATGGCAGAGAAAGTTTCTTGAAAACAATTCATATTTCCATAATTTAGGAGAGGGCAACTGAATGGTGTTGCCCACAAGTGATAATTTATTAACACATATATATGACACGTTGAGGCTTCCTCTTGCACTTTGTTAGCAGGACTGCTTTCCCCCAGCATGCTTCAGAACAGTTAGATCACAAAGCTACAGCAGAAATTAGTTTGGGGCTGGTCTCCAACTCCTAGTTTAGAAATGTACCTAGGTAGCTATGATCTCACCTTATTGGGGGCATTGCACGCTGATGAAGTCAATGAAGTTTGCCTTGAGTGATACCAGCAATTCATGGGGCACAGCAAGATATGGCGGTCCCTTGATGGTGTTTGGTGAGATTATCCTGCAAAGGGTATGGCTTGAAGCCAGGTCTGGGGACGCCATTGAACATTCCAACAGAAGGGTAAATACAACCATGTGCAAGCTCACCAAGCAGAAGGGCTTGAATCAAGCAAATAAAAATAAAATAAAATAAGACAGGCTTGGTTAAATAGGGCATGGCCTCATTAGTGCAAACACCACAGGGGACTCCGATAGGGACCGGGTACACCTGCCAGAGGTAGATAGGAACTTGGTTTGGCTAGCTAACTGCAGGTTGCAGGAGGTTATGGAGCCTGCCATGGTGGGGGGCACGGATCTGACAGTGGCCACATCCAGGGTATTGGCGCAGTTACAGGGCAATCTGGAGGCTGATTTGTACTTAGGGGTAGCCTCTCAATGAACACAGCAGGGGTGCTGTTTGCCAAACACCAGGATTCTTTACGGCAGGACCCTGGATGGAAACGTCGGCACCCCACTAGTCCTTTGGGCGGTTGTAACCCTGAGCAACTGAGGGTTTGCCTTGCAACACTTTCCCCCTAAAAAGGCATGAGTAAAGTCATGGACTGGTAGTTCATGGTATTTAAGGGGGAAAATCCCAAGATAAAATGGTAGCATCGATTGTGTTGGCCACTGTGCTGTTTGGCTCATCAGGCGGGTGCGAGCTTAGGTTACTCATCGCTTCCTGCCTATGGATCACCCATAAATTAACCCACCACATTGGCATACTTCATGTGTCAAATAAACCTGCAGCAAACAGTTTTCCAACAAACTTTGTGTGGAGTGACTATTTATTGCAGTATGTACCTTACTATGCTTCGGGGTAGGGTTGCTGATATCAGCACTATTTCGCTGCTAGCAGCACACGCAGTGTGCCCTTGTAAGAGGGCAGCCACCTTAGTGCCACATTTTGGCACATTCCAGTGCTCCACTTATTGGGAGCCCCTAGGGGAGTCCCCCACGTTTGGCGTCTTTGCTGGGCCATTTCCAATACGCAAGGGCTGGGGTCAGATACTTATACCTGCGTCCCCACCTACTGGCAGTCCTCTTTGCTCCCCAACTGGACACACTGTCACCCTCCTCCTACTGCATACCCAGCGTGCCTGCGGGATAGCGGGGCAATGTACTAAACATGTTAATATGTTAATTTAAGTTGCAGGGGGAGTTACAGGGTGATCCAGAGGCTGATTGGTACAGAGGGTTACCCTCTTAATGAGTTCAGCAGGGGTGACCCCAGGAGTGTTTACATCAGGACCCTGGATGGGAACATCGGAGCACTGCTAGTCCTCCTTCGGGCAGTTGTAAGCCTGAGCAACCAGGGGCTTGCCATGCAACGCTCCGCCCCTAAAAAAGCATGAGTAAAGTCATGGACTGGAGGTCCACAATATTTAAGGGAGAAAACCCCCAGATAAAATGGTAGCACCGATTGTGTTTGCGATGGTGCCGTTTGGCTCATCAGGCGGTTGGGCAGCTTAGGTTACTCATCACTGCCTGCTCTTGGATGGCCACCACGTTAGCATACTTCATGAATAAAATAAACCTGCAGCAAACCATTTTCCAAGAAACTTCGGGTATATTATAAAGACAGGCGATAAAATTATCCTTCACATCTAACATGTGCTTCAATTTGGATTCCATCGAGCATATTATCAAGCCCATTATCGCCGTTTTAGCTGCAGTTTTCGGCCGCTAAAACGGCGATAATTTTATCTCCTGTCTTGATAATATGCCCCTTGGTGTGGCATAATTATTTATTGCAGTTTGTACTATGTACCTTACTATGTTTCGGGAGAGGGTTGCAGATATTGGCACTAAATCACTTACCTCAACCGTCTGATCAATCCACTGTTGCCACCTCCACCAACTGCCCATATACAGAAGTATAAATAAATTCCTGCTCTCAAGGAATGCAAGAAAATCCAGTAAAGAGAGGATTAAAAACTGATATCGGGAAAGTTGGGTCTGTCTTCTTTGAAAATGCCTTGAAAGGGGACTATGTTGCAGCTCAACCTCCCTGCCGCACGGCCACCCTCCCAGCTCTTTAAGAGGGCGAACACAGTTGAAGAGAGCTGTTGGTCACTGTTGAACCTGGAGTAAAGTCAAGGCTCCAACAGCAGTAATCCTTTCTGATATCCCATAATTGAGTCAATAATTAGCAGCAGGAGCCAAACACATCAGCTACAGCGCCTGTACAAGCACGGCGGGCACGAGCATAGCAGTGCAGCTGTGCGGTGTGAGACATGCACAGAACAGCAGGAGGGAGGAAATGTTTTGAGACAGCGAGAACAAAAACAGATTAATGGTAAAAGCTGTGCCTGTCTAGCTCCTTGTTTACCCTTTCTGCCTCCTGCCAGGAAATGCCTGATTTTTCTGGGTTCTTGGATTGAATTGTCTCTCTGAAAACAGTGTCTCACTCATGTTATGTTAATGTTTATTTGTAAAGCGCAACATTTACCCGAAGGTATCTTGGCACGGCTTCAAGCATTAAAGGAGGGTGATTGATGATTGAGACTGTGGAGCACTAGTTGTTGATAAGCCAGGGGTTTAAGGCTTTCTAAAAGGCCAGTGATCAGGAATAGATTTAATGTGAGCTAGGGATTATCAGATTCTTTGCGCTCCCAGAGTGCATTTGTCTGAAAGGGCAGTACCATTTAAAGCACTGCTAAAGGTATTCTGGGCCATTCCAATGTAGAGGTTTATGGGTGATGCAATGGACTTCGAAAGAAATTCTTTGGCAGATCAGGAGCCAGTGGAGCTCGCGAAGCATTTGTCTGGTAGAGTGGTATTTGGGAAGACCTGGAAGCATGCAAACAGCAGTATTCTGCATGATTTGAAGTTTGTTCAGGAATTGTGTTTGAATATTCAGGTAGAGTCCAATGCAATAGTCCAGTTTGGACAAGATTAGATGGGTGACAACTAATTTCCGTACCTCTGGGAGTCAGGGCCGTATATTCTTCACCACTTTGATGGTGTAGAACAACTGTGTCTCACAAGAGCAATAGCGAATTGCCCCAACCTTTACTTAATGTCAAAGAGGAGGTAGAGTTCAACCAGAAAAAGCAGTCCTAGAACATATAAGTTACGAAAGTTAAACATAAGTCTTATGGGAGTGCTTTTTGCTGCTTTCATACAATTCCAAATTACACACTTTTATTCTAGCGATGTCTCTTTAACGTAAAGTGTGCTAAGCATGTTCCTCTTGTTTCTTGCACTATGTAGCATTGTCTAAACAAAACACCCTTTCACTTTGAATTCTTAAAGTTAGTTCTTTTCTTGGATACAACATTTCACTTCTGCAAGGCAAGCGAAAGGCTCACTTTTAGATGCATTAATGATTACTGAGAATGTTTTGTGACAGGTTGACCAAGATTAAAGATGGTGTGGAGCTGTATTGCATTGAATGTGAGAAGAGGCTTAGAGGCAAAGACCTGTGAGCAAGTTTTAAATACTATTGAATAGAAGTCTAGCAATATACAAAGTTGTGATTTGAATAACCATGGATGGTGAGTGGTTGCTATCTTGAATGTGGGGGCTTGTAGTTTGGAGAAGTCTCAGATAATTTCTCGAACCTAAGCATACCTATGCACCTCAAATATGTGCATACACGATCCACTAATTGGTTGCACATTGCATGCAAGTGGCTGCCTATAGACAGTTTTAGAACAATACAACACTTGCCTTTTTCACAGAGATGCCTTTACCATATATGCCGTATATATTTATACATACACACACATTTAATATTATATGTATGTTTTCTTTCTTTTTTGAGGGTGGAACCCCCGTTTGAAAGTCTTGACTGTAACAGCTTATTGTATACAAGGGACTTGCAGCCTGCCCATCGCTTAACACTAATTGGTTTAATTATAACTTTTATTTGCTGTCTTCTCATTGGCCAGTGCGTGCCAGCTTCACTTCCTTCTCTTTAAGCTGGAGTATGAACCAAGTACTGATTGATTCAGCTTGATTGCCATCCTTACGCTGATCCCAGTGTGACTGAGGCACTACTTTCCATTTTTCTTCTTCCCTGTCATCGTTGTTGAACCTCTTGTCATTTGTAACTATGTTTTACTATGCCATACACACTTGAAAGAAGCCCTTTTGTCCTTGAAATGGATGTCTATTGTGACAACATATGTTATCTGCTTCCAAGTGTATTTTCACCAAGACATGGACATGGGTGCAATTGCTTTCTTTATGTGATAGGATTTTTTGCCAAATGTTATTTTTGTGTCTTTTTTATGCATGGAAATACTAATTAGTTCTGAATACTAGGGGTGTTGTGCAGAGGCCTAAAAAGCAGTGGCAAAGCCAAACGCTCTCACCTTTGAGACTATTGGCTCTGCCATTGTCTTTTGTTCATGCTGTACTGCATGGGCATTGGCGACTTTGGCAATGATTTGTAGCCATGTTATATAGCAGTGTGGCTGTGCAGCATCTCTAAAAATAATAATAAAAAGGACTGTGATGCACCCAATGTTTTTCTGGCTAGATCAAGGCGATAACTGGTAAAAACATCTATGATACAGCAGCATAGCTGTTGATGGAGGGTTCCGGTCTCCCAGCAGACATTCCATATATAGTCCGGGAGACGGATGTGTTTGGCAAAAATGTGCTCACGTAATCTTGAAGTGAGCTCCGTTTCATAGAGATTCGAGCATCTGGATATTAAAACCAGCCAAGCAGTTGATGAACAATATGTCCGTCAGTGCCTGACAGGATGAGGGATGCATAGGTTTAGGGGACTTATACCCAGATGAATCATTCATCTCCTTCTTGGAGGCGCGTCAGGAATTCACCCTTGGGCCTGGACACTTCTTGCACAATGCAGGCCTTGTCACTATTGCCTGTGCGGCTTGGCCATGTTACCCTGTGGTGCCGGAGACTACACAAACCTTGGGTATCCTTTTAACTTGTGGCTCAGCTCGTCATGTGATATCGCTGCTGTATAAAGCTATGCATGCCGATGCTATGGTGGCTCGTCCTCGGGCCGTGTGGCTTGGAATGTGGACCTGGATGCTCCCCTGATGACTGCGGACTGGACAAGGGTAAATAAGCTCACACACTCTGGTTCTTATAATGCTAATTTTAAATTGATTCATTACAATTTCCTTCACAGGACATATCTCACAGCTCGAGACCTACACCACATATCTCCAATTTAACCTGGCACTTGCCCCTTCTGCAACTCAGTCAATGCTGACTTTCTGCATCTAGCTTGGCAGTCCTGTCTGGTGCAGGACTTTTTGTCCCGGGTGGTGGAAGATATTCACAGGGTCACGCAACTGTTGCTATCCCTTACCCCACAGTACTGCTTACTGGGCAACATAAATCGTCCAAAAGATGGAAAGATGCCCTAAAAATGTGTACAATTGGTGTTGATCTTAGCCAGAAGGAGGGTAGCCATAATGTGGAGGGGGAGAGAGCACCTGAAATAGTGCACTGTCAAGGAGTGGTCTTTGGCTGAAGAGACACACATGCTGATTAGTAGGCGGTATGAAAAGGTGACGGATGACCTAGCGAATGGAGAGATCTCTGTGCCACTCTATTAGATCCTGATTCTGCAAATAGTTTTCAAAGATAGCATTGACACAGATACTATGGAGTGATGTACGGTTCTCAGAACTGTCATTTGTCATGATAATAATGTGCATAGTTTGTATCTACTTCCTTACCTTGCAGATCATTGACAGCTGCTGTAACATTGTAAATTTGTATAAAAAACAAAACATAAGGTTCTTAAAAAAAAGTACATAAGCCCTGGCTGTATCATAACACTTTTGTAAAAATTGTTTTTAGTCACCCTCCATAGGAACTGCCCCGCTCTACAGCATAACTAAAAAACATTAACAGAGCCAATAGCTTTCAAAGGCGAGACCTATTGCCTTAGCTAATGCTTGTTTTTCTTTTGTCCTATCCTGCCTATACCACTTCTTACCCCTAAGCCCATTAAGTACCCAGACTTTCCTTTACCACAACCCACCCTACACATAGTATTTAATACATTTTTGTCTTGTTTATTTTTTGGAGGCTGAACACCCCACCAACCTCCATTTTTTTATTTACTCTTACCCTTCCTTTACCGCTACCCACTAATAACCCTATATTCACCCTTACCAACTGTTACACTTATCCACCCCATAACTCTACTTTTACCCTTACCATCCCTACCCCTTATAGCTACCCACCCCTAAACATTTAGAGCTTGATTAGGAGTCTGGCGGTCCACGGATCAACAAACTCGCAGGAGCGCGGTAGTCTCCAGACAACCCTATTTCAATTAGACACAGACGCCACCTTTCCTTTGTCAGTAAGTGTAATAGATGTTCGTCAACCTGACGATTATGTAAAGTTGGCTCTGTGAGTTTGTGGACTTGCATCCGAAGGGTTTATTAAAAAGATGTACTTGTTTGTAGGTGATTCAGTCGCTGCTGTTGGATTGATTATCATACTTGAGACGCCAACGTGAGATATATATTTGAAAGTCGTTTTTGTGAGTATAAACTTGGATTGGTAGTTGTTTCACATTGATCAACGCCTGCACTTTTGGATTGATGACTCTATATTTGGGTTTCTAGATTGGTTGAACAACTTTGTCCATCTTGGTCTTCTTCACCTCCGGCTGGAGGTTGTTGGTAAGACCTTTTAATCTGTATATAGGTCTTTTAATAAAGTTGTCTTGCACTTTGGTTTATAAACTGGCACTTTGTTTGGTTAGTTAATTTGCACATAGGTCTTTTTATAGGGTTGTCTTGCACTTTGATTTATGGTGATAGTGGCTTATAAACTGGCACTTTGGTTGCATGTTGTTGTTGCTCTTCCCTTTGGGTGATTAGACGATACCTAGAAGGCAAGGATGATTGCTTTAATTTCTGTATCTATTTTTAGATATATATGTGCAACTGGTCCTGATGATGGTCCTATGGATTTGCCTTGACCAACGAGGGACCGAAACGTCGACGCACGACACCACTTTATTTATATCATTGTTTGAAATTTGTCGCAATGAATGGATTATGTTGTAACTTCATCCCTTTCACATGGTAGTGTGATTCTCCATGTAAAAAAACATAAGGTGTCTAATACTACAAGAAAACAAAGTGTATATATTATGTAGTATTTTTATTGCCAGAAAAAACTTTTGATAAAAACAAAATAAAATAACAGTATCATACTGTAATCTCCTTGCTGCTTTTTGAGTATAAGATCACTCCGGTGACTAATATTTATTGAAGAATATTGTGTAAATAATTCCTACGGGGACAATTTGTTATTGTGTTATTGATCATACCCAGTCCTTGTGGGATTATTGTGTGGCTCTATCCTGTTAGCTATTTCAATTAGGGCAGTTGGACCGCCATTGCCCCACCGTAGCTGCCAGGGAACCACCATTCCCTGGCAGTGGTGCAGTGGTGTAGAGGCAGTAATAGGCTTGAACCTGGACACCATTTGATTGGTAAGAGCCGTTCTGCTGCACTTGTTGTTGGTTTGACGCCTTTGATTGGTAAGGTAGTTTAGTAACACTTACTGCGGCTTTGTTTGTACGATTGGCCAATATTGAAATCTGTTTGACAATTATATATGTATTGCAATTCATAGAGGCAGGTAAGGAGGAGATTTTTCTCTATTTAACTTTGTTTGAACGGCGCAACGTATGAAGAGTACCTTAAGCGCTATTTTGATTATAATACTGCATATTTTGCACTTTTTTTGGCATGCCTGTTTCCAGCACACTTTGTAGGATGTGTTGCTTTTGTAGTGGTATCAATTTGAGACTTGACGAAGCACAACCAGCCCCCACGGAGAGGACGCCTAATAGGGACATGTATGTTAAGTATGGTATTTCTTCCATAATGTACAGCACGTTATGGAATAAATACTCTTGTAAAGATCCTGAGTTGCGTTGGCCTATGCATAGGTCATTTGATTTGCGAAAGATTCAGTATGTGGAGCAACAGATGTTTAAAGCGAAAGGCTAGGCAAGATATGTTTGACTGTGTACGAATGTGGGAGAAAGGTGCGTGAGCGAATGAAGCGTGAGCAAGCCTTGATTGAAAAAGAACAACGTAAGAGTATTCATGCGAAAACATTGGAAATGAAAAATAGGGAAATTAAAGAAATTAAAGAGAGGGAAGATAGGGAGCGTCATTTACAGGTAAATGGCCAATACGCTGTTCGCAGACCTCTTTATCCTATTCTTAATGAACCCCAAGATGATTCTCTCTTATTAGATCGTTGTCCACCTCTGTATACTCTTCCTTCTGCTCCTTATGAGTCAGATGAGGACTCTCCTACAGACCAGGACAAACCTAGAGAAACTCGCTTGATGTTATCTGCTGAACGTGCGTCTCAGATTAGATCTGCTGAGCGTAAAGCCGTTCATAGTACTGCCACTGCTTCTGAACTTTTAGATAGTATAAAAGATTGGCAGAAAAGGGAGCAAAAATATTTTACTGATACATTTGCCGCAGAGGTTATCGAACGGTTTAGAAAATATTCGGTAGAAATAGAGCCCGATGATGTAGCAGCTGATTTTAAAAAACTACGTGAAGGTCTTTTTGTTTTCTCCCAGGTTGCTTACACGATCAGATGCTTGGTTAAACTGTGTATTGAAGCAGCAGTTTGGGAGAGGAGAAAAAGGCAGCAGACACAGCTGCACAAACATCCCGAATCAGCATGGCACGAACTTCTACTCCTGAAACAGATAAGAATGTTGTAATTAATGTGAAACTCATGCGGGAAGCCGCGCCTTTATATGTTCCTCCTAAAGGAACAGGTACAAATGATGATAAGACTTCTGTAGATGCTAAAGGATTTTCTTTATAATTGGGTTTACACTCCTTGGAATAGAGCAGATGTTATGGCCCTTAAAAATGCATTGCCTGATCCGCGAAAGAATCCAGCAGCCTTTTATGAGGAAGTTGAGGGTGCCATTAGCTCTTGTACTATGACTTTGCCTGATATTGATTTGTTTTTTTGAATAATACTACCTCCTGATATGTGGGGAACGGTGCGTAAAGTTGATGATCGTGCACCATTTGGAGCATTGTGGAAAGATTTAGAGCAGTTAGATGAAGATAGAGAACCTGCACAGAAACCGTGTCAGTTAATTTTAAATCTTCCGGCAGCTATATTAGTTAAGTTAAAAACGATTATTCCCCCTAAAAAGATAGATTGGACCGTGTGAGCGTCTTGCAAGCAAAAGGTAGATTAATCAGTTTCTGACTTCTTCACACACTTTGAAGAAGCATTCCATGATTTTATTGGCCAGTCATTGACAGATGGCACGGGTAGACATCTGTTTGTCGATAAATATGTTGCAAACCTTTTGCCAGGAATAGCTAGTCGCCTAAAGGCCAGTGAGAGTTCATGGACTACCTCTTCTCCGGTTTCTCTCCTAACCATGGCTCAGTATTATGACATGAATTAGAAGCTAAAGATGATGATGATAAAAAGTCTAAAGAGTTGAAAACAAAGGTTATGTTAGCTCAAGCATATGGACCGCCTTCTAGAGGCAATGATAGAGGCGGACGTGGATCTTATGGTTCGTCATTTTCTTCTTATACTCGTTCGAATTTATCTGTTGACCAGTGTGCATACTGCAAGAAATTTGGACATTGGTTTTCTGATTGTCCAGTACTGCGTGCTCAGCACTGTCTACGTGGTCGGGGACAAATGAGAAATCGCTCAGGATATTCAGGACCTAGAGGAAGCACGAATGATCGCGCTAGGTTTGATGCAAATACACGTGGGCAGGATGGGTTTAACACTTTTGATAGAAGGAACCAATATCAAATGTCCGACAATGTGCCATCTGATTCACATGATTCTGCTTATGCATAGGATTGCCTAGGATGGGGTAAGGAATAAGTTGAAGTTCCAGTAGATCAGAGGGGACCCTATATTACAGCACATGTTTTGGGTTCTACTGATCAGTTTCTGGTTGATACAGAAGCTACTCGTAGCACCTTGTCTAAACACTTGGGGGCAGATTTATGAGTTCTGGCACATCTCTGCAAATCAGCAAGGATGCGCCAGAACTGATGCGTCACGCAATTCCCTCCTTGCAGCACCACAGATGCGCCGCATTTACAATGCGGCGCACCATGGTGCAAGGAAGGGCAGATGCGTGACGCATCTTGTGGTGTACGGGCGGCGCATTGCTGGAGTAGTGTCGCAAGTGCAACGCAACTCCTGCAATGTACAGAGGCCACCCATACATAACATGGTGCGTCCCTCCTTACGCCTGCTTCAAGCAGGCGTAAGGATTTGACGCAGCAGTGTCGTAAAACTGACTCAGTGAAATCTTGTAGATTTCACTGCGTCAGTTTTACGGGGCTTTCCTACGAGGGAACGCCCACCCTGCGACAGAACGCACACATGAAACCTGACACAGGTTCCATGTGGCGCAGGGTTTTACAACATGACGCATCTGCCTAGATGCATCACGTTGTAAATTGGTCGCAGGGATGCGCCACGTTTCCGCGCCGTTGCGTCACGTAACGGCGGCGTAAACGTGGCGCAAGTCGGACATAAATCTGCCCCTTGGTTCCCAGGGCTCCCCTGTCTGGCTTAACCATTACATCGATAGGTTTCGATGGAACACCTTCCCTTAGCCCATTGTCACAACCACTTGCATTCCATGTTGATAAGTTTACTGCTACATGTCCGTTATTGCTCTCTCCAAACACACCAGATAATATTGTGGGTCTTGATATGCTCAAATATTTCAGGGCTACGATGCGATGTACTCCGGAAGGAGTACGGGTTATTTTTAATGACAACTACCCTGTGATTGAGAGATCCTGTATTGTTAAAGAGGACATTGCATTAGGTTCACTCCCTAGTACTTTGTGGGCTACTTCGGACACCGATGTAGGGCAAATGGTTATTCTGCCAGTGCATATTAGTGTCAAGGAGGGTGCTTCTTTGCCAAGACTGCCTCAGTATAACATTTCTAAAGAAGGAGAAGAAGCACTTACACGCATTGTTTATGGTTTGATTAAAGTGGGGGTTGTGGAAGAAGTTCCTTACAATGTTTGCAATAGTCCGATTCTTCCCATTTTGAAAAAAGATACTGACACCAGGATTTATAGATTAATCATTGATTTAAGAGAAGCCAACAAGATTGTAGTACCGCAGTACCCTGTGGTTTCTGACATAACAACATTACTTACCCTGGTCCCTCCGACAGCAACTACATTTTCTGTAATCGATTTGAAGAATGCTTTCTTCTCGATTCCTATTCATCCTGATAGCCGATATTTGTTTGGTTTTACTCTGAATAATCGATCATACAGATTTTGTAGAGTTCCTCAAGGGTACACTGAGAGTCCAAGTATTTATAGTCAAGCCTTAAAACGACAACTCGATTCCTTTACTTTGTCTGAAGGAGTGGCTCTCATACAATATGTCGATGACATCTTGTTGGCAGCTGATACGCCTGAGCAGTGTGAAAAATGTACTTTGTCTTTGTTTTCTTTCCTTGCTACACAAAATTATAAAGTATCACGAAAGAAATTGCAATATTGTAGACCGAAGGTAACCTACTTAGGTCACCTTCTGTCTAAGGAGGGCCGTGCATTGACACCAGATCGCATTCAAGCAATTTTAGACACCCCAGTACCTTCCACACAGAAAGATGTCTGTGCATCATTGGTTTGACTTTGTTTTGTAGGCAATGGATTTTGGGCTTTTCACACATTGTTAAACCCCTGCTAGCGCTTTTGACTAAAAACTCTTCGATCCCCCTTCCATGGACAGATGAATGTCAAAATGCTTTTTGTCAGTTAAGACAAGCTTTTTGCTCTGCACCAGTGTTAGGTACACCCGATTATGCGAAAACCTTTCCACTCTTTGTACACGAGAAAGATGGGTGTGCATTGTCAGTTTTAGTACAGACACACAGTGATAAGCAGCGCCCTTGTGCATATTTTTCCGCAGTTCTTGATCCTGTTGCTCGTGCGTTGCCTGGATGCTTCCGTTCAGTTGCAGCAACAGCTGTGTCCATACGTCAGAGTGAAGGGATAGTTTTGTCACACAAACTGTTGGTGCTAGTAGCTCATGCAGTAGATGCCCTTTTGAATCAGACTAAGACACAACACTTAACTAGTGCTTGTTTGACAGGATACAAATTGACACTGTTAGCACCTCATATTACCTTGAAGAGGTGCGCGACACTTAACCCAGCCACTTTGTTGCCATATCCTGTGACTCAGTCCCAGTCAAAGGAACCTCACGATTGTATATTCCTTACTGAGAAACAGACAAAGGGTTGCATCGATTTTCAAGATACGCCCCTTCCAGATGTAGATGGGGAACTGTGGGTTGATGGGTCCTGTTTGAAGTTACCAGATACACAACTTTAACTGCTTATGCAATCACCACGCTTGAGACAGTAGTGGAAACAGCTCGCATACCTCAGAAGTCGGCTCAAGCAGCTGAACTAATAGCTTTGACACGAGCGTGTGAACTTAGCACTGACTTGTGTGTGAACATTTACACGGATAGCCGCTATGCTTTTGGAATGGTTCATGATTTTGGCTTACTCTGGAAGGAAAGAGGCTTTCTTACATCCCACAGGATGCAGATAATGCATGGAGAATTAGTGCATTATCTCTTAACTGCACTTACATACCCGAAGAAAATTGCTATTATGAAGTGTAGTGCACACAAGAAAATCATTGACAAAATAGGACAAGGCAATGCCTTTTCAGATCGCGTAGCTCGTGAGACTGCGATGCAGTGAAGCACTACAGCCATGTACGTAGTGAAGTCTCAAACTGAGCGTTGGCATGATGCTAGAGAGGAAGTATTGGATATACAGATATCTGCCTCTGTGGAAGAGCTTGAGAAATGGTCTAAAAAAGGAATGTTAGACGATGAGGGCTGTTGGCGTAACAAAGAAATTAATAAGTGGAAATTGCCTGCAGCCTATTTACAACCTATGGTTCAAATGGCACATGGGCTGGCACATGTTGGAGCTCTTGCAATAACTAAATTGCTTACACAAGTTTGGGAGCATCCTGAAATTGCCAGCACAGCTAATAGAGTGGTACAGTCCTGTTTGATCTGTTGGCAGTATAATCCTGGAAAAGGGACACGGACCCCTACAGGAGGGTTTGCTACACCAACCGCACCTTTTGAAGTTTTGCAGATGGATTACATCTAACTTGAAAGCTGCAATAATCTGAAATACGTCCTAGTGGTGGTATGTGCCTTCAGTAAATGGATAGAGGCATACCCTACAAAGGATAAGACAGCTCTCACTACAGCTAAGGTGCTTCTAAAGGAGTGTTTCCATACATATGGTGTTTGTAAGCTTTTGTGGAGTGACAATGGACCTTATATTATTGGGCAAGTTGTGGACCATGTCTTTTAAGGATTAGGGATCAAACAGAAATTCCATACAGTCTTCCACCCGCAATCAACAGGATTAGTGGAGAGGTACAACGCTACTTTGAAATTAAAGTTGGTGAAAATACTGGCATCCACGTCTTTAAAATGGCCAGATGCACTACCTTTGGCATTGTTGTCCATAAGATCAGTGCCACATTCACGATCTGGCCTTACCCCATATGAAGTGGTCTTTGGGCAACCAATGAACATTTGGGGAGTTCCTAAGCCAAGCCCCATACATGATGTTACTTGTGTTCTGTTGAATGATTATTTGGCACAGTTAACCAACAGTTTGACCTCTATTCATCAACAGGTTTGAGAAGCTCCTGGTGACCACGTGATGGTCAAGGTCTTCAACAGATCGAACAGCTTGGAACCGAGGTGGCGAGGACCAGAGCAGGTGCTCCTTGCGACAAGGACAGCAGTTCGAGTGACGAACAAGAAGAACTGGGTCTATAGCACACACTGCAAACGTGTGTCGCCTGCCTTGGTGGAGCCTGCTGTGCTGACCGACCATCGAGAGATTCTGGAGACGTAGAAAGGTCAAGCTTTCTCACCTGACGAATCTGTGGAAGTCTTCCCGGACCACACGATTCCTGGAGCATCGCAATACCACTTGAGACCGAGGAAAGAATCTGCAGTGTTGAAAAAGACCGAGCCATTCTGATGGGCTCGGTCAGAAAGGAATCCGACTCAGTTTTCCAAAAGCTGGTATCATTTTCTTTTTTTAATAACTGGGTTTGTTTCTGAAAGCTAGGAAGAGGACAAGGTTTATGAGGTATTGTTAAAACATTGACGTAATCTCCAATTAAATATAAAAGGTTATGGGAAGCACTGCTTGCAAATAGTCCAAATTACTGGCAATCATTTTGGGTAGCATTTGAACGCATCGTTTTTTGCCCAATCTAGCAAGAGGCTCGCCTTAAGCAAATCAGCTCTGACCCTACTTCTTATGGGAACAGCCCACCCCAAGCTAACTGATATGATCCACTCCAGAAGGGAACAAAAGCAAACCCAAAACAGTTTTAACCTGATTAGGCCTCTTGAGTGAGGTATATCTTGGGTCCTGTGGCACAGCAAGCAGGTGACCCATGTCTGGTCATGTACTACTAGTAACTTTACACTCCTTTTTCATAATGTTTAATTTTGAGATGACCGCATCAAACATACATCAACAACAAGGTACAGTGTCATCATAAAAGACAATAAATGCTTAAATACAAAATGGATGCCATGGTGCTACGTACTACTTGTAACTTTACACTCATTTTTGGATCTGGAAACAAGTCTACACTTAGGTATAAAACTCTACCTGGAAATGGTGAATAGTAAAAAGGGAAGCGAGACACCTAGTTGTAAGAGTAGATCTACATGTGAATAAATATACACCTATATGTTTGCCTGTGTGAATTGGCCCAAGTTGTGTCTTACATGTAAATTACTCCGCAACACATGCTCCTGAATTTTAGCATACTCACCTAAAGTTTAACTGTTGGCCAGTTGGGGGCAGGGGTCACCAGGGAATTTACTTTCTCATTTTCCCCAAAAGCTTTTTTATCAAAGGGCTTTCACCTCTGGAGAAGATAATGAGCTCAGAGGGCATGGTCAACGCATGCTTAGATGTGTGAGTGATCAGTAATAAGGGCACAATAAGATGGTGTCTGACTTAGCCTTTTCTGTTCGTTGCGTTTGGCCTGAAGAGTCGTTGCTTCATTTCCTTGCTAAATGTGCTTTTAGTAGAGACTTCTTCAGCTAAAATGCCCCACGAGTGGACAGACTGTGGATCCGTTGTGCAGTTATATGGTTACATTGATGGGGCATCTGGTAGGGTTCTGTTGGTGCTGGTGGGCACAGAGAAGGCAGTGCTTAATTTGTAAAATTTGAAGTGCAGGTGCTCACATTTTTAAAAGGCCACACCCACTTCCCTGGCTCCACCCACAACCTCTAGTTGCTCCACCCACTTCCTTTATTGGCCCCACCCATATTCACAAGCCTAAACACATTAGAGCTACCTCATCACGTCTTGAGTTTCGCAAGAAGCTGAAGACCTAGGGCCATATTATACAGGTGGGGCGATAAAATTATTGCTTCTTTATTGGCAAGAAACTGCCGCTAAAGTGTCAATAATGGGCTTGATAATATGCTCTATAGAATTCCAATAGAAACCCAGGTTAGACATCTAACCTGGGCTTCTATGGGAATTCTCTAGGGCATATTATCAAGCGCCTTATCGCCACTTTCCTGCCGATAGAGCGGCGATAATTTTAACGCCACTCTTGATAATATGCCCCCTAGTTCTTCACATAAGCATTTCGAAGACCTTACACATACACACCTGCCCAAGGGCCTGGATACCCTCTTGGGTGATTAGTGTGCTATACGAGTCAATTTAACATAACATATTTTAGCATTTGAGAAGCCTATGACACCAACTTAAAAGTGAACTCAAATTAGAAAATGTGTGTAAATCTCAAAATGCACCATTAGTAGGATCATTTGAGGGCCAGAGGCAGCTTTATAAACTCAAGAGAATGTGCTTGCACTGTGCTGTTTAAAAGATATGAAGGTATGAAGGAAGGAATACATTAAAAAAGATGGCAGCAAATGCAGGCAGGAAGGTGAGTACTGGAGTGAGGATTTAAACGAGTAATGGAGGAAATAAGTAAATAATGTGAAAGTAAGACTTAAAGGAATAGAATAAATGAGGGAGAACGGAAGTGGACGATGTGTGATGGATGAGCAGAAAGACGAAAGGAAATGATAAAGAAAAGCAGAAGGAAGGGGTGAAGATAAGAAAAGAAGAAATTAAAGAAGGGATGAAGGAAAGAGCATGCCAAAAAGAAAGTAAGGAATGAAAGGAGGAAGAAGGAAGAGGGAAGAAATGCACCAAGGGAGGGACGATGATGAATGAATGAGGGTGTAAGGAAGCAAGAATGGAAAGAGGAAAGGAGGCATGGCTGGATGTGCTGAGGATAAGAACGAGGAAAGAAAAAGATGTCACGAAGGAAAGAAATGAGTTCAGGGGAATGGATTCATGTTTGAAAGGTACTGTGTCACAGAAAGAGATAGGGAATAATGGCTGGGTACTATTGCAAAGAAATTGAAAAACAAAATATTAAAAACATATCTGTGTCCTTAACACACCAATTATGTTTGTAAATCACACATTCACCAGAGGGGGCCTTGACACCGAATACAAATGTTATCCAGCTCAATGGCACACATTTTATTGACCTCAGAAAGAAAAAAGATTGAGTGGCCCACCAAGATTTAAATTTATGACCCTGACATCAAACAGATTCCTGGAGTGGATATAGATATATGCTCGAGAAGGAAAAACATAAAAGGGAGAGTGTGGAAGGAGGAGAGGTCTGAAGGCAAAGATAGATACAGTACACAAAGAATGTGAAGAGAAGTGGGGAAAGCAGAGATTTGAAGTGAAAGATTGAAGTTGAACATGATGAGAATGAAAAGTGGAAAGAGGAGAAAGGCAAGGGAAGAAGAGCAGACAGCATGTGAAAGGAAAGTGGAAGTGAAAGAGGGGAAGGTGAAAAGGTGGAGATTAAGGGGAAACATGGACATCGAGCAGATAGTGAAAGAATAATGGAAAGAAAGTAAGGAGTGAGGTGTGAATGAGAAAAAGAAAACCAGATACTTGAGGAGAGCACTAAAAGAGTACATCTCTGCTTTATTACCTATACCTTATTTTCATTATGTAAAGTTGAGGGGTGACAGGGCTGTATCATTCTTGGTCTGTCTCATCAATGCATAGCTGTGTTGTCCAAGACACACATTAGCAATTCTTTAACTGTGTTAAGGTTTCATGCCATCAAAAGATGTTTGTGGCATCACAATTGGTAATCCTCATAAAAGGTCAGTTAAAGGCCCACGTTCAGGGCTGAGGTGGCACAGCAGAGCTGTGAGTGAAGGGCCACTGCCTAGCCAGTGAGAACTATGGCTTAGGAGAGAGCAGCACTGGCCGAGACGTGGGGATGTGCTGATGCTCTGGAAATAGCAGAATACCTGTGTGGGTTTATTGTGCTGTGGCTGTCGGAGCGGAGCAGTAGAGCTGAGCTCGGCAAGGCCTTCCAACATTTTTTCACCAGTGTTGTGTAGGTTCCTAAATTAAGCTGCAGCATTAAAGGCCACAGATGAGACCAGAACTGTACATCCTGGGCACAGACACCCCCTGAAATATTATCACTTGGTGCAAGCCCGACTGGGCCCCTCCCACCTCTGGACACTGGTGCAATTTACCGGCGGTACTAATTGCCACTATTCTCCTGCTATCATCCATTAGAACCACCTTTTCTTGCTTCTGTTCCTCACTGTTTTCTATGCTTGCTTCCAGTTTCTAATGTGTTTTTTGTGAAACGTACATTCACTCCTGTGTTTCCAACTCAAGAATACTCATATTGTCTTGAGGAGGAAAACCTGCATGGACTTGCCAGGTTTCGAACTTATGCTATGAGGCCAAACCCAGATCGATGCAATGAATGTACTACTCCACTGATTCACCAGGCCCGGCATCCAGGCACTCTCTCCACCATCATATAAATCGAAAATTGCTGACTTTTCTGTTATTTTCTCAACAGTGCCTAGAATTATTTTAGACTAATGGAAATACCACCTCTCATCTCTAGACTTCCCTCCCCAAGCCACCTATCTTAGGTGTTTAATCTTTTATATTACTTCCCTGGCTTTTTGAAGCTCACCCTTCCAAAAGTTGAAAGAATTGCAGTCTACACTAAGTTTCACAGATTTTGAAAGTTTTGATTCAAATAGTAGGTACAGCGCATTGTCCTGTGCGGTATGTGCCCTGCTTGTGCACCTTCCACACCGGGCCAAAGAAAAACCCAGCAGCCACAGAAAGAGTAAAGACATGTGTGGATCCTCTGCCACACTTGCATGAAAAGAAGGAAAAACACCATCCCTCCATGCAGCACACTGACATGGCAGGATTTTTCTCAGTTTAGGAGCCCTAAAGTTAGGAGTCCTGACTTTACTACTCCTAAACTGAGAAAATTCCTAACTTTAAGACTTTCGGTATTCACAGAAGGCATTTAGAAGTCCTAAAGTTAGAAGTCCAAACTTTACTACTCCTAAACTGAGAAAAATCCTAACTTTAAGACTTTCGGTATTCACAGAAGGCATTTAGAAGTCCTAAAGTTAGAAGTCCTAACTTTACTACTCCTAAACTGAGAAAAATCCTAACTTTAAGACTTTTGGCATTCACAGAAGGCATTTAGGAGTCCTAAAGCTAGGAGTCCTAACTTTACTACTCCTAAACTGAGAAAAATCCTAACTTTAAGACTTTCAGCATTCACAGAAGGCATTTAGGAGTCCTCCTAAATGTAGGAGTCCCCACTTCTGTGAATACCCAAATGAGTAAGTTCCTTCTGTGAATACCAAAATGAGTAAGTGCCTTCTGTGAATACCAAAATGGTAGTGAGTTTAGGATTTTCTCTTAAGTTAGTTCTGTGAATCGGGCCCTGTGCATTAGCATTTTAATACACATCGAGTAGAGTAGTTCACATACATGACCGTATTCAGAGAGTAACCAACATATTGTAACATGCAGTAATTGCTTACATAATAAAGAGACATATAGATACAGGTGTGCCCACCCCAACTCCATATAGTTACCAAACTTCTTTGCCTCACATTGGGATTTTCTCATGGCATGTCCGTTTTCGGGATATCAGTCACTCATGTCCGAATCTGAGTCCTCGGGTGGAGAGGTACATATGTTCCCCTGAAAATTGTTCCATTCCCCCCACACTCGTGTCCATTTTCGGTGGCTTTTTCTGCCACCATGGCGCTATCAAGATCGCGACACCACTGCTGGTGGGAGAGTGTTGTTTGGCTCCCCAGTGTCTTGCAATGTTCCTTTTGGCTAGGGTAATGCTGAGTGTAGCCCAGTCCTGTGCCGCATGGTTTAGATCTGTGGGCTCCCACACATTAAGCAAACACTTCAGAGGTTCAAGGGGGACCTCAAACCCACACATCTGGGTGATCATTGTCATAACCGCCCTCCAGTATTGTGTAATGTGGGGACATTCCCATATCCTGTGATAGAAAGAACCAGTGAGCCTGCAGCCCCCCAGGAAAAGTGGCATGTCTGCCCTCCCTATTTTTTATAGTATCGACCGTGTATATTACGTCCTGTATAGTATTTTAAGCGGCACGAGTTTTAATCTGAAAGGGGTCACCACATCCCGCGGGGATGCCAGTGCCTCCTGCCACTCCTGTCCGTCCAACTCCCCCACCTCTGCCTGCCATCTCTCCCTTAGAGTCTGTGTGGGATCCTTCTGATTATTTATCAGCTTTCGGTATGTTAATTAAATTGCCTTTTTGGATAATGAGTCTGTTAATAAACGGTCCTCGAGTGGAGAGGACTCAGCAGGTCGGTTCCTGGGGGTATGGCCTTTGTAAGGTCGTGTCTAATTTGGGTATAGCGATATTGTTCCCTTCCTGCCATCTGATACGTTAGAAATGCCTATAAGGTACCACCTTGGAAAACCTTTGCTCATGCGCAGCTTGCCGAACCTTGGGGAGTCCAACAATGGTGTGTGCTGAGTTATCACCCCCTCCCATCCAAGTGCTCGCTGCGCCGTGTACCATACTTGCACTGTGTGGGCCTTGGGTCCTATTAGTGTATTTCTCTTTTGCTTATCGTATAAGGCCCCCAGGGGACCATTCACCCCTAAAATGAGCTTGTCCATGCACAGATCTGGTTCGTCCTGTGGAGCGTGCAGCCACTGATTAATCACTATGAGCTGGGATGCCCAATAGTATAGCTGTGTGTTGGGCAGGGCAATACCGCTGTCATACCAGCAACACGTTAATATACTCATAGCTATTCAGTGAGGTTTTCACTCCCACAAGAGATGGCCCACCTCCGTCACGATGGCTTTAAAATATGAGTTGGGAACAGGTGTGGGTGTATTTTGTAGTGCATATAAGAACCTAGGTAAAGCCATCATTTTGAACAGTGCAGCCTCCCCAGCAATGTCAGGGGGAGTGATTGCCAACTTTTTACATAATTTTTCAGCCTCCGCAGCGGTGGGAGCAGATTACTCTCCAGAAATTGCTCGTGTAGGGGCATGATATTTATATCTAGGTATTTGAAGCCGGTCTGTGTTATCTGTATCTCAGCTCCCCAGGGCAGGCGTGGGGGAGGGCCCTTAAGTATATTTAGCACTGATTTGGCCCAGTTGATGGTGTAGCCGGGAGACCCTACCATAGGATGCACAAATGTTGAGTAAGCAATTGAGAGACCGTCTGGGGTGATTCAAGTATAATAAGATGTCATCGGCATAAAGGGGGGTATGGTACTCCCATCCCTGCGCCCACCTCATTCCCTTAATTACTGGGTCACTTCGTATCCATGCCACAGGGGGCTCCAATACCAGGGCAAACAGCAGCCTGGAGAGGGGGCAGTCCTGTCTAGTTCCTCGCTCCAACGGGAAGTCCTCTGACAAGCACCCATTTACCGCCACCAGCACCCGTGGCTGTGCATAGAGCAGCTGTATCCAGGTGCAAAATGTGGGTCCAAAGCCAAAATGTTGCAGAACCACAAACAGGAAAGGCCACTCTACCTGGTCAAAGGCCATACTGGCATCTAGTGAGAGAATCACCGCCTCCTCTTGGATATAAGACCCTCGTTCCAGAACACCATGTAGACGTCGCAGGTTCATTGCAGTGTTTCTGCCTGGCATACAGCCAGATTGGTCCGGGTGTATGAGTGCCGCAAGATGGGGCTGCAGCCTGGTCGCTAGTACCTTAGCTAGTATTTTCGTCTCCTCGTTAAGGAGTGAAATTGGTTGATAGGAGTTGCACTCCTGGGGAGGTTTGCTGGGATTAAGTATTGCGATAAGCGTTGTCACCCTTTGATCACGATGGAGCAAACCTGCCACTAGGCTGGACTGGTACATTCTCAGCAGGTGTGGGACAAGAGTGTCCGCCTCCCTTGTATACAGGTCCACTGGGACACCGTCAGGCCCCAGTGCTTTCCCCGACTGTAGTCCCCTAATAGCTGCAGCGATTTCCTCTCTTGTGAGGTCCGCTTCTAGTGATTGTACATCTTGCGGTGTCAGTGTCAGTTTGGGGGGAAGTATATCTCTTAGAAAATCTAAGTTTTCCTCAACCGTTGTAATCACAGTGTGCATGGTTGGGAAGAGGGAACCCATGGGTACCCCTAAGGCTCGATTCAGGGGGCCCTGGGTGAAGGGGGGCCTGCTATGGGCCCCTGAAGACTGATTCTGGCAGCTGTTTCGTTCGGGGCAAACCGAATCAGAAAAGCTGTCTGAATCAGTCATCATACTCACTCATTCGGAAACCAAATCCATAGAGCTGTACGAATGGGCTCTGGAAAGGCCCGACCTGTCTAAATGCCATTTGGAACCGATTCAGGCAGCCCTAACGGTTTCAGGAATCGTACTTGGTCATTACGAACTGGGAACAAGTGGGTCAAAAACAAGGGCTCCGGATCGGATTTGGCAACCCCTAATCCGATTCGGAGCCCTTCTGATCAATATCGAAATCATCCCCTATGTTTTAAATCTGGGGCAGTGTCAAAAAGCCATGGATGTTGCATGGGAACACCAACAGCAACACCCATAGCACACCCCTTTGATGTACCACCCATAGGACACCCCCTTGCTGCATAATTATGCCCCAGAAGGAACACAAAGCGCTAATCTGTGTTACTTTTATGGACTTTCCAGAGGTAGCACGCCCCTTTGATGTACCACCCATGGGACCCCCTTGCAGCAGATTTATGCCCAATTCCAGAAGGAACATAAAGCACTACTCGGTGTTACTTTTATGGAACTTTCCAGAGCAAACAAGATTTGTGAAGAAACTTAAAAAATAAATGAACACTTTGCACCAGTTTGCATCGCTTTTTGACTGCACAAGTGCAATTTTTTGATAACTCTGCCACATAAGTTTCAGCAGGTTTTACCTGGCAAACTGTGTGCACAGAAACACTCCCTGCTCATTGTAATATTTGGGCACTATTTGTATTAACATTTTGGGTACAAACACTTCTTTGCACACAGGTGTGACATATTAAGGATCCTGTATTGACAGCCTTAGTGTTTTGGTATGCTCTGATGTTATTAAAGTCAATGTTCATCTGTGGTGCTGGGTCTCCCTCAATTTGAGATATCTTGGGGTCTGTACAGTAGATATATCAGCCCAATTAACTGCTTCACTGCCACTTGGCACATATTACTGCTGTTTTGGCTCCAACTACAGCTCTACTCATTCCTGGCTGGCTGACTAACTTCATTCATGTTTCAAAAATTTATTTTTAAGCTGTGAAGGCAGCCTGATTTGTTATATGTGTAATGTCGATGTAAGCTTTTTTCCCACAAAAGGTAACTTACAATTGTGAGTAATTTACACGTGCAATTTACTCTCACACCTATGATTAACTTTACTAATTTTGCCTGTTTACAAAATCTAAGTGTAAAGTTACTTCAAAGTGTAGACTTATACTTCTCCACCCCCTGGAAAAGGTAGGGCCGTGGGGGGAAATCCAGATTGATGAGTGTAAGTTACTAATTGCAAAAAATAAACAGTAGTAGGTCTTGTTAAAATATAAATACAATTTCATGTTAAAAATACATATCTTAAAATAAAAACATTTATTATTTAATTCTAAAATATTTTTAATACCTTTTTGAATTTATAAATAAATATAAGATTAATTGTATTCAAAATGTCATATATTTATATTTGTAACTATTTCTGATTTATTGTAATATTTCCTATGGAATTTTATTTTGAGTCCATTCTGCCTTTATTTTCTATGAGAGGGTTTTGCAGTACCGATGGTTGACCATGTGTGGTATTGGACATGCTTCAGTCATAAACTGGGGTAATTTGCTTCTGTTTTGCATCTCTTTTCGACTATTGTAATTTTAGAAGTGTTTGTTTATGAATAACAATGGGCTTACCCTTTTGTAGGTGAGTATATGTCCTCTCCCTAAACCCCTCACCCCAAATTATATAAAGCAACTAGTATTTGTTTTGCACAACTAATTTAATTTAACTTCAATTAGAGAGAGAGAGTTTGTGTGTGTGTGTGTGTGTGTGCGTGTGTGTGTGTGCGTGTGTGTGTGTCTGTGTGTGTGTGTGTGCAAATCTGGACGGTATGTCAAATATGCCTTTGAAGTCAACCTCCATGCAAAACATTGGCCAGTACTTTAGGAAACTGTGTGTAGAGTACTTGGATACAAATACACATGTTTTCACCTTTGTCTTTGGGAGTGTTTATCAATAGGTTAATTCATGACTACATTTCTCCCTTGCTAACTGCTGTCTGAAGTGTAGCTTCTGGGTAATTTAATTTTTTGAACTTATCCATGCGTACCTCCATGCTTTCTTGATACATGTGGTCATTGGATGATATTCTTTTGAGTATAAGCAACTGTGAATATGGCAAATGTTCCTTCAATGATGGCTGGTGAAAACTATGATAATGTAGCAGATTATTCCAATTTGTTAGGTTGGTGTATACTTGGGTTATGAGGTTCCTTTTTGATTGGTGATACAAACATCTAAGAATGTGATTTGTTCCGTGCTGATGGTTGAAGTAAACTCAATTTGTTTATCCACTTTGTTTAAGGTCTCAATGGCTCTCTCTAACTCTTCTTGGGATCCTTGCCATAGTACAAAAATATCATCTATGTATCTTTTGTATAGAATGAGATGTTGTGCACTCTCATCCTGATTGAGTATGTGGTCATGCTCAAATCAATGCATGAACAAGCTCCCATAGATTGGTGTGGCGCAATTGCCCATGGATGTTCTGGAGCATTGAATGTAAAAGTTGTCTGACCATCTGAAGTAACTGTGATACAGTGTGAAATGGATGAGTTCCAGAGAAAGATTTTTAAAGCTTCTGTTTTGTCACAGTTAATTAAGAATGATTCGACTGCATAGATGCCCTTGTCATGAGGGATGGACGTATAAAGAGATTTAACATCGATGGTGCACAGAACGGTCTCCGGTGTTATGTGAGTTTTGATTTGTCTCCAGTATATTTCAAAAATCTGTCCTGTCCCTTATGTACGTGGTCATGGCTTGACTAAGTGGGTGTAAATGCTTATCCAGGTACTTGCCTATTGGTTCATGTATGCAGTTGATGGTCGAAACTATAGGTCTGAATGGTGGTATGGTAGCATGTTTATGGATCTTGGGAATCATATAGATGTATGGTACTGATGGAATGGTCTTAATGAGCTACTTTTTGTCTTCGTCAGTAATCGTACCGCTATCCACAGCGTCATTGTTGATCTTGGTGAGAATTCGCAAAAATTTGTTGGTAGGATCAAATGTCAAAGGCATGTAATTGTTGGTATCCTGTATAAGATCGTTGACGTTTTTCTCATAGAAATCAGAATCCATAATAACCATTGCCCCTCCTTTGTCTGCCTGGCATATGGTAAGCTCCGTTCTAGCCGCTATTTGAGTTAAAGCTTGCCGTTCTTTCTGTGTGATGTTAGAACTTTTTGACTTATTTTGATTGAATATCTTGCACAATTCTTTCTGTGTGACCAACTCGAAGATGTCCATTACTTTATGGCTTACAGGAGCCATAAATGTGCTTTTACTGCGTAAACCTAATAGAGTATTCTCTTTTGGTCGCTGGGTGGGTTCTACGGTGTTGCTGATGAAATGTTTTAATCGAAGTGTGCACATTAATTTAAACAGGCAGATGTCAGCTTCTAGAATGTTTGAGTGATATGTTGGTACAAATGAAGATCCCTTTTACAAGGTTTTTATTTGAAAACCCATAAATTGGTACCCTGAAATGTTAATCACAAGGTTTTCTGACTCTGTGTTCCCTTTGCCACAGGTTTTGTTGGTTGATGATTGCCTCCTGCTTCGTCTAGTGGTCTTAGGACTAATTTAAAAAAAGGCTGTCTGCCGTTGGTATTTGTGGAAGTGGATGGACCCTCTTTTTCTGATCTAAACGCTGGGGCTCTCTCGCGGATTTTATCGCGGCGATTCCCCCTTCTCTTTCAATTCACCTTAAAACTCCCTCCAGCACTCTGCTTTATTTCGAGCAGTTTTAAACTCAATTACTTACCCGTTCTCCCCGCATTCCGAGTGGTACTCAGCCGAGTCAGGTGCTGAGCCCCTCGGTTCCGGGCTTCCGGCAGTGGCCATTTTGGCTTGGGAGACTTCACACTCTGCACTAGAGGGACAGTATTTAAGGATACGGTCATGCCTCCGTGCAGCGGACGCGGTCAGCGGATGCGCCGTATCAGCGCCGGAGTCATGCCAGAGTCCAGCCCGTCTGCGCCCGTCAGCGACAAGGAGGCGCCAGGGGCCAGGTACGCTGTCCCCCCTCCCCTCCTGCCACAGTCGAACCCCTATATACCCTCAGTGCCCTACGAGCCCTCAAACCCCCCTGCCTTCCCTGCCATCATTCCTCCACCCCGGAAACGCTCATAAAGGCTCCTGAGTGCGGTTGTAATGAGACAGTTAATGATCAATATGTCTCGGATACCGGCAAAAATCGGCCTTCCCCATAAAGCCAGGTCCTCCATCTACGTCTACTCACACCGGTTTCCTTATTAACACCCGCTTGTTAGTCAAAAATAATGTCACCTTTAAGGAATTCACCTCTGAGAATCAACCCTTGTGGGTCTTTATCACTGAAACCTGGGCTACGGATTCTTCTGAGCCGGACCTAATAAACGCTATCCCTGAAGGCTATGCACTGGCCAGAATGGATAGAATAGGTCGCGTGGGATGGGGTTTGGGGATACTGTACCACAGTTCGATAAAATGCTGAACTTCCTACTTGTCCTCCCTGCACGATCCCCTCCAGGCTATCCATTTCACCTTAAACCCTTCCTCTACAGTCTCCTTCTCAGGGATCCTGATCTACAGACCCCCCGGCCCTAGGTCCGCTTTTTGTCATGGACTTCTCAAGATCCTGGAACCCTACATCGATACCCCTAACTTAACCATCCTCAGGGATTTTAACTTCCATTTAGAAAATTTCAACTCTTCCGACACCGTCTATCTGTTGGATTCCCTAGCATCCTGCGGTCTGCTGCAGCTAGTGGGTAGTCCTACCCACTCAGACGGGCACACCCTGGATGGGGTATACACTAATGACCTCCGGCTCCAGACTGGTTTCCCCCTCCCTCTGTCTTGGTCTGACCACCTGGCCGTCCCCCTTCAATTTGTACCTCCTCTTCCCACTGGACCCCAGCCGGATCGCAATAAATGGGATTTGAGGAGGAACTTCAGGAAGATAAATAATGATACTCTTACTCCCTTTCTGTCCAAATTTACGACCTTGCCTATAAAGAATGCCGGTGTTGCGGCTCTCGAGCTCTCTAACACTCTGGCGGAGGCCGTTGAATCTCTGGCTCCGGCTCGGCAACACTACTCAGCCAGGAAGCGACCCTCGGCCACCTGGTTCTCGGACTCTCTTAGATCCCTTAGACAGGGATGCAGGGGGCAAGAAAAACTATTGAGATCAAACTTGGACCCCATAGAGAAGGACAAACATGAAACCCTTCTTAAGGGCTATAAAGCGGCAGTGCTGGCTGAAAAGAAGGCGCATTTTTTCCAACTAACTGCCTCATTCAGCTCCCCCAGAGACCTGTTCAATATAGTCAACACCTTATCCCTCCTTCAGTCACCTGACCCCATAGTAGCCTCCCAAGATCTGTGTGACCAGATTTCCACCTTTTTTCATACCAAAATCATGGATATTTCCACAGACCTGGAAATCCTCAATCTCAACCCTGCGATCCTCCCTCCCCCTGTCGTGACTCTGGAAAATCAGGTGACCGAGCCCCCTAGTCGGTTCACCCATTTTCCCCCCCTCACCCCGACCACCTTAGCCTGCTTCTGGACAAGCTTAAGACCGGCTCCCCGCTTGATCCCTGCCTTCTAAAAATCTTGAAAGAATGCAGGCAGGTAATTCTGCCCCCCTCGTAGAGGTTATGAATCTGGCTATTTCTAAAGGGGTTTATCCCTTGACGTGGAAAATGGCCATTGTCAAGCCCCTTCTGAAAAAGCCCACTCTGGATCCTGGGACCCTAAAAAACTTTCGTCCCATTTCCCTTCTCCCTGCCCCTGCTAAGCTCCTGGAGGCACACCTCAACCACCACTTGAGTGCCTTCCTCGACAGTTCCAGTTCTCTGGACCCTCTCAGCACGGCTTTCGGAGGGCACACAGCACCGAGTCGGCACTTGCCGTGGTTGTCGACAGCATTCGGGCCAAGGTCGATAGGGGCCAAACAACTCTACTGGTGCTGTTAGATCTAACGGCGGCTTTCGACACCCTCTCTCCATCTATTCTCTAGCCTTAGTAAGCTGGGAGTGGACAGCCCTGCACTCAGCCTTCTTACATCCTTCCTTGACCAACGGAAGCAAAGAGTGAAGCTGGGCGACTTCATCTCACCAATCAAACCTGTGAAGTGTGGGGTCCCCCAGGGCTCCTCCCTGAGCCCTACGCTTTTTAACATTTACGTGGCCCCTCTCGCCAGGCTTGTAAGGTCCTTTGGCCTAGAAGTTCTTTCCTACGCCGACGACACACAGATCATGGTCTCCATAACACAATCTGTGAATATTACAGCCCTTAACTTTAAAAACTGTATGGAGGCGGTCGCTGGTTGGATGGTCAAGAACTTCCTCAAATTAAATGGGGAGAAAACCGAGGTCCTCATCTTTGGAGCCAAACATGAGACCTGGTCGATGGAATGGTGGCCCCCTGCCCTCGGCGTTTGCCCCACACCTTCTTCCTCTGCTCGTAACTTGGGTGTTATCCTGGACACCTCTCTTTCCCTTGAGAAACAGGTCAGCAGGACTGTTTCCACCTGCTGTGGCGCCCTTAGGATTTTAAGAAAAATCACCTACTACCTCTCCCTAGAAGCACGCAAACAGGTTGCGGTGGCTCTTATAGGCTCCAGGCTGGACTACTGCAATGCACTTTATCTAGGCATTAACAACAGCTTAGTCCAACGCCTTCAGATTGTGCAAAATGCAGCGGCCCGGTTTGTCATGGATGCTCGAAGTATTCTTCAGGTTCGGCCATTTGGAAAAACCTGCACTGGCTCCCCATGCAGGCTAGGATACATTTTAAGGCCCTCTGCATTACGCACCGCGCCCTGAACGGCACTGGGCCCGGAGACATCCGGTCACTCTTGTCCCTTTATGTTCCCAGCAGGGCACTTCGCTCCTCCAACAAAAATCTGCTTGTTGTCCCTCGAGTATCCAAGGTCAGATGGGGCGGAAGGGCCTTCCGAGCTCTCGCCCCTAGACTTTGGAACACTCTCCCTGAGGACGTTAAGGGTCTTGCTTCCCATGCCCTTTTTCGCAAAGCACTCAAGACCTGGCTTTTTCAAGAACCTTACCTGTAATCTGCTCCCAGTTCTCCTCTGACCAAACAGTTGTGCCATCTTTAAGCGCCTTGATGCCTTCGGGTTTAGTTGCGCTCTACAAATTTAATTTCAATTCAATTCAATCTGTGTTGTTTCTGTGTTTGTTGTGATAGACTTTTTTGTTGTGCGTTATCTGAGGATGATGCATCCATATCCGAGAATCGACCTGAATTGCCTCATTGTCTTCTTTGGGCATATACCTCTGCCCACGTATATACTTCTCCCAAGTTGTAGTCAACAGTATCTGTTTTGAATGTTCTTATTTTTCTCTTGTTGATTTCTTTGGTGTATATATCAAGTTGTTTGTTGAGGTCTGATAAGGTTTCATCCCAGTTTTCGTTGGTCAAGTGTTCAGATAGTTCCTGTTTTAATTGAGAAATCTCTTTACTCAGATCGTCTAAGAGCTTTGATAGTTCTTCAATGATGAGTAAGATAAAGTCCAATGAACATTTGTTGAGGATCACTTGCCATTTCTTAGTGAATCTTGAGTTGTTCTTACACAATGTAGAATTCAGTGAAATTCTTGATCCTCATGGGATTCTTTGAGCTTTGTGATGCTTGATTAAAGTACTAGCATGGAGTCATTGGTTGATGGCTTTCTTTGAGATGCACAAGAGTGGTTCGATCGGATTGAACTGGTAGCCCTAGTCAACCCATCAAGCCAGCCAAGTCTCAGATTCGCCAGACAGCAGATGTCCACTGTGTGGGCCGTAGGGTCCAGATAGCGGCCCTTCCTGGCCTTTGAATAGTAGCCCGCACGACCCATTTGGTAACTGTCTAAGGGAAAAGCAGGGTCCGTCGGGGAGGGGGGCGGAACAAACAATGGTTCACCACCAGCTGCGAGGCCCAATAATACAGACGTGTTTACGGGAGTGCTATCCCCCCGTCGTACCAGCCCTTTGTCAGTTTAGTTAAAGCAATATGGGGCGCCCTACCATCCCACAACAGAGCCCGGACCTCACCCTCGATATTATTGAAATATGAATCGAGAACCTTGTATGGACAGTTCTGAAGTATATACAGGAAATGGAAAAGAGCTAACATTTTATAAAGTGCTGCGGGGCCCAACAGTGAAAGGGGCAGCGTGCGCCAGTATTTAACGTTGCCACACTGCCTGTCCAGAGGCGTAGCTAGGTTTTTAGCGTAAAATAATACGGGATCGGGGTGACATAGATCCCCAAGTACTGAAACCTATTGCTTGCTGTCACAATTAGGTGGGAGTACAGGAGGCGAGTTGTGGATGGCAAAGATCACAGATTTTGACCAATTAATGGAGTAGCCCGAGTACCAGATACAGGAGAATATCATCGGCGTAGAGGGATAGTCTGTCTTCCATCCCTTCCACCCATTTCAACCCTCTTAACACCGGATCGCCCCAGACCCACGAAGACAGCTGCTCCAAGATCAAAGAGAAGATCAAAAGGGACAGGGGGCACCCTTGTCTCGTGCCCCTTCTCAGTGGGAACGTTCGTGACAGGCGGTTATTATCCTTCACCTGACCTTTAAGGTGTGTGTCATGAGAGACAGTTATTAACCTTCACCTGACCTTTAAGGTCTGTGTAAAGCAGCTTGACCCACCCCAGGAATTTAGGGCCAAACCCGAAGCATCACAGCACCTCAAAGAGGTAAGGCCACTCGATGGAGTCAAACGCCATCTTGGCGTCCAAGGACAGCAACACCGCGTCTTCTTCTATGACGTGTTGGTGGCCCAAAACATTATGGAGACGATGGATATTCAGTGCGGTGTTGCGATTGGGCATGAAACCGGACTGGTCAGCATGGACCAGTGATGGAAGGATTGGAGTAAGACGGGCAGCCAGGAGCTAGAATTTTGGCCTCTACATTAATCAGGGAAATATTGGCCTCTACATTAATCAGGGAAATTGGTCTATAGGAATAGCAACTTTCTGCGGGTTTGCCCGGCTTACTCATAGCTCTCATTATACATGCCCCTCAGGTGGGGCACGACAAGCGATGCAGTAGCCTTAAGAAATTCAATTGGGACCCTATTGGTTACCATGGCCTTCCATGATTGTATGCTGTGGATTGCGGAGCCAATCTCCCCATCAGAGAGATCGGCCTCCAACACGTCTCTTTCCTTCGCAGACAGAATAGGCAGACGAATGTCTACCAGTAAGTGCCGAGAGTCATCCGCCGTGGCTCTGGCCGACGGCGTGTATATTTGCTCCAAGTGATCTGCAAAGGCCTCGGCAATTCCCTTGGGATCCGATAGCGTCTGAGCGTTCTCAACTAGAAGACAAGGCACCCACTTCTCTGATTGCTCCCATTTCTCCAAACATATGAGCAGCTTGCCCCCTCTATCTCCAAGTTCATATAGCTTATGGCTTGTGGCCAGAAGGCGTGCGCTTGCCCGCTCCCGGCCAGGGTTTTATATTCAAGTTGCTTAGTAACTAAGCTATTTTCTGTATTCTCACTAGGAGTGCGGCAATGAGCCATTTCAAGATGCAGCAATTCTCTTTCAAGCTGTCCTAGGTGTATATTTTGTTTCCTGGTATAACCCTATCTTGAGGGCTAGCGTCTGACTCTTCATCACCGTTTTAAAGGCCTCCCATACTATCTGTGCCAAGTCCACGGATCCGACGTTCTCCTTGAAGTAAATCTTGGTTTGTGACACCAGGCTCTCTTTAATATCTGGAAAACGGAGCAGCCAAGGAGTGATGACTATCGCGTTGCGCTGTCGCCGATTATAATGTGTGAATTCCACCCATACCAGGGAGTGATCTGAGATGCCCCGGGGCAAACAGCGTGGTTGCCGAAAGCTACCAATATGGATCGATTGGGTCAGGAAAAAATCTATCCCGGAGAGACTACCATGTGAACCCAAGTGGAAGGTGTATTTTGTGAGGTCCAGGTGGAAATAACACCATATGTCAATGACCCCCATGGCTGCGAAGAAGTCTGACTTGTGTGTACCAGAGCGGTGTTGGGGGCGCGTTGGGAATCTATCGACTAGGTCATTGGGAGTCATATTACAATCACCCCTCAGAAGTAGCGGACCCTCCGAGAGGTCCAACAGGAGTCGTCCCAGGTCGGCCAATGCCTCCCTGTCCAGCGCTGGCGGGATGTATATCGAAACAACATTGATGGGTTCCCCTCCCAGCTAGCCTCCAACACCGCAAATCTACCCAGTGGGTCCGCCCATGTACGGTTCGGTATAAGTGCAAGACTTCTTCTCACCGGAATACCTGTACCTCTGGACCCGGAGGTGTATCCAGCATGGACAAGGAGTTTATAACCCCAGTGGGACAAAGCTTTACAATTATTACCCACCAAGTGAGTTTCCTTTACTAGGACTAGATCAGGGGCGTGTTGCCTGAGATATTGAAGCACTAGACCCCGTTTCAACTTGTCCCCCAACCCATTGAAGTTCAACGTCAGCGCTGAAAATGAGGTCTCAACTGATGCAGTAGCCATAGAGCAAATGAAAGTATGGAGATGTAGTCCCACACAGAACATCACTCGTCTCCCCCCAATTATCAGAAACAGGGCTGTGCATAGGTGCACAGAGGCTGGAGAGCAGCCGGAGGCAATGGTAGGCGTGAGTGAAAATAGCATCAATGACTAGGTGTATTGCTGCAAATAACAAACTCTGAAGACAAAAAGAAAAAGATAACATCCCCCCACCTCTCAACCCCTTCCCCCTCTCTGCCCCCCTGCCACTGGATCTAAAACTACCCACTCCCCAACAAGGCAGAGTGCCTATCGCCCTCCCCAAAATAACCCAGGTGCTTGGTGAGCAGCCACATCCACCTAAATCAAAACGTTATGCATTTAAAAACGTTATATCAAAGAGACAAAAATCTCTTCTAGGATAGGGCCATATAATGAATACAATTGAAAAGTGATACCCCCACCCCGATAGTCAGCAGTTAGGCATACTGTATCCAAGGTCCCAAGTCAGCATTGTGTCAACAGAACCCTCCAACCAGGGACCCCAAATAATCACTCATAGATACAACACAGGTGCAGCCCGAGTCACTTAGCTCTGATGCTCAACCCATAGGAGAGTCAGGATCCAACCGTTCCTCAGCTCCCTAAGGGTGGCTCATGGTCCACAACTGTGTACTCTGTCCAGGACCCTGTGGTGAGCTGCAGTCTGTTTAGTCGCAGACTATTGGGTTTCTCGGTGGCTGGCCTTCCCACTCGACGCCACCTCTCAAGCCAGTCCCATGCATCCTCAGGGGTGGAGAAGAGCCAGGTATTACCCTCTGCGACCACACGCAGCTTCGCTGGGATGAGCATTGCATACTTAATGTCTCGATCCCTCAGCACCTGCTTAACTGTTAAAAAACTGCTCAGTTGGTTTTGAACTTTTGTGGTGAAATCCGGGAAGATTGTGACAGCGCTGTTCTCCATAGTAAGTGGCGGGCTAGTACGTGCGGCCTGAAGAATAGCCTCACGATCTCAAAAATTAAAAACTCGAGCTATACTTGGCCAAGGTGGAGCTCCAGGCTTAGGTCGCCCCCCTGGGATTAGGTAATTGGATAGTCCCTTTGGTTTCAGATGGTTGGAAATCAAGTCCTCCACAAAGAGATCGGTCGCCATACCCTCCGCTCATTCCGGGACCCCCACATTGTTTCACTGCGCCCGCCCTTCGTAATCGTCCAGTTGCATCTCCATCTTGGCCTGGGTTTCTTGCAGTTGTTGTACTTCACGTTTGAGTTGGGAGGTCTCCCTCGTTAATTCAGTAGTGACCTCTTCAACCTCCTTGACTCTGTCGTCCATCTTCTGGAGGTCCGCTCTGATGAGCGAGACCTCGACGTTGACATCATCAATGCGGGTCTCCAACAAGGTACGCACGCCATTAATAGCAGTCATAATGTCCTGAAGTGGTATGCTTCATCGCGGACCTCTGAGCAGGGAGCCCCCTCATCCTCAACAGTTTTGGACCAGGTGAACTTGTCAAGTTTGCTCTGCATCGCAGGGTTTGTGCCTCTCCACCCTGGCATGGTTCCTCGCGCATGGCTGAGTATGTGGGGCAGAATTAGGGCCAGGACCGGTAATCCCTGCTGCCAGCCCGGAGTACACGTGCCTACGGCGGCCTGTCAGGATTCCCAGTCTGGATGTTCACAGATGGCACAAAACAGTGAGCGATGGGTCCTCGCCACACCGTGTACGGAAGTCTCTAGGCTGGGGGAGTATGCAAGCCCCAATAAGCACGGTGGGCCTAAGGGTCCTCTTCAAACCATTTCTAGGGAGGTGGCCGCCTCTATGGACATACACCGCGCCGCAACTGGCACCCTCACAGATCTCCGAGGCAGAGGGGTCCACCACACAGGTCGCTGAAGCGCAGTTAGAAGGCTCCCAAGGTTGGCAGGCTAACAGGGCATCTTCACCTCTTCCTGCGCCCACCAGGGCAGTGACGTGGCCTCAATTTCCCCCTCGCCGGGTGGATCACTCAGCAGGTATGGGTGGTCTCTAGCCAAGCTGAGGCCCTCTGTAGCTGCCTTCGCGGGAGGCTATTGGCTCTGTCTGTCTATACCGGCTGTGCCGTAGCGCTATACCTTATGAACAATTAATGCCCCCTCTGGCCACACAGGCACCAATCCGTCCGCTGCCTTAACTCTGCCGTATTCCCAGGTTGTTTTATACCCGCCAGGCCCTGAGAAGCTGCATTTCCACTCCGCCCGCTCCTGGGCCGGTGCGCTACTGTCCCCCACTACCGGCCAGTGCATTGCAGTCCCTCACTGGTGTAGGGCATACACCCCAGGTCTGTCGCCTCACCGCGGTGGAAGGAAGTATCCTCGGGACCTGCCCCCACTCCACACTGCACTCTCAGGCGTTGCAGCCAGGCGGCAGTGCGAGTGGAGGCTCCGTCGGCTCCCGGAGCTGGAGGCAGATCACAGCGATCGCCGTGCCGCCATTTTGTGTCGTTTCTCCTCTGGAGGGCTCATCACCCGGCGGTCAATATAGCTGCAATCAGGTACCAAGGCGGTGACCAACTGGGTCCGGTCGCATCTGAGGCTCGGGTTCCACCGATTGTGAGACAGGATTATGGTAAGATAATGGGTGATGGCTGTGGAGCTCTGCTAGCTTGCGGCCATTCCCATTGGCTGCTGACCACGCCCCTCCAATGCATGCAGTCTTATGTGGATGGTATTAATGGAGTAGCTGGAAAACCGCCCTATTTTTGCCCTTGCATAAGAAATACAGATACACAGGCATTACGATCAATAAACAGTTTTAAATTAACAGTTTCTCATTTATTCATACATTTTAAACAATATATTTTACATGCATTGGTATGTCTGTTTTATTCTGTGTCATTATGGCTCTGTGTTCATAGTTTTGTGAGGAGTGGTGGATGTAATTATTCCTTAGTCCTTACTCGAAAAAGAATAAGAAATGAGACACGAGGGGGCGTGGCTTGGACGCCGATCGGGATGGCGGCGTGAGCTCGCAGCTCCGCGCGGAATCCCGCTAATTCTCCTGTTTTTCGGGACCCTAGGCGACCCGGAGACGACGTTCCTGCCCTCTGAAGTGTAAGGGGACAGCTGGACGTAATCGGTGAATCGCTGGGGGACTGCTGGCCCCGAGGAGATCGAGGAAGAGGCGGCCGAGGTGTAGTCCGGGGTGTGAAGAAAATGGCGGCGAGGAGGTCGGACGGTCCCGAACTTCAGCCCTGAGTCCGGCTGTCGCCAAGCAGAGAGGGACCCCGCACCCGGCTGCCCAACGTACTGGGATTGGCGGCGCGAAGCCCTGAGACCGGGGGACGCTGCTCGATTCACCCAGGAGGTCAGGGGTTCTCGCCGACCACCGCCCTACGACTCATCCTCCCCCCACAGGCCCAGTGGGGGTGACGGAACGGAGCTCGTCCGCCTGGTCAGTGCTCCTGAGACCACTGGCGGTGACATAGCACTACCCGGTGCCCGGTGACCGGCACGGACCCACGGGGGAACCCACAGTACGGGTGGCCGGCCTTGTGACGCAGCGCCCTGACATGGCGGCGATCGGAGGGCCGATGCCCGGGAGCCGCGAGGGGGACTCGGCGACATCGACCCAGCTGAATGAGAATCCCTCCCCGGAGCCTGATCAGGAACAGCGGCTGAACCGGCGCTTGGATGCCATCCTTGAGGCGATCACCTCCACTAAGGAGGCGTTGCACAATGACATTGCCCAAGTGGCCACGGGCCTGGGGCTGCTACGCGCGGATCACGCGAAGCTGGCGGATCGGGTCAAGGATCATGACCAACTGTTGCTGGACCTGAAGCCATCGGTGGTGACCGCGGAGCACAGGATTACAGACATTTTGGCCCGACTGGACACTCTAGAGCGGAGGGCGGAGGATGCCGAAGGCCGCAATAGGCGGAACAACGTGCGGGTCGTAGGCCTGCCGGAACGGATTGAGGGGGAGGATGCGGTGGCTTACATGGAGAACTGGTTCCGCACTGTGGTGGCGCCGGAGGGGCTTACTCCATTTTTCACTTTGGAACGGGCTCACCGGGTGCCCGCTCGCCCGCCGGGGCTTGGCCGCCCCCCCCGACCAATGGTGGTGCGGCTCCTCCACTACAAGGACCGAGACCTCCTCATCCAGCGGGCCAGGATGTCGGGCCCTTATGAGGTGGAGAACAGCAAGGTAACGATCTTTCCGGACTATACGCAGGCGGTCCAGAAGGACAGGGCATCGTTCCTGGCTGTGAAGAAGGAGCTCAGGGAGGAAGGCATTCAGTACTCCTTGCTCTACCCGGCCAAGCTGCGGATTATTATGGATGGCACCACACACTTTTTCCAGACTCCGGACGAAGTTTGGCAATGGCTGGAGTCGTACAGAGCAGGGACGGATAGGACGCACCAAAGTCGGCGAGACCAGCCCAAGCGGCCCCGGGTGCGGCAGTCACAACGCATCAGGTCCCGCAACAGGCGCCAGCGGGAGAAGCGGGAGGCTCAAATGGCGGCGGAGAAGAGGGATGCACTCGCGGCGACGGCGGCCATTACAGGGTCGCGACAGAACAGTGAACGGGCCGAAACGGACTCGGGAGGAGAAGGCAGCAGAACAGGAGAGGAACTTTCGGAGGCAGAGAGCCAAAAGGGGCCGACGGTGACCCCACAGACTTCGGATACTATTTTCTGCGGCTGAGATAGACTTGGGACTAGATCGGGACTTCATGGTAGGGTGATATCCTGTTGCTGGAGGGCGGGTTGCTGGGTGGGGGAGCTGAGTGTATCGGAGGGGATGAAGGGCGGGACGCGGGCTCCGCTAGCTGGGGTCGGCGGCGACTCACCCCCCCTAGGCCCTTAAGGTCGACTGTGGTGGAGACCACAGGGTAAGTGTGTGAGAAGTTGGATCAAGGTTTGGATGGGGGCGGCCATTGGGTTCGTGTGCTCTGTCCTGGGGAGTGGGGTTTGGGGAATGTTTCAGTTTTGGGGTTGTTTGGGGGGGGGCAACTGCTTTGAGGGGGCCATGGACCGTTGTTGTTTGATTCGGACTGTACGGAATTGGAATGGGGACATTACCTAATTTGAAATGCCTAACGTGGAATGTCCGGGGGCTGCGGACTATGGTGAAACGTCACAAAGTACATGCATACCTGGTACGCAGGGGGGTTCAGATAGCTATGCTCCAGGAGACTCATCTCACCAAAAAAGAGTGCGCTGCCTTGCAGAAAAGATGGCGGGGCCAGGTTTTTGGCACCACTTACTCAGCGTATGCCAGGGGGGTCTTGATCTGGGTGAGGGCGGGGATACCCTTTCAAGTGCTGAATCAGGTAATAGATCCGGATGGCAGGTTTGTAGCGGTGGAGGGGAGATTGTATGGACGGGATGTGGTTTTCTGTTGTGTTTATGCACCGAACACTGACCAAGGCCGATACTTTGATAGCCTCTCGGGGTCCTTGGCCTCTTTCCTGGCGGGTCCGATAGTGCTAGGGGGGGACTTCAACTCGATTACCGATGTGGCTCTGGATAGGTCCCATCCCCCCCTAGTAGACTCTCCTGTGCGCAGGCTGGCCGCGCACAGGAAGGACTGGCAAGAACGGTGGGGGTTGCTGGATGTCTGGAGGGAGAGGCACAGGGGAACCAGGGATTACTCCTTTTATTCCGCTCTCCATGATTTACATGTCAGGATTGATTTGGTGCTTTGCGGGAGCTCCCTAGCCCCCTTGATTACCCATGCTGAGTACCTTGCTAGGACGATATCCGATCATAACCCCCTGTTGGTGCATATTCAATGGCAGAGGGAGCGCTCAGTAATTCCAACATGGCGGCTTCGGCCGGAGACGCTAGAGGATTCTGTGTTCGACGATGCGGTCCGGCAGGGCATTGATAGTTATTTCGGTGTGAATGAAGGAACGGCGACGAGCAGGTCTACTGAATGGGATGCAATGAAAGTGGTGGTGAGAGGGGTGTGCTTGGGCAGGTTCTCGAATGCTCGAACGACTGTGCTGAATGACTTAATGAAAGCGGAGGAAACTTTGAGGGACCTGGAGCGCCGCAGGCCAACTAGGCCAGGTTTACAGGCCCAGTTGTTGGAGGCGAAGGAAGTGGTAGCCGCGGAGACGGAACGTTTGAGATGTTATGACTATAGGCAGTACATTATCAGGGCACACGCAGAAAGGGACAAGGTGGGTACCCTTTTAGCCAGATTAGCTAGCCCGGAACTTAGGGGTTGCCCGATCCTCAGCATTACTAACGCGCAGGGAGAGATGGTGTACACCCAGGCAGCTGTATTGGACCGCTTTAGGGGTTACTACGAGGAATTGTACCGGAGTCAGTTGGGAGTGGGGGTTCAGGACATCGTGGAGTACCTGGGGGAGAGGCCGCTTCCGGTCTTGGACGAGGACGACGCGAAGGACCTGGGTAGCCCGATCACGCTTACGGAAATTCGAGTGGCCATCAAACATATGGCCCGTAACAAGACGCCCGGGGTGGACGGACTCCCAGTCGAGTTCTATCAGCACTATGTAGACGCTCTGGCGCCCAGGCTGCTGGTGGTGTATACGGAGGCCTTCGAGAAGGGGGCATTGCCTGGCTCCATGCGGGAGGCCTTGATAGTACCACTCCTCAAGCCTGGCCGGGATGCCGTGGACGTGAGGTCTTATCGCCCGCTGTCCATGCTGACGGTGGACTATAAGATCCTGAGTCGCATCCTAGCCACTAGATTGGCCCCGCACATGACGGGCCTGGTGCACAGGGATCAAGCCGGGTTTATACCCACGAGGAGCACGGCGATGAATATCCGCCGCCTGGTGGGAATAATGGACGCCATCTTGGATGGGGAGGGAACGCCGGCGGTTTTGTCCGTGGATGTGGAGAAGGCCTTCGACAGTCTGGAATGGCCTTTCTTGGATGGAGTGCTGGAGCGGTTCGGCATGGGCGATGGGTTTCGAAGGTGGACGAGGGTCTTGTACACCTCGGCGACGGCGAGAGTTCGATTGGGCGGCTTGGTATCTGCCGCGTATCCGGTGGGCAGGGGAACACGACAGGGATGCTCTCTCTCCCCTCTGTTGTTTGCCCTGGCGATGGAACCCTTGGCGGTCCATGCGAGATCGGGCGACCGATACGCGGGAATAGTGAGTGATGGGCAATGGCATTATATATCGCTCTATGCAGATGACCTGCTCCTGTACCTAGCTGACACTTCGGGGGCACTGGTTGGAGCGATGGATCTGCTGTCCGAGTTCGGCCGACTGTCGGGCCTTAAGGTCAATTGGGCAAAGACCTGCGTGTTTCCGCTGAGAGCGGGATCGCCAGCCCCTAGCAGCGACTTGGGTGTGGCATGGGAACCCTCTTGCATCACCTACTTGGGTGTCCGCATTTACCACTCGGCTGCTGACCTTTTGGAGGGTAACATCGGCCGTTGTGTCCGGTCACTGCGGGGTAGCTTGTCTTTCTGGTCGACCCTCCCGCTGACAGTCCTGGGCAGGATAGCATTGTTGAAAATGGTGGCGCTCCCCCGCTTTCTTTATTATTTCCGAACGCTACCTGTCTGGATTCCCCAGGGGGTGTTTAGGGAACTGCGGTCACTGATTATTGGCTTTCTGTGGGGGCATGGCCGTCGCAGAATAGCCTTGAGCACGCTACTTCGCCCCAAGCTGGAGGGGGGCATGGCCGTGCCCGACCTTGAGCTGTATTATCTAGCGGCGCAGCTGCAGGTCCTTACGCAGAACGTAGCCAGGGTGTTCCGGGGGCCGGAGGAAGACCGGGGTCGGGGGATACAGCGCCACGTGCTGTCGTACATCATTATGCAGCAACGGCTCGAGTTACGGGCCCTCACCATGGAGGAGCGGACGCTCCGGCTGTGCTGGCAGAGGAGCCTTCGGAGAGCGAGGGCATCGCGGCCTTATGCCCCGGAGATCCCGATCGGGATGTTGACGGCTTTGCCGCACGGAGGGGATTGGTCCCCGTTGATGGACTGGGAGGACGCGGGGTTGCAGGTGGTGGGTGACTTGTATATAGATGGGGCGTTGGCGCCGTTCGACGTGCTCCGGGACCAGTTCGGACTGCCTGAGGGGGGCTTCCTACTACACGCGGCTGTAGTGGCTGCCATGCAAAAGCACTGGAAAGAGGGGCTCCTGGAGCCCGCGACGACTATGGCATGCCAATATGTGGTGATGGCGGCTGGTACATTCAAAGCTGTGACGTGCCTCCATAATAGGATGCTGAACGAAGGGCTGGAACCACTCCATGGGCTCAAAGCTAAATGGGAGGGGAGCGTTGGCCGGCCCATACCGGATACGGCATGGGGCCATATCCTGCGACGCACGTGGAAGGGCACCAGGAACGCGCGCTTTCAGCAGGTCCATTTTTATGTGCTCCATAGGGCCTATTTAACTCCAGAGAAACTACAGCGGCACTTTCGGGTGCCGGATGCCTGTTGCCCCCGATGCTCGTCCCTTGGGGCGGACATGGACCACTTGTTTTGGGGGTGTCCACAACTGGGAACTTATTGGGCGGAGGTAGGGGAACTCCTGAATGAAGTGACTGACAGGGAGGTAGAATTCGACATGGCGGCGTGTCTATTGCTCTGGTTCCCGCATACTAAGCACACCAAGGTGACAAGTAAATTCATAGATCTGGGCCTGATACTGGCTCAAAGGGAAATATCGTGGCACTGGAAGGCCAGGGGGGGGTCCCTCACTGCGTAGATGGAAGAATGAGTTGCTGCGATGGTCTGACTGCGAGAGCGTGCTCCGGATGAAGCAAGCAGTGAAGTTGGGGAATGAGAAAGCTCTGGATGCGGCGCGTGCATGGGAGTTAGTGGTACAGGCTCTGCGTGATGCTTTGGTTGAGGATGAGGACGGCGAGAACTAAGCCGCTGGACACCGCGGGGCGAACACAGAAGTATCTCACTACGTACTGTAGCGGAACCATCCAGTTCAGTAGAGCGAAGCACACACCTTAGCAGTTGCCAGGGAGGGGGGGCGTTGGGGGGGTTAGTTGTAAGGGGCTTGGGGAGGGCCGGAAGCCATTGGAGGGTTGCTGGTGGAGGCCTTGGAACTACTGGGACAGGGGGTATTGAGTGGCGGGCAGACTGATTGGGTGGGACGGCCTGGCACGAAGGCCCGAATAGCCCAGAGCAGGCCCGACGGGGGCACTTACGTAGATTCCACGGAGATGGCTGACGGGAATGTTGTTGCGGGTGGGGGGGTAAAAGCAGATACGTAAAACGACCTTCCGCCAGGGTCCCAATGGGACGTACACTGTGTTGTGTTCCTCTCGAGCGATCTGATATGCCGCCCGGCCTCCGGGATGCGGGCTGAAGGGCTGTGTACAACTGTGAACTGTCATTGGACGGGGGGAGCCCACAAGTGCACTGGCTGTTTACTTTTTCCTGCTGTTTATAACTCTGCAATAAAAACATATTTAAAAAAAAAAAAAAAAAAATGAGACACGAGGTTAATGTGTACATTTTCACTAGTGAATAAAGGAAACCGATAATGAAAACATTTCAAATTATGATTTAAATATTTTGTGTCAATTATTTTATACAAATTAAAAGAATATTGCTTCATTAAGGAAAATAGTGTAAACAGATTCTGCACTTTTTTTTTATTGTTTAGAGGAAGGATTATGTTACTTACCCTGTAAGCATGTAGTGCTGTATATTCACATGCTTTGCATACTCTTGCCATCTAATGTGGGGTCCGGATGTGTGCAAGTTAGTTTTCTTCAAAGAAGTCTTTCAACACATGAGGTAGAGTGACTCCTCCTCTTGGTGATAATGCTCATAAGCGTCGACTCCATTGTTAACACCTTTGCCGCGGGGCTAATTCCCCCACGGCGCGGGGGAAAGGGAGCTGTGCGCGCCGTGGTACTCATGACGAGCCCAGCTCGTCATGCCCCACAGCGGAGCTGTGCTCATGACACGCTGAGCTCATCATGACTGCTCCCACTTCTGTGGAACGCCCACACAGGAGGGGAATTAGACCCCCGTGGATGTTCCACGGCAGTATTACAAGCTCAGTTCGTCATGAGCACAACTTCACTGTGCCTAATGATGAGCTGAGCTCGTCATAAGTGCCGAAGGAGTTAAGATTGTTTGCCCGCAGGCGGGTGAGCATGGAGTCTAAAGTAAGTGTAAGTAAAGAGATGTCCATGCTTATGAAAAGGTAAAGGTACTACAATAGCCACAATTGTTCTGTGAGGATGGTGGGCACATGTGAATCTGCAGAACTACATGCCAAGAACAGATGCTTAAAGGGTAAGTAACATAATCTGTTTGAGGCAGGTGGGGTGTAGATACACATGCTTTGCATAGACTGTATAGCAGTGCTCTCCAAAACTGTGGCTAACCTGTGGGTGCTGCAGTTGTCTGAAATAGTGTACATAGCACTACCTGACCCACATTAGCTTGTTGGCATGCTAGAACATCCACACAATAATGTTTAGCGAAAGTGTATTACATAGACCATGTAGCTGCTATACATATATCAGCTATTAGGAAAGCCATATACGCCCTTATCCTGCGAGTGTGCTTTAGGGGGTGTAGGTAACTTCCTTTTAGCTTTAATTTAACATGTTGTATTGCATTTAACTATCAACTTGGCAAAGCCTGATTTGGATATGGGCTTTCCTTTATGAGGGGGCAAAAAAGAAACACAGAGTTGTTTGGTTTTGCCAAAGTCTTTAGTGATGTTAATGTAATACATACCAGTTCTCTTAACATCTTATGCATAGAGAACCCTTTCCGCAACTGGCTGAGGAAAGAACACAGGTAACAACTGATTGATTAAGGTGGAAATGAGAGACCACCTTTGGAGGGAATTTTCGGATGGTGCGAAGGACCACCCTATCTCTGTGGAGCTGAAAGCATGGCTCTTCTAAGTTTAGTGCCTGGAACTCAATATCACGTCTGAGTGAAGTACTGTCAATTAAAAATGCTACGTTCCAAGATAGAAGTTGAAGGAAGCATTTATGTAGTGGTTCAAATGGTTGACCCATAAGTCTTGTAAGCACACTGTTTAGATTACAGGTAGGTGTAGGAGGAACCTTGATGATTGGTACCTTGAACAAAGACATGTGTTGTCTATTTTATAATATTATTTTTAAATTAAATTTATAAGGCACACAGCTACCCAGAGGTTTCCCGGCGCCATCGGACACAGTGCGAAAGAAAGAAATAACATCTAGTGATTAAATAGCCAAGTTTTTAGGCCCTTACGAAATGTTTTATAACTGGTTTCGTGCCGGAGCGGTGTGGTAGAGAATTCCACAGTGAGGGGGCCAGATAAGAAAAGGACGGACCACCCATATGTGACAGTTTGAACCTGGGAACAAGAAATTTGGCTTGAGAAGAGGATCTAAGCAAGCGTGTTAGAGGATATGAATGGGCTAGGGAACTCAGATATTGAGGTGCAGTGCCAAGCTTGATCTTATGCATATAACATAAGGCCTTAAATTTAGTACTGTTCTCTATCCCCAGCCAGTGGAGGTCACGGAGAGAACCTGAGATGGAGGTCTTTACATTACACATATACCTGACGCAGGTATAATGTGGCACAGGCCTTTACAAAGTGAAGCATCTGCCTAGATACGTCACTTTGTAAATGGGGTGCAAACGTGACGCACCAGTGGAGTAAAAGTTACACAAGGCCTCATAATTCTCCCTTATCAACAGCAACGACACCCCCCTCGTCGTCATATGTAGCCAGAACCCCTACCGCCCGCTCTTACCTGACCAGCCGTCACTGGGCAGCAAATTTTTGGATTGTCCTAGGCGGCAAAATATCTAGCTACACCACTGCATCACAGTCCCCAGTTTGAGTATAGAACCCAATGCTTAGATGGATTTACAATAGCAAACAATGTCACAGATAGGCAGCCATGCAGCTAAATGAAAGCATATGGGTGTGAAAGCAAGGCCAGAGAGCTGTAGATTCAGCAGGTAAAAAACAATGTTTTGTATTGTAGCATTAAATGGATTAATATTCTTATTATCACAATAACAGGCACATCCCTTTTTCAGTTAGCTGCAGAGCATGCTCTAGTAGTAGGCTTGTAAACTTCTTTGAGAACGGACATACATTCTGGTGGGATAGTGAGAAAACTAAATTCTATGACCTCAGGAGCCAAATTGCTAGGTTGAGTTCCCTGGGATTTGGATGTCTGGTTTCTCCATGGTTCTGAGTTGAAAAGGTCTGGGTTGAGGGGAAGCCTCTAGTGGGGCACTATTGATAATTCTAGTAGTGTTGTGACCAGGGCTGTTAGGCCCATATGGAAGCCACTAGTATGAGTGTTAAGATGTTTGCCTGAGCTTCTGATCCGAACCAGAAATGGAAGAAGAGGGAGAGGCAGGAAAGCGTAGGCAAATATCCCTGACCAATTCATCCATAAAGCATTGCCCTTAGATAGTGGATGTGGGAACCTGGAGGCAACATTTTGGCATTGTTCGTAGTTGTGAACAGATCTATTTGTGGAAATCCCCACTTGTGGAAGTAAGGGAGGGAGACTCGGGGTAGAGTTCCCACTCGTGGACTTGTTGCTGCATCCTGTTGAGGAGGTCGGCAAAATTGTTACTGTAGAGAGTATCCCCCCCCCAGTTTTTTTTTAATAGTACAGGATTGTCATATTGACCATCCGGACTAAAACAACCTTGCTGATGAGATGAGGTGTGAATGCTTTCAATACTAGGTGAACAGCTTGAGGCTCTATGTAGCTGATGTGAATACCCTGGTGTTTCGTGTCCCTGGACTGTGAGATTCTGTAAGTGAGCACCCCAGCCTGTCAGTGATGCATCCGTTGTCAGGATAATGTGTGGAACTGCGTCTAGGAAAGTCCATCCTTTTAACAGGTTTTTTGTGTTCCACTCCTGCAGACAATGATAAGTGTGGCTTTCTATCAACAATAGATCTTTTAATTGACCCTGTGACTGGGACCACTGTTGTGCTAGACATTCCTGTAGCGCATGTATATGTAGCAGTGCAAGTGGCGCTATGGCTATGCATGAGGCCATCATACCCAGTAGGCGAATGACAGTTCTGACTGGCAATTGTTGATTGGCTTGGAAATGTGGTAGCAGCATTTGGAAATGTTGAATTCTTGCTGTATTAGGATAGGCTAATCCCAGCTGTGTGTTTAGGATAACCCTCAGATATGTTTGAATCTGCAGAGGTTCAAGATTTGATTTTTGGACATTGATGGTGAAGCTTAGTTGATGGAGCAGGTCTAAGGTATCTTGAGTGTGTTTTTGACACAGAGGAAGAGTGTTTGCTTTGATAAGCCATCATTGTGATACGGTGCTGACCATTCCCCAAAGGCAGTGGTAGTTCGAGGGCCTTTTGTTCAGTAGGGACCAAGGTTCCCCTTTCCATTTCTTAAATAGCGACTCCGTAGGATTCGCTATTTAAGAAATACAAAAGGATATGTATATTATTTGCGATTCCCTAACACCGATTCCTACAGAGCAGGAATCTCTATTTGGGAATTGCAAATAGGACATACCATTGCATTCCCACCTATGGGTGAAATAGGAAATTGTCTGCATTCCTTAAATTGCGATTTCCTAATAGAAAATCGTAATTTAAGAAATGCTAAGTCAATGGTCCTTCTGGGCTTAAGGCTATCTTAGAGCCCCCTGAAATTCCTAGAGCACATATGTGCCCTTCATGTCACAATATAAAAAAAAAAATTTAATCCATTTTTTTATTTTGCACATAATTACCATTGGCTTGATGGTAATTGCATTTCCTAAATACCCAATTTGCATTTAGGAAATGATTTGTACATGTGCTTTAGAAATTGTAAATTGGTAATCTCTGTTTGCGATTTCTAAGTCGCGGTCAAAATGTGCAATTTCAACAGTGTAGAAATTGTAAATTGCGACTGTTTTTTGCACTTTGTACATATGGAAAGGCCATTTAGCTTTTCTTAATAGGCCAAAATAGCGAGTTGGCCATTTTAAAAATGCTAAATGTCTTCCTACATCTGGGCCCAAATGTCTCTTAGGTTGTTCGAGACAAGGCTGAGGAATAGGGCCAACCATTCTCATGGATTGTTGAGCCAGGGAAATGTCCTGCATCTCCATTTGGAGCTTGAGGTCGAAGACAGAACAGCCCTCAATGAAGAACACCTCTTCCTCCGCCATGGATGGTCCAGGGAGTTCTTTCTCCTCTTCCTCAACACTTGATATCCGAAGAGGTCGGGAGTGCCTTCAATACCGCTCTGCTGCATCTCGCGTCAACATTCCTGATGGTCTCTAAGAGACTTTTTCGAGCAGAAAGAATGACAGGCTTCGCAACTCTCCTCTCTGTGTTGCGGTGAACACAGGTTACAGACCAATGGAGGTCAGTCAGGGGGTATTTTGCTTGGGAGTTCGGGTAGAAATAGAAAGGTTTCTATTCCATCACCAGCAGGACTGGTGAACCTGATATAGATTTAAAATGGAGGCCTTAAAGGGTGAGGCCCTAGAGGGCAGCGGTGGAAGCGTGTCAATTCACTGAACGATAACATTTTCTGGATCTCGATACGCAAGCTGGAATACGTGGTCGAAAACAATACCGTTGAGGGTGAGCACGAACCAAATTGAGCACCGTAACAGTCTCGACCCAGAGCGCAGGCACACATGTCTGTACCTGACAGCGGAAAGAAAATAATTTAACAATGGAGTCAATACCCATGCACATTATAACCAAGAGGAGGAGCCACTCTACCTTGTTACTTGAAAGACATCTTCAAAGAAAAACAACTTGCACACATCTGGACCCAACATTAGATGGCAGGAGTATGCAAAGCATGTGTAGCTACAGCCAAACATGCATCGAACATCATGTTTATCCCATTCCTTTCCATGCAACATGCAAAACCTGTCCACTCTCTACCGGGTTTACTAAGGGGTTGAGCCCACACAAAGTGGAGCAACCCTTTGCAAGGGTATGTACTTTCAAGCGCAAAAGGTATTATGTGCTGGAACAGTTCCTATTTGTAGGCCGAAATAGTGCTTTGTGCTACTAGGTGGCACGTTCAGTTAAGGGGATGTAACTTGGGTGGATCAGCATAAGGACACAGTTTTTTTAGACAAAGCATGATTCACTAAGGTATCTAGACAGAGAATTTACACAAAAAATAACACCTGCTTTAAGCAGGCGCAATCAAGGAGTAATGTTTTAATTTGTCCAAAAAATCCTCTAAACCGCGCACATGCCCTGCACTTGACAGTACAGATACAATATGTGGAATGTTTTTGAATTTGTCTATGCATTGGATTTTAAACTGGAAAGGTATGTGTTATGTACAAATCCTAAGCTACACAGTTTGCAGACCCCCCCTGCAAAAGTTGTGGGTTGCACAAGACAGCCTTGAAGAGCACCAGCGCAGGGATTAGCAGCAGATCATATTGAACAAACATGGCGTTGCTCTACTTCCTCCTCATTGCACAATGCACCAACTTTGGTTGCTGCACACCGTTGCACAAAAAGTAATACATCTGCCCCTCAATTTTTTCACTGGTGCAAAAATTTAAGAAATGTGGCCCTGGGACACTAATCAAAGTGACTGAATCTCTCTCAGAGATATCTGCCATTCTTCCACAAATCATTTCACAAACCATTCAGGGGGATATGAAAGAACAGACCAAGCTAATTCAACAATATGCCAACCAGCAAGATGTGTGCACAGGAAACACATTAGTGAGTGAACAGAAAATGTGAGTACTACTTACACAACATGAAGATATAACCATTCCTAAGGGGCTTCTATACATGCCCTTACTCCGTTTATCAATGGTATCAATGTTTTGCATTTCTCTAATTAAAAATAGGCTGTTAAATAAAGAATAGGCGATTGCAGTCTATCTTTATGTTGAGGCCTATATTCCCCATTTTATGACTGTTTAAGGAAACATGAGTGTCATCTGAATCAAACCTTAGTGAGGGAGACTATATTATCAACAACCCTTTTTGTGTGTCCTTGAGTTTATTATTAACTTTCAGCATAGGCTATACAACAGTTATCCATAGGCCCCATAGAGATCCGCGAGTGGGCTGTAGTCCATGCTATACATTCAAGTTTGTATATGGTGTTCATTGATTGATTGGCTTTCTTTTCTCTCTGAGTACTCTGATAATACAACATTGATCAAATCCACTTCAGGTGCAAACTGCCTGTGTACAGAGGTGTGTGTTTCACTCTCAATTTAAATTTTGTGCAATCTGCTCCTAGTGATGTCCCTGTATGTTGCTGCATTACACCAGCAGTATGCGAGTGTGTTCTTTACCTCCCAGTCAATCCTAAAGAAATGTACCCAATAGAGGGAAATGAATTTCGGTTTAGTATGTGTTATAGAGGTGCTCCCTCCACCCTCTTGCACCCAGTCCACACGTTGACAATATTGTAGTCTCCATTATTTGAGATCAAGCGTTGGATGGGACGTTTTTTGAGGTCTGCTGGTGAGGAATTTAGCACTATAATCAGTACTTTCAAACGAAAGAGCATTTCTGCAATTATCATATTTAATTAAGGAATACTCTACTCGTTTTAACCCAAAAATAATCTCGTGACATGCTCCAAGCCATTTGAGAATTTAATATTTTGCATATTGCTGACAAACTCTCCACGTGCATAGTAATCTTTAATCAGATGCATAAATGCTTCTATAGCACGGACTGAACATACTGATTCTGAAAACACTGATGTACTGTACTTTATTTCAATATTTTTACTAACTGTTTAAATATACTTTATTATCTCGTGCCACCGAGTTATTCTGCTTCACAGACTAATGACCTTGAAGAGCGGAAATGTCCCACAAACGTGGATGTATATCCATTAATGTGTACCCCCATCTTCTCTATGTCACACATGTGCAGCGTAGCTACTAATAATTCTAGACCTGGTTTCCAAATTGCTTAACATACTACGCCCTTACCCTACATCGGCTCGAATTTCAGATCTAACTGCCAACTAAGAAGTTACTACTTACAGTACTTTAGGCCCACAGCACATAAAATAGACAATCTTCCGATTTGGTTTGAAAACACAGTTATTTTGTTTTACTGCATGACAGCATGGCATTAGAAGGGAGTGTGAAATTCATAAGGTGTCTTGCTTGTTTGAGAACATCAACAGCAATTCTCGAAAACATTTTTTTTATGAAAGCATGCGCCATGAAAAAGTATTAAGACCCGGGAGAAAATTAAACTGTATTGCACCATTGACCAATTCTCTTATCCCATCTTTCTTTACATTATTTGATAGTCTGTTAGCGATTGCTTTTTAGCAGATCAGTTTAAAATTGGAAAATGTGAGCTAGGTTATCATATAAGGTATGGTGGGATTTGGTGAGTTCTCATCATAAGTTGGACAAGTATACTATACAATGTTTACCTTCTCACAATGCGCAATTCCTTTTATATTTCAATGACATTTTTTGCTCTGTTTATAGAATTACAATTTATTGTGAGGGGTTAACATATAGGTGAAATTATGTTATTTTTTTTACATAAAATCCATGATACACTGTAAGAAGTTTCCTTTACCCCTTTTTTGCTTCTGCCTTTTCCTTTACTTCCCTTCCTCGTAAAATTATAAAAGATTTAATGTTTTTTCCCGTTAGTTTTTAATACTGCAAATTCATTGGTGACTCATTATTATTAGATCAATTTCTATTTGTGTTATGCAGTATAAAATGGATTTAATAAAATCTTTTAAACATTAAACCGTAACGCACCTAACCAATAGTAGTATTTGAAGAAATGCACTGAAAAAAATAGAATAGGAAGGAAAGGCTCTAGTGGGCAGTTACATTAAAGAAGTCCTTCTTTTCACCATGTCATTTGGTGTTGATGAGTACTTGTAAACACAAAACCTTCAGCTGGTTAGTAAATCTAGTGGTAGGTCATAGTCGCCTCGTTGTACAGAGGAAGCCACCCATAAGTCACGTTCTCTCCAAAGTTACATTATATCCCACAAACATCTCCAGCAGCACTGCAGAAAATGCATTGCCCTTCCACAGAAGTTTCCACTTGATCAGTGGTATGTCCAGACCTTGTTACTTTCCTTAACATAAATATGCCCCTGTACTTGATATCACATATCCTAACAACAAACAACATTTCAGTTCCCCTCCAGCAGGTGAATCCATGTAAAGTGAGAGGAAAACAAAGGAAACACGTGACTCAAAATGGAAGCTATCTAAAGGAGTAACTCTCATCGTCGTATTCTAATTCTTCTTCTTCATCTTCCTCCAGAAGTCCATATTTAAATTTCCGATATACAGTGCCATCCTGGCCCATGTAGACAATATCATCGTCGTCGTCCTCCTCTTCGTCCTCATCGTCCCGATCTTTATACTCAATCACTTGATCTTGTTGAAAGCTGGTGCTTTCTCTGTTGGTCTTGTACGAAGGCAAGGCTCTGGACTGATCGGGCAGCTTCTCGTATCCAACCTTGCTGACTGCCTTTGGTTTGCGGCGGGACCATCGCCAGAAGAAGACGATGCCTCCAATGGTGACGATCAGCAAGATGGAAGTGGCAATGAACAAAGCTGTTTTCTTATTGCTTTCGGAAAGAGGAACTGTGGCAAACCTCAGGTCGCACTCCTCTGCAAAGAGAAGGAAAAAGATTTAGCTTCCTACTAATAGTATTGGGGAATACATAATTCAAATGTATTCTTGCCAATGCTTCAAAATGCCAGCTGTGCATGCTTTAAACATAAATTCATTACTGGTATCATAATTATTTAAACTTTCTGTTAGTTTCCAAGGTAATGTACGGTGTCAGTCCCTGTGTATAGTTAGTGGCACAATCTTTCTTCCTCAGGAACAATACATGTACAAATCCTGCCTGTCCAACAAAAAGAAATAAAATCGACAGTCTGATGAGAACAGATCTCAAGTTTTAAAATTGTAAGTCATGTATCTGGTGTGCTTATTTGCGATTTTTTAAACATAGGGTGCCAAATTTATTATAGTGTTGCGTCGCCCTTGCGCCACACAATGGGGTGCAAGGGTGGTGCACTGTAGCGGCATGTGAAATTTGAAAGTGGTAGGACGTAAAAGTTGGGTATGACTTTTATGTAGCGAGTGATGCCAGCAAGCTTACTGGAAAAACGTGGGGTCCAGGGTAGGTCTTCCTCCCAAGAAAAAAAATGAAAAAAGATTGCCAAATGGTGCATTTTAAAGCAAATTAATTTAGTGATAAACCTAGGCTTACAAAGCAGTGGAAAAGTCTAATCTTCAAATATTAAACACATTAAAAACTGCCCATATCTTACTGCATTAATATGTTCAACATTTACTGTAGCATGCAAATTAGACAGCGCAATACATTCTGCCCTTTAAAGTGTGTGCTTGCCCAGTGTCTTGCACTGCATGCAGCATCAACTTTAGAAGGAAATGCTCTAACCAGGCTTCGGAAAGCACCTGCAGCTGCTTGCTGCAATCAGTCATATAGAAATATGTTCAGAAAGGTCTTTAAGTGGGATAAAAAAAGTGAGGGCTCTCTAAAAGGGAACACGAACATTACATTTCTGTGATTCCCATAGTGTGCCACTCAACCAGTATTTTGGCTTCTCTCTGAGATGTTATTGCATCCAAATATATAACACAACAACTGAGAAACACATAAAACCTGTTATTACACTAATGGTCGTTAGCTGTTTAAGATAAATGAGTAACAACAATGATTTGTTACACATACTTAACATTTGAAATGTTTCAATTCTGAAATTGTGAGTCTGTGAATTAAATAGTTTTAAAGCCTGTGAAAGGAGTGTTGGTCTTCAGTTATGTGCGCTTTAATGTTAGATATGGATGCACTTTTTCTCTGGCTATCTCGTCCATCTGTAAATCTTCACCAGCCTCTCTTTCCTCATCAGCACGCTCTTTTCACTCTTTCCCGAATACACTTCATCACATCTCCCTCACTTCATCACTCACCACTTCCAAACATACACTGCACTCACTCACATTTAAGTGATTTATTTCTTTTTGCCTTGTAAATATTTTGACATTTGTGTACCCCCTTCACACACATTTCCCTAGAATTTTGAATGTAAATACAATACATGACCATTGTCCCATGTGCTTGGCATAAAGGCCAACCCACTGGCAGGCACTTTGCTTTGGGTTCAGCCTGAGCGTAGGAGCTCTCAGTCAAAACCCCTTATAAACACCTGGCATGGCTCAAAGTATGCACTATGCAAGAGAAATATGATTCACAGAAAAAAACACAGAGACTCAACATGATAATATATCGAACACATGCGGGGAAACGCAAGATTAAGTAAAATGTGAAATAAGAGAGGAAATAAATCGCTGACATGCAATTCCTTAACGTTTTGAACTTTCATTGTTCGTAAATCAATCCATGTTTTGGCAATAATGTTGAGGGTATGACGATAGGGCCAGCTTTATCGCCATAAAGTAGATAACTGTCTTTACTATAAGCACATATTGCTCCCTTTTCGCTTGACTGGGATATTGGGTTTAACTCTGCACGTGGAGCGTGGGTTTTCCAATGCATCCACCTATGGATTTTAACGCATTTCCAGATGCACCATTTCTGGTAGACCTTGGAATGCATCAAAATGCTACACCTCCCCAGGTGAGGCGTAATGTGGAGAAATATCTTTATTTCTCCTCGTTTTTTCCTCTTTCAATGTCTGCTGCTTTCTGCGGCACACATAGAAAGAGGACAATGTCTAAGACGATTATTTTTTAGCAGGAAAATGTCTCTTCCTGCACATAAACAATTATTTCTGCAACGCAAGCACCCATGCACCATGGTGCAAAGGGGCCTGCCTTAGAGCGAGATAGCACATTGTGCGCCAAGTGCACGGAAACAACAGGAATGCACCATATAATGTTAAATATGGCGTACACCTGCCCTTTCCCTTTCACGCAGCTCCGCAAGGTGGCTTGCTGTACTTCACTGCGTGAAAGGTTGATAAATATGCCCCAAAATATATTGTTTCTGATGGTGGAACGTTGTGCCTCTAAAACCAAGTCTGGATTCAAGACCATACTAAGGCTTTTTTGATGATTCTGGCTACGATGTTTCTCAAAACAGGATGTACCTTTCTCTCCCTTTGCCTGTGATCTAGTGTCTCAGCATTCTTTCATGATGTAGAACATCTTATTGCAGGCGCATCTGCTACAAGACGAGAGGAGTCCAACGGATCCCCCAATGAGAATGCGCTCTCTGCTTCCAACCCAAGCCACTGAAAGCATCATCAGCATCATTTTATGCAGCTCACTTCTTCCACACCTGGTCTTGATGTCTGAGAGAGATTCAGCTGGGAGATTCAGTAATAGTCACAAAGTACACCCAGAAGCAGCCAAGGCTGTTCATCTCTGCCACTGATATCTAAGGGACATTACTTCCTTTAAGAATAATATGGGACATTGTTATCATGGCACAATAATCGAAAGGCATAAATCTTTCACAGAGAAATATGAGGATATTCTTTCTTGCCTGGAAATCTGGAGTGGTATGGTTCAGTACACTAGTCTGAACTGTTCTTTGTAATGGTATTATAGAGCTATTCTCTAGTACAGTCTTCTGAGATATCTTATGTTGCTGTATTGCGCCAAAAGCTCATGGAAGAGGAATTATCTGAATTAATTTTTGGCACTATTTATGGGCAAAATTCATTTTACTTTGATACACCATTCCTGATGCATGTTCGTAGACCTGGTACCAAAGGTGATAATGTACTGTCTTTTTCTGCATTGCGCCAAGATACGCCTGTGGAGTGATAGTCACGCTTTATAAATAACATATATACATACATATACATACATACTGGTAATAGTTAATAAGGCCATTCTCCTTTATGGCTGAGTATTCCCAAATGCTAATACTTCTGTTGCTACAATAAGCCTCGCGGTTATTTCTGATAACGATCACAGTTTTTGTCAATTTCACTTGTATTGCTTTCTCAAGGTGCATTAGCACTCAAATATTGAAGGAAAAGCATAATTTTGCATATTAATGCAATGCACAAGTATGCAATTTTGGCTAATGGCATCATGCTCTTGGTTTCATGAGAATGTCCTTCATAAAAGGAGGTGCAAGTGTTTTGCACTACAGTTCAGCAAAGTGAAAATAAATGCTTAATTGCATATTACCACTGCATTTGCATTATCGGGCCTTAGATCAAATCATCCCTCTTACTAAGCAAGTATCTCTCAGACAGAGGCCAGCGGTGTGCTGGTTTAATAAGGATTTACTAGCTATGAAGAAAAAATGTAAACGCCTTGAGCGTCTATGGCGGATTTGTATATTAGATTATCTAGCATCCTTAAAAGCCTATCATCGTTCAATTAGGCAATCTCACAGAAATTGTTTGCAATGAAAATCCAGATGGCCACCGGCATCGCTTGGGAGATGTTTTCTACAGTTAAGACGCTAACCTCACTTCCCTCACTTTCTTCTGCCATTTTACCTTCGGAGGAGAGTTGGAACGACTTGACAAATAACATGTATGCTTCGTTTCCAGCAGAAGCAAGAAACTCTCCATGTCGAAGTTCTTGGTTCACTGCATCTGATGATACTTCTAGGCTTCTGAAATCTGATGCTATTGAGCTGGCCAATATGGCCTCTTCATGCACCTCTGTTAAATCGGACTCCCCTGGACCCTGCATCCTTGTCTATTTTGGAGCAGGATTCAACAGTGATTTATCCAGTGTTGTGTGATCTACTGAATTGCTCTTTAGCCATTGGCTTTGTAGCCCAGAGTTGGGAACATGTGATGGTAGTCCCACTATTGAAGAAACCTTTTGCTTGACCCTCTTCAGCCTGAGAACTATTGGCCTATTTCTCCCTGTTGCCTCTCTTCTCTAATTCTACAGAGTAACATGTAAACATGCAACTTTCCAACTTTATTAAAAGTAAAAATGTGCTTAATTGATAGCAGTCGGGCATCCAATCCAATGAGGGGTGATACCCCGAAAAAGGTACCACAATGCTTGTTTTCCAGTCCAGGGAGGACTTGGCCTGGCATGGTCAATACTAGGCTGGATTACTGTAATGTCCGTTATCTGGGGCTCTCACAAATGAGACTCAATAGATTACAGCGCATCCAAAATGTTGCTATGTGTTTGTTGCTGAAACTTCCTAGATGCGCCTCCATCGAGGCCGGCTTGAGAGACCTGATCTGGCTTCCAATTAAGAAGCAAATTACTTTTAAAGCTCACTGCTATTGCTGAAAGGGTCTGTCAAATTTTGGTTCAAGTTATCTTCATTCTCTAATTCTGTTCCGGGGAGAAATTTAAGATCATCCAATACTAAGTTAGTTCTGGTCCCTAAATTCCATTAAGCCAGAATTAGAGCAACTCTTTCAGTTACTTGTCTCCCAAGATGTGGAACACTCTGCCTATAAAAATTGGGCAGGCACCATCTGAAGCTTCCTTTAGGAAACAGTTAAAAACATGGCTCTTCACATTATGTTGTTAATCCCTCATGCAAATATATTTACCTGGAGCGGAATCCTAGCGCTCGGACACTTCAATGTGGTAGCCATATGCTCTATAAATCTGCTCTAAAATTATTATTCTCTGAAAGAGCAAGGAGATCTTATTTGCTGCCTTTTCCGACTATACCAGTCCAGCAGTTAGGTACCTAAGTGCAAATTTGAGTCTAAATTAAAATTATTGAATTGCAGGTGTCTTGGGAAGAGCATGCAAGATAAATCTTTCTGGTTAGGCGGAAGATGGGGTCTGTTATCCATGGAAGCGTAGGAGTGACATAGGGAATTATTCCAAACAGTGCATGTGCTGTAGATTGGCTGGGATTGGACAGCCTGGTACCTCTAGAAGCCTAAGTGAGTTGTTTGATGGTGGGCCATGGTTTGGAAGGCACTTCATGAATAAAATGAGAGCAGAAGAGGATTCAATTTGTAGGCTGTTCTAAAGTCTAGGATCTTGTAAGGTGAAGCATATCTAGCTTCTGTCTAAGCACTTAGATGTGGAAGTTGCTGGGAGTTTGAAGTCAGAGGTGTATTTTGGGGGTAAATCTTACTGTCTTACTGCTGAGGCATGAGGGTTGTACCCACTAGGCTGAGACTGGTAGGGCATACAATTATAAATTGTGTTCTTGCAGGTGGTGCTTGTCAGCACAGTCATTAAAAGGGAAGGCTTGTTCAATGATGTCAATCTGAGATTGCCAGTGAGAGCAACTGTTTTCCCTGGTTTGCTCTTTGGTGCCCCTGTCAGTGTCCTTGCTACCTCTAGTTTTCAGGGTTATGAAAATAATAGAAGGAAAGAAATGTAAACGCCTCTGTTGACCTTTGGTAGATCTACTCCTTGCCATTCCAAAGCTTCTGAGCTGCAAATTGAGCTGCAGAGAGGCCAAGGGAGGGCCAGTGTCCTGTCCTGTAAGTGGGAGCCAAAGGTTGCATGATGTCACTTCCCACTGCCATTGTGATAAATCAAAGTCTTGGGCTTTTTGAGGCTAGTTGCTAGCCTACAGGTGATGTTTTGGACCATTTGCAGTCTCCAGGTGGTGATCTTGGATGACAGGTTAGAAGAAAGGGCTTAGTTTGACCTTTAGTTCTCCATTACTGATGTCCTCCACAATACAGGTAAACTCTTGTATAATTTCTACCAGTACACCATAAGTAGCTGTGCAGAGGTGACAAATACATTTAGATGGTTCAGTATATCAGGGAATTGGAGTTTGCTTGTCCTAAAAATGTCCTCTCATATAAGGGAAGAGTCCATTCTGTATCTAGCCAGAAACCTGATTGGACAATGGCATAGATTACATTGGCCTCTAGATTATTCCAGCTGAGATACCAAGATATTGGATGTTTACTGGAATAGGAAAATAGGGAAGAGTTCCTTAGCAGGATGGGAGCCACGGAATGATGTTTTGGGAGAGCTGCGCATGGATTATGTAAAGGTTTTGCAATTTAGCCTGCAGATAGGGAGCATTTGGCGATATCTCCTGTTGGGTGATGATAGTATAAAGACATAGCTATTGAAAGTGTGTACAGGAAATACAGTAGCCCGAAGCTGTGAGAGCTTGAGGATGGATATCAGGGTCAATGATTGATTGCAGTGAAAAAAAGTAAGTGGAGATGTTTGATGGGGATGGGCATGGGCATGTGCTTCATGCTATGACTAACTGTGATGCAGTGCCTCTTTGAATTTGCATCAAACACAAAGCTGATGGGAGAAATGCTTGCAATAAGTCTAACTACTGACAATTGCTCAGCGCAGCATTCCAACCCATCATTCTATTGCCCACTATGCCACTCAGATGGGGCTCAGCCCTATGTAAATCAGACTCGGCCCTTCTCCGATAGGAACAGTCCAGCCCGATCTGTCAGGTCAGGTACTCCCTGAACCGAAACGCAAGCAGCCCAAGACTGATTTCGCCCTCACTGGAGCTCATCAGTCAGGTGTAGTTTAGTTCCAGTGGCACGTTAAACATAGGACCCATGCATTGGCACACGCTGACCACTTAAGGTGGTACATCAAACACACATAAGTTGATGGGAGGAATGCTTGCAATTTGTCTAACCACTGGGAATTGCTCTGGGTAGCATTCCAAACCCTTGTACATTTGCCCACTACAGTTGAGCCTGACCTGCCAGGCCAGTTTTGAATTCCCAGCACTTTATCTATGAAGAATTTGTTGAGGTTGGGGCAACACAACTTGGAAGGGGTACTGGTGTGTTAGAAACCATCAGGCAGTCTGAAAAAAGTCCTTTGATTTGTGTAAGCATTCTGGATTTTGGCCTTGAGAGCAAAGGATTTTTGGAAGTCGTTAGAATTGTCTCTATAGCTGTATGTTTGGCCAGAGTCCTTGACATGCATTAAGCTGTCTAGAATCTGTAGTAGGATTATACTTTAAAGCTGGATAGTGGGTTGATATTTGATGTGCTGGAATGAAGGGGGCAAATCTATGACCTTTTTGCTAAGGACATCATTCAGCAGTGGAACATCGAAAGGGTTTGGCTAAAGCGCAGTAAGGCTGCGCCACATTAAGTGTAAACAAAACAAGATGCCAATACTGCTGAATGAGTACGTCTATTTTCTGTATTCAACGATGTTAAACTGTTGATATACCAAGGACAAACAAATGTCAGATTGAATCAGTTTTTTATTTTAAATTTTTCGGGAGGTGTATTTTTGTTGTATTATCATAATATTGTGAATATTTAATTACAAACAGGGAGAGGAACTGGAAAGAATTATTTTCTACACAGAATGAAAGAACACACAAAAGATGTGAGTGTAATAAGTGAATGATATCAAAACATCAAAGCTCCAAACATACAGACTGATCACTCATTTATTCCTCAATGAGCACGACATTCAACCAACAATCATACTGAAAACCTTACACACTGTGTCAGACTCGCAAGTGGAATGAGAACTTAAAAAAGGAAAAAGAAAGAAAAGAAGGACAAGAGCCTATTTTAATACCCTCACCTAGAGTCAGGGAGTCTATTATCAATTTTTAAGGGTGGGGTATTAATGCAGTTCTTTTAACGAAATATTGACAATATATTTCAATCGAAAGTGCAGGCCATCAACAATTTTTACAATCGACAACAAGTTACGAGTAATCTACTCGTGTGATTGGCCTGGACAACAAGAAAGGGTCGACGCGTTTCGATGCCCCTCAATGCCGGGGAATCTCCTCAGGACCTTGAAGGATTGAATCCTGCAGAAGAAATGACAACAATCCTTACTATCACAAACCTCCTTAAGACAACCTTCAACTTCAGAATGAACCAGCACTAGTATTTAAAGTTACCTTAACCTCTTCGAGGTGAGAACGGGGGGCATTTAAATCCAACGTTCCGTATGTTCTAAATGGCAGGGTCTCAATGCAGTACCAGCAGGCTGTTAAAACCAAGGAAGTTCTATTGTAATTTCGGATTCTGCAAAACGCACTTAGTGTACAGCATACAATCAAAGGTGCACTTGTTTGTTTGGGTTTTACCTTAACAACAGGTCTCGGTCACGTAATCTTGACTAAGGGCACTCGTTTTATGGCAGCTGTAACATCGTTCCCGGAATCTGCGTGTATACAAAAAACGGGCAGTCTCATGAAATTTCCTTTGTTTTCTTCAACATCGTCTCTAGTTCGCCGTTGAAAACCAGTTCTACATGCGCTTCAGCTTACCTAAGTTTAACCGGTTCTCCTCTCCTCTACGCGGCGTCTTCCTGATCAGCCGTCGCATCTCGAGATGCGTCACAGTCAGCTCTTTTCAATGAGACGTAGTCAAAGTCCGCGTGGTGCTGGGAGATGTAGTTTTTTGTTTCATAGGTTATACGGGCTGATGTTATCGGTGCAAAAAGAACATGTATTCTACTTGTGGAGGTGATCGAAGGCAATCAATGTCGGTGCTGGCACGATTAAGGCAATGTCTCGTGGATAAAAGGCTAGAGGGTAGGATCTATGATTGACACAGACGCCTGTCTGTACAATTCAGTGTAACAAAATGAGAACCAAACCACTCTTGAAAACTTTATAGATGGTATAATTCAGACATTTCGTTCAGTCCTGTGACTGACAAGTTACATTTTAAAATCAGGGTAGCTTCTCGTGATGATAGTTTGGCCTCCAGGTCGCCTCCTCTTTGATCGGGTTCGACCTTGGAGATCACTGTCCATTTTAAGTCAGTTTCTTCATGTTTGTAGTCAATCCAATGTTGCACCAAAGGTGCGGATAGGGCAGATCTTTTAATCCGGGATCTATGTTGGTTAATCCTTTGTCTGATCTCTCGACTCGTCTTTCCAATGTATAGTTTATTGCATGGACACAAGATTCCATATATCACAAATTTTGTTTTACAATTCGTGAACCTTGAATGTCGCCACCTGATCCCATTGTGTTGAAACAAATCACCTTCGATCGTTGACACGCATGATATGCAAGTTCCGCATTTGTGATGTCCTATGATCGGTGGACGATTCATATATTCTCTCAATGTTTGGGGCTTTTGTTTAGGCATAGCTGCTCTCACAATGTGGTTTCCCACACACTTGTCTTTTCTGAAGGCGAAGAGTGGCATTTCTGCTAGACGTTCGTCCAAGTCTTTCACTAAATGCCAGTTCTTCTGGATTTCTCTTTTTTTCCAGTTGGAGGTTGGCCAGAATGTAGATACATAGACTATTCTACTCTGTTCATTCTTCATTTTTCTCGTCAAAAGGGTCTCCCTCGGTGTCCACCACGCTCTTTTCAGAGCGCGTTTCAATAGTTTAGCTGGATATCCTCTCGCTAATAGTCTTTCTCTTAGAGCATTAGCATGTAGCATATATTCATCCTTGAATGTACAATTTCTGCGAATCCGCAGAAATTGTCCCAGTGGAAGATTTTCTTTTAAACTTCTCGGGTGGTAGCTTGAGAAGTGCAACGCCTTGTTTCTGTCAGTATCTTTTCGAAATAAGGTGGTAACTAGGACTCCCTCTGTGCAGTATATTTCCACATCTAAGAAAGACAGTCGATGTTGTGAATACTGTAAGCCGAATTTGATGTTTTCAGTCCTATTATTGAGCCATTGGTGGAACTCTATCAGCTGTGCCTCTGTTCCTGACCAAATGAAGAAGACGTCATCTATGTATCGGAGCCATCCTCCGATCCATGGAGAAAAAGGATTGTTTTCATAGATGAATTTCTCTTCGAATTTACTCATAAAAAGGACTGCCAGCTCCGGGGCGAAGGGGCAGCCCATCGCCACTCCGCGTATCTGAAAGTAGAAATCCTCCTGGAATTTCTTTTTCAAGGCAAGTTTCGCTAGTTCAAGGATAAACTCTGTCGGAACCCTCATTGGTCTTGTTCTCATATTTAAAAAGAGCGAGTACCTCTAAGCCCTCCTCCTGTGGGATCTGAGTATATAGCGATGTGATGTCCATGCTTACTAGATAGTCGTTGTTTTCTTGAAAAGGTAGGTCACACAATTTATTAATAAAGTCCGTAGTATCTTGTAAAAAGGACCTTACTTCCTTTAGGAATGGTTTTAAGAAAAAGTCAATGAATTTTGAGACAGGCTCAAAAAGAGACTCACATCCAGAGACAATTGGTCTCCCCGGCGGTTGTTTATCATCCTTATGTATCTTGGGTAATGCGTAAAACAGAGGTACGCGTGGATGTTTATTTTTAAGATATTCTGTTTCTTTTTTACCCAAAAAACCTTGTTCGGTAGCGTGGTCCGCAATCGAAAAAAGTTCTCTCTGTAGATCAAGAGTAGGATCCTTGTCTATTTTCCTGTAACATCCATGGTCAGATAGTTGTTTGTTAATCTCCATTATATAGGCGTCGACTCCCCAGATGACAATTGAGCCGCCCTTGTCCGCCTGTTTGATTATTATGTTTTTATTGTTTGCAAGTGATAGGAGGGCGTCCTTTTGTCCTTTTGAAAGATTTTGTTTAATGAAGCTAGATTTTTTCTTTTCTTCAGAAGAAAATCGCAGACAACATTGTTTTTCATTCAGCAGTGGTCACAAGAGACTTGAGGTTTGATGAAGTAAATACATTGTCACATGGATGCTCTGCAATATTGAAAAGGTTTGGCTTTTTAAAAATTTATTTTTATTTATAAACTTTTTATTGATAATAAAAAGCAGAGACAAATCATTCTTGCAGCGATGTACATAATATACAGTATCACAATTGACATTGCGGTGTTGGTGCAACTTATTATACCAACTAAACACAACATTATGCAATACACATCCAGACTTTTTATGGCACTGTCCAGTACCTAACAAGCCCAATAATCAATACCAGCATTTTAGAACGTAATTCAGTCCACATAGCTACTCACAGCTCACTGTCCAGAGGCGGGACCCCAAAGGTACTTGTAAGCAGCGCAGACCCGTCACTTCTATGCATATTGCAATTTTCTCTACAGGTTTACGTATCAAAGCCCCTTACCCGATGTGCCTCATCCTCTTTGGTAGCTAAATAGGTTTGGCATAGACCCCAGAAGTTCTTAGGACGATTGTGGGGGGGGGGGGGTAGCAAGCCACTATAATACTCTGTTTGTGTGCTACAGTACATCATATCTTTTGATCAGCATGTTTTAGTTGGGACAGACCCCGAGAACAGCAGATTGCTACCCTATGCCTAGCCATCAGAAGCCCCATATCTACCAGTCGTTGAATTGCTTTAGGAAAATGTTTAGAATAGCCCAGCAAGGCAAGAATAGGGTCTGGCTCCAGTGCCATGTCTGTAAAGTCCCCCAAAGTTTTAAATATCAATGTCTAAAAGGCAGCAATCCCAGGGCATAACCAGGCTAGATGGGAAAAGTCCGCTAGGTTTGCACCGCATTGGTCACAGTCTGCAGTGTCACGCAATCCATACCTGCAGAGAATTTCTGGAGTATAATAGACCCTGTTCAAACATTTTAAATGTATCAACCTGAGTTGCCAATTCAATGAAATGCGTTTAGTGCTCTCGCAGCAATATTTCCATTTATTGTCTTCAATAACCTTGCCCAGATCCGCCTGCCAAGCTTGCCTAGCCTTGGTGTAGTGGTTTTCCCGGTATCCCTGAGCCATGTTATAAATCTTGGAGACGATACGCACTTGTGAGTCAGCTTTAATAACTTGTGTAAGAGGAGCGATATCAGGCGGCTCATCTAAGTCACTGCCCAACAGTTCCTTCAATGAGTGCCTCATCCCGTGGAAGTGGAATTCTGTCAGTGGTGTGGCATGCTGTCTCGCCTCCACCGCTTTGCTCCATGTTATCACTTTACCATCCTCAAACATATCTCATATTGTATTAATATTCATTGAGTTCAAGGCCCTGATCACCCTTTTTCCTTGCAAGGTGATAACCAGATGCACCATTCTAAAGGTGTCCAAGGGGAGTATAAAATAACACTTGAGTATAATTTCAAGAAGTGATGCCATGCATGTATTGTCGCATCAATGGAGTCTAGAATTCCTGTACTATGGTCCGGTGGATTGAACAAGACCACTGCCAATGGGAGAGGAGCCGGCACTACCTTCTCAATTTAAATGTATGGAGTGTCAGCAGGACCATGCATCCAGTAGTGAGCTTGTGTGCTTTGCACCGCCCTATAGTGCAAATCCAGGTCCAGAGCTCCCAGTTCACCCAAGCTATAAGGCAGAGTGAGAATGTCCCACTTAACCCGGGCTTGTTTCCCGGTCCAGGCTAACCGTACTAGCAGGGATGTAAGCATCCAGAAAAAAGACCTCAGGAGAACCACAGGAATATTCATAAATAAAAACAAGAACCTTAGTAGGACCACCATTTTCATAATCAATACTCTGCCTGCCAACAACAGGGGCAAGCGTATCCATCGGTCCACATCTTCTTCTAATTTAGTTACCGCCCTCCCATAGTTCTCTTTGAAAACCATCTCTGAGTCAGTATGCACCTTAATACCCAAATAACAGACCGGTTTGGTCGTCCAACTCAGCGGGTACTCAGGTGTGAACGGAGCAGTAGCTGAGGTTAGCAGGAAAATGATTAACCTTTAGGCCCGACATCGCTCCAAACGTAATCACTTCTCACAGTACTGGCGTTACATTTTGGTCAGGGTCTCTAATATATAACAAAGTATAATCTGCGTATATGGATATAATTACGTTGTAGCTCGGGAAACGTATACCCCTGTGGCCGTGATACTCGCGCATAGCGCAGGCTAGAGACTCAGCTACCAGAGCATATAGCAACGGGGAGAGCGGGCATCCTTGATGTGTGCCCCTGCTAATATGAATCGAGTCGGTGACATGTCACCAATCTTGATTCTGGCAGTGGGGGAATTGTATAATACTCCAATCATTTGCAAAAAGACACCTCCTAGCCTCAGCCTAGTCAAAACCTGAGCCATAAACAACCACTCGAAAAAGTTTGGCCTTAGCTCCAAATATGGTCATCATGAGACACTACCAGGTTTGTTTGTAGGTGTGGGGTTTGGAAAGGCAATTTTAACTCCGAAACTGGTTGATGGTGTGGGCAGTCCATACAGAAATTGAAGTCTACTAATTTCCGGATTATGGATGCTTCAAGGACCTAGTTGGTGCTCAGGTTGGCAAAGGAGTTGTGGAATGGTCAGTGATGCAAGGGGATACTGAAGTTGGGTGATGCAAGAGGAATTTGAGATTGGAGGTTTTAGTGAGGGGTCGTTGAATGTGAGTACCTCTGTGCTGAGGAATGGCAGGGCCAATGAAAGAGCAGTACGTGTGGTGGAGGTTCTGTGAATGATGAGCATTCTGTCCTCTTTGGTGATGGCTCTGTTTATGATTTTTATGCAGGGGAGGTGTGGCAAGGTTAGTGTGGCAGGTTTGTTAGCCTTTACAAGAACAAGAATGGGCTGTCATAGTTGTAGTGACATCAAAGATGAGGATGAAGCAAATGACCATGAAGAGCAGGGAAACAGATATGAGCGTTTTTTGTAGGAAGGAAGGGAAAGGTAGAAAGGGTTTGGTGGTAGGTGTTGTTAACTAGTAGTGGATTTCTGGATATCAGTATTCAGCTGGGCAAAAAATTGGTAGAGAGTCAATTTGATGTGGATAAAGGTTGGGTTGGAACTATGTGTATCATTTAACCAAAAATGTGCATTATTTTAGAGGTGATTGTGTTTGGATGTGGGGTGTGTGGAGACATTGGGAGCTTGATGGATAGAACTAGTAATGTAAAATGATTGGTGGAGTGTAGAAACCAACAGTGAGGATATGTTATGGTAAGGTAGGTGGTTGTTGACTTGCTGGGACATTGCGCATTGGGAGTTGGCATACGTGAGTGAAAATATTAACATTTTGATGCACAAAACCAAAGGACCATGTTGGCCATACCACCAGTCAGAATACACATGAATCATTCACCAGATGCCAGCCACAGCCAAATCACTTTTCCAAGTAAAGAGACATTGTGACAGATTAAGGGGCATGTAGGAAGCAAAATCTGTTCAGGGCCCTTGAATGGTGAAATCAAGTAGGCAACAAGAGCCTGAGCATCTATTTTTATTGATCACATTTACCTTTGCAAAGACAATATCATCTTTGTAGGCAGCAGGTCACCTTGCTGTGCAGCACTGCATGAAAGGGCAGGAATACGCCGTATTTAACATTAGACAGAGCATTTATGTCCTTTCCTTGTGCTGGCACACAATTTGCTGCCTAGTGTCAATGCAGGCACCCTTGTGCCATGGTGCAAGGTTGCCAGCGTTGCAGGCAGCATTGTTTTTGTGCAGCAAGTGACACCTTCCTTCACAAATACAATCCTTTAAGGCATTTTCATACGTGTGCAGCAGAATAAGGAAAAAAGGAGAGAAATAAAGATATTTCTCCTTGTTATGCCTCCCCTGGGGAGGCGTAGCATTTTGCCGCATTCCAACTGTAAATCTGGAAATGCTCCAAAATCCATAGGTGGATGCATGGGAACACCCATGCTCCACCCTTGGAACGCCTCCTGGGGCAAAGTAAAGCAAGGCAGCGATTTGCGCTGCATTGCGTTAATCTAGATTTATCAAGCCACTCAGGGTCACGCAAGGTGGCCTTCAGCGGCTTGATATATCTGACTTTTGTTTTGTGTCGCCCTTGCGCCCCGATGTGTGGCGCAAGGGCAACACACTACTGTTATAAATTTGGCCCTCAGTCTCTGGGGAGGCCTGATCCAGGGATCCTGAGCACTGTGTATTTCCTTGTCAATTGTGAAAGTAGAGGGCATCAGCTTGATAGAGAAGAACACAATTTTCCGCATCAAGGGATGGTAGGTTGTCCATGTTTGAACCCTACCTAGATCTGTAGTACAGTCACAGCATTCCTCAGTTCTCATTGGGTCCTGCGTACAGCACGGCACACAGCGCCCCTCCTGAAGAAGCATCAGGTGGCTGGCAGGGCATACGGTACAGTTCAGCGCTCCAGGTCCTTTGCACTCCACACAGGAATCATGGCAGGGATCACACAGCAGTTTAGGTTCCTTGAGGCAAACAAAGAGGACACAGTCAATTAAAAGACATTTGGAAGATGATTACTTGGCATTTTGAAATGTTAACTTTTAAGTAACTCTCAGTTACCCTAAATTGAGACAATTTGGAAGTAGGGTGTATAAAATTGTTGTAGATGCTGGCATGTTGCTCCTCGTGCGTACATTTTCAAAAAAAGAGGATTTGTTTTTAGCCTACAGTATGCTAAACTCATGACCAGAGGAATACAAACTTGGAAGAGAAGCCTGTGATGAAATTTTGGGAAACAGGCAGTTAACTTGGCAGCAGCAGAGTGTGTTACATTCATAGACCTCAGTTTAGGGTAGCTAAGTTACCGCCTGCTGCCAACGGTTTGCCCTGGGGAAAAGGGGAATACTATGACATGCGGCTCATGAATCAAGTGCCTAAAACTGGATTGTAACCACTATGTTAACCTTATGTATGGTCCAGTCCTTGCTCTTCTCTTAACCCCTCACCAGCCAAAAGGAGGCTCTTGAGGGGCTCTGGGTTGCGTCATTTTGTCCAACTCAATGGTGTGTTTTGCGATTATGCTTAATGTTCCCTTTGCTTTCCTTGTTATTTTGTGAATGGGCGTCCATGATGCAATTCATGTCACAGAGGCCCAGTGTGGCGATTTTGAAATCCCGAGGGCGGAATTCCAGATATGCAGAGAAAACGGGAAGAGTTATGTTAACTACAAGTCCCAGACTGCCCTGGGATTTCCTTGTGGGACATAAGCACTTCCTTTCCAAGGGGAAGGTGCTTGTCAATTAACTTGTTGGATTCTAGGAAGGGCGGAGGGTGTTCCCCGCCGGATCCCAGCGTGAAGAATATCGCTTTCAGGAAGCCTGTTTGTCTTGGGTTACGAGTGATTGCAGACCGGCTGGTATCGTAAACCCATTCTGTTGTTTTTGTGAGGAAAGCGCGGGCGAGCCTTTCCTCTGTTCCTGCATGGTGAACAGCGAACTTTGGATACATTGTTTCCTCGTATTAGTGATTGTAGCCGCGGTGTTAGAGTAAGGCGCGAGCCGCTTTTATTCTATCCGCGAGAAAAGCTAAAGCGTGTCAATTTCAATAACGCGACCGGATTCTGGACACGTTCATGGAAAAACGCTTTCCTTAAATAGAGAGGTTCTTTTTGTGGACAGAAGCCGGTACTGGGAAAAGAAAGTAAACCGCCTGTTCTTTGTTCTACGAGACATTCTGCATTTTCTCAGGAAACCTCCATTAACTCTTTGTGCCAGAGACACTGCATCTGGTTGTGGGTAATTTTAGTTCCAGTATTGTGGGAAGAACAATACTAGGAAGCAAGAAGAAAAGAGAAGTGCCTTATGTGAAAGAGACTAGTACTGTGGAGAGACACGTGTTTTGGTATTAGCCTCCTGAACCTGCATTTATTGGAGTTTCTGATTTTGGCATCACAGAAAAAGAAGACTGGGTTTATTCTGATGTTCTAAAGGAAGGGAATAGAGGAATCCTGGTGAGTGAAGGAAAGCACTGCCCAATATAGTGAATAGGGGTCAAGGAGTATATGAGTAATTGTGTGTTTTGTCATCCCACCTACAGCCTTGAAGGTATACTAGACCCAGCCCAGAGAGTAAAGCAAGTCCCTGCGAGAAAAGGAGGGAACACACCTTCATCCTCTTTCCCTTTTTTCCTCTGGGGCGCGGAGTCTGACAGAGTAGTTTATATTCTCTGCTGGGTTTCGTGTTGTGAGGAAATAAGGGACTTAGCGTCAGATATCGTCTCTGCTTGGCCACAGGATAAGGTTAGTGGTGTTCTTGGTTCTTACACTACTGCCAATCACGACAGATTGACAAGCCCAAGTGTATGAGCCCGGCCTAGACGATGAATATAGAAAGTGTGTTGAATTCTGTGGTGGAGAGCCTTGCTGCTCTGCAACAGGAGGTCACTACTTCTAGAACTGAGAATCAGGTGTTATATAAGGAAGTGGGTGTGCTTCGGAAAGAAGTGGCAGGGTTAGCACGTAAAAACACAGGAGGGGCGTCTTACATTAAGCCAGCCACGTTGCAACCCCCTTCATCTACGGTCACTCAGGGGGCTGAAGGGGGGGGGGGTTTCTCTGTCCTCCTCAGACACTACCTCACCTTCTGACACTGTACCCACCGTTCATGTGATACAAAACACTGGTATTCCTCTTGCGCCCCCTGAGAGGTTCTATGGGGATCCCCGTAAGTTCGAGACCTTCCTGAACCAGTGTAGGTTGCACTTTCTGTGTAAACCGGGGGTGTTTCAGGAAGATGCAGCAAAAACGGCGTTCATGATGTCGTATATGGGAGGCAATGCATCAAGTTGGTCGATTCCCTTGGTGGAGAGAAATGATCCTGTGCTACACAATTTCGAGGGCTTTTGTTTAGAATTACGAAGACTATTCGATAGGAAGCTACATATGTTGTCCTTGGATAGAGAATTATTAACATTGCGCCAAGGGTCTCAAGACTTGCTTTCCTACATCACCTTGTTTAATCGACTAGTGGTCGAAACAGAGTGGCCCACAGCGAAAAGAATATCCATCTTTTATCAAGGACTAAGAGGGGAGCTTAAAGACGTGTTGGCCCAGGTAGTGCAGTTTCCTTCTACCTGTGAAGAACTGATCGACCTGACAGTCCAATTGGACCACCGACTCCTGGAAAGAAGGGGTGATCGGAACAGAGGAGAAGGACGTTTCTTCTATCCCCGGTTTAAGAGTACCACAGAGGAGCATCCGAAAATGCCTGATGGGGTAGAGCCTATGCAGTTCGGAGGTATACGGGGACCCCTATCAAAGGAAGAGAAGGAGAAAAGAAGAAGACTGAAACAATGTCTGTATTGTGGCAAGGGAGGCCATTTCGTTAAGGATTGTAGAGCGAGAAATGCCTTGCCGGGAAGATTCCAAGGGCCAAATAACCAAGCGATGATTCAATCAGGACGACCGGCGGAAAACTAGAAAGCCCAAATCAGGAAGAGGTCTCTGCCTTGGGTTGTCAAATACAAAAGATCTCACCAATACTTGCGAACACCTTGCATCCCGCTGTAGCTCATATGAATCTGAAGGTCACCCTGTGGGTTAATTCTCGTGAAGCCATGGAAATCGATGAGTTATTAGATTCCGGTGCTACAGGCAACTACATCGATCAAGAATATGCGATGAAGATAGGAATCGTCTGCGAGAAGAAGGACAAACCGGAGCTAGTGAAAGCAGTAGATGGGACTGTCTTGTCATCGGGCCCTGTGTCCTATCATACTCGTGCGTTATTGATGCAGACGAACCAGAATCACCAGGAACATATACAATTCGATCTGATTGATGCGCCACAGTTTCGGCTCATCCTTGGAATGCCATGGTTGACCCTTCACGATCCTAAGGTCAGTTGGGCGGCGCGTACCATCACTCTGTCATCTGATTTTTGTAAAGAGAATTGTAGACAAGCTTTGCCTGACCTGGAAAAGAATAACATCACGCCTTCTGTGTGTTTGGCAACAGAGTGTACCCGAGGACATTATTGTTGCGCCACGGTTCTTCCTGAAGAATACAAGTCTTATCGATCGTTGTTTGATAAACAGAAGGCAACGGAGTTACCTCCACATCGAGTGTACGACTGCCGTATTGAACTCATTCCGGGGGCAGACATCCCGTGTAGTCGAGTATATGCCCTGACTGAAAAAGAGACGCGGTATCTGAGGAATTACCTCGATGAGAATTTGGCTACAGGATTTATTCGGCATTCAACATCTCCTGCCTCATCCCCCATGTTTTTCATCCCGAAGAAGGACTGCGACGAGTTACGACCATGCATCGATTACAGATCCATCAATAGAATGACCATCAAGAATCGATATCCGCTCCCTCTTATACCGGTGCTTTTGGATCAATTGAAGGGTGCCCGTTTCTTTACCAAGCTCGATCTTAGAGGGGCGTATCATCTGGTCAGAGTCCAGAAGGGAGATGAGTGGAAGACGGCGTTTCGAACAAAGTTTGGGTTGTTCGAATATAGAGTGAGGCCCTTCGGGCTTTGTAACGCCCCTGCCGCCTTCCAGTATTTCATGGATGAAGTGTTAAGAGGTTGTCTGGAAACCTTTTGTATCGTGTATATCGATGACATTTTAATCTATTCCTCTACACTTCCTGAACATGTGGAGCATGTGAAGATCGTTCTCAGGAAATTGCAGCATCATTCCTTGTATGCCAAGCTTGAAAAATGCCTGTTTCATGTCACGGAGGTTGCATTCCTTGGATATGTCATCAATGCAAATGGATTTCAAATGGATTCTAGTAAGATCGAGGCGATCATCGGATGGAGTACGCCTCAAAATGTTAAATCCGTTCAGAGTTTCCTTGGCTTTGCCAATTATTATAGACGGTTTATCAAGGATTTCTCAAAGATAATCCATCCAATCTCCAGCTTGTTGAGAAAAAATACTCCGTTTGTATGGAACCAGGAAGCTGCCATCTCCTTCCAGTTCTTGAAAGATCAGTTTACCCGAGCGCCCAACCTTCGCCATCCGGATCCTCAAATACCCTTTGTGCTGGAAACGGATGCTTCACAATATGCAATCGGGGGTATTCTTTCACAACGCCATCCTGACACTGGTCAATTGCATCCTGTTGCCTTTTTCTCCAAGAAACTTACGCCTTGCGAGATTAACTATTCCATCTCTGATAAAGAACTCCTGGCAATAAAAAGGGCATGTGAGGAATGGCGTCACTACCTATTGGGAGCTGTTCACACGGTTGAAATCTACACAGACCATCGAAATCTTCTATTCTTGAAAACCGCGAAGGCGCTTACGCCTCGGCAATTGAGATGGACATTATTCTTCTCAGATTATGATTTTGTGATCAGGTATAGACCTGGGCCACAGAATGGTAAAGCGGACGCCCTGTCTCGCATAGGTGAAACTGAAGACCAAAGTGCAGGAACCGCTGAGGAACCCCCACTAATCCTGAAAGAAACAAGTGGTCGCCTATCCTCAATAGCCTTGTTGGCTACACAGGACTTTTTGGACGAAGTGCGAGTAGCTCTTGCAGAGTTGGATGTACAAGCATGGATACAAGAAGATCCGGAACATCGAATGGAAAAAGATGATCTTGCCTACCATGGGTCTGCTATCTATGTCCCCACTGAGATCTTACAGCTACAAGTCTTGAAATGGATACACGACTCCCCCTTAGGAGGCCATTTGGGGATCTACAAGACCATTGTTGGTGTGGAACGTGAGTTCTGGTGGTCCAACCTTAGAGACGATGTGAGACAGTATATCACAAACTGTGCTGTTTGCATGCAAGGGAAATCCGTCCATGTCAAACCCATGGGACTTCTGAGGCCTCTGCCTGTTCCTCCTAAACCCTGGCACACATTATCTATGGACTTCATAGTTGAAATGCCACCCTGTAACGATAAGACCGTGATCCTAGTGGTCGTCGACCATTTAACAAAGATGGGTCATTTCATTCCGTTGACGAGTCTTCCTACTTCAGCTGAACTGGCGCAGGTGTTTCTGCAACATATCGTTCGAGCGCATGGCATTCCTTGCGTGCTCATTACGGATAGAGGAACTCAATTTACTTCCCGATTCTGGAAGGCTCTTTGTAAGACCATGGACGTCGATGCTCGACTCTCTTCCTCCTATCACCCCCAGACTGATGGCAAAACGGAACGTCTGAACCAGACGTTGGAACAGTATCTTCGCTGCTTTGCTCTGCAAAATGATATGGACTGGACTATGTTAATTTGGATGACTGAGTTTGCATATAATAATGCCATTCACTCCACCTTGGGTTGCTCTCCTTTCTTTTGTTTGTATGGATATCATCCTAATGCACTTCCCTTTGAGGTGCCCGTGCATTCCCCTGTACCCAGCATTCATGAACATCACGCCCATCTCAAGGCGGTGTTGGTGGCAGCACGTAACAGCTTGGCGAGTGCTCAGTCTTCCCAGAAACGCTTTGCTGATAGGAAGAGATCACCAGCACCTGATTATGGGGTGGGAGACAGGGTATGGCTTTCCACTAGGCACATACATTTGAAAGGGGAAAACAAGCTGAAACCTAAGTATGTGGGGCCTTGCAGCATAGTGGAGGTTATTAACCCTGTAGCTATGAGGTTGTCCCTCCCTGATTCCTGGAAAATACACCCTGTATTTCATGTTTCCCTCCTCCTTCCTTGTCCTGCTGGTGCGAGAATACTGGATCGGCCACTTCCTTTTGACATTGATGGGCAGGAGGAATATGAGGTGCAGGCTATCCTTGACTCCCGGATGGTTAGGGGTAGGATCCAATACTTGGTTGGGTGGAAGGGTTACGGACCTGAAGAGAGAACGTGGGAGCCTTTGGCCAATCTGAATTGTCCTGAGTTGGTCGCTCAATTTCATGAAAAGTATCCTGGGAAGCCTGGACGACCGCCGGGACGGCAGTCCTCGAGAGGGGGTTCTGTGGCGATTTTGAAATCCCGAGGGCGGAATTCCAGATATGCAGAGAAAACGGGAAGAGTTATGTTAACTACAAGTCCCAGACTGCCCTGGGATTTCCTTGTGGGACATAAGCACTTCCTTTCCAAGGGGAAGGTGCTTGTCAATTAACTTGTTGGATTCTAGGAAGGGCGGAGGGTGTTCCCCGCCGGATCCCAGCGTGAAGAATATCGCTTTCAGGAAGCCTGTTTGTCTTGGGTTACGAGTGATTGCAGACCAGCTGGTATCGTAAACCCATTCTGTTGTTTTTGTGAGGAAAGCGCGGGCGCGCCTTTCCTATGTTCCTGCATGGTGAACAGCGAACTTTGGATACATTGTTTCCTCGTATTAGTGATTGTAGCCGCGGTGTTAGAGTAAGGCGCGAGCCGCTTTTATTCTATCCGCGAGAAAAGCTAAAGCGTGTCAATTTCAATAACGCGACCGGATTCCGGACGCGTTCATGGAAAAACGCTTTCCTTAAATAGAGAGGTTCTTTTTGTGGACAGAAGCCGGTACTGGGAAAAGAAAGTAAACCGCCTGTTCTTTGTTCTACGAGACATTCTGCATTTTCTCAGGGAACCTCCATTAACTCTTTGTGCCAGAGACACTGCATCTGGTTGTGGGTAATTTTAGTTCCAGTATTGTGGGAATAACAATACTAGGAAGCAAGAAGAAAAGAGAAGTGCCTTATGTGAAAGAGACTAGTACTGTGGAGAGACACGTGTTTTGGTATTAGCCTCCTGAACCTGCATTTATTGGAGTTTCTGATTTTGGCATCACAGAAAAAGAAGACTGGGTTTATTCTGATGTTCTAAAGGAAGGGAATAGAGGAATCCTGGTGAGTGAAGGAAAGCACTGCCCAATATAGTGAATAGGGGTCAAGGAGTATATGAGTAATTGTGTGTTTTGTCATCCCACCTACAGCCTTGAAGGTATACTAGACCCAGCCCAGAGAGTAAAGCAAGTCCCTGCGAGAAAAGGAGGGAACACACCTTCATCCTCTTTCCCTTTTTTCCTCTGGGGCGCGGAGTCTGACAGAGTAGTTTATATTCTCTGCTGGGTTTCGTGTTGTGAGGAAATAAGGGACTTAGCGTCAGATATCGTCTCTGCTTGGCCACAGGATAAGGTTAGTGGTGTTCTTGGTTCTTACACTACTGCCAATCACGACACCCAGGATCCCATGCACCTGTTAAAGGCAAAGTTGTTTAGCTAGTCGAATAGCACAGATAATAAAAAAGCTGATTGGGTTGAATATTCTACCAATCCTCATTTCTAGATTAGACTAGATTATAAATAGTGCTCCCGGTTTTATGGATTTTTTTTTACTTTTCTGTCTGTATTTATCTATATTTATTTTTTTGCTAATTTTATCTGTATTTATCCATATTCATTTTAGGTTTTGTTAAACAATGGAGCTGAAACTAGTATATTTCCACATGGATTTGACCAATGAATGTTCACTCATGCTTATATGCCTGAGAGAGTTCAATGATATGAAAACCTAGAGATGATAAATCAACGCACTGATATGACAACATGTGCATATCAGTCTCAACCTTGTGCATATCTACTGCTGTTTAAGCAACTTTACTAAAATTCCTCTCTTTTTTTTAAAACACCCTTGCCTGTCAATCCGCACAGATACACTTTTGGCAGCCATGACTGGCAACATTTAGAATCACTTAAAAAACAACCCAATTTCCGTTTTTATCCACATTTAAAAAGAAATACAGACAGGAAAATAAATGGGTTTCTGTCTGTATTTTTTATGTAAAAATCTGTTAAAAATGGCATTTGCACCCATATTAGACCAGCTCCTTTGGAAGTGGGGTAACTGCGGGATTTCTGACAGCAGAGCCTCAGATACTTCCAGCCTCTCCAGTGCTTGACTGTGAACCATCACTCCAGGTGACAGTGAAGGCCCTAGTTTGCTTCTTAAGGCAGGGTGACAGCCACTGAATTTCCCCAGTGGGTGCCATCAGGCGAGGCATGCTGGCAGGGCAAGGACATTAGTCAATGGCCTGGGCTCGCAGGGATTAAAATGGCTACAAGTCGTGGGCATTGCTTTTTTGTTTTTCTTAAAAGAAACTTTTGGTTTGAGAATGTATTTGAGGCGCTGGGGGTAGGGGAGGATATGGCGGTGGGGGGAGGGGTAATCGTGCAGGAAGCCTCAAACCAATCAGGGCCCTATTCAGCCTAGGTTAAAGGAATATCTGTAAGGTATGGTAGACTCAGGCCTTTCTTCCTATTCTGCGGGGGATCCCATCACTTTGCGTTACACCACTGGCATCCGTGCTGACCTATCAGGCGGGGGGCCACCATACAGGTCTTTATAATGTCATCAGGAAACACAAATATCCAAGAATCTATGGACTAAACATAACAGCAAACATTGTGAAGATCATAAGAAAAAGCAAAATAATAATGTCAAAGAAAACAAAACAAGTATTTGTTAGTGCATACTATACACAGCTCTACACAGATACTCTATCCCTATCAATTTTACCTCTTCAATCAGGTACTCTCCTGCCATGCAGAGTGAAATGCAGCTCTGAGATTCAAGTTTATAACTCCAGACACAGGATGTGCAGGAAAGCGCTCCTCTTCCTTAGAAAACAAATAAGCAAATAAGAGTCATCATCTTTAAGGCTTAACCAAGCAGGTGTTAGATTTATTTTACACCATGGCAATGTTTATACTAGAGAAACTAAACAATACATTAGTACTGAATGGATGCCATAATAGAAAATGGTACCTACAATTGTATTACATGTATGGAATTTTGCATTTAGAGAAAAATCCTATTGGGATATTCAGCAATACATGTGCCATATTTTCAGAAGTTGGTTGCTCAGCTTTTAACATCCTGCTGATCATTAGTTTCCAACATTAGAAGTTTGAAAATAGATGCATTTCTGTGAGTGAGAGGGCAGCCTCGAACTCCTTTTTGGAACGGATTATTAATCATATCAGAATCAATGTGTGCAGTCCTGCATGTATGTATCTCGGTTTTGGCATATCTAAAGTGCGAACCTAGCTGACCAGAAATGGAGACCAATAGAGGGCGCAAGCCCCAGGTGGGATAAATGGGAAGAGGCGACAGAGGGAGTTGGTAGAGCCAGATAAGTTATAAGAAGTCAGTGTTATCAGTGGTTTTCCTTGAGGAAGTGAGTTATAAGATTCTTCCTGAAAAGTAGGAGAGTTGGTGCTGTTCTGATGTCGGAGGGGAACTTGTTCCGGATCCTGGAGCTTAGGCTGAAAAGACTTGTTTGCAACTTCCTACTGTCTTTAGTCTCTAATCTAGCGATGCTAGACCTCCTTGTTTGTCCTTGACCGCCAGATATTGTTCGCTTCTTAGCTAGTGTAGTGACCTGGGGAAGGGCACTAGGACCCTGCCATGAACATAAAGGGCAGGGGGGAACCGGACACCACATCCGGTCAGGAGGATGTGGGAACGGGCATTCACAGGACAGAGGGGATAGGAAGCAGACGTACATGTGGCCAGCTGCGCATGCAGAACAAAGAATAAAGAAGACATAAAATACCCTACCAGTGTCCTGTGTCCTCTGTGGGTTTGAGGGATGCGACAGCTAGGTATCAGTGTCTAGGCCTCATATTATGAAGTATTGTCCCTGGCACCAGTCTAGGCCTCATAATATGAAGTATTGTCCCTGGCACCAGACTAGGCCTCATAATATGAAATATTGTCCCTGGCACTAGTCTAAGCCTCATTGTATAATGTCGTGTCCCTGGCACCAGTGTCTAGGCCTCATATTATGAAGTCTTGTCCCTGGCACCAGTGTCTAGGCCTCATATTATGAAGTCTTGACCCTGGCACCAGTGTCTAGGCCTCATAATAGGAAGTCTTGACCCTGGCACCAGTGTCTAGGCCTCATAATATGAAGTCTTGACCCTGGCACCAGTGTCTAGGCCTCATAATATGAAGTCTTAACCCTGGCACCAGTGTCTAGCCTCATAATATGAAGTCTTGACCCTGGCATCAGTGTCTAGGCCTCATAATATGAAGTCTTGACCCTGGCACCAGTGTCTAGGCCTCATATTATAATGGGGCAGACCTTTGGATCTACAGACAGGTTGGATGCATTATCTTTCAGATTGAAGTGTTCTTCAGACTTATCAAACTGCAATCTGCACAGAAACTCTTTGCAATCAACTACACAGATGCAGTTACCACAGGTGCAGTCATGTATAGCGATGCCCTGCTCTAATCAAAACCAAAACCAAAGAAACATCTACGATTCCCAAATTATTGTGTTGATTGTGGCCAGAATTCAAATGAAAGCGTAGGGTGATTACAGTGTCGCACTGGCCTACCACTGCCAGACTGGAATTACTAGTGTCGCCTGTTTTTCTTTTTTTTTTTTTTTGGTTCTGTTAAAGGTCACTGTACCAAAAAGTGGCCCATACTGGCTTTTCCAGTTAGCCTGTCTGGCAGTGCCTCTCCAACACTGGGCAATTGCACTTTAAAGGGCTGCTCAAGCTGTATGACCTGTTTGGGGGCATTCCCCTGACCCAATCACTAACAGCAGAAAAATGTGATTTGTATGATATGCTGTGGTAGTCTGCAAGCCCAGCTCACACACAGAAGTTGTCTATTTTATGAGTTTCTCGTCATCTCTCATTTCCCTCTATGTTTTTTACTTATTCCTCATCTCTTTACCTCTTTTCACATTGCTCTGGACTTTTTTTTCAAGTCCATGCAAGAGTAGCTCATAAAAAAACCAGATATCAACTTAGCTTTCTGGGACTTGTATCCCAATTACTATTACTGAATATAAACGCATATTACTGAGTGTTTTTTTCTGACTGCCATACTTCCTGGGCTTTTTGCTATGGTGAGAGTGTCAATTAAATCCATTTCATTAACATCCCCACTACCCTTGTATCCTTGGGTGACCAAACTTGCCTCAGACACTAATTGGCGGCATCCTTTGGCGCCAAACTCCTCTGCTGCTCGCACTCATTGAGGCACGTGTGCAACAGATGCCAATTTACGCCAGCCAGCCACATGTGCACCTCACACACTTTCCAGTTTCTCCCAGGATGAGGCGGGGGCAATGGAGGCTTGCTTATTCCATCTCACCCTGTGATGAGTTTGGAAGTGGGTGTGGTGCACTCTCGCTGATTGACAGACAGCAGGGGGAACCCATTCAATCAGTGAAGCTGCAGTGAGTCACAGGAGGCTTACAGCGTTGCAGGGCAAAGACCAGGGCTGAAGTCAGGTAAGCCCCGCAAAACTATGATGTCAGGACAAGCGCAGAAGCGCATGTGCCTTTCCAAAGGGACTGCTTTGGCCTGACACTCGCACAGAGCCAGGGTTAGAAGCTCCAGAAAGCACAGCGCCGGCACATTTTGGAAACAAAAGTATGATGTACGGTTCGGTTCGAGGCATGGGGACGGTGCCCTTTTGCCCTAAATACCCAGCCGAAGATGTGGTGATCAGTACGTTTAGGTGCACCCCCCACAGAATATCCACATTAACCCCTAACCCATGGCCTCCATTCGTAAACACGATTGCAGTCGGGGATTTTGTGTCACAGACAGAATTTGGCATGCAAATCACTATTTGGTGCACAAACGACGTTTCTAATCAGTCCCTCAGTTCTCTAACTCTCTTTTTTCATATATTTGAGAACGTGTATTATAGAGTGGATCCCCCTACCCAGACTTGGCTAATTAAAAAAAATCCTTAGCCTAAAATGAAAACAAAGCATTGCATGAGAGAGTGAAATGTAGAGTGGGTTCACATTTTACATAACAATTACATGAATATATACACATGCATGCTCTCTCACCATCGCATGTATTGCAGGTCGGGTGGCATCTGGCACATGTGTGGGTCAACATATCCTCATAGTAGTGATCTGGGCATGATCGGTAGCACCGCCCCTCATGTTTCATTAGGAAAGAACCACTGTGGCAGGTGAGGCACTCCGTGGCCTTCGCGCCCAGACATTCTTTGCAGCTAATGTGGCAGCTCTTGCACTGTGCGGTTGAGTTGTCTGCATAATACCTGAAAACAAGAAGAACAGCACAAATTATTGCATAAACCAATAGGTCTGATAATCTATTAAGGAAGAGACCATGTGTACTGGTGGGAGGCACTGAGAGATGAAGGGTAGGCATTGGCAAGTGCATCTCTTTTGCCAAGGTCAGGGATGGCATGATTCACAAGGAAACCCATAAACCTATGTGATTAAAGGTCAACTATTGTCCCAGATTTACAGTTCACTTGTCCTTCACAGGCATAGGTCTTCTGCATCACTCATGGAGTGAGTGGTTTTGCCGCTCAATGTCAACTGAGATGAAGGAGAACTGCGAGCACTCTGCTGTACTTAGTGAAAATGTGTGTATTTTTTTGGCCTGTGAGACCCCCAAGGTCTTATGGTAATATATTTATATTAAGTGCTTTTTTTTTACTATTAAGCACATACACAGGAAGGGCTTGAGAAAAATACAGGGGCCTAAGGAGCTCATTCATCTCAAATACATCTATCCTACTTATTAAAAAAAAATCTCAACTCCGCCCGATGTCATCAATCTTCTGTTTATCCCTGAAGGGCATATGGGTAATCAGTTAAAGTGATATCTTAAAGGTTTTTTGCAATGTTAAAAGCAACATTTCTAAAGTATTTATGCATCCAGTTGGAGTGAAAGGATCTTTTCAGGCATTTCATCTAAACTCCTGGGATCAAGATTCTTTGAAGTTCCAATTTGAGAAATTTGTTTTTGAAACTAAGATTTTAATATTTTTCTATCCAACTCAAGAAGACAAGGTAATAGGCTTGGAAGGAAAAATGTGCTAAAACATCTTTTGAGTGTTTACCAAATATAATTAATTGTATTCCTTAAATGGAATTCATGGGAATGCAAAGGGCTCCATACAGAGAGCAAATGGCGGCAGAGGATATGCTTGAAGAGGCACCCCTGTGGATCATCTGGTTTGGAAAGGAGTCCATTAGTAAAAATTCATTCTGGAGGTCGGTTAAATCATTTTTGACTGTGATCCACCTCTTTAATCTAAGTCTGAAGCCCATGGGATCCAAAATCGTAACCAAAAATATACAGCCAAATACCTACTCAATAACATTTGATCTTTCTCAATAGTTTCCTATGCCTATCCTAGGAAAACTCTATAGCCCTGCACACACTTAAGGGCTCTTCCTGGGATAATGTATTAGAATGGATGAACTACTGTCATGTTGTTAGAGACAGACCCAAGATATTAAACACAATGAATTGATTAACTTAGAACTGAAGACATTTAGGTATGCATATTTAGACTTATGTATTGGGACTTTGTTCTCTTTGAAGGTTCTAATCCAGAAAAACAGTTCCTCTTGCTAGAAAGATTGATTTACCTGTCCTTTTTGTTCCTTGGCAAAATGAGGGTAACTCATATGGTCTGAGATCATTTTGATGTGGAATGTTGAGACTCTTTATTAAACTGCATACATGTTTTTGCAGAATTGCATGTATTCATTGAGTTTTTTATTTGTTGTTTTGACTTTTTCTACATGACTGAATTTTCTGAGCATGTATGTATGAACTGCTATTCTTTATTCTTATAGTGTGCTAGTAGCGCGTTTATTTGATTGTTTCTAGCATAACTATTAATCTCAGCTGTGTCCAGACAGTCTTATTCTTTATTAGTGGGTGCATTTTGCCCTAATGTTTCTGTGTTTCTGAAACTCCGTATGTTACTGCTAGTTTTACAGTATTCAGTCAAGGGTTGTTTAACTCAATGTAGAGTTTCTTTTGTTCTAAGCAATTTATTATTGTCAAATTAACACAATTAACTGGCCCCTTATGACATCTTTCAGAGCACCCAATGTTTTTTTTTAATTGGGGAGACTCACAATGGTTTTTTGCACATATAAATTATTACATCTTCAAGGCAATCCTACTTTTGACAATTGTATCTGTGCCCAAAACGTCCAGCCTTTAGATCACAGGTCTTTCTCATCCAGCTCCAGGTCAAATTGACACCAAACAATGGTCACACAATAAATGGATCCTGTTTCTTGACTCTATATTTATTACAGACTAAAATATGGTAACGCCCAAATAATATTTACGGTCAACATGAATGTACTGATGAGCCTACAGTGTATGGGCCTGATTCTCTCCACTTCCTAGCTTGCAATTGTTTTAGATACTTCGCTGGTAGCATTGTATGTGACTGTCGAGCAGTCTACGTCATCACTATAATCAAATTGCCATCTACCCCTGAGCAATGCTGCAAAAGGCCTTTAGCGGGTAAAGACATATTTTGGGTCATGTTCTCAGGAATGCAAAGTGATATTTCGTGCACAAACATGGATTCTACTTTTATTTCAGCCTATGACTAAGCATCAGGATGTACCTAGGAAAATCACTGATAGTCAATGTTTGTAAAACAAGATCAACTCTTTTCAAAAACTGCTCTTCTCTAAGTGAAGGCACCTATTTGGTGGTGAATATAGGCATCTTTTAATCTTTTGTGATTCTTGACTAGATCACTGCAAAATTGACTCAGGCTACATTGTCAGTGATCTGGCTAAGAAGGAACATAGGGCTTCAGAGGAGAAACTGCAGTTTTTCATTCCCCAGTTTCATTATATGGGTCATGAGATCTCTGACGGAAAGCAGCACTTATCCTCAGAATGGATTCAAGCCATTTGTTTGTTACCTCCGTCAGTAACCATCCTCTAAGTATGACCTTTCTTGGGTGTGACTGGATACTGCAGACAGTGGATCATTGGGTGCGCTGGTTTGGCAAAGGCCCTACAGAATTATGTTAAAAAGGACACCCCTGAACCCTTGCAGTGGTATAGAGAGGCTGAACATGCATTTGTAGAGATAAAGGAAGCTCGTGCCCCAGCAAAAGCTCTCAAACTCCCTGATTATGCAAAACCATGTACTCTGTATAGTCATGACCCTGATGGATTGCCTTTGGGGTGCTGGTACAAAATAATCGGGATCAGAAAAAGCCCGCCACAAAATTCTTCTGCCCTTGAGCCTGCAGGGGCAGGGCTTTCTCCATGCCTCAGGTCTGCAGCTGTTGCTGCCCATGTTGTTGAAGCATCTGCAAATATTGTATTGTTTTTCACCCTGATTTTCGCTGTTCCCCACTCTCTTGTTGTTATTTTCTTCACTATCAAAATACAGCATCTTTCCACTGCCAGGTTGATATAAAATTGTGTTGTTGTCCACCTCACACATCACCTTAATCTGAAACCCACCCCTAACCTCGGCCTACCAGTGAGAACAGAGAACCTCTTGATTGTCGTATGCTAACTGAGCATGTAACAAAGCCCTGCATTAATCTTACAAAAGCACCCATACGAAATTATGAACCAATAGTTGGATGGATCATGCCTTAGAAATGATGGAGGTGAACTGGCTGCAGGTTACGCTGTGAGTACTGTATATGAAACTGTTGAAAGCCGCCACCTGCCTAACGTGAGATCTGCCCAGGTTGCTGAGCTTGTTGCTATTACCCGAGTCTGCATCCTGGCTGAAAGAGATTGTCAGACACTTGAAATAAGTCTAACCACTGGCAATCGCTTGGGGTCGCATGCTAACCCACCATTCTCTTACCCAAATGCCACCTCAGATTAAAGCCAGTCTTATGCAAATCAGTCTTGGTCCTGCTTCAATATTCTAGTAAACCTGTTCTCAAGGTGTTACAACAAAGCGATTACTGCAGTTTAGTGAAGTAAACCCGTCTACTCTAATTTACTGTATTGCATTCAAGTTTTTCTGGCATTCTTCCTATGAGAAGAGTCCGGCACCTGCTCATTAGTGTCTATTGTAGTTTCACTTTTGCCATTCAGTTGCATTGAGAACAAGTGTATAAATGCAGCACGAAAATGTATGGAAATTAATATTATATGCTCCAACTGACCAGGAGAGAAGCGCTGGTCTGCTGAAATGGTAATCTGCGCCTAGAATACTTGCTTGCTAGCTATTTGACAATAAACATGTTAGGCTTCTATGAGCTTTCTCTAGTGTTCGTTTTCTTTTACAAATATAATTCATCCAAAGTATTCCACCATTTCCACCCCAAGTAAGGTCCTCTCTGAAAATCTACTCTTCCAGCGGCTCTATGGGAGCGCTAACAATAGCGGAGACAGGAGGCAACCCTACCTGGCCCTCCTTTGTAATTCAAACATCCTGGGTCAATTAAGTCCCATTAACTCTTACCTTTGCCAGCATGGTGTTGTACAAGACTTTGATTCAGGACAAGAAATGTATTCCAAATCTGATTCTTCACAGAACTGAGATCATAAGCATGCATTCTATTGGGGTACAAGCTTTACTTGCATCTAACAACACTACCACTATTGGGTCACTAACCCTTTCTAAGTAAGAGACATTATTATGTACTCTTTGTACGTTGAATCTGGTCTCAATCTATGAGGTGTGAAACCAGACTGATCAGGGTGGCTCAATAAGGAGATTATTGGGAGGATGATATTCGCTATTATTTTAGCTAATAGATTTGTGAATATATTATTTTCACTATTTGGCAGATAAATGGGAGAAGATGATGAACAGTCTATTATACCTTAGGCCCTATGATCAGATCTGTTGTTGCCGTAATGAGGGCTCTAGCAATATGTTCCCGTCTCTAGACGCAAAGAGTCTGTTCAGCATGGGCCTGCAACCGTGCTCATTAGTATTTTCTAAAACATTATTGCCAAGTCATTTGTCCTCAGAGTCTTGCTTGGTTGAGTTGTGTGATGGCCAACGCCACTTCATCAAATGGGTTCTCCTTGCCCAAATTCACCCTTTGTTCTGTCATCAGTTACGTCGCCATGAATTCCAACAAAAATCCTTTAATGTCTTCTTCAGTACAAATCAAATTGGGATCATAAAATGTGCTGACATGATTTATATATGCATCTGACACTTCCTGGCTGCCTCTTAACTGGCCTCCCTCTTCTGTCTTGATGGTGTGAATAGGTCTCTTGCCCCCACTCTTTCATGCTTAGCCATGCCAGCAATTTCCCCGTTTAATTCCTCACCTCATACATCTTTCTTTGAGTGCTGAGGTATTATGCACGAGCTGTGTTTGCTAGTAACCTCTTATATGATTCTCGCTTTACCTGCAGTTGCCCACCTCGTCCTTTGTCAGGCGTATTGACCTGGAGCCTTTCTAATGCAGATGATCTCCTCTTCTATTTTCTGGTATGTCTATTTCTTAAATCTCTGCTGCCCTATTGATTTTAATAACAAATACCTTTCATGGCAAGTTTGTAGGCCTCCCATAATATCGTTGGACAATTCACTGATAATTCCTTACCCTTAAAGTACAGTTCGGATGTCATTTGAAGGTCCCTAATGTAGTCTGTTCTATGTGCCTAGCTGGCAGTCTCCAACAGGACAAACTCTGTGGGAAATCAATGTTACAGTGAGTGGGGAGGGTGAGGGGTGGGGGTTATCCAAAATGTCCAGTGCCCATAAAGCTGCTTACAGGAATCTGCATGCTTGTGGGTTGCGAATGAATACACAATCATTGCTCGAGTGAAAATTGTGCGCTTTTGCTCGTCCACAGAGCTTGGATTTGATTTGACCTGGTAATTAATGTTTTTTTATATACCCTAGTTGGGAGTCTCCTAATCACTCCAAGAGAGTCATTAAGAGACTCTCTTGGGTTTACAGAATTATATATTTGCATATGAGTGGTTGCTCGCATGACTGGATGCAAAACATAGCGTCCATTTACTTACCATTTCATAGGCCCCCCTGTGTGCACATAAAGAATTGAAGTTGTATTGAATGTGTGCCTGCACAAACATTAAAAAATATGAGCCTTAAGGTATGAGCTAGGGTAGGTAGTAACAGAAAATTCTCTAACCTCTGGAGGGTGTAATAAATCGTGAGCAGAATCCACTTGGGGAATTCCCTCCACTACAGGAGGAGTGTGGTGGAGGACATTCAGAGAGCAGATTCTCCTCTAGTTTCAGCATTGCTACAAAAATTAAAGGAATTTCCAACACCATCCAACTCTAAACCAAGCACACTATGTTAGTTAACGCAGATGCAACATACCATTTTCATAAACCATATCCTAATTTTAAACCAACTAATTCAGTGGAAGAAGAATACATGAAACATACTTAAAAATAAGGAATAAGAAACAAAACCTAGAAGCATTAAATATCAAAATAAGAGCATTAGAAAAAATAAAAGAAGGCAATCGCAATAGATAAAACAAAACCTGAGGTTGGTAACGAAGAGATTTCATTACGGCACACAGATATGCATGCTGTGAATAGTAGTGCATATTTTTTAAATAAACAGTTAGGCAGATGCAAGCCATATGAAAATCAGGCTTGGTTCTGCTGCAATAGGAATAGTACAGCACTAACTGCCAGGTCACCAAACCCTGCACAGCACTCCAAAAGGCAAAGCAAGAACAACAGAGGCATCCCATAGATGGGTCACATTTTACTGGTCCACAGAAGGTGACAAGCTGACTATCTGAGTTTGGGAGGATTTTCACATCTTTTCTGTCCCACCAGAAGTGCCATTCAGACAATTCCAGGTGTGGGGGTTGTCATAGTAAGTCTGATTAGCTCAGGTGGGTCCTCAACGACTTTTTGAATAAACTGGAACCATGAACCATTTACCCAAGTGCGGGTGAAGCTGCAGGTCTGAGCTTTTAATCTCACCATCAAACGTCAGAGCTATTTAGATTTTCAACATGCTGAATCTATTTGTGCCATAAAATGTTTCAATTGTAGGCATGATAGTTTACCACTACATCCATTTGTGGAAGGGAAATAACATGTATCCGTTGACTCATACGAGGATTAGCATGACACCTGGCTGCCTCAGATGCAAGATCCAGTGGGTGATTTCTTCCACTTGATATGACAATGCAAAAAATGAAGAACAAGACCCTTCTGGGGCAGAGTTCCTCATACCTTGGGTGAGGTATTGGGATAGAGGTTAGTAGAAGATCTCAAGTTTGCATTAATGTCACTATGGACGTTGACTTAAATCATTATATGTTATCTAGTTTGTTTCTGGCAAAGGAGGCATTGCAAGGACCCGATGCAGTATGGAACCCTCACCTCTGGACACGTGGCAGAAACGGGTCGGCCACTGTAAGACTCTTGAAACTTCAGTATACAAAGCGTTATGCTGCCCCAAGAAACACATTACAATTTGGGGTATTGGTGCCATTATAAGGGCCTTCAGCTACATTTGCCCACTGACTCAAACCCGATCAGCATTGCAGAGTTGGCGGCATAGTGAGCGCAAAAGTGGTGTGATGGTAGCAAGCTACTTATCTGTGATAAGCTGCAACTGAATTATTGTCTATATTGAATAAATGCGACTGCCATTTATTTTCTTATAGATGTCAATGAAAAGTAAAAAAATATATATATATAGCTGCAACCCTTCATGACGATCATTCTACGAAGCATCATATTTCTCTGGAATGTATATTTTGTAATAGACCCCATATTTATTTATTTTGTTGTTTTGAGTAGGCCCGTAATTACTCCGGTATGATTTGCGTAATATCAGGAATTTCGCATTACACTTTTTATGTGAAATTCCGGAAATTATGCCATTACACTACGTAGCATTATTACGCATTGGTCATGCAAAGTTTTACCACGAGCACACGGGAATAACGCAAACAGCAAGAACGCGAGGAGCTGTTGCTCGAATGACTTGTGTTTTTGCATTATTCAATACTGCAAAATGTATCTTCGCGTAAAGAACTGATGCGAGGACGCATTTTGTGCTAAAATTATCACTAAATGAAGGATTTCATTTTGAGTAATAGGGAGTAATTTTGTGGAATTTTCACAACCCATTAATCGGATAACTGCTATACCCTGCTTATCAATAACTTGGGTAATGGCAGTATTTGTTGGAGACATCAGCGTCGATGAACTGAGCAATACATTTGAGGAAACAGGCTTCGTGGATAACAATACCAAATGTTGCACGTTTACAGTGCTTAATTTGTAAAAAAAAAAAAAAAAACAAGGTCTCTTGACAGGAGGCCAATGAAGCATGCACCAAACATTGCTCCTGCCATGCTACCAATGATACTAACAACACAACTACTGACCCTCACCCTCCCACGAGAGACAAGCCAGACTATTTCAGACCCCCAAAGCTATAAGAATGGCTTGAGCGGCAGGAAATAGCAATTTTTAATGTATACATTAAATTAATAATTACCTGTTGTGGTCACCTTTATATTGGCCAGACCACACCACCTAGTTACAGCTTTTCACAAGCGCCAGTGTTGATAATTAAGTGCTGGAGTCAAGCACCGGAAAGCACTGGCTCAAATTAAGCACTGCTTGTTTACTAAAGCGAATGCCATGGAAGCGGTTGCCTTACCCCTTCATGCAGGTCTGTGAACAGCTGTGTCCGTGTGAGTACCAGCCGTGACTACAGGTGAGGCATTCGGAGCTTTGCTTTCCGGAGCACGTGGCGCAGGTTCGGTGGCAGGACGAGCAGCGCCCCCCTTCGCTTTCTATGAAGTAACCAGCCGGACATGATTCTGAACACGTTCCATCTGTCAGGCCATCACAAAAGAGAGGCATTAAAAGTGAGAAATGAAATGATTTATTTTCTAGTTCTAATCATAGCGATCAGTCCAAATATCTTAAAGAACACAGGGGCGAGCAGGATGCCACCAAGAACCAATGGGCGAGTTTCAACACACAGAGGTTCACTGTGGACTCACTGCAAACCTCTAAATAGCTAGATTATGAGTCAATAATCCAACGTAACGCCTACAAAAGAAAGACAGCAGCCAAATACTACATAAGCAATTCAAAGAGTCATTCCAGTTTAGAATTTTTAGTCATCAATAGAATTGAAAATGGTCCTGGAAAAGTGATCACACTGCAGCAGAAATGGAAAGGTGAAATGTGCATATATGATAATAAAGCTACTCGGGATTCAAAGATTAATAAAAAAAAGAATATGGGCTAGGAATCCTACTATATATAAGTCACATATAAGTAGTGACTACTTTTTGGAAGCTGTCCTGTCCTGAATGCCAACAACTACATACACTGATGTAATTTTGCATATTAGAAAATTCACTGATGAGGGCAAAATCACTTTTATGCGAGTATGTCAATGCCAATGTTAATGTAGATGTTATTGTTTAGTTAATAAAAAACATAATTTACATACAAAACGGTGTTGAGTGACAGCATCCATCCAAATACAAGAGTTGCAAAAACAAACAAAAAATGCATATTTACTTTGCCATTAAAAATATTTGTAAACCCCAAAGTCTGTACCGTGATGAAACAGAGAGTAAGATTAGTTTTAATAAAGCCTCTTGGGTTTAAAAAAACTGAAACGAGAGGAGGGGTTAAAAGCCAAGTGCTGAGTGGTTAAAGTGCGTGGTGCAGGGTGTTAATGTAGTTTACAGAGAAGGGTACCAAGTAAGGTCTGAGTGCCCTTGGGTTATGGTAGTGGCCCCCCGGTACCCATGCAGAAAGGGACCCCTTGGACTAAATGCTTGCGTAGGCTCGTGGCAGAGTACATTGCTTGATACACATGATAGCTTCTCCCTGGGCTGTCTCCTGAGAGCAAGCTGAGAACGACAAACTATGAAAACCGACAGTAATGTCCCAGTCCCCCCCTCAATAATGGGGGCAACTTGCTTCATACAGTTCATGGCCTGAAAACCCCTTGCAATTCCGAATTCCAATTTCAAGATTTCTACCTTTAGTGGCCCGTTGAGAGTATTTGGGGAAAAATGAGTCAAAAAGTGCTTCATACAGTAAATGGACTGAGAACCCCATACAATGCGATTTCCCATTTCAGGGTTTTTGAGTGCAGCGGTCTGTTACGAGCAAAGGTGGCAGGTTTGGGGTCGACAGCTCAGTACTGAAGTGGAGCTCAGAGTTCCTTGATGATAGAGTTCTTACATCGGTTCGACAGAAGGATAGCGATGAGGCCTCCAGACAGGTGCACACCACCTGCATCAAGTGAATTGGTTTCAGCAGGGACCTTCTGATGGCGTCAAGGGTGGGACAGCAGCACAGGAGATGCACCCACGATTCACGCTTAAAGTTGCACAATGTGCATCAGTAGTGGCCGGCCCGGATTGGGAGTTGCGGGGCAGGTGGGGGATTTGTTGGAGGGGGTGATGTAAAAAAAAAGTAAAGAAACGTACCTTCTCGCGGCTCTCCCACATTGTATGTTGTCTCAGTCGCTCCTCTCCGGAACAAGAACCAGCCAGGCTGCATCCCCTAAGGCAATCACAACGCTGCAATGCAGCAATGTGATTGGTATGGGCGCCATGGATCGGGGCTCAGCCAGGGAATGGGGGTCTGGGCATGTTCTCCACGCAGGCTGTAAGGCAGCCTGTATTTAGAACATGTAAAATACTCATGACTATTTTGGACGGCCCCAGAGGGGAAACCACTCCTCCCCTGCCCTGTGAGCAGAGGAGCCCCGGTCCCGCAAACTGTGCAGCAGGAACAAATACAATGATAATAACCGGGTGTTAATATCATTGTATTTGTTCTTTCTTTCACTGCTTTGCAGCAGTGGGGTGACGCTCCTCCGCCTTAGCTGGTGTGCATGTCCCCTCCTGTTCCAGATGGCCCCTTGCCGGATTGAAGTCGGCTACTGATAGACCTACCATGCGCATGTACAAAATGTCTCTGCACACCTGTCTGTTGATGGCCTCTGAAAGATAGGGTTGGTTTTCCTACCAGCTAGGAGGTGTCCAGGGTAGCAAGATGCCAGAGGACTTCAAAGAAGTAGTGTCTAGCTGAAATGAAGTTATTCACAGCTGCCTGTTAATTCACTTTTTCCAGGTCGTAAAGGAGATGCCGTCAAGTTTTAGCGCTGGTGCTTCAATTTGAAGAGATAAAATTACTTTTTGTAGTTGCTGGTGCCACGGATTCACTGGGATCTCAAATGTGTCTTTCATGCAGGCCTTGAGTGAGTTACCTGGCGCTTTCAGGACACAAATATAATATTTCAAAGTGTCAGACTCACAGGTTAGCGTTTGACTTGACAGGGAAAATTCCAGGTAGAGTCTAGTTCTGCGAAGGTATCTGGGCAATTGGAATACTTTCGTATAGTCAGAACACTGTGCTTGCTCTAGACTGGGAGCACAGGCCTGATGCCGTAGTACAGAGCCGAGAGGAGGGAAGCATTCATAACCTTGAGGACTGGGTCAGCAGAGTCGCTTTTTAGATCTGGAGTTGGGTTGTGTACTACCAGTGGTGAGTGTTTTGTGCTTGGAAGTAAAGATAGTATAGGCCAGGAAAGTTCCTTGCTCGTATGTCAGTATTAAGACTCCCATTTTACTTTGTACTGTGATCCAGCCCTCATATACCTAACCTTGGGCGAGTGAAGGAGGCCTAAAAAGTGTTTAGTGAGGTGGAGCAGAATGTTGGCAAACAGGTACAACAGTTGTTGGGAGGCATCCTGTGAACAAGAGTAGTGCGCTGTCAGAGTGAGCTTAACACAGCGGCTCATCAGGTCTCTAAGTTTAGACATGGCAACTCCATACATTTCTCGCAGCCCTGTTTCTATACCATTGCTCACCCAGACGCCAAGGTATTTTACTGAGGATTTGCAGCGGGTGCGGAAAATTCTTTACACTTTCCTGAGTGGATGGGGTGAGGGGGACTATTACTGTTTTTTCCCAATTAATAGTTACGCCACTGAGGTATATGAATAGAGTGAATTGCCTAATGACAGGGCATATCCTGATCCGCGGATATCGAATCAATAAGGTCATGTAGTCAGTTTAAAGCGAAACAATGTGTCATCTCGATGTGAAACTGAGTCCTGTTTCCGAATGGTGTTGTCGGGGCTCGGTGGTCAAACATTCCATGGCAATGGCAAATAGAATGGGAGACAGAGTTTTCACAGGTTATTTACTTGAAGAGTTGGCTTGCTTAAGACATATTTCACGTGCAGTGAATAGTCTTATGAAGTCACAGAAATTGCTCATTAATTTATTTGTTAACTAAATATGTCGCAATTCTCGCGCTTGATGGATAGCCTTGCAGTGAAAGGTGATGAAATACTCACTCAGGAGGTAGTGTTTGGCTGGGCAGGAGAGGCATCGATGGCTTGTGGGTCCATTACAGCGAGAGCACGTCCTGTGGCAGGGTCTGCAGGTCTGCTGCTCGTCCAGGTATTGTGTGAGTGAGCAACCCTTGTGCATGACACACAGCCCTTGGCTGTTCTTTACCATGTTTCTCATGCACAGTAGACACTCAGTGGAAGAGGAGCATGTCAGGCACATCTCATTACAATCTGCAAATGAAGAAAGAACAACATTTTAATGATCTAAATATACGCATATGGACAAGTACTTTGATGTGTAATGCTGTATTGGGAAATCTGAAAGGAAAACCATCATATTTCTCTTTACTTATCAAACGTGGGTCCTCTTTTGGGTGAGAGAAAACAAAGAATTGCATTTTGCATTGGAGCAAATCTGAAGGATCTAAAATTTCGATGTGCATTTGGAATTCAGAGACCTCTGCTCAATTACACCTGGGCCTGTATTAGGCATAGTGCCCCGGAGGTGCAACAGGTGCGTGCGCTGCAGGGACTATGCAAAACAGCAGAGGACGCAGATGCTTGCGTGGCCCCTTTTGTAATACTGATAGCGCTGGCGCACAAGTAGCATCAATATATCTTGAGAGTGCGTTCCCTCATTTGCATGGGACATGGACACGCGTAATTAAGTGAATCACTATGCCTTCGCAACCGTGCCCTCTTATGGATGGAGGCGCAGAGGCTACGCAGAGTGCATCATAAACATGGCGCATTGTTACTGCACGCTAGACAGCAACCCTCTGGAGGGACCCCATGGACCCTCAGATATTTCCCTGCAGGTGGGTGCAGCTACTCCTTGCACCCGCCTGGAGAGGGATCTCTATCGCCTCTTTAAGGTGCTGGCAGTTGCCGCCTGCACTGTGAAACACGGAGCGGCTTGTAAGCAGCCGCTACTTCACTGAATGTGTTGCCCTCATGGAACATTCATGGTAATAGGGCCCACTGTCCCAGTCTGTGCCAGGCGTACCCTTTGAAGGAGTGCCCGGTGCAGACCGGGACAGTACACCCCTTCTGTAATCTGGGCCCTAGCTGAAGTTATGTGGAACTCCAGATTGGCTCCAGGGCTGCAAATCTTTACTACTCTAAAAAGTGGTGGTTGGTGTGAATCAGTGATATTCCAGACATCAACTAATTAGCACTCTGCAAATCCCCGTGAAATGTGTTCTTGATAAATATGTCTTATTTTCCAAATAGAATTGATCACCATGGATTGGCGGTGTTGTTGAACTGCAAACTGCAGTTACCTGCAGTCCGGTCAGTAAAACAAAAGACAACTGATGGCAAGTTAAACCGATCACATTTTACAGGCTTATCGGGTGATTGATTTATAGAGCGTGCGATTAGCCAGGAAGATATTCTGCCAGGGACGTGGGAACAAACAAGTTGCTAGAAGTTTTCTAAATTTCCTCAATCAACATTCAGTGCTCAGCAGCAGGGAGAGGATGTTCCACACTTTGGAAGCAGGGACAGAAAAAGCACTCCCCCCCCATCAATATCCAACAAACGTGGTGGTAAACAGGTGTTATGAGTGGTCACAATGCTTCCCCCATCCGTTTCAGCTTTGGTATACTGCACTACACACTATTATGTTCTCAGTGTTTGGAGGAACTGTATAGAAAGTTGCAGATGAACGAAGAGTTTAATTAAGCGCTCATTGACTGAATGTGCCCAAGTGAAATGTGACAGGTGACTTTAATATCAAGCCGATGTACATTTTTCTTTTAGCCACGTTTATTCTTTAGATAGTGGGGCGATGTTATTCTCGGCGTGCTTAGCCACACACGCTCTTTGTGCAAAGGTGAGCTTCAAATGAGTTTTCGAAATATCAGGAAATGACGTGTCCCTCTTTTTGTGCGTCCTTCCTGGCTACATCTACCTCAACAAATAAAATCCGGAACAATGTGTTTTTTCCTAGAAATGGCCTTGGGGCGTTCTTATCTGTAATTGTGTTTTACAAAGAGGTCATGGTTAGTTGATATAAAAATAAAATTAGCAAAGCTCGTCATCCTGGAGTCTGCAGTGTTTGAGGAACCTCAGCTCTCATTCCATCAGCTTGGAAGAGACCCTGCCCCAGAACAGCAAACACAACCATCAGCCAGTAAAGTTGTCATACTGCAACGTATGGGCTGGATGATACAGAGAGAGATAGGACGAGAGAGGGCAGTATACTCACCTGCAGAGGCTTTCAGCCTGCCCTCTTCGACTATTAGTCTGTTATTCAAATGTTTCTTCTCCCACTACAGCATACAGCATGGAGTAAAGGGCCGGCTCACTTTAGCATGGCTAATATCCCTCTTAGTGACGGTATTTTGCCCTGTTTACGACAAACGGTAAATCAGAAACTAGATGTGCTTTTTGACATCAAAAATATTTGTTTGCTTTTAAGCAAAAAAAATTGAGTTTGATGCGTGCCCCGCAGTTTTACCAACATTAACCGTTTGCAAAAACCATGACACGCGCCAAAAGGCTGGTGGCCAATACCAGACCTATTGGCATTGCCAATGCTTCTTCTAAATGTTCTTAATTTCACCGGATTTCTTTTGCCACTCATCTCAGAAAAGAACTTAGTTTTAAGGCAAGTGCCCAACATAGAGGAAGTGGTAATAACTGGGTAATAGCAAAGGGTTTTTGCAAATCCGAATGTTTGCCTGTGTAATTACAAAACTCCATTTTGCAATGTACCAAACTGACATTGGAGGATGCCAATGGATATGTGACATGCAAAGTCAACATTGCGTCTCCTCGTGGGTCGCAAGCCAAAGAGGGCGCTAAGAAAACATTTGTTAAATCATGAGCCCTAGGCCCACATACTAAAGAAATATTGTCGCTGACACAGTGGGTATGCTTACTAAACTGGCCATGAGCACATGCACTCCGGCCCCATTTATTAGCAGGGCCACATCACTCGTGATGCCTGTGGTGGATGGGTGTGTGTGGCCAGCCCTCAAGGGAGCGGCTGGTAAACCTGTGCCTGCTAAGACACTAGAACGTGTCCAGCAGGACACTACACTCTTACCCCATTACTTGCGACTAGCAAGGATGCGCATTAATGGACTGCGTCCGGGCCACCAGTCGCAAACTGTTGACAGCAGTAGGTAACATTTCTCTGCGGGACAGCTTTCACTGTGCCTGCGGCAACTGCCACCATCAGAGGGAGCATGTAGCTGTTCCTTCTTGTTCTCCCAAAGGTACCGAAACGTACAGTATATTCTGGAGGTACTGAAACCTCTATCCCTTACTTATAGCAAAGACAGAGTCGGAGCATTGCTGTCCTCCAGCCCTGTAGACACAGACAGTCGTAAGGATTCCCAGATGAAACCCTGCCTCATGAATATTAAAAAGATGGGATTTCTGTGAATCCTTCTGAATGACCTCTTTGCGCTTTTCCAAATTATCAAGCACAGCACAAAAATGTGGCCAGATCGGTGATGCATTTTTCTCGTCATATATGTATTGAGAGTATTTGCATGACATGGTCCAATATATTACAGCAAGTGAAGACTTTCTAGTAAAATATGTTGAATACGTTCATTGAAAAACAGTCAAAAGGAGCCATGTGCAACCTGCACACCACAAGTTTGAATTGTGGTGAGTTGACTCAGCCTTTCATCACTCCAAAGCAGTAAGAGTAAGTTGCATTATAGAAACCCCTGTCGTTAAAAGACAATTCAGTCTGTAGTGTTGGAAGTAAAAAGGGTTTAAGCTATATAGCTCGTTTTATCATGAGTGCAGACAGCAAACACAATTTAGCACGGTTCATCACAATATCTTTTTAGTTTCTTTCTGAAGCTTATATCTAGCATGTAACAAAAGCAAGGAAGCATAGGACGGCAGGATGAAAACATTTTTAAATTTAAAAAACTGCAAGCCTGTATCATAATAAACAAGCACTGGCACAGCAAATAGGTTTCAATATTTGTACTGCACATGTCGTACAAGCATCAAAACGACTGTACAGAAGCACAGACAAAAACACCTGAAAAACAGGAAACTAGGTTTACTTTATTTTCTGTAGTATCCATTGCTTTTGTTAGCATTCATTCCTCAGTATTGTCAGGCCACTCGGCAATTAAGTATAAATCATCTTTGAATGGTAAAACATAATAGAGTAGTAGCATACCATTCTAAGATAGCTGCCATATTTATAACTAGTTACCAAATGGTGCAGTAGCAATGAGGAGTGAGTACTGATAAAATCATCTGAAAAATGAATGCTACAGAATATAAAGCAATTTATTTTCAGGTCGAGTCTGGGCAGCGTATGCGCTGCTCTGCGAGGCATGCTGTATTCAGATAGGGACTTGAAGTTCCGCCAACTCTAGGCACATATTTTTCATTGGCTTGTGTAATTGTCCACTGTAAACTGTGGCTGTTCATTGGTCAATGGGCTTAGTAGTCCCTCCTTAGTACACCCTTGTCTCATTTTGAACCTCCTATGGTGATATCCCCTGTTATGTGTGTTGTTACTCAGTAGGCTGTAACTGCAGCCTTCAAACACTATTTTCTCAAATAGCTTTGTCCTGCCTGCTGTCGCAGGCAGGACACATTCCACTTTAAAAATATATTTTATAGCATGGACCCTGGAACTGCAATGCAATAGGTCTTGCATTTGCAAGAGTTTAAGCTATTGGCATTGTAAATGAAAATACCTTTTATTTATCTGTTTTAAAAACAACACATAAATAAAAGTCATTGTCATTTACAATGCCAATAGCTCAAACTCTTGTAAATGCGAGACCTATTGCATTCCAAATGCTGGTTTGTCTACAGCATATATTTTTCAAATACTTTTTATCAGTGCTCGTTTCACAGTGCTCACTGGCTGCTCGTCAACTAATTTCAGATATAATTTAGCCTCTCATGTTGTTGAGTGGAGGTAGAAAGACACAGCCAGCAGAAAATTATTGAGACTAAAATACTCCTGTGACTTGATCCAAAATGTGATCGACAATGTCTCAAGCTAGTGACTAAAGTTTGCAGCACAGTGGCTGAAAAACGCTGACTCTAAGAGCCTCCCGCTAATACAAGCACACAGTAGGTTCAACATGAATAGACAAAGCTTCACACACATCAAACCTAAAAAGGCCAACAGAAAATCAGATTGAATGTGTGTTCCTCAGAACTACTATGCAGTTTATTGTCTAATCAGAAGGTCTTCCCAAAAACTGTCAAGCCTTTGAACGGACTACTTTGGTGATGCTATTATGCAAATATACAAAGACAGTCTCCCTGCATTTCTAAAGATAATTTTCACAGTGTATGCTTTGTTCAAAGTGTACAATTGAGTTCTGCACACTTAGGTGATACAGTCCTAATAGTAACATTCACAGAGGAATCAGCCTTCAAAAATGTTGCTTTCTCGCAATAGACCTATTTCCCCTTTCTTGACCCATCCATTAAATTTTGCATGCAGTCCCTAGTAGGTCTGTGGTACTGCATAGGTCTATCAATTACCTTGACAATCCTGCGTGTCCACCTCATAATATGTCCGCTCGGGGCAGGCTCCGTGACACTCTCCATCGTAGAGGACAAAGGAACTGGCGGCACATTTCTCACAATCATCGAAGTCAGGACCACTGCATTTCGCACAATCAGAGTGGCAGGGCTGGCAGCCCCCAGCGTTCTCGTAATACCCGTCGGGGCAATCATTCAAGCACTTCTCCTCATAGAGCACAAATGTGGGGCTGCAGACTGTGGGAAAACACAAGGACCACTCAGCATTAAAGACACACTTTTCAACACAAACGTCCAAACCCAGCTCAGTGGATGTTCCATTATCTTCGATGCTACATTTTAAAATCTCTTAGTAGTTCCCATAGTGGGAGATACCGCCCCCTTAGTGGGCGTTGGAATGATTCAGTGGGCCGGTAGTAGCCTCTGGTGCAATTGGGGGGCGTTGAAAACAAATAAGGGGGGCTGGAAGTATAAAGAAAGAGGTGAGGAGATAAGAAGATAAGGGTGGTAGACCAAATAAGTTTGGGAACCAAAAATGGATCTCCAACCATTTCTATTCTAGCAGCTACCAGGAGCGGCCCGTTCAGGTAAGAGCGGTGAGCCAGGATGGGGAGGCTTCGTCAGACGACCATGAGGGAAAATTAAATAAATAATGAATTTTAGCTCGTCGTCGTCTGCCGAAATTACCCCGCCCCAGCGCTCTTACCTGCACGGGCGGCTGCTGGAAGCTACTGATGTACAGGGAAAAATATCCAGATCTACTAATACAAATCATAATTGTTACAATAGTAACCATTTCAGAAAAGATCTCAATAGTGAAAAATGCATACTGGAAAACCAGCAGTGAATCAGGCACGGTCACCAGCAATAATTTCCAAAAAAAAGCTTTAACAGCTTTAATGCTGAATGTCTTTATATGCCATAGCAATCATAAATGCAATGCACCCTGGCAGCTAGAAAGGTTATCAGTAATAAGGCTCCCAAACACAGCATTAATTACCGTTTAATGGTCCACCTTAACTATATTTTTTCTCAAAACATTACCTTATCATTTATGAATGTAGTCTACAATACCTGACGGTGATGCTTGTGATGCAGACCTAAGGAAAGATAACTATTCTTTTCCCATCACAGGATGGCCCCTTTAAGTAAAAGATATCATGAAAAATGGTGTTCGGTGTGCTTTAAAGATGACCTGCCTCTCTACATGAGATCAAACTATAATATTTACAACCAATGGGAGTTTTTTTTTATTGTTGCATCTATACTTTCCTTCTTATAGGGGCTATTCACAAAGGTAAACTTACAGGTGAGTAAATCTACATGTGTACGTTTTCTCATACACTTTTAAGTAACTTTCCTGCATTTGTCTATTTCCCATTTATGAGTGTAACAGTACTTAACAAGTGTCGAGTTGCATGTCCCCATTCTCTGAAACACGGGGTGAAGTGAGCAAAAATGGCACACATGACTGTAAACTTTCAACTGATGATGATGATTTTAAAAACACATTTGACGTTATGCGCATTTGGCAGAAACCTCCGCATTGAGGCCTGAGTTCTCACTATAGTAAAATATAGGAACATTCTGAAAAGTTATTTAAAGTTTGCAAATAAATATTTCACATTTTTGCAAGTTATCTAAATGTTACTTTATTTGTAAGTTAAATGTTAATGAATGTATGCTTATGTATGTTTTAAATGTAGAATGATTTGCACTATTAACAACATTTTTGGGGGGGGTGTGGCTAGCCAGCTACGATGGCAGACGCAGCCGAATAGAGCTCCGTTCCTTCCCGGGGGGAATCACCCTGTACGCGCCGCCCTCACAGCTACGACCTGCATGGGAGTGCGGATAAACTAGTATTGGAGCCCCTGCAACGGCGAAGTATCCCAACCGACGCCGGTACCTGCTATGGGACTCCCAAAACAGATCGGGCCTACCCGACGTTCCTTGCGGCCTGAGTCCGGTATCTGGTGTGGGGCGGAGGCTGTGGTCGGTGGCCTCCTCCTCTGCAGACCCGATGAGCTTCGTTTTCCTCCCCCAAGAGTCTTTACTCCGGACTCATCCCCGAGGCTGTGGGGGTTCGGCTGGGGGCCGTAGCTGCCATCTGGAAGACTGTGCTGCCCGGCAGGGCAGCGGCCTAGTGGCTCACGGCACGCAAACTTTGGAGGGGCGCCGTGGGAGTGAGCTGTGGACCGCTGCGGTGAGTTGTGAAACCACGCGGTCCTGTGCTGAAGTCCGGAGCCTGCCCTGGTACCGGTTCCCCTGCGCGGATGCCGGGGCTGCACCCTTGCTGATCCCAGGGAAGCGGATGCACTGCGGACGATGGCGAGGACTGAAGATTGTAGTGAAGTGAGGCCCACATGTGGTGCGCCCATTTAGCTGCTCTAGAGAGAGTACACCACGCCTGGGCCTATCTGCAGCCTGTCTTTGGCATCTTGGACACTCGGCGGCCGGCCGGATTGTCGAGGACTACACCGAGGAGCTTAGGGGCATACAACAGTGCCTACTGGGCCTGGGAGCGGGCTGCGCGTGGGTGCATGGAGGAACCGGGCGTCGGAGCTCCTGCAGTGCAGCGGCGGTGAGTGGTGGTGATTCCTTGGGCCCCCCACTTCTCTCCCACCCCACACGGTGCACTGTACTTCCCCCTTGGTGCCTGCCACTTCAGGGGGGGCAGTGGGGGACCACCCCCATGGACAGGCTGCTGGCGGGACCACACTGATGGATGCAGCCCGGTTGCCCGGTGTGGCAACTTAACTGCCCTGCAACCCACCAACACCTGGCCACCAACATTGACTGAACCCACGCAACAGAGCACGGGCTGACCTAAACCGAGACCCTCCTTACTGAGCCCTTTCCAGGGTGCTCTACGGAACAACATATTTGCGCCACGCCGCCGCTCTGAGCGCTACTGAACAGATCATAGGTGTTGCCCCACCTGGGGACTAGGAGCTGGGCTATGCCATGGGCAGGCCCGGGCGAAGACACAGGAAGGGCAGCAAGGATCCGACTCTTTCCACACCATGACCAGGTACCACAAGTAGGCCCTCCTCACCCGGGGCTACCTCGACCGGACATGCGGAGGAGACGCCGGAAAACTGGACCTCATCCTCAAGGAGATTCGGGACTCCAGAGCGGCAATGGAGCTACAAATGGGCGCTCTCACTACCGGATTAACATTGCTGAAGGCGGACCACAACAAGCTGGCAGACACGGTTCGGGATCATGGTCAATCTTTAATGGATCTCACTCCCAAAGTGGCGGAACACTCCTCCACATTGCAACAACTCCAGCAACAAGTTACTACACTTATGGACCCCGTGGAGGATGCAGAGGGAAGAAACCGGCGCAATAATATTCGCGTTATTGGTCTGCCGGACAGCTGTGAGGGGAATAGGGCGGCAGACTTCATGGAGCAATGGTTCAGAGAACATGTGACATCTGAGGGTCTGTCCCTATACTTCTGTGTGGAACGGGCGCACAGAATCCCAACGGGACAGCCTAAATCCGGAATGCCACCCGCCCTCCGATCGTGACAATCCTTAACTATAGAGACCAGGGAGCATTGTTGCAGAAAGCTAGCGAAAAGGCACTCATTCAGTATGAGAACCACCACATATCCTTATATCTCGACTAGACAGTGTTGGTACAGAGACAGAGATTGTCATATAAAGCGCTGAAGAAAAAACTACAGAATGCACAACTCAAGTATGCACTACTGTATCCTGCACGGTTGAAGATTATACATGACAAGAAGACTCACTTTTTCGAAAGCCTGGGCGATGTTGAAGAGTGGATGGAGGTAATGTGTATCGGCTCCAGCCAAGCTAGTCTTACGGATGTTTCCACGCAGGGCTCGGTCGGACTACAGAGGCGAACCTCTCGCCGGTCCCAGATCCCCAACCGGGGCGGAGGGGGTACCGGCCCATCGAGAGAGCAGCAGAGACGAGACCAGGAAGGAGCGCTTGCGGTGGCCGGTGCCTTCCGTGAAGACTTGGACAAAATCCGGAGTAACTCGGAGGACAGTACTCTCCATTCGGATTCCGAACACAGTGCAATCCTGTTCCCCACCATTACACCCAGCGCACCAGGCGACTTGATTGATAGCTGAACGTAGAGGTAGAGCCACGGACTCTTGGACCTATTATTGTGGTACTTACTCATGTAGTTGACACATACTCAGCACCGGAGAGACTACTGTATCCTTTTTGTGGTATTGCTTATTGTGCAAACTGGTCAACTTCTTTGTAAAGCATTGCGGAGCATGGGTCAATCACTACATGCTTTAGACCTACACCTTCCATACTCAGACGTGTTGAGGATATGCGCTGCTGGGTGGGGGGTTCCTTGACACTCATGGTTGTACATAGGCTTATGTTCATAATGCCACTCCCACCATATCATTCCCCCCCCCCCCGGGTGGGGTACCGTTGAGCCACCGGGTTGCAGATTCTTCCAGGACTATGATCAGGTACAAGGTTGGCTCCCTCCCTATAAGCGTATGCATCGTTATTTATTCTGTATTTTTGATACAACATTGTTCTGCCCAGCGCAGTTTAGGCGCTGTGCCGGGGTTTGCTACAGTTATAGGGCAAAAGGGGCTCCTGGTCAGATCTGCTCTGCTGCTTTGCACTGATGAGACCAACAAGTTACACTCTGGAATATTGCAGGGAACACTAACATAATAGGGTCATACAACCTACTTACATGGAACGCACGGGGACTGGGAGCGATTCAGAAATGGCACCGCATTCATGCATTTCTTCTTAGGCGTAAAACACAGGTAGCGTTCCTCCAGTAATCCAACCTAACTGATTCCGAAACACAAAAGATGCGAAAGAAATGGAGGGGACATATCTATTCCACTAATTATTCAGCCTTTGCTAGGGGGGGGCGACTATCCAGGTGCGTCACGGAGTCCCATTTGTTGAACTAGAGCGCCGGGTAGATGACATGGGGCGATACATACTAGTGAAGGGTACTCTTGACGGCTGGAATACAGCCTCCTCTAACCGATCGAATGGGACGCTCTGAAAATGGTGATTAGGGGGCGACGATCGGACAGTTAGTAAGGGCCAGACAGGAGATATACCAGAGGTTAAAGGACATCGAGGACAGGTTACAGACACTGGAGATGGAGGTAGCCCTGGACCCTGACAAACGGGAGGCATGCATTCTGGCCACATAGACCATGCGGAAACACATGAGACATTGAGGACGATAGACTACAGGGCGCTTCTTCAATGAAAACACACAGAGGCGAATAGATTTATTTATTTATTTATTTATAGCATTTGTAAAGCGCTTCTGCAACCCTACGGGCATCCTGGCGCTGTGTACATATTGCTGAATAAATACTGTGCATCAGAGGAGGGGAGGATAGTATTCAAGTTCTGGTGAGATTAAGCTTTGGGGAAGAGCCATGTTTTCACCTTTTTTCGGAAAGCCATCAATTCGTCTGTTTTCCTGATGTCAATAGGCAATTTATTCCACAGATGGGCTGCGGCTATGCTGAAGGCTCTGCCACCATAAGTGGCTTTCCTGATCCTGGGTATGCTTATGAGATTGGAGGATGAGGATCGGAGGGACCGTGTGGGTATATACCATTTGAATTTCTTTTGAAGTGGTCGTGGGCCCATTCCGTGTACTGCTCTAAAGACAATGCAGAGGGATTTAAAGCAGATCCTTTGATGTACAGGTAACCAGTGTAGGTCGGCCAGAGCGAGGGTAGTGGAGGATTTTCGCTCTCGGGAGAGTGCCAGCTTCGCTGCTGCCGCCTGGATGCTTTGCAGTCTGGAGATCAAATAGGCCGGGGATTCCAGAAGCAGAGCATTACAGTAATCCAGGCGGCTGAGAATGGTGCTCCTAACTATGGTGGCTCTGACCTGCGCTGGCAAGAGGGGTAGCAGCTTTTGCAGTCTTCTCATTAAAGCAAAGCAGCTACTCACCTGCTTATTAACATTGGTCTCTAGACTCAGACAGTCGTTAAAGCTGACTCCGAGATTCTTCACTGATTTCACTGGGGTTAATGATTCCCCTGAGTCCAAGGGCCAGAAATCGATGGGTAGACTTCTGGTGATTCTGCCAACTGCGCAGTGCATTATTTCCGTTTTATCACTATTGAATTGTAGTGAATTCTGGTTTAGCCAGAGTGTCATTTCTGCCATGCAGGTATGGAAAGTCTCGAGTGAGTTGGCCTGGGCACCATCAAGGGAAATCATCAGCTGCGTGTCGTCCGCATAGTTGATCACGCTAATACCGTGGGCCTTGATAATGCCCAACAGGGGTTGCATATATATATTAATAAGTATCGGACTGATTGCGGACCCTTGTGGGACGCCATGTGGGACTTTAACAAATTCCGATTGATATGGGGGGATGGCTACTGCCTGCCATCTGTCTTTTAGGTAGGAGTGAAACCAATCGAGCGCCACTCCGCCGATTCCAATGTTCTTTAATCTTGTCAGCAGGATGTCGTGGCTCACCGTATCGAATGCGGCGGACAGGTCCAGCAGAATTAGGATTGCTGATTCCCCCCTGTCCGCCCTCATTCGCAGGTCATCCAGAACTGTCAGCAGAGCTGACTCGGTTCCGTGAGCTGGTCTGAAACCGAATTGCTCCTCTTCCAGGATGTTGTTGGTCTCTAGGAAGAGGGCAAGGGATCTGCTGACCCACCGCTCTATGATCTTTATAGGGTATGGCAGGAGCGATATAGGACGGTAGTTTTTTTTGCAGTTCGGGTCTAGATTAGGTTTCTTTAGTAGGGGGGTAACAACCGCCAGTTTCCAGTCTTTTGGTACTGTGCCAGAAATGAGGGATTGATTGCAAAGCTGTTGCAATACTGGGAAAAGGCCATCCCTGAACTCCTTTACTATTTTGTGACCGGTACACTACTTGCCCGCATAGTCAGGGATTGACCTGACCCACCAATCACATCTAGCATCTAGCATTCATACCCTGACGGGACATTTAGTCCACACACAAGCAGAAATAAATACTGCCTTTCACAACAACCTTGAAGCACTCAATGCACCCCCGCTCCAATAGAAAGCTCCTCGATTGCCAAGTTTTTACAGGACCTCCCTTTCCCGGTGCTATCAGAGGCTGTACAGACAGATATTAACAGTCCCATTACTCAACAAGAGAAACACGCTGCAACTAAGGGTCTCAATCGTAATAAGACACCTGGGATGGACGGGCTCCCCATGGAATTTTATCTTACCTACTCAGAGTCCCTAGTCCCACTGGCAGCGGACTTCACAGTGGCATTTGAGATTGGCCGTCTGCCTGATTCTACCATGCAAGCACTGGTTACATCCATACCCAAGCCGGGACGGGATGAGTTAGAGATGTCCAATTATAGACCCCTCTCTATGTTATCTACTGAATATAAAATTCTAAGTAAGGCCCTTGCCAATCGCATACAGACGCATCTTCACACACTTATTCACAGTGATCAGTGTGGTTTCCTTCCAAACCACAGCACCTCTTTGAACAGCCGACGACTATACTCTGTAATGACAGCCACCCCACAAGACTATCAATATGCAGGATGCATAGCATTAGATCTTAAACAGGCATTTGATTCCCTATCATGGGATTTCATGTTTGCGACATTGAAACGTTTTGGATTCCCAGATAACTTCCTTAAATGGTTCCGCTTGCTATACACGTCCCCAACGGCCAGGGCCCGACCAATACACCGTCCACTGAGGCACGAGACAGGGATGTCTCCTGTCCCCTTTGTTGTTTGTACTCGCACTGGAGGCCTTGGCACTGGCCCTTCGAGTATCATCGGACCGACTAGGCATCCATATCGACGGAGTACATCATCTAATATCTATCTACGCAGATGACATACTACTATATTTACTAGACCTGACTGCTGACAATGCCCCCCTCCCTGCCATTTTTGTCACTTTCGAACGATTGTCAGGCCTGGCCATGAACCCTGAAAAGTCGACAAGTTATTTCTTCCGAGAGACGCCACACCTAACTCACCTGCTTTTCGGCACTTACTCTTTACCAATAGCCCTCACCACCTTCAAATACCTACGTATACACGTTTACAGAACACAGGAGGATCAAATAGAAGGCAAAATTTTCCGGCCGATAACAAGGCTCCATGCTGGTGTCGGGTTCTGGTCTTCCCTACCCTTATCAGTGATGGGATGGATCGCCATCTCAAAAATGGTGATGCTCCCTCGCCTGTTATACTACTTTGTGAATCTGCCGGTGGTCCTCCCGCAGTCCATTTTTAATACATTTAATACCATATGGACTAGTCTCATCTGGGGGCTGGCCGTAGATGACTAAGTCTCCGGAAACTCCAACTAGAGATGTCAACCGGCGGCCCGAGAGTACTATCATGCTAGTCAGCTCCAGTTGCTCTCATACTGGACTGCGGGAAGGAATCTGCAGGCAATTGGATTTATGCTGCAGAGACTGGACTGAGGTGAGCTACACTTCTTGCTGCTGCCGAAGGCTAGGATCCCACTGGACTGCCCCCCCCTGTTGAAGACTGCTTTGCTCTGCTGGAGGAGCGCCCTATCCTACACATCTGCAGTGACACCATATGCTCTGAATATCCCCATATTGGGCATTCCTACACCACAGGGGAGACTTACACGGGCCAGAATACGGGACTGAACGGACAGTGGGGTGGGGGAGGTGGGAGCGTTCTTTGGTGATGGTACTATGTTAGACCATGACTCCCTCTTGCAGGTCACAGGGGCGCCACTGCGCCTATATCTGTTACATGCCATTGTGACGCACTATATTAGAACCACATGGGCCCCACAGAGGAACAAACCCACACAACATGAATTGGTACACCTTTTATATTATATGGGACCTGGGGGACACTTGGTACGCTGGCTGTATACTGGGCCCCGGCACATGCGGCGATTTCGCTCACATCCCTTAGGACACACTGGACTGACGACTCTGGAGTCGAGATTACGGAGAGAGCATGGAAGAGTATTCTGGAACACCCCAAAAAAGTATAGCGTAATGCAAGACTTAAATTCATCCAGGCGATGGTACTCCATAGATCATATCTTACCCCGAAAACAATACATCGCATGTTCCCGGACTTCCCCCATTGCTGCCCCCGTTGTAAACAAGACGAGGCAGACTTTATTCACATGATTTGGTCTTGCCCTCGTCTACGAGAATATTGAGTTCGACACGTCCTGACTGTATTGACACATCTGCCGGTCCTGGACAAGGCCTTGCATTGCCTTGTAGGCCTCCGTAGATGCTCAGGGGTGCATAAGGTGCGGTTGAGGTTCCTAGACCTAGCACTCATCTTAGCGATTAGCGTTCTCACGATGAGGTGGAAATCCCCCAGAGGCCCTGCGGTTACCACTAGGCAGGCGGACATGCTCCAATGGGGATGGGCGGAGGGTGCAGCTCTCCGAAGGGAGGAAGAGAGAGGGCTGAGAAAGCAACCTGTAGCGCTGGACTGGGAGGCCATGATGATTGCATTGGAAGCACTTGAATTGTCCTCCACACAAGATGCTGTGACCCAGTAACACTCATGGACAACCATAGATTTCCGGGTAGTAGGCCCTGCAGACCCAAGACACTGTAATTTCACCCTGGACACTGTAACCTTTAGAAGGATGATTATGTATAGAACTCCTGCGGTCACCTCCGAACCAGAGGCAAGACGGACCAGGAGAGAGGCAGGGTGGGTTAGGGTGGGGGGGTGAAGGGGGTTTGTATAAGTTCTTCTTAGTTGAATGTAACTATGCACAATCTGGTAGTGACGCTAAGGTTGTAATGTGTCCATGACTCGATTGGTAACGTTGTTATTAAATAGGAGGATCCTGACTGTTCTTTGATAACATACATAATGTCGAGAACAGACTTGTTATGTGATTTGGTTGAGGGAAGTGTTGTATCTGAAAAAGTCTATGCTTACTGATATAGGGCCAGATGTAGGAGCCGAAATACCGGTCGGTAACGGCCGATTTCGGCCGTTACCGACCGGTATTTACAATTTAGCATGTAGGGTCCCAATTTTACTGATTCAGTAAATTTACTGAATCGGTAAATTTACCGAATCGGTAAAATACCGAATCGGTATTTTTACAGATTCGGTAATTTTGAGATGTAGGTGGGACTCTTTTGAGTCCCACAGGCCTTACTGAATCGGTATTTTACCACCCAATCCAATTGGGTGGTAAAATACCGATTCCAGGTGTGCATGCACATGTGTGCATGCACACCTATGGCATGTGACAGACGGACATGCCCTTAGGGCATGTCTGTGTGCCACATGTCACAAATCGGGGTGTCAAAGTGACCGATTCGGTATTGCCCATTGATTCCTATGGGCTTCAATGCCTATAGGAATCAATGGGCATTACCGAATCGGTATTTACCGATTCAGTAAATACAGATTCTTACAGAATCGGTAATTTAATTACCGATTCTCTCTACATCTCCCCCCTTTTATTTTACCGATTCATAAATACCGAATCCGTAAATTTCGGTATTTATGAATCGGTAAAATATACTTATCTACATCTGGCCCTTAGTCTGCTACTGCACTTGTCATACTGCGGTCATCAATAAAGGGTGTTAAAATGTTTTTCTTAATTTGAAATATTAATGTAAGTATATTAAATTATTATATATTATATTATTATATGATATATTAAAATATGTTTTAGTATGTTCAACATTTCAGGTTATTTTTTTTGTAGAAAGAGACACAAATACTAAACATTAAGCAACATTGGGTCTTCTCGATCTGATATGGAGGTTTGTAGACACTCACGCATAAATGTAGGCTCCGCTTTGTGGTAAAAAGAAGATGGAATGGGTTGTGTTCTAATGTCTGAAAGACGCACTGGAAGAGATGAAAGCTATTGTCCATGACTAGAATCCTGAACTTGCTGTTGTTGAATAGGCTTGGGGTCAAGGATAACTTGGTGGAGGGTGAGTCCGATACTAGAAATCTTAATATCATCATTTTGTAGTTCTGTGTTTTTCAGGTGTTAAGAAAAAAATCAGTCAGGTGGAGAGGTTTGTGTGTGGATTATAAAATCAGTTTAATTTGATCAAATATATGTATCTCAATATTCTTTTTTTAAAGTTCATCAGGATACAAATTGTTCTGTTTATATTTCAACATGGATTAGTGTCTCTTTAAGGGTTGGATTATGGTTTCAGCGACCAGCAGAGTGAATCTCTGGAGCTGAACAGTAAAGGCGTGGGTCAGGAAGGCAAAGCCTGACCCTGAGGAAGCCGGCAATGAATGTCTCCCAAGGGCGGGGCCTCACGAAGCCATGATAATGCCTGCAAAAAGAGCTTGGCAACCAGGAAAAAGGGGGCAGGTGGTTGGTCAGTGGGGTTTGAACCCACCAGTAAACTAAGGGTCTTGGCACGAGCAAAGCAAGATAATGAAAGGGGCAAGGTCAAATAAGCCATATCTTGACCGCCCAACGTTGGCCCACCCACCCACATTGAAAAACGGGCGCCACAGCCGCAAAGTTAGGGGAAAAGGGCAAACAGAAATAACACATAATAGACAGACAAGACAGCACACTAGCCTTGCTTGACGAGCCACAAAACAGTGTTCTTGGGATGCAAATTAACAGGGGCACTGAGGATGCAGGTGATGGGTGAGCTTGTGGTCAGCAGCATCTTGGGTTGGGCCTGATGGCCACCCACTCAAATTACAGTAGCGAGGGTAGCCTTTAGGCCACAAGCGCTATGCACCAAAGGAGGGAGGCCGTCACACAGGGGGCTGTGCTGAAGTGCTTTAAGGAGTGTAGATGGCAATGCATCAGAGTGTGATAATTCCATAGATGTGATGCAGTGAGGAAATCATGGAACGTACGAATGGCCATGGAAATGTGATGTTTATGTTTTATGCTTTCAAATAAACTGTGGCCGTTATGCACCAATGAAGACTCCAACTCTGATTACCCGGTAGGGGAGGGGGTATCTAAGTACACGAAGGAGGCCACGGGTGGAGGGGGTCACTCGCCCGTCTTGGAGGGGTTCTGATTTGGCATTTCATCCAACCATTTATTTGTTGGTTGTTACATGTTTTTTAAGGTAAGCTACTACTTGACTATGCATTTCCTTAGTCTTCCTTATGGACAGTTCCCAGCTCAAAACGTGCACAGTTTTGATTTTTTTTTAAATGTATTTTGTTAGGACGTGTAACGATGAGGAGCACGGGAACAGTCATCCTCTCATGTCCTCCATGTGTTCTTTGGCATGGAACATTCCTTGCACTGCTGCTCCTGCATTGCAGGTTCCACTAAACATTTAGCCTGCACAATACCAGTGGCCATGGAAGTGTTTGATTGCACTGTGTCTGTTTCACCATTGTTCCTTTCTTCAGTTTTGTAATTCCTGGAGCCTGGCAGTGTTTGAGCACACTGCTTCCGCTTCCCTGTACTATGGGGTGGGCTGGTTCTTGGTAGCATTTAGGCTCCATTTGGAAATGATCCTGGATTGGTCCATTGTAAGGGAACCATTTACAGAGGAAGTGCTGTCAGTGGATCGAAACATTCATCGAGGAATTGCTGTTAGTGGTTGCGTATGTTTGGAGATAAATCATTTGGTCTTGGTCTCATGAGTTAGACACTGTCTAACTCATACCTGCCAACTTGAACAAAAACTCTCACCATGTGAGGAGGAGGCAGGGTCTAGGAGGGGTGGGCTCTCGTACCAAGAAGCATCTATGAGGCACATTTGCCTCCAAGCCCCCTCCTCCCCCAAAACAAAAAATCTTGCTGAGGCTGATGCCGATGTCCCAGGTGGTTTAATAGATGTCGACATTTCAAAGCATTGGAAAATGAGGTGGAAGTCCACTATTTACAGTGGTTTTCAGCACGTTTTCCCTGCCACTGTGTGATATCGGCTCTCCACTGGGTGACCATTTGATGGGAGCCGATATCGTGTGTTTTACACAGGGGGCACTGTGTGAGTTGGCGGGTCTGCTAACTTGTACTGAGTCCACAAAGAACTGTAAATTTAAATTAGTTTCAGTGTACTACATTCATTATAAAGACCACAAATCTTCCAACCACATTTATAGTTGAACCAGGTGTACAAAAGTTAAAGTGGAAGCAGTGGTACAGGACCTTTGACAGCTATTTGATTGCCATTGATGCTACCAAGTTTGACTCTTTAAGGAAAAAAGCTATACTATACAATTGTTTGGGCACTGAGGAGAAAATAATTTTTGATCATTTACCAATGGTGGATCTTCAAGCACAAGTTCAGTGGGAGGATTTAGAGGGAGCTGTGAACAGATTAGCAACAGATTTTAAGGATAACACAAGTATTATCGTGGAATGGTACCAATTTTTATGCCCTGAGAGAATCAAGGAACAATTGACAAATTTTGGCAGAATTAAGAATTCTTTCATCAAATTGTAAATTTGATGGGAATAGTGATGACTATTTAAGAAATCAGATAGTGGTCAACTGTTATGATGGCCGGACACTGGAAAATTTGTTGTGCTGCAGAAATCCCACCATGGAAGAGACATTGGAAATTGCAAGAGGAATTGAAAGATCCATCACGACACGTAAAAAACTAGGAAAGTTCAGAATTCAGAATCTATGAATGCTAATTTGTCCACAGAAGGAGTGATCTCCTACTGAGTCAGATGTGGTGAATTTGGACATCGGAAGGGTCTCTCTTGTGCTCCAACTCATGCTGTAGCCAGAAAAGACAGAAAAGGAGGCAATTTTAGACATAAGGTTAGAAATGGACGTTCTGGGTGATAATAAAATCATTAAAATATCATTCACGATCACGGTTGGTGACATGCTGAGCAGCTGAGAGAGAGGCAGCAACCACTCACCCTCACTTCCCCTGACGTAAGATGCTACCAACAGCCGCGAGGAGCCGCGAAGCTGCGAAACCGCCGCCGCCGACAAAGCTGATGCCCCAGAGCCATGGCGCTTCAGAAGCCGGCTTCTTTGATTCCTCAGAGGGCAGGCTGTCTTCCAGCAACCGGTAGCCAGTGATTATTGTTTTAGGAGGAAAGGGATCTTTATTTTTCCCCTCTCAGGATGTCCCCTCTTTTTTTATTTTTTGTTTTTTACTCCTAGTCTCGTCGAGCATGAAAAGCCAGTAGTGTAGCTGTAATTGCAGACTCTGGAGCTGGCTGCAAAACTCTCCCTGCTTGATAGACAATAACTTTGATCCTGGTCTGATTCTACGGGTGCCGACCACTGCAGCCCCTGGGCCCCTGGGCCCCTGGGCACGAGGATTTGAGATCTTTTTCCGGGACTCCAGGTTTCTCACCAAGAGAGTGTAAGTGAAGATCTCCTCCTTACTCACCTTGGTTGAGGGTCACTGCGAAGGTCCCATACAGTCCCTTAAGCAAATTTGGCAGCAATTCTGGTCGACTGGCAGAGGGACTTCGCAAGCAGTACATTATGCGAAAGCTTAACAAAGGAGCTAAAGGGATTGCCCAGTCTGAATCTCCGAATCTGGGCCAAAAAGCTACAAAACAAGTAGGACAGGCCGCAGCACGGTCAAATCACGCAGCTGCATTCAGAAAAGACCTTCCTCTTCTATCGGAATACGCTGATATGGCATGTTCTGAGGCCACTAAACAAGACCATCATGAAGCAGCTCTAGTGGATTCTGACGCCTCCATCAGCCCTAGTGAGATGGCTTCCTTGAGGGCAGATTCACTAATCTCGGTTGCTTTGACTAAATTAAATTTGTCACCTGGAGGCCGAAAACAGGATTTCCTAATTGGAGGATCAAGTGTCATCTATGACCCTCAAAGTTGCCACCTTTCAGTCCCAGAGAACTACGCTGGAATATAAGTTAGAGGAGTTAGAGAACCATTCAAGGCGCTCAAATCCCGCATCCTGCATCCCGGAGGGCATTGAGGTTCAGCAGACGCTACAATGGATTGACTCATTTATAAAGAAAAATGTCCTCCCAGAATGTAATGGCGATCTGACAATAATGAGAGCCCATAGTGTCCCAGCACACATCTCTCCTAATGCTAAGTTCCCACAGACTATCTTGGTTGACTTCGTGGACTTTAGGGTCAAGAAACAGATCTTATCAAGAGCCATTAAATAAAGACAGTTTTCCTCTGCCGAAGTTCCTTTATGCCGTATCTTTTCAGACATGTCAGCCTCCGCAGCAAAAAGGCGGAAAGAATTTGTCAAAATGTTACATTTGTTTAAGGCAAGCTATAATAGCCCAGCAGAGTAAGCTGAAAGTGCTAGTTAAAGGTAAATGCCATATCTTTTGCAGTGTTCCAAATGCGCAGGAATTATTGCAACAGATCTCTATGGATAAACTCTAATGGCTTTAAGTTAGTCTTCAGTTAGACGGGCGGGGGGCCTTTACTTGGAAAAGGCCCCCCTTGGAAAAGTAAAGGGACACTTGTCCACAGAGGATTCTTCTATTCTATTCTATTTTGGTTTCTTTATTTTTTTTCCTTTCTTTTAAGATGTTTAATGCTGTCAAAATGTTGTTAGAATGTTGCTTTTTCAGAGGGAGCGGAGGGGTCGGGGGAGGGCTCAGCTGCTATAGACACCAAGTCATTTTGCCAGTTGAAGGGTGGGTGGGTAGCATACAGATTGTCCGGTTCTAAGCAAGGGCGGACATCCGGTCGAGCGACAATGGGCCAATGGCGGGAGCACGGGGTGGCAAGGGAGCATGTGGGAAAAATCGAAAACCATATTTTAATTTTTAATAAATCCGTCCATCACTATTTAGAAAGTAAGAAGGGGGGACAAGTTATCCAGCTGGCCATTTGATGCACAAAGCATGGTAAAGTGGTAGTTCTAATACTTTTTAGTTTATCAGGGAATATAGAAGTGTGTCTTTCATATTGTAATAGCAAATTGGAAATATGACAAATGGGAAATAAGGAATTACTGAAGGTGGTTTCTTTTAATGTAAATGGCCTTAATAATAAGAGGAAATTTAGAGCAATTGAAGCCTGGATTAAGACAGATAATCCTTTGGCTATCTTGATACAAGAGACCCATATACCAGCGGGGAAAATAGCAGACTTCTCAAAGTTTAAATCCTGGGCTGCATATAGGGGCTTCTCTTCATCTTCTGCAGCCCACAGGGGGACAGCGATTTTTCTTAATAAGAAATTTCAGGCTAATGTAGTTAATTCGGCGAGTATTCAAAGTGGAAGATGGTGCAATGTCACCTGTAATTTAGGACACAGATCTTTGACGCTCGCTAGTTTATATGCCCCAGTAGAGGATAATCCCGCCCCATATGAGGAATTCTTTCAATCATTTATCCAAATTTCCGGCGAGCTAATTGTGGGGGGAGGGGGGTTTCTATCTGTTAATGAATCCGAAAATTGATTCCTCATCCAGCGCAATAAAACAGTTAAAGCAAAAGTCTTTTAAATTGGTACAAAATTATAGTTCAATGCATGATATAGCTGACCCTTGGCGGGCCGCATTTCCCACTGAAATCGCTTATACCTGCTTTTCAGGGAGATTCCATACTTTCTTGCGTATCGATTTTTTCTTATCTCTAGGCGTTTGGTCTTTAATTCACAAAAAATTCTTTAGAGTGGGCTCTCGGATCATGCACTGATCATTTTAGAGTTGGGCTTGGGCGAACGCAAGAAATCCTCCAAAAGATAGCTGCTGAATCGACAATACTTATTTGAGGAAAACTGGGTCTCTTTTATTAAATCAGAAATTTGAGAGTTTTTTGAGCGAAATCATGGCTCAGCTCCACTACATGTGGTCTGGGATTCGTTTACAGCCTTTTTCCGAGGGCTGGCTATTTCTAAAAACACAGAGAATTCAAGGGTCAGGAAGGAGGAGAAACTTGAGCAAAAAGTGCAAAGGTCCCTTGATAGATTCCTTCCTAGCCCCTCGGTGGCGATCCGCCGACAACTGAAACAGGCTAAACGGAACCTGGCCGATAAATACTGTGATAAAAGTGAACCCGTATTCCAGCAGGATAGGCAAAAAATGTATGAGGAAAGCAATTATACCGGCAGATTTCTGGCATGGCAGGCAAGGGAGCGGGCTCAAATAGTCGAACTGAGATGCCCCACTTCAGGTTCCCGTTTGGAGGACTTGGGTGCAGTAGGAGACATCACGGAACAACATTATGAGAGGTTATATGGCCAACACCAATCCATCGACAGGTCAGCTTTGGGGGATTTTCTTCAGGAAAATGAGTTACTGATATTAACAGACTTAGAAAAAAAGAATATGGTGAGATCATTCACAAAAGTAGAGCTAGTGAAGGTTATTAAAAACTTCCCAAATGGTAAAGCCTGTGGGCCAGATGGCCTCCCTGCCGAGTTTTTTAAAACATTCATAAGTGTAATTGTGGATTATCTCCTTTTATTGGCAAACTCAATTCTTGAAGGAGGATCCTTACCTCTACCCTTCAGAAAAGGGAACGTAGTCAGTTTCTTAAAAAAAGGTAAAAATTGTGAAGACCCTAACTCATATCGCCCGATAACGATTTTAAATTCTGACCACAAATTAATTACTAAACTTTTAGCAGATCGTTTTAATGGGATTGCCTCGCATTTAATCCATCCTGATGAGAATGGTTTTATAGCCAGAAGACAGCATTTCCTAGTAGAGGCACTGGACTACTTTGAGACTCGGAAGATTCCAGCATTAGTACTCCTTTTAGATGCCGAAAAGGCATTTTGTTTGGTTATTTGGGAGACTTTATTTTGTATTTTAACAAAATTTGGCATACCCTCCAAAATTACTGGGGTGGTTGAGTAATTATATATGAATGTAGAGGCCAATATTATCATCAATGGCACTCAGGTCGGCCAAGTAAAAGTTAAAAGGGGAACTAGACAAGGATCCCTGCTATCCCCGGTGCTATTTGCCTTTTTTATTGAGCCTCTCACGATAGCAATCAGGAATAATGGGGATATTTGCCCTCCGCTCCCAATCATGAGTATAGGTAAATTATACGTCAACAACATTATGCTTATTATAAAGCCAGAAGAGGCAGTCCAGGCAAAAACCTTCCAGATTCTTGATCTGTATTAGTCGTTCGGTTGTAAATAAAAATAATATGAGGAAAACAGAAATCATTTTGTGTGGGTGTGCATCTAGAGTTTTAGACCCCGATATTGTTCCGTGCCTAAATTCTAATTCCAAGAGGTACCTAGGGGTCTATTTTTCGCTATTTATTTTGGAAATATATGATTTGAATTTCGTCCCATTGCTTCGAAAAGTCCAGAACTTATTTGCACCTTGGAATTCTCTCCCTTTAACCATTCTAGGTAGGGTCGCTCTGATCAAAATGTCGGTGCTTCCACTGTTCAATTTTCTTTTTTCAACAATTCCTTGTGTGTTAATTAACTCCTTTTTTACGAAATTAGAGTCAATGTTTACATCGTTCATGTGGGATAAGAAAATCCCCCGAATCCCCCGAATCGCACTCTGCACTTTATATGAGAAATTGGAAGATGGCGGCTTAGCTCTCCCCAATTTGAGGGAATACTATTTTGCGTATTTTGCACAATACATGTCCTGATTTAAGCAGGGTTTACAGTTGGGTCTTTTCATTAATTTTTTAATGAATTTAAAAGCAGATCCACTCCCCACTATCAATATTTAGATCTCCTAAATTAGTAAGATATAAGTGTTTACACTGTTTTTTTCATTAACGCCAGGCATGTTTTAGACGGTATTCCATTCCAGTTATTAATGTCATAACCCCAGTAGTTGATCTTCTTGTCTTAGCAGGTATTAGAGATTCTTTTTTAATTACACAGAATTGGACCAAGGCTGGTTTTCATAAACTCTATGATTTTCTCTGAAATGATAGATGGATGAATGTAAGCGAAATGTCTCAATTAATCCCCAGCGATTTCCTTCTCCTTAGGTTATACAATATTCTCAGTAAATTCTTTAGCAAACTTGATCTGCTTCAGATTACTGGCCAGAAACAGTTAGTCTGTGATCTGCTAGAAGATAGGGTAGTGGAAAAGCTGGGTGATTGGGAAAAACGTTTAGCCGAAATTAAAGGGGTAGATTTGGAGGCCAAGGCCATAACAAAATGTGGTAAATATGAGGAGTTGGAAATTACAGCAAATATGTGTTCTACAATTAATACTTTAAATTGTAGTTCAGTCAGGGGGGCTAACTGGAGAAGGATGTTATATTTCAGCAAGTGGCTACTGTATAGAACCCCTTGCTTTGTTGCCAAGGTTTACCCCAATCAATTGGGGCAGTGCTTTTGGTGCCATATTCACACTGCAGCCAATTGGACTCAAATAATATTACACTGCCCCTTGATCCAGAAGTGCGGGAACGATATTTTTGAATAACGGGTAACAGAATGTTTGAAATCAATTGGCTTTAATGATCGACCGATAGTGTGTGGTTATGACCCAGATCTGCGCTACCTGAGAAGTTGATTAAACTTTTATATATTTGTATGGCAGTCGCCAGATCACTTCTACTTCAAAGATGGCGAACGGATCTTATTCCGTCTAAAACTGAATGGGTTCGGAAAATGGGTCAGGTTAAAAGAAGCGAACAAACCTATGCTTCACGAATACGGGGACTTAAGAAATTTTAGAAGATCTGGGCATTCTATTTTGACTGTGATTTTTAAAGTCGGTATATAATCTGTTGTATCTCTTCAATCTGTCCTTCTTTTCATGAATCTTAGAACCTGGCATTTTAACATGGATAGTATACTTCATGTAATTTGATCAGTCTTTTTGGAAGCAGTGGACATAAGACTTGAGACTCTAGGTGCTCATGCTATCTTAGGGCTTGACAGTGTTTTTTTTAAGATCTCCCTTCTTATTACTATTAGATGTGTTGTTTTATGATCAATTAGTGTTATTTATTATCCTTTGGATGCTATTGATGGATTTTAAGGATGTATTTTTGGATGCAATTTTATGTATTTGATATGGTTTTCAATAATAAAAATATATATATATATATATATATATATATATATTGTTCGCGTACAGCATAGATTTCAGATGGCCGGTACTTGTGGCAATTCATTTGACCTCTGATGTAGCGCAAATAGTTTGGCAAGGGGGCAGGTGTGGCCTGACTGCCAAACATGGCGAACACGTAACACAGGAGCTCCCCAGCCTCATGCGATCTCAAGACATTAGTTGAGACCAGGGGCACCCGTTCAGCAGTTGGACATTAGTGCAGCATTGTTTCTGGCCAGCGGAGCCTGGGCCTGAGTAATGCGGCCACATGGCCTGACGGCGCTGTTCTCCCAACTAGGCCTGAGACTGCTGCTATCTCTGCTACTGTCGAGGGGGCGAGTGCTGCTCTTTTGCATTTCCCACAGCTCGTACTATGTAATTGGGCCCTGGGTTCACCTTGATAAGAAGCCAGCCCCCCCTTTCATCTGCCAGAGGGAGCCTGTGTGGCCTGGGTGGGTGCTTGAGGAGGAGTTGCTTCTCCTTGAACATACTGAACTGGCCCTGGATATATTTGCAGGTAGTGTCTGAGATAGTTTGGAGTGCAGGCGTGGCACCCGCTGCGGCAGGAGTGACCAATTAGGTTCGCTGAGCAGAGATGGGTGCTTTGGGAGGGCCAGTGCCTGGCTTGGTCTGTAGCCTTTCTAAATAAAGACTCACAAGAGATGTGTAGCTATTGCATGAGCACCTGTTTTGCTTCTCAGGGGTGTGTGCTACCTGTCCTTTTCTCCTCTCTGGCATGGACCTGCACTGGGACCCCCCCCTAGGGTGGCCTAGAACTGTTGAGTGGCGTTTATCAGAGTGACTGGTCGGTAGCTTATCTTTATTGTTTCCTTGGTTAGCTACTCCAAGCTGCCTTGATTGTGACTGACCCTTTGTAGCCAGAGGCCCCGGCTGGGCTGAGCCTTCTCTTGTAGGTGCCGATGGGCTGCTTCGACTTTGTCTTTCCACTCTGACTGGAAGTGATTAGCGAACCGGGTCTTTCTTGGGATTGGCTGAGACTGCTCTTGCCCCTAAATGCATGGATCATGCTGAATATAGGTGAGGCGGGTCTCTGGCGCCGTTGGCTCATCTGGGCCCTTGTGAGCCCTCCTCCTACTCCTGAATTCTTTGCATCAGAACTGATCGGTCTCTTGGGGGCTTTTGCAGGCTTATATCAGCACAGAGAGGAATGCACAAGAACTCTGGCAGGATCACTTGCCCAGGACTCTCGTCCCGTGGTGGCGAGGAGCAAAACGCCAGATGGTTTCCACTCCACCCTCCCCTATGGGGGTGAATTTGTGTGGAATGACACCTACCTCCGATAAGTTGGACAGAATCTTGGTATCTATTGCTGAGTCCTGAGAAGCATTTGAGGCCAAATTTGACTTGGACACCAATGATCCTTTGAGAAAACGAACATAAGATATCCCTAAAGATCACTGCAGATACACAGGCTATAGATGAATTACAACCTTCTATACGTGCAGTTACTGAACAAACTTGAGACATTATGGAAAGGCTGCATGTCACTGAAAGTAAACTCAACATGCTGAGGGCCACTAACGCTGCAACAACATTTGCATTATTGGCCTTCCAGAGGCCGTGGAGGGAGCCGACCCTGTGGCATTTCTGGAACATTGTATAAAACAGGACATTGCCTCTACAGCACTCTCACCTTACTCTGTGATTGAGTGCGCACACGGGATGCCTGCCCAGTGTCCTCCTCTGGGGATGCCATCCAGGCATATGGTGGTGAGGCTCTTGAATTATCTTGTTTTTGATGCTGTTCTGACAGCGGCTTGGAATAAGGGTTCTGTCCAGTACAAAAATGCCATTATGATGTTTTTTCCGGACTGTCCAGTGCCAGTTGGCTTACTTCAGGTTCAACGGTGATCGCGCAAGCCAGGTCTCAAGTATGCTCTTCTCTACTCTGGTAAGTTGCAGAGAGTCAGCACACACTTTTTTTTGCAACCGGAGGAGGCCTGGGACTGGGTGGAATCGTTCCCCAAGCGGTCTTATAATCGCTCGTCATCACCACCCTTGTCAATGCCAGCAATGGCTTAAATAACTAATGCCATATTCCGACTTCACCGCATTCGAGCAAAGAAAGGAAACACCTACTCCTGGGCAGTGTAGGTGGGCAGCGCAGTGCTATTGTGGCTGCAGCATCTCTCCAGGTACGGTCGCTAAAACCACACCTGCTTATGTCTGACTTGACAGAATCCTGGGACAACAGGCCATCTCATGGCTCTAGCTCTGACAGACCTACACCATCAGTTTTCACGGTTCAATGTATTGATGATATGGCATATACTTGAGATCTGTGGTGCTTTACTTGTGGCTGCTTTGCTGAGGCTTTACTTCTCAGACCCTTTCCTTCTTTCATGCTGGATCCATATCTGCTCCCAATGAAATGACTCGTTTGATTTGTCGCTTATCCAGTCCTCGTATGAGTTATCACATGGCCTAGTCTTTAAGGCCAGGGGCACCCTGGCACTGTTTCCACATCCCTCTGCCTATTCCTTCAGATTATCTGCTGGGGAGTTATGATGGTTTTTGCGCCCTTTCCCTTCCCCTGATGGAGCATTTAATTGTTTCTTTCCTTTGTTTATGTTGTTCCATTTTATTGGGTGGTTGCACAGTTAGCTGTCCTTTGGATTCTTTTCACATCAATTTGATGTTAAGATGGTGCCCTCTTGAATATTCACATTTCCACCCATTAGGTTTTTATGCCGCCCTAGGTTATACTGCAGTTTGCATAGTGCCTGTCTCCTGGAAGACACTGGCATCTCTCTATTCCTTATTGCATCATGCTTGTTGACACTTATAGTTTCATCACATGGAACATTCGGAACATGAACTCTGGGTATAAACTTTATAAAGTACATGCTATGTAGCTCCCCTGGAGGGTACATATCGTCTTTCTTCAGGAGACGCAGTTGTTGGATGCAGAGGTGTCTAAACTGTAGTCCAAATGGAGAGGTCAAGTATTTGGCACAGGATATTCGGCCTACTCCCAGGGAGTGGGGATATGGATTAAGGCGGGAGCTCCACTTGGGGTGGTTAGAACACATATGGACATAGCTGGCCGGTTTGCGTTTGTGGGGGCCTTTAATGGGTGTCCATTAAACCTTGGAGTGGTTTATGAATCACACTCAGACACTTTATCCTTTTGGTCCTATGTAACCTCTGTTATAGCTGGCTGGCCTGATGTGCCTTGGGTAACTGGGGTGGGGGGCTTTAAAATGATTATCAAAGATTACCTGGATCGGCCTACGCCACCGCTCCTTCAATCTCCTATATTGTTGAACGCTCCTTAAATCTGCCCATGGCTAACCCTTTGGTTCCTTGCTGATACATGGTGAGTTAAATATCCTACATGCCGCAAATTTTTGTTCTATTACCTAGTTTGATCACTTTGTCTGCTCAGCGTCAATACATTTTGATGTGTCTTTCCTTCAATCCTCACATACTCTCAGATCATAATTCCCTAGTTTGGGAGCTGGCTTGAGGTGCGCCCCCCCCCCATCCCTATGTGGTGGCTCTTGGTTATGATGTTGAAGGACAATATCTTCCATCAGGCTCTACTCAACCGTATTGATTTCTTCTTTATTGACAATGATGGGTCTTCAGGTTCCCCATTGATAACATCAAAGGCCTTTAAAGTGGTTACTAGAGGGAATTGTATTAAGACCACTGTTGCTGTGCGCAGACTCCTGGCAAGAGATGTTTAGGAGGCAGAACAAGCAGTGGCCACTGACCCGGAGACTTCAGATGCTCTTAAGGCAGCATGTGCTGACCTCCAAAAACTAGAATTCTCCGCTGTCATGACTATGCTGCTTATGTTACAAGAACCCATGATAAAAGTGACATATCCAGTTGCTTACTGACACAATTGATTTCACCATGCTACTGTGATCCTACTCCGTTACTTATTCAACTTTGGTACAAGAATATTGCCCCTACTCAATTCATTCATTCATTCAATTTCACAGCTTTCAGATTGCTCTATGCTCCCCCACTACAGGTACCCCCTGTGGCCTTTCAGGATTACTTGTCCGAGATTCCTACTACCCATGTCTCCACGAAGCTCTAGTGGCTCTGGATGCATCAATCACTAGTCAGGAGATTGGCTCCAGCCTGCAGGACTATCATGGATGCCATTTATAGGTAGTCAGGGTATGCATATGATACCTCTAGCTTGCTCCCTGCTACTCCAGGCATTTCCTTTGTGACCCCCTGGCCTCTGTGGAGGCAGAATATTGCCCCCTCTGAGACCAGGGGTAGCAAAGGAAGTGCCAGTAGTAGGAGGGAGCAAGCTTGAGGTAGCATATGCATACCCTGACTACCTCCAAATTACGTCCATTGTACCTGGATCTATGCAATTTTTATTTACATATACACCAACAGAACTGTTAAGAATAGCAGTGGGGAAAGGGGACAACCTAGGTGAGTCCCTCTGCACATATTTATATAATCGGACAGAAAGTCATTACAAGAAATCTGTGAGGTGGGTCCTTTACTGAGCAATTGAGTCTTCATTATGAATTGAGGGCCAATGACTATTCTGGGCATGGTCAAAATTAGTACACCGACTCCATTAAATCGAAGGCCTTTTCAACATCAAGGGAGAGGGACACATTCTCATCTGTATCATTCCTGCATTGCCACAAGAGATACAGCAACGCGTGGAGGTGGTCTGAAGAAGAGTAGCTGCGTACAAAGCCTATTTGGTTCTTATGAATGAGCGCAGGGATAACTTTATTGAGATGTGTTGCAAGGACCTTGCCCAAGATCTTCATATCACTTTTAAAGAGTGATACAGGATGATAGGTTCCACATTCCAGGGTTCTCTGTCTAACATGAAGATTGAGGAGATCAATACTCTCTTGAGATCAGCTGGTAGTCCCCCAAGCTCCATTGTGTCCCTGAAGACTCTACCAAGTAAAGGGATTGAGGCACATGATGTGATCTTGTAGATTCCCAGGGGGACTTTGTCTTCAACTGGAGCTTTGCTGCTGGTCATGGATTTGATGTTGTCTGCAATTTCTTTATCAGCAGTAGGCCTGTCCAGTTCCGTGTGTGCTTAATCCACCAATCACAGAATGTGTATAGAGGTCATAAAGTTGGTCTTGCATGTCATTAGGTGAAGCGTCTGAGGTATAAAGGGAAGCATATAACAATGTGGATTTGTTGTAATGTCAGAGGGGAGTGTTAACAGTTTTCCGTCATGGATTCCTCTTGCAAGGTCAGCCTCACGGACTTCTCTTTGTTTGATGGAAAGACAGTCGCTCCTGGCTTTTTCCCCGTGTTCATAGCCTCTGCCTCTTAGATAGTGAAACATCTTTTCTGCCTGAGAGTTTGTTAAACTTGCATTTCTCGGTGAGTGGGTGTTAAAGAGTAGAGTTATTCAGAGAGGTGCAATATTGTCACTATAGTCTTATGATGTCTGCCTCCAGTAACGTTTGTAACACCTTTATTTGTCTGTGTATAGTAGACGAGCCATTAAGCATGACTACACAAAGTTAAGCCTTAGCTGCTGCCCACAATATGTGGGAAGACATGACTGAGTGGGCATTTAATGCCATGTAGTCTTTGAGGTGGATTAGCAGTTGTTTTTCTTTTCCCCCTTGCAGTTTGTAGAGCTGAGTATTCACCCACCAGCGTTCTATTTGTGATTACTGAAGTTGTAGGTCCAGATAAAGCAAGATTAGACTGTGGTCTGAGAATCCATCTGTTTCAAAGGTGCAGGATGGTACAAAGCAAACTGGAGTCCAATAACAATCTGAATTTCTGTGCTATGCTGGCAAGACAAAAAGTTGGATTGATAGTCATAATGCTATAAGAGCTGCCACAGTTCCTTTAAGAAATCTTCTTGCATGATGTCCTTAAGAATAGATCTATATTGACTTTTGTGGGGTCCAAGGGGCCAGAGCGATCAAGCTGGTGGTCAAATGCTAAGTTTCAGTCACCGATTGGCATTTTAAGGAGCGTAAACGGTATCAATGTTTAAATGTCGATTTTGGATCTTTACATTTGCAAATGTGTACGTGCTGAAAGAGTCTGTTTATTTAGCTTGATTTTTCATGAGTATTCGTTTATGGAAGACAATCGCCACTCCGTTCTTCCTGTACGGTATTGAGGTTGAGGGGGTTGTGCCCATGTCTGATTGGAAGTAGGCAGCTGACACAACATGAGGGAGACAGTCTTTTTTAAGTTTATCTGATTCTTCTTGGGATGGATAGGTCTCCTGACTAAAGGCAATGTCAGGTTTTTTAGAGGAAAAGTAGCTCAGAGCTTTTTTCGGATTGATGTTCAGGGACCATATGGTCAGGTGTCTGATCATTGCATTAGCGTAGATCTATACCATTGCAAAAATAAAAGCTTAGATAGGTTAATTGGTATGTTAAGGTGAATAAGTAGTGATAACAGACCCTGTGGGATTATTGGAAATGGTGGAAGTGTGTCAGACCCAGGCCAGTAATAGTCTGTGCTAGTCTTTATATGAGTGATATTTCTCTTGTAGGCGGCTTAGCAGACCCTGGTGTATATTATTAGTGCACGGGGTCCAGTTTTCAGGTGTTCCAGTCTCACTGAGGTTATTGGTAAGTTAGATAGGATAAGGTCCAAACATCTAGGCAAAAAAGGAAGTTCTTGATTTTTCACTATCTCTAACCGAGGTTTAAGCCAGATTATGGTCCCTATACTGTAGTCTCTGCTACTGATTAGAAGCGAAAATGGATGTACCACCCGGGTCACTTGTCACCAAAGAGAACTATGGCTGTGCATCCATGACAGGGCTTGATTTAAGCAAAGTTTCCATGATGGCCTGGTCTAGAGTATCGAGGAAACAGTCCAAACTTTGGTGGGGGCTTGAGAATTCCCTCAGTCTGCTGTTTACAGTCACAAGCATTAGAGCAGGGTTACACAGGCCATATCTCAGTTTGAGATGTCGGTCGCAGAATGAAGGGCTTCTATTTGTTGGTTGGATATCTTCAGCTGCTGTCAAAAAGTTGCCATTTCTGTGAGGAGGACATTTTTGGCTGTGTCCAAAGGTGACTGCTCTACTACATTGATGGAATATGTCATTTCCATAAATTCTATCTTGCAAGCCTGCTGGCATATATGCTGGCATATTGGTGTCAGCTCCCATGGAGGTAGATGGTTCTCATGTAGATGTGCGGGTCTCCGAAGACAAATATGTGTTGGGACACCTTAAGGGCAGGCACTGAGTCAATTACGCAGCCAGAGTGGTACAGTGAAACCAACGCCAGGGATGTATGATGAAACCACGAGTTCCATCACCACACATGCCTTTACGACATGTCCATTGCAATGTATATACCTTTACAATGCATGCCTTTTCCATGCAATATTTTAACTCTCATATGTCTCTAACATGCATGCATTTACAACAAAAATCTATATTTTTTACAGGTGAGTATAATCCACAGTAGACACCAAATGTTTTAAAAAAATAATCTTTTTGGGTCCTGCAGGGTCCCTGTGGGATACACCCCGAAGAGACCCTAAGGGGTCAGGGTATTTCTACCCTCCCTCCTTTTCTTTTTTTTCATGTTTTCTCTGAGACTCGGCTCAAGCCAAACCCCAAGATGGCTGCCAACACTTCCTTGTTTGAAGTTTGGCGGGCAATCAGAATACTCCGCAACTAATGAACGGATTTATACCAAATTACAAGAAGGTCGCTCTCTGAACCAACAGCTACCTTTCTGCCTAATTTGGTGTAATTCCGTTTATCAGTTCGGGCCGTAGCTGTGTCTAAAGTTTCAATTGAAATGAACATGGGGAAAATGAGTTTTGGGACCCCCTCTTTTTCTTGGCCCTCACTTGACGAATCACACAGCAGCTGAAGTGAGTGGCAAACTTGTTTTGAAAATGTCGCAAGGATTCGTCAGACAACGCCAAAGTTTTTGGCAAATTAATAAACACTCTTCCTATGGAAACAGAATCCAAACTATAACACCTACTAGCGACCTTCTCTTGCCACCCAAATACCCCTACACACACTAAACCCTAAAAATACCCTTGCTGGCCAAAAACCCTTTCCCATCCTAAAACCCTAATAATACCCTTGCTGGCCAAATTCCCCAGCCCATCCTAAACCCTAAAAAAAACCTTGCCACCCAAACAAACTTACCCACCCTAAAAATACCTTGGCCACCCAAATACCCCACCCCACCCTAAACCCTAAAAATACATTTGCCATGCAAATGCCCCTACCCACCCCAAACCCTAAAAGAAACCTTGCCACCTAATTAGTTACCCACCTTGAGCCCTAAAACTACCCTTCCCACCCAAATACCCCTACCCACCCTAAACCCTAAAAATACAGTTACCACCCAAATAACCTTACCCATCCCAACACCCTAAAAATATCCTTGCAACCCACATACCCCTAATCACTACCTACCCCATAAAACACCCTTGCCACCCAAATACCCATACCCACCATAAAACGTGAAAAAATACCCTTCCTGCCAAAATACTGTTACCCACCCTAATCCCTAATAATACCCTTGTCAGCCAAAAACCCCTACCGACCCTAAACCCTAAAAATACCCTTGCCACCCAAATATCCCTACCCACCCTAAACCCTATAAATACCCTCACCAACCAAATACCCTTACCCGCCCTGAACCCTAAAAGGACTCTTTCCACCAAAATACCCTTACACATCCCTAAAACCTACAAATGCTCTTGCGACCCAACTACTCTTACACACCCCAAACCCTAAAAACACCCTTGCCACCCAAATACCGTTACCTATACTAAACCCTAAAAATACCCCTGTCACCCAATAACCCCTACCCACCATAAACCCTAAAAATACCTAGCCATCCAAAAACCCATACCCACCACAACCCCTAAAAAAACCTTGCCACCCAACTACAGTTAACCACCCAAAACCTTAAAAATACCTTTGCCACCCAAATACCCTTACCCACTGAAACACTAAACATAGAAAGGCTTTATACTTACCAATAAAAATACTTACATTTTTGTTGTAAATGCATGCATGGTACAAGTGTGGTCAAATTTTGTGTGGTAAATCTAGTAACCTCTCCATCCTGGGTACTCGCCATCGACTGCACCACACACAGAGCTTAGTATAACATGTCTTTATTATTCTGCGGGTAACTGCGAACATAACATTCTAAACCTGCATTCACTTTGCTACCTCTAATCCTTAGGTCACAGTTCTGCGGAGTCCTGCAAGAGCCACAAGGGTTCCTTCATGTCTAACTCACACAACACTACAGTAAAGACATGCACGGTAAAGGCATATGCGCTGTAATGGATGAGTGGTAATGGTATTGCATGGTAATGGCTAAGTTGTAAAGGCTGTTTCCCCACATCAGACTAGGGCTTGTGGCAAGTGTTGATTCAATCCATAAATGTCATGTGTGAAGGAGAGTACATGGTTATAAGCTGGGTGTTCTTAAGCTTTCTTTTCTGAGGCATGTGGCGGATCATGGGGTGGTGTCCCTATTGAGAATGGATGTGGGCTCTGCCACCAGTATGTGGAAGCAAGGTAACTAGAACCTAGTACAAAATGGAGGACACCCAGTCCCATCATTCCTTGGTTTGGCTTGTCTTCAGTATTGCGCTCCAGGTGAGTGGTTTAGAAAGCAGCCCGATTTGGGTGGTCCATCTTAAAGCCTCTGTCTGGGCATGTCTGTAGTCTGCAGTGCGTGCCATGCTTGAGGGTATAGCGGGGAGGCGGCTTGCCATGAGTTCCGACAGCACCAGTACCTCCCAATGTGCCGTCCTGACCCGTTTTGGGTGAAAGGCCTCCGTGGTTGCTAGACCACGGGGTCGTCTTTATGAAGGTAAACAGTTCTTATCATGGTGTCTGTGTTGACTTTTACTTGCACCTCTTAATTATTACTCGCAAGAATATAGGCATCTCCTCAGACTCTGAAATACAGAGTGATATGATGAGAAACTAGACCAAAAAGAGTCATGGTAAAATGAAAGTTTTGAAACTGAGATATTACAAAAAAAATCTATAAATAGTGTTGTGTGATTTAATGTATGGAAGTGATGATGACATTAGAGATGTCATGTCTAAGGTGATAAGTGGTACCAACGGTAATGCCACATGTGTTGAGAAGAGCACAAGGTGAAGGACAGACATTGGTAACTTAGTCTGTGCCATACTGCAGCCGACGATTTTTGCTTGCATTGCCTCTACCAGCATTGGCTGATCACGTGCAAATCTGCCATTTCCGTGCCCTAAAAGTGACAGTATAGCTTGAAGTGGTAGAACACATCTCGTTTCATAGGCACATAAAATAACCTTGTGGTCTTATTAGGCCTCATCGGTGAGGCGCACTTTGAGTTCTATGGTACCATTGATGCTGTCAATTGTGATTCCATGGGTGATGCTATGAGCTGTCCTGTGAGGTAGTGAAGGTTGTGTGACAGTTTGAGACTTCTCAGGGTTTGCTTTCTAACCTCAAAAGTGCTTTAAGTAAAGTTATTTTATGGAACATCAATATATGCAAAGAAATTATGTGTGTGACTTGAGTGAGAAAGATGGGGGGAGAGAAAGAGAAGTGATGGCCACAACATTGGGGCTGTTGTTTGGAAATCAAAACAGGTTTTGTCCAACATCACTAATGCACCAATTCTTATTTCTATGACAGTGGCAATTCCCTGCATCATCATGCTTGTATTTACGGTCTAATGTAGGCAGCAGAGACCGGCACTACTCCAAAATTGAGTTACTAGATTTAGTAGTAAGAATTGTGAGAAGAAATGAGATGTGAATTTCATTGAGTGTGACCATTCAGCTCAATCAAATTTTGCTTGCATCCATTACAACACACAGCATGGGGCTATCTGTAAGCCTACTTCAGTTATGGTCTTACATGACTGTGAATAAAGTCATTTCACCAGTGCACATGTACAAAAACACCCCCCACCCCCGAATATAAAAACCTTTTTTTTATTTTGTGAGGTCCAGCAGCTTTCCTGCCACTGTTACCAGGCAGTGTGTTGTATCCTACATGGGCACGGCAAAAGCACCTACCTTTAAATGGGCTTAAAAAACATTCTACGGTTGCTGCCCATGTGTGCACTTGCATGAGTGACTCTCTTTGCATAGTTTTTTTAAATACATTTTTAACCATTCAAAGATGGCAGTCCATGCATGTGTGTGGCCATCTTTGAATGGTGTTTAGTAAAATATGACAGAAACCATGGCACTATGACAATGGTTTTTGACAAAGCACATCAAAAACGATTACATGTTGGTCACCATGCACGAGCAAGGGTGGCTATCTTAGAATTTTTTGTGTGAATATAATTGATCACAAATCCAAACTAATATTAAACTAAAGCGAATGAAACAAGCACAGGTAATAGCCCAGCAGCCAAAGCTAGACACATTGGTTTTGCCAATCCTTGTTTTAACATTTTAACTGTATGTGACATCGTTTCTCATATTCTACTGTGATAATTCCAGTGAAAAGCAATACCAATTAGAAAAACGAAAGGGAAGAAGATGTCCTAGTCTGCTATGGAGACTCAACTGCCAGTGTAAAAGGCGAAAGGAAAAAAACTATTGAGAACAGGAAGGACATACAGAGGTTGGTCGAGCTATATATCAGGCTCCCTCCATAACCCACTTCCCCCGAACATCCTCAAGCAAGCCCCCGAGTTGCTGGTTCCCTGCTTTACCGACATTTTTAATGCTATGTTCACGCATGGTGCCCTCCACACTATATGGAAAAAGGCACCCATAGTGCCTTTATTGAAAAAACCTAACCTGGACCCCACATAGCTCAATAATTATAGGCGAATTTCTCGTCTTCCTCTAACTGCCAAATTAGTGGAGAAAGTCATGAACGAACAGCTGACAGACTATCTACTAAAACATAACTATTTAGATGAAACACAGTTCGGTTTCAGAACAGAACACAGCACGGAATCAGCTTCAAAGCCACAGACAAAATTAGGGTAACTTTGGACTCAGGTAGAGCGGCCGCACTAATTCTACTTGACTTATCAGCAGCGTTTGACACTGTCGACCATGATCTTCTGCTAAGTCGTCTAATTAGCACCTATTCCAGTCACCAAGGCAAAGAACCTTGGTGCGATCATCGATGACCAATTGAATTTTAAACTGCATGTAAATATCGTCGTCTCATCGAGTTTTTTCTTCATCAAAAAAATACTACCTTTCATCCCCACGGACAGCAGAAAAACAGTGATTTCTTCTCTGATCCTGGCAAAACTTGACTATTGTAATGGTCTCTATATTGGCCTACCTGGAAAACAACTCAATAAGCTGCAAATGATCCAAAATACGGCCTTGCGTCTTTTGCTAGTTACCCCTAGACACTTGTCAGTCCAAAATCATCTGTATAACCTGCACTGGCTCCCAGTTAGGAACTGCATTATCTTCAAAGCCCTATGCATCACCTATAGAGCACTTCAGAATACTGGCCCCACGGTTCTGAGACGCCTACTCTACTAGTATGTTCCAAAAAGGCACTTGCGCTCCGAAGGAGCTAAACTGCTAGCAATTCTGAGAGTCTTCAAAGCTGCCCCCAAACTCTGGAATGCGCTCCCTTTCTCCATTAGAACCCTTCCTACTCTTTTTGCCTTTAGAAAGGCCTTGAAAACCTGGCTATTTGAGAAATAGTCACTTCGTCTTACGGATACTGTCATAATCCACAGCTCAGCGCCAAGACACCCTCGGGTATTAGCACTTTCAACAAATTCATTAACATAACATAACATAGAATTCTAAGCACCTGCTAATAAGGAATGAATGGCCTGATACTAAAAATGCCCTCTGGCATGCCTTCCCTCCCCTACACAGAGGGAAGTTATAAGGTTGGTGTAATCAATGGAAGGTGTCCACTGCTCCTCTGCTCCAAGGCCCTGGGCTGACCCTGGCCCGCAGCACCTCCCTGGGTGTCCCCCCCTAGCCTTTCCTTCCCCATTCGCAACCTAAGTAAGGATTTTAACTTGCACAGTTTTTAGGAAATGTATTTTTTCCTTTTCTATGCTAAGGCCAGAGGGTGGAATTCAAATAAAAGCACGTTCCTGACTCCTGATTGTGCATCCTGTGATATGAAAATAACTGGGGCAGAAAATTTGTTGCACTAAACAAGTCCGAATGCGTGGTCTTTGCTCCTCATTCTAAAATCTGCTTCTGGAAATTGAATTTCAGGGAGCAAGACAACATTTCCTGTTTAGACTGGAGGACTCCAACAAGGTGTAACATTTCCTAAATCAGCTGTTTTCACACATTCACCAAAAACGCACATTGCAGCTAAATGTTTGAATAACCGAAAACATCAGTTAAAAAAATTAATGACAGTGTTTTAACTGTGCATGCTCACTGCGAATTAATTTACGCCACCGAACACGCACAATACAGAGCCGTTTTACCGCATGGGCCCTCACCTCCATTTGCCCCACCCCCAATAAAGTGATCAAGACAGCCCTGAACAGCTCTGCACATAAGTAGGAAATAGATTGAGTATTAATTTGGCAGCAGAGAATGCATCATTACAGAAGGTTCATGCGCACACCTGCACCAGCCTAACCTAAACCCTCACTATCTAAAATAGTATATTTCTTTCTCCCTTCTTTATCTTATCTCTCCAAGCTCACCACTCTCTCTTTATCTCCATATCTCTAATTTTCATTGTACCCCCATCTCTCTCTATCCACTGTAAACTCCTCTGTCTACCTCGACTGCTCCTCAATCGACCAGTCTCTACCTGAACTGTACTCCAGCTGACTACCTCACCTCTCTATGTCTCTCTCTGTGCTTACCTTTCTTGCACTTCAGTGGTATGACCCATGGTAGGACGTACAGATTTATCAATATTAGAAGGATGGAAGTCTGAGTTAGACACAAGCAGACTGGAACATGGGAAATTTAGGATATTTGCAGATTACTGCAATGAGACTATTACCTCGCTCAGCTATTTTAACACTTGTCTCTGTGGTCAATCAAACAATCAATCATTTGTAAAGCGCACTACATACCCATGAGGATCTCAAGGCCCTGGGGAGTGGGAAGCCGGCTACTGATTGAATAGCCTGGTCTTGAGTATCCTCCTGAAGGTCAGCAGGTCTTGGGTCTGTCGTGGGCTCAGTGGGACGGTGTTCCATGTCTTGGCAGCGATGTGGGAGAAGGATCTCCCGCCAGTGGTTGTTCTTCGGATGCGCGGGACGGTGGTGAGTGTGAGGTCGGCGGAGCGTAGCTGGCGGTTGGGGATGTAGAAGGAGAGACGTCTGTTGAGGTAGGCTGGGCCGGTCTTGTGGAGTGCATTGTGTGCGTATATGAGAAGCTTGAAGGATATCCTCTTGTTGACGGGGAGCCAGTGCAGGTTGCTCAAGTGGGGGGTGATGTGGTCGTGTCGTGGTACGTCGAGGATCAGACGTGCCGAGGCGTTTTGAATGCTTTGTAGGCATTTGATGAGCTTGGTCGGGGCACCCACGTAGAGGGCGTTTCCGTAGTCGAGTCTGTTGCTGACGAGGGCCTGGGTGACTGTCTTTCTTGTATCTGTCGGGATCCATCTGTAGATCTTGAGGAGCATGTAGAGGGTGTTGAAGCAGGAGAAGGAGACGGCGTTGACTTGCTTGGTCATTGAGAGCGTTGAGTCGAGGATGATTCCCAGGTTGTGTGTGTGATCGGTGGGTGTCGGGCTGCCCCCAGTTCCGTCGGCCACCAGGAGTCGTCCCAGGCTGAAGGGTTGGAGCCGAGGATGAGGACCTCCTTCTTGTCCATCTGGCAAGATTGCTTAGTGGGTTTGCAGAGATACATCAGGCATCTGATTAGCATCAGCATCTATTTCCCCCTCTGCTTGAGCTTTCCCTCTTTCTCTGTATCTAGCTCTCCTCACAGTGTCTTCTTCACCTCTCAAAAACTCATCTCTTTCCTCTCTGTATCTCTTCTCTCTTTCTACCACTTACTCGCTTATCTATCTTTGTTTCTGCCTCACTAATCTCTTTATGTTACCAGTCTTTCCACACCACTTCTTATCCCCTCTCCCCCATCACTCTTCTCTTTCACTGTGGCACCACTTCTATGAATACCCCACATTTGTAGCTTTCAACTCCTCTCTGCCGCTCCCCCTAACTTATCTCTCTTTCTATGTTAACTCTCTGTCCTCAGTGTACCTCACCTCAGTGCAATAAATCCTGCTTCTTCTCTCTCTTTTCCTTCGCTCTGTTTATAGCTCTCTCTACCTCACTCTGAAACCGCAACTCCCTCGGCCTCTCTTTCTTTTTCTGACGCTTTGTTCTGGCTATCCCACCTTTCTATCTTTACCTTATGACTCACCAGGCGCGGTGCGTCCATAGGGGCGTGGGGGAGTAGCCCCCCCGCCCACAGCCGCCCGCAGAAGACGCCGAGGGAGAACTGACAATGCATGCCAGTCAGCATGACGTCGGACCGCTTGCGTCATGTTGATTGACATGATTGTCACCAGGCAGGCAGCAACACAAGTGCGCATGAGTGGGGACGGAGGGTGAATTTTTTACCCGTGCCCACTCATGCGCACTTGTGTTTGTGCTTTTTTTCGCATGCCCATTAGGAGCCCTTCGGTCTCCTAATGGGCGTGCTGCGGGCGCTGAGTAACCTGTGCCCCTGCAGCACCAGGATTGGCTGCAAGGGGCTGCCAGCGCCATTCGACGACGTGCAGCCACCAAGGGGTTGAAAAGCAGAGGAGGTGCGGACCCGGACCGGCGGTGATGTAAGTTTTATTATATATAACCCCCACCCGTGCGACATCACTCCCCCCTCCCCCCGCGACTGATGTACAGGGCTTTTATACATCATGGGTTTTCAACTCCAAATGACTACCGCAAGCATGTTTGTTCACAGAGTACTACATGCTGCTATGTGTTTTATGTGACCTTTAGCTCCGTTACTTAATTATGGCCCTGCAAATATTCCTGCCATTTCACCAGATCTCCCTGTGGCTGCACGCATTTACTGTATTTGGACGTCTCCATCTCGCAGGTTGTTGTTTTCCCCTGCTAAACTGTCATTGCACACATCCACCCCACCCCCCAAATCGCAACCGTATGAAAAACATGTTTTTCAGTTATATGCAAGTGTCAAATCCCCTCTGCGTGTCACAACATTTTCAACATTGCTGCGGTTTTATATAGGGACAACACCAACCAAAGTTTTTTAAATGCTTCCCTTTACCACTAGAGCGCCGAATAACCAATTCTACACATGACTGCCCGTATTTATTATATGCTGCACGTATAACTCCTGTATATTACAATCTTACACAATGGGTATATACAGCAATGGCAAGGACATTTTTAAGCACAGATTTTCTTTTTCTTTTTTTGAGTTAACTGCACAAGCTGGTGTCTACATTTCATGTCTGCAGCAGTGAGGAGTATACAACCTAACGCAGAGAAGGCCATGAAGTTCAACGAAAACACTGTTACTCAGTCCTTACTATGATGGTCGGCCTTGCTCCCAAAGCTCGCTCGCCATAGGAACTCAAACTTTTACGGCTCAACACTTTCAAATGTCACCAGCCGCCCCTGTGACTCACTTAATCTCACACCTCATTTGCCTCTCTCCCTCACCCCATTTCTATACCTTTCTCCTTAGTCCCCCCCTCACCCTACACTCAGCAGAGTCAGAGGTCATGGTAGGGTCAGGGCCAGGGAAGTGTACACATACAAAGAGGGGATGAGGGGCAAGCCTGAAAGAAAATGATCAGCTTTCACCCAATGAAATGGTGAAAAGCCTCTGAGCCGTGCTCTGGTTTTTACTGCTGCAGAAATCCAATAGTGAAGGGGGCTTTATTTGGCATACGAATATCAGGCAAATAAGCTACAATTTCAAGGGCTATGTGCACATGTCTTTCTTTAATATTACACACACCTACAGAGATTAGTTAGACACTGAATTCCAAGTAAAGTACTATTATTGCAGGACAATACAATCTATATGTAAGCAAAAAAGACATGACTTTATTAAAGCTTATTTCAGTTTTTTTTGTCACTATTTGGCAACTGTACAGTTTGAGCGTTTGTCTTTTTTAGATGTCCCTTTTCGGAAAGGAAGTTTGATGTATATTTCAGTACCGCTTGCCATCATAGTAGGGTGACCAGGCGTCCCCGTTTTGCCATGACGGTCCCCATTTTTAGGTTTTGCCTGGCGTGGGTTTGGGTCGGCCCTCGTCATTCATTGGCTGGCTCCATAAATGGAGCCTAGCCATTGGATGAGGGGCCTGTCCGTCAATGCCGGACCAGACACGGGGGCGTTCCCGAGATTCTTTGGCTTTTGCCGACGTCACGCGACGTCAGCCGAAAGCCGGGAACGCCCCCGAATCCGGTCCGGCATTGAAGGCACCCGGAAGAAGTCCAGGTGAGTGCTTGCTTTAATTTCCCGCTGTTCCCACCCCCTCTCCTGCTCGCAGCGTCTCCCGTCCCCGTTCCCGCCCCCCTCCCGCTGGTGACCGTGCTTTCCTGTTGTCTCAGCCAGGCCCGCTCCCCGCAGACTCCCCTCCCCCTGGTCTCCGTTCCGGGTTTCACCTCTTTCACCGACTGTGCACCCTGTTTCCGGCCCCGCTCCGCTCGGCTTCTTGGCCGGTTTCCGGCTCTTTGTGCGGCCCCGACTCCCGTTGTACTCCGCTCCGGCTCTTGCACTCTGTCGGGCTGACTGTTCTTTGTGCTCCGGGCCGGTCCGGCTCTGCCCGGCGCTGGCTCCGCTCCGGGTTTCCGCGCGCTCCGCGGTTCTCGGTAAAATGGCAGAGCTGCCGCTGAGCCTCGTGTCGGAGTGAGAGAGAGAGAGGAGCGGCGGCGGGCGAGGAGAGAACAGAAGGGCGGACCGGGCCAAGCGGGAGCGCACAGGACCCCAGTCAAGGCAACCCCCAACACTACCGCAGGCTCTCGGGCCTCCGCCCACTGGCAGCCCCCTTCGTCCCCGGCCACACCACTCCTCCTCTACCGATCACCGTCTCTCCCCTGGTCTCCGTTCCGGGTTTCACCTCTTTCACCGACTGTGCACCGTGTTTCCGGCCCCGCTCCGCTCGGCTTCTTGGCCGGTTTCCGGCTCTTTGTGCGGCCCGACTCCCGTTGTACTCCGCTCCGGCTCTTGCGCTCTGCCGGGCTGACTGTTCTTTGTGCTCCGGGCCGGTCCCGCTCCGCCCGGCGCTGGCTCCGCTCCGGGTTTCCGCGCGCTCCGCGGTTCTCGGTAAAATGGCAGAGCTGCCGCTGAGCCTCGTGTCGGAGTGAGAGAGAGAGAGGAGCGGCGGCGGGCGAGGAGCGAACAGAAGGGCGGACCGGGCCAAGCGGGAGCGCACAGGACCCCAGTCAAGGCAACCCCCAACACTACCGCAGGCTCTCGGGCCTCCGCCCACTGGCAGCCCCCTTCGTCCCCGGCCACACCACTCCTCCTCTACCGATCACCGTCTCTCCGGTTAGGCCTACTCGGGCCTCTGGAGCCCTCTCGACCCCCTACTCCCGGACTCCCCACCTTGGCTGTCGGGTTTGCAGACGCCCTCTCGTACTCCTGGGCCTAACGGCCCTTCTCCCGGTTTTACCGACCGTCCCCCCCAAAGACCCCGGGTCTCCCCTCCTGGGATCCAGCGCTCCCATCCCGGGCAGTGTGGGGAATGTGCCGGGGCCGCGGGGCCGGGAGCAGGCCTCTTGCGCACTGAGCAGCCCTCCGCCTCCCCGGTGATGGCCGCGCAGGTGGCCTCGGCCGCAGCCCCCCCTTCAGGCCGCGGCAGTCCCCCGGAGCTGAAGCCAAGCGGGGGACCCGAGGAGCCGGGCGAGGTGGCCGCAGACAGCGGGCCGGAAAGTGGCCCCGACGAAGAAGAGGCCTCTCCTCCCGGCGGCGGAGAGCCGGCCGCCCCCGAAAGCAACGGACCCACCAGCCCCCCGGAGCCGACTGCCTATCAGCCTGGTGGTTATGGTGCGCCCTACCGAGAGCCCCCAGAATCTTACTACCCGGCATACCCTCCCTATCCAGGCCGGGCCTACCCGCCCTACCCTCGCGCTAAGTCCTACCCTGGAGGCCCCCAGCGCTTCCTAGGGGGCTCTCCCACCGCCACCCCGACTCTGAACCAGTTGCTGACCGCGCCCGCCCGCGCTTACCCCGGCTACCCTCCCGAAGGTCCTGACGGAGCCCCGGCCCCGCAATATGGAGGTCCACCTGGAGCTGGAGGCTGGGGGGCCGCACAGCAGAGAGGACACCATGGACCTGCCAGTCCCGGCAGCAGCGGGCAGCCCTTGCCCAGGACTCCGCAGGTAAGAGAACTGGAAAGTGGGGCAAAACATGCGATTTATAGAGCCCTGTGCTTCCAAGGGAAGGTATGGTTGGCAAGAGGAACGGGGGTGGGAGGTGGTATGGAACAATGGGACGAAGAGTCTCCGGCATCAGGTAGAGGTTGGTGTTTGAAAGGGGTCCTATTCTTGTCACCAGGTCGTGAGTCTAATGAAGGACAGGCAGTAGTTGAGAATCATGAAACCTCTTGAAAATGTGTTACTTGGTATGTACAGGGTCAGTTGTCATCAAGGGGACGGGACGGTCCTTCAATTGCGCTGTCAGTTGGTTGTGTCCGCGTACATGGTATCAGTTGGTTGGTGGGGCCAACTATTTGGGGCTGGTATGCACTGATATATATTTAATCAAATAATGGGCAGATTTGAGACATGGAGTCCTGTGTTCATAGAACAGGGTAGGCAGGTTATTTTTTTTCCAGCTATGTTGAAGCTTTTATTCTACTATGTCTTAAGTTTAGATTTTATACTTTATAAATTACCAGCTGTAACCATTTTGGTGCCGTTATGTGACTTTGAGGTAATGTTTTGCATAGATATTACTACCAGTGATGGTGTTAAGGTCACTTAATGTACACAGGCCTGCAGCAGGGTGCCAAGCGGCATTAGGTCGATAGGATTTTAAACGAAAGCTCCCTGGTGGTTTAGGGTTGTGCACATGAGTGTTTGCTGGGGTGTCCTTAGTGCTTGTGCTTAATAGAATGTAGCTAATATGTTCACGCGCATGCGTCCCGGCGTGGGGGTACAGAGCTTGCCTGCTTGTGCCTCCGTGTGCCCCTGTTGCCTGCTTGTGCTTCCGTTTTCGTGCCCCTGTTGCCTGCTTGTGCCTCCGTTTCCGTGCCCCTGTTGCGTGTGCCCCTGTTGTCTGCTTGTGCCTCTGTGTGCCCCTGTTGCCTGCTTGTGCCTCTGTGTGCCCCTGTTGCCTGCTTGTGCCTCTGTGTGCCCCTGTTGCCTGCTTGTGCCTCTGTGTGCCCCTGTTGCCTGCTTCTGCCTCCGTGTGCCCCTGTTGCCTGCTTGTGCTGTGTTGGTGTGTGTGGAGGGCTCTGTGTGGCTGTGTGTGTAGGAAGCTTTGTGTGGCTGTGTGTGTGGGGGGCTCTGTGTGGCTGTGTGTGGGGGGCTGTGTGTGTGTGTGTGGCTGTGTGTGGGGGGCTCTGTGTGTGTTTGTGTGTGTCATTTGCGATAGATAAAGCTAGTGGCATTGTAAATGACAATGCCATTTATTTATGTTAAAAAAAACATAAATAAAAATAATGTCAAGAGCAATGCCAATAGCTCTAACTTTAACAAAGGCAAAACCATTGCATTGTAAATGCTTGTTAACCAGTTGTCCCAGCAAATCTCAAGAAATTTAGCTCATGTCCCAGTTTTTAGAGAGGGTCAATTGAAAACTGTGGGAGGTGTTTTTTATGTTTTACAAAGCAAGGAAAGTTAGCAGTTGTTTCAAGAAAGCAATTTAATTAACAGTCAAGCTTCTGGGTTTAAAAATTACATCTTATGTATGTTCTTACTGCCTGTTCTGTAATGTCTGCTGAGGAGCGCTCTCATCGCTTGAAGTAAAATTGTAGTCCTTCTTCTATTTTTATGAAATGTCCCAGTTTTTGGCTTTAAAATTCTGGTCACCCTACATCATAGTGCTTGAATTAGTTGAAAATGGAAAATAAATATGTAAGCTATTCTGAGCATATGACCCACAATGCATCGTGCCCAGGGACCCAGAAATCCTTAAATTGACCCTCCACACTCATGTAGTCCCTGAGAGCCTGTGGCACCTACCTGTGCACGTCTTCTCGTCCGCGCATCGCTGGCAGTCGGCCGGGCAGCGCCTGCAGACCCCATCCACCGACGTGTACTTCTCGGAGCAGGCACTCTTGCAGGCGCCCTGCTCCTGGACGAAGCCACTCTCGCAGCTCGAACAGGTGGAGGCGTTCCCGGTGCACGTCCTGCAGGGGGCGGTGCACGGTGCGCACGTTCCAGCCAGGCCGAAAAACCCACTGTAAAAGAGCAGCAAGTGATACATCCTTATTGTCCTTGTTCTTAAGCACACCTTAGTCATATAATATTTCGGAACTTTTCACATAATACGCGTCTATAGTAAGCAAAAAAGCCATGCACACTAATTACACGGCTCTAAAATAAAATTTTGGGCATTTGCATAGAATGATACTCAAGGCCATTGGAGCTATGCGACAGCGATGGACCAAATTATGTGGTAAAGAAAGGCGAATTATGCAGAATATTATGCAAATGAAAGGTATATTATGCAGCACGTTATGAATGTGCCAGTGCAGCTATTTGTACATGTTATCATCCTAATACAAAGGGGATCCCAGTGCTCTACATTATTCATAGGGTTCTTCAACAATAATTAATCATTTTGTCTAGCACGGAAACACGGGAACATACTTTTATAATTACTGCCCTTTCTACCTCCAAGAGTAAACATAACCCGTAAGACATATGCCATATTTTACACACAGTTAACAAGTCTACATGCAATAGGTGGTGATTAAAGGTGTGCCTTATTACTTTGGGGCACACCTCTGGTTTTATAGAGCCTAAGCTTCGAGCGTACCAATCTTGGCACTACAGGACCTCTGGAAGAGCCTCTTTCCATTAAGTATGAGCCCCCCAGAATAGAATATTATATTTCATGTTTATTGTGAAAGTACCTCACTAGGAACGCCAGGCAAATGATACGTTTAAAATATGGGCAGGCAGTACACACTTTAGAAATACAGGTGGAGCATTGGCTGAGGCTTCCACTGTCACTAGCGGGACAGGTAGCAATTCTAAAGATGGTCATACTTCCCAAATGTTTATATCTCTTCAATAACATTCCCATACCTCTCACCAATGGCTTTTTTCAAACACTACAATCACACCTCTCATGACTGATTTGGGGGTAAAGCAGCCACGTATCCGCTGGTCGATCCTCACGGTACCATATGTGCGTGGAGCGTTTGGCGTGCCAGACTTCCAATTATATAATTTAGTGGCTCAATGTCGATATACACACCCATGGTTTCACCCAGACGTGAGAATAAGGTTTTTATGGCCGGAGGCAGACTTCGTTCTTCCTGACATGTTGTCCACAGTCCTCCCTAGAGGCTTCCCCCATGACCCACACGACATACAAACGGTGTCCATCACCAGCTGGGCAAGGGGGAAATTGAGGAAGCTTACTGGCACTTCAACCGCTATACTCTCCCCCCTTCCACTACCTAATGCCAAATGGTTCCCAATCACTGAGGAAGGCCTAGTGCAGCGCACACTGACTGCCTTAGGCGTAGTCAAAATAGGGGATTTCTACCAGGAGGGACATGTATTCTCACTGGCCGACGATACACGGTATACTGACAGCAGTTTTATGACTCGATTTGTTATGACCCGAATGCGATCGGCCTTCAGGGCGACGCTCCTCACGTTCCCAATTGAGCCAGGCTTGTTTCCCCCACTCACTCTAGTAATAAAGAGCCCAGATGGAGCAGGTCTCATTTCTAAAATGTACAAAGCTAGTTCTGATATGAGACCGGCGTGTGACGACAAGCTCCGACATGACTGGTAGGCAGACTTGGAAGGTCCAATAACAGACGAACAATAGTCCAAATGCTGTGAGGTAACCAAAAACATCTCCCTTAACAGCAGACACAAGCTGCTTCACTTTAAATTTCTACACCGTGCTTATTTTACACCTGCCACAGCACATAGATAGACGCCTCCAAGCCACATACATGTTTGAAATGCGCGGCACCTCACGCCGACTTCATGCATATGACATGGAATTGCCCCCAGAGTTTCTACACTAGGGAAGATGATCAGCTTGCCTCTCGATCCTATCCAGAGATTGCACTGCTGGGTTACACAGTGAACTTACCCAAGAGAGTTAGGCGTTTTGCATCACTGGGGCTCCTGCTGGCAAAACGGGAGATTGCAATACACCGGGGCAAGAAAACAGGACCCAAAGTGCAGGATTGGCTGCACAGTTTAGCCTATTGCAATGTTAACTCGGAGAACTATGCTAGTATTACACCCCCTACGTCCCAACCCAAGGATATATGGGGCCCTTTACGGAGATACATGGAAGCAACTAAGCAGGCCTCAAATAGGGTTACCAACTGGCATTGGTGCAAATTCAGGACGGTGAGTGTAAAAATTCAGGACAAAGGGTCAAAATTCAGGTCACAAATTAAGGACAGGAGGTCAAAATTCAGGACAAAACTTCAGGGGATAAGTTTTACAGACACATCAGAGGTCGCGCAATGGTATATAAGTAAGCCCAGCCATATCCAAACATATTCAACCATTTGCAAACCTATCCATCATGTATCCTTCCATCTATCCTTTCACTCATCCATCCCTTCATTATCCATCCACCCTTTCACCCTAGCCATCTGAACACTCATCCATCCACTCTTCTACCCATCCATCCATCCATTCACTCATCCATCCAGCCATTTACCCTTTCACCCATCCAGCCATCCTTTCTCTTACTCATCCATCCACCCAGTCACTCATCCTTCCACCCATCCACCCTTTCAGTTATCCACCATCCTCCCTTTCTCTCTCCATCGTCCCTTTCACTTAGCAATCCTTCCTTCCATCCATCCATCCATCCATCCATCCATCCATCCATCCATCCATCCATCTACTCATCCACTCATGAATCCATCCATTGACCCTATCACTCATCCATCCTTTCTCTCATCCATTTATCCTTTTACTCCTTCACTCATCTATTCATCCTTTTGTCCATCTACCCTCCCTTTCACTCACTCATCCATCCTTACATCCACCCTTTCACTCAGCTGTCCATCCATTCACCCATGCACTTATCAATTCATCAATCCATCCATCATTTCACTCATCCATCCACCCACCCACTCACTCATCCACCTTTTCACTCATCTATCCTTTCACTCATCCATCCACCCTTTTACCCATCCAGCTACCCTTCCACCCATACATCCAGCTATTTACCTTTTCTCCCTTCCATCCTTCCACCACTCACTCATCAATCCATGTATCCTCTTTTATTATCCATCTATTCAATCTTTCATTCATCCATGCACCCTTTCACTAATTCATCCAGCCATCCACCCATCCCTTCACTTACTCACTCGCCCACCTTTTCATATTAATTTTGAGCTGAGCCTTTTTAATGCAGAAGCCATTCTTGGACTGGGACAGAAGCCACCCAGGGCAGGGACAGGATCCACCACAGGTGGGGGGAGGGGGGGGAGGGGGGGGAGGGGGAGGGACAGGAGTCATCACTGGGGGGAGGGGGGTGGGAAGGAGGGGGACCAGGATCCACCAGGGTGGGCATGCGGTATCCTAGTATCATCTTGGTCTCTTCCAGGGTGGGGTAGGGCTCCTCACCCCCTCCTGGACAAGACAATGAGAAGTCAGTCTCTCTTTCCAAAATGTTACTTTTACCAGCCCCCACTGTGATGTACAGCACTTAAAGGAGATACTCCGAGAGAACTGATTTAACTGATTGTCCTCCTTACTTTGTTAATCAGTGTGGGTGTGATTGTGCCATTTCTTTATTTTATTACATTAAAGACTGCATGTTTGAAGAATCGAGGTTTGTTTACAATTTAGTGACAGTAATTAAGCTCTGTGCTTTGATGAGAACCACATGCTGCCTTGGTGTAATCCAGACCGGTTGTAGGATGTTTGGGGCCCTGGGCAGAAAGGGAATGTCTCACACAAATTGCAGAGACATGACTCATTCAGGGCAGTTTGTATCTGAATAGATGCCCCTGCTCCTGAAGCTGCAGCCCCTCCCTCTCGGTCACCTTCAAGCACCTCTTAACAGCTCATCAAGGGCTGGAGGTGTGAGGGGTGGGGGCTGCAGCTTCAAGAGCAGGGTGCATCTATTCAGATGCAAACAGCCCTGAATGCGTCATGTCAAGTCAAGAAGGGAGGTGAGTGGAAGCTGTGCCGGCTTTTGGGATGTGCGACCGTACCCGGTTAAAATTACGGACAAATGGCGTCCGTTAAAGAATCCTTCACGGACAACAGACAGACGGCCGAAATTACGGACTGTCCGTGAAATTTACGGACGGTTGGTCACCCTAGCCTCAAATACTCAGGCAGAAAATGGTATTGTGTCTGAGGGAGTGCGGTGATTATATCAACTATCAACGCCTATGTTGAGGTCAATCATGTGCGGTGTTGTGTTACTCTGTGCCGGTGCTGGCGGTAAATGGGAGGATGGGAATCCTGCATATCAGGGACATGAATTGGGGGTGGCTAGCGGTGGGGCCGTTTGGGTAGGATGTTCAATGTCATGATATGTCATTGTACTAGATGTGCCTATTGACATCTGAAACTGTACTATCGGGATAGACATGTACAACTTGCACAGTAATTGTTGATGATATGTTGGATGCGCTGCCTTATTTGCAACAGTTGTAAGTGCTACATATTGGAAAAATAAAGTTAAAAAAAGAAAAAAGTGCCTCACTAGGAAGCACTTTAAAATGGAAGACTTGAGAAGAATCCAAAGCATGCAGCATCTCTACGAGCTGAAATGTAAACTTTGACTTGTGTGACTAGTTAAACAAAACATTTTAACACTGTTTAAATAATTGAAGTATTTCATGGTTCTGTTTCCTGTTGTAGACAAAAAAACGTCCTGCAGTCCAGCAAATGGGGCTATGTACACTCTTCTGGCACACATATCATCTTTTTTACTACTTGAATACTGCGATCAATAGGTGAAAGGTGAAAAATAACTTTTGCAAGGTGACTGGCATAGCCTTGCACCTGTTTAAAATATTAACACATTAATTGCTACAAATCTGCAAACTATACAGCAAGTGCTGGATTATTTTGAGAGTGAAGAAAAGTTGCAAAGTTGCATTTATGCAGCAAAATTCATTGTATCACGTTTGCTCTGTGGCCTAGGTACTGTTTTATAATGATGGCTACAGAGGGCTGTGGCAGCAAGATGGATCAGCAAGTTAAGTGTTTACTCCTGACATCTGATGTGATTTGGGATCAGAGGTTTGAATTCTGGCATGGCCCACTTAGCCATTCACTCTTCTGCGATAAATTGAGTAGCATTAAACTGGGTCATATCAACATCTTAGCAATGGAATATTAAGGGCTGTATGCCAACAGAGTTTTCATCAGTAACAAGGGGAAGGTTGCATAACAGCTACTTCTGACTGTGGAGCCAATCAGTGCTTAACCAAGAAGGGGAGCACGCCCAAGTATTATTTTGCCAAGACTGGTAATTCCCGGTAATCTCAGGTCATTACACACCATAGACCATTTCCATTTCGCTGACGTGTAACTGAAATAGTCCCATTAACAAACAGTGAGGAGTAGCATTGTTATTCTTGTAGCAAAGAACCAACAAACATAAAAACCTCAAAAATATTGATCCTAATCTGTAAAACCACCTCCCCAACCATGATACAAACTCAGATGGGAGAAGGCTACAGCTTGAAGGGGAGAATGATTTTGACCAGGAACCTAAACTATGAGAAACCCTAAATGATCCGCAAATGCATGCATGCAGGAACAGCTTGCGATCCCCCGTAATCAAAATCACCTGAATAGCCATTAACAATCCAGACCAACACCTGATCTGCAGTGATAAATGCGACCAATATCTGGAGCACCATCAATGTAATAGGCCTTACTGTGACTTGATTTGAAAAGTACTACATCTCTAGCCTAGAATTCATTCTTCCAGAGGACTTCAAGATCATTGAAAGAACAGAGATGCAAGAAGAACGATACACAAGCACACTCAAACATGTTTCTTTGTTCAGGGTTGTCCTCAGATGGGCTTCAGTGTTTGAGCATCTGACCGCAAAGTGCAAGTGGGCAAAAGTCAGATCAAACGCTTGCTTCCCTGGTGACAAACATGACTAACTCATCACTTTGAGGTTCCAGCCCAGCTACTTAGAGGTACTAGTCAACCCTCCTTTAAAAAAAAGCCCAATGTGGATGCAAACAGCCTGTCAAGATCCATGCTAAATCATTGTCAATATGAAATAACAGTGGTCCCTAGGTAGGAAAGGTAACACAAAATGCTCAACAATATATGGAAATCAGAACCATTTTTTTTTTATATATAATAATCCATCAATAAATAAAATTCCAAAACCAAGTACTGCAGTGTGGTGTGAACAAAATGATGTGAATCGAGTGATGGAAGTGCTCGGGCAAAGGTGTAATATGTGTGACAAGAAAGTACACAGTCTGTGTCACCATTGCATTGGCAGAGATGCAGACCATCAGATATACAATAAATCAATGTAAACTGGGTCTGTGTATATTGTTGATGGCGTTTCCAACATTTTGAAATTTTATTCATGGATGGAATTTTATGGATATTGTCTATCATTTTGTGTTACCTTTTGTACCTAGGAACCACTGTTGTTTCATAATAATAATTACCCTAGGTCCTTTGGATACCTAGGGTCTCCCTTGCTTCTTTGAACTATGCTAAACTAGGGAGCATCTAAAATGGATCCCACTGGTCATAGAATTCACACTTTCACCGCAGAGTCCTACTGCCAAACATATGCTACACACTCACAGCACATACACACTCCCAACATGCACATGGAATGTGAGTGCAAGGATCTGGAACTGACGTAATAAGAGAGGAACTGTACATAAGGGAGGGCTAGAAGACCTAACTCTCCTGCACATGGAATGTCAGTGCAAGGATCTGAGACTGACATAACAGTGGAACTCTACATAAGAGAGGGCTAGAAGACCTCACTCTCCTTGGCATAGGGAAAAGCTCTCGTCATACTAATGATGTCCAGAAACTTGGTACCCTGCCCTCACCGCTTTATGTGACTTATCCAGGGAATGGACAGTGGTCCTATGCCTATCATGAGGGCACACGTTGTGCACTCCTACAACGTGCACAGCAGATTCTAGTCCTCCAATTACTGGAGTCAGGCCTAGGCTACATTCACATGCTGGGTCTAGAAGAGAGAAGTGTCTATGTGTGTCTTGATGGCTCTATGTGTGCCTTAAACATGAGGCATGCAACCGGATATTTACACAGTGTGAAAGAATAGGATATTATTTCACACTGTGTAAATATCCGGTTGCATTCCTCATGTTTAAGGCACACATAGAGCCATCAAGACACACATAGACACTTCTCTCTTCTAGACCCACAGTTACTTTTGTTGTAATATATATCTTGATAAGGGGGCTGTAACTGTGCTGAGGTCGTTAAATATTCCCTTGGACCCTCAACCCATCCGTTTGTTTTTGATACATTCACATGGTGCCAGCGCCAAACAGCATAACAGCATATCAGGATATCAGTTTCACATGTAGTCTGGTACACAGCAGTTTACCTTGCATGGGACATTCCCATCCCAACACAGACCTTTTTTCTTTATCTCTTCGTCGCTTTTTATTTTTGTGTAATTCAAAAATTTGGAAAGCTAAGGTTTCCACGAGTATCCAGACTATAATATTTGACTTCTACAGTTCTATATTTAAGGGGCATATTTATGTGGTCATGTGACCAAGGGCAGCCTACACGTTCTTCTCTCTGTTGTTTGTCGGGTATTCTGGTTAGGACTGGTCTAATGCCTCTTCCTTGTTACAGAGCCGTAAGAGTCATATCAATGCTATGTGACATTAAAAGAGCCGTACTCTGTGCAGGTCTTCAGACATTGCCCGTTGTGAAGGTAGAGCTGCAGGCCGGGCAGTTTGGCACACTTCAGGCAGTTGCGGATGTTGTCGGAGCACTCGTCACATCCTTCTGCACACTTCTCGCATCTCCAGTACTTCCGGCTTTTAAACGTTCTTTTTGGACAATCATTGAGGCATTCACCATCATATAGAAAGCTCTCTAAATAGGGAAAGAGACAGATATGAATTAAAAGTGAAACATGCAACATAAATCAGGGATAGAAGAAGTCAGGTGATTTCAGTCTGAGACAAGAAGTGGCGGGATATATATTTAATTTCTGATAAATATGCTCTCACTATGCGCATCGCCTTTGCCTTCCTGATCCCATTAACGACATTGTTTCCAACTTGCCTTCAAATCCACCTGCTGCAGCTATAGGCAGCCACTCCACTGCCCCCTTTCTCTCCTCCCTGCACTATTGTCCCTCACTATTGTGTCTCCCAGAGTGCACCCTCTCTGGCCCTAGCTCCCTGCAATGAAGCCCACCCCTCACTACTGTACAGCGCCCATTGACGTGAAGCTAAATCTGACGCATGCGCACGTACACAGTCACACGTTATGACAAAGGTGATAGGTGATATGCTAATTTTGTTCACACTGAACCTCTTTCTTTTGCACTGATTTTATAATAAACAATTTAGAAATAATAACTTACTGGACTACACGATGGGAGTCTAATGCCATGGGGCCATATGTGTGAAAATCAGATTTGCTATGCTGTCTACCTTGCTTCTGTGACCATGTGACGTGCAAAACATTATTAACAAGCGAGGGCCATTCTTGTGTACGCATTACTATTGTGCCGATCGAGAGCACGACACACACATACCCAGGGTCGGATGTAACACCGGTGCCAACTTCACCTCCAGAAAACGGTCTCAGTTCTCCCAGGTGGGCGTCTGAACTTCCACCCTTACACTTTCTCACAACGGCCATGCCATCCATAACCCCACCCAAACGCCATGACCTCGTAGTAGCTAAACCAATAAGTAACACCGCCTAAAAGCACAGACTGATTAAACAAGAGGACCCACTTGTTCATGGAGTCCAGGTGCTATGCTATATAACCTCACCAGTAGGTGGATGGAAAACATTTGAGCATGCGTCTGGAACATCAACTGTGAGGTCTTCTGGATTGAAAGTTTTGGTTTGCATGGCTGTTGTACAAGTTATATGGATTGAGGAGTAATCCATAACGTGCACGTTTGTGAGATGTATTGGTTTTCATTTGGAGCCATAGCTGTATTTTAACTGAGATTTTAAGTGACTGTCAGAGGCTTTCTTTTAACATAAGCTAAGTTATTATGGGCCCGATGTAGGTAAACGCGATTTTCCGATTTCAAAATACCGAGGCGGGCCGAATCGGTATTCTGAAATCGGAAAACGAGATGTAGGAAAAAAATACCGAATGAAAACCGATTCGGTCGGCATCGGTAATGAGATTCGGTACGTTCCGATTCAGCTCGGTCCGAATCGGAAATTACCGAATCGGCCAACAACGAATCGGAAAACACCGATTCGGCTACCACCGAATCGGATATTTCCGATTCGGCGAATACCGATTCGGTAAAAGCCGATTCGGTAAAAACCGAATCGGCAATCAGAGACCCATGGCGAAAAAGCCCATAGGAATGCATTGCATGAACCGATTCGGCTTTTACCGAATCGGATAATACCGAATCGGATTTTACCGAATCGGATTTTACCGAATCGGTAAAAGCCGACTCGGCAATAGGCGATTCAGCCAATGAGGTGGCTCCCCCTCCCCCACCCAAACAGGGAGTGGCAACCCTGGCAGGTGCAGACAATTAAGAAGTTTCTAGAAGTTTCTGGAAAGCCTGCCTGAGCCCAACACACAGTTAGCAGCAGTGGGAGAAGGAGGTTGCAGACTGAACAGCAGAAAATGGCAGAACAGGCAGGAAGCCAGAAGTCCTCCCAAAAGAGGAAGCCCAAATTCACCACCACAGAACTTCAGGTGCTGGTTGAGGAGGTGGTGAGGGTGCACCGCCAGCTCTTTGGCAAGCTGTCCCTCAACGTGCCAGACAGCACCAAGAGGAGATTGTGGGCCGACATCGCCCAGAAGGTCAATGCTGCTGGAGTCACCCCCAGGTCCATTGAGGAACTTAAGAAAAGGTTTTACGACCTCCGCAGCCTCACGAAGAGGAAGCTGGCCGACCTCCAAAGGCAGGCTGGACACACCGGAGGAGGCAAGAACCCGGCGCCACCCCTCACCGAGCTGGAGGAAATTGTCTCCAGCACCATCGAGAGGGCGAGCATCGTAGGGATCGGGACCCTGGACAGCACTGCGATGGCCACAGCTACAGGTAAGAAGCATGCGCATCATGACACACCCTACCAGACACCTCCCCATTAGACACAATGCATAGGCAAACACCAGCACTGTACTGTCACCAACATACAAGAGACAAGCATCATGGTACATGTAGTCAGCAGAAGTTAGCCAAATATGTCAGTGCAGAATCACAAGACAGGAAACAGTGTGACACGGTGTAAGGAGATGCAAGGACATGTGGAATGCCATAATTGTACTGACTGTAATACATCGGCACTCAGTTTACAAATGCTTCTTTGTACCTAGGGGCACCATCAGGCAGCACCACTGTGGCAGCAGAGGGAGCTTCGACATCAAATACTGCAGTGGCAGGGCCGAGCACCAGCCAGCCTGGCCAGGAGGAGGAGGATGAGGATGAGGAAGGAGACACCCCAGGGCTTGGAATGGAGGGAGTCCTGGTGATTGATTTCCAGGCAGTGCACTCCCCAGTACTGCCCAGCTCACCCCCCTTGCAATTTTCACCTGAAAATTCCCCTACAAGGCAGACCATTCCGCCGACAACAGCTCCTGCCACAACCGTGGCCTTGCCACCCGTCCAACCTGTCGTGGGAGCAGGGGCTCCGGGACCGGCCAGCACCACACCACCACCAGTGGCACCCCAGCCCACTCAGCAGGCCGGAGGCAGCAGTGCCAGACGCCGTGCCACCACCACCACCACCACTGCTGCACCAGCACGGGAGGGCAGTGTGTTCCTGGGCCTGGAGGGCCAGATGGTAAAAATCCAGCGCCAACAGGCCAAATCCACCATGGCCTGCCAACGCCAGCTCCTGCAGCACAACCTGCAGATGGGGGAGTTGGTGAAGGGTTTCCAGGCTGTTGTGGACAGCAACAAGGAGGTGGCAGCAGGGTTGGGCAGGCTGACCACTGCCATCACCCACTCCTCTGCCAGGCAGGAGGAGCATGAGGTTGCGCGCAGGAGGGATGCCCGGGTGCTCAACCGGGCCATGGCCCGCCTTGCAGCGGCGACCGCACAGCTGTGCCATCGCAGCTCAAATCAGGAATCGGCGCTCAGTCAGCATACAGCTGAGCTGACTAGGGGGATGGCCAGGATCACCACGGCCATGGAGGCCATGTTAATATCAAACGCCGCCTCCAATCCTGCCCTGGACCTGGGTGATGCTGGAGACAGCAGCAGCCGCAGCAGCCCGGCCAGCGCTGCATCAGAGCCAAGGAGGAGCACCAGGCGATCCGCTGATGCTGCTGGCCATTCGGAGGGGGCCGAGGGACACCCCAGTGGGTCTGGAAAGCGGGCCAAAAAATAGGCTGGCAAGGGGGGATGAGCAAACCAGAACCCTGGACTTTATTTGAGTTGACAATCTCCATTATTTGATGCACATCAGTGCTGTAACTGTGGTGCATCATTATTAAAACTTTTTTTTTCCAAGCAACATTTAGCTGTCTTTGCATCTGTACTCAGTCAGAAATAGTTCTCAGTGATCTCCTCACGTCTGTATCTGCCATCACATGGCGTACACACCCCAGCTGGCTGTGTCAGTGGCACAGCTTCGTCGTCGTCATAGTCCTCGTAGTCAGACAACTCCACCTCAGTGCCCTTCTTGACCGCAAGGTTGTGTAACATTGCACATACAGCTATGATCTTGCAGCAGGTGATGGGGGTATACTGCCTTGCACCTCCACTCTTGTGCAGGCATCTGAATCTACTTTTCCAGATGCCAAAGGTCCGTTCAACAACATTCCTGGTGCGTATGTGGGCCCGGTTATACCTCCTTTGGCTGGGTGTGGAGGGGTTGAGGTAGGGGGTGAGTATGAATGAGCGGAGGGCATATGCACTGTCGCCTGGAAGAGAAAGGGGTCACATTAGACACATGCATACATGTATTACACCTACCTACTATGTGTTATGGGGGTCTGATGATGTGGCTCACCTAGGAGGTATCCTTCTCCAAAATCGCCAGCCATCAGCCGTGCATATATGCCGCTCTGTTGGAATATATATGAGTCATGGGTACTTCCAGGAAATTTTGCTACCAGGTCTGTGATGGTGCACTTGGCATTGCAGATCACCTGCACGTTGATGGTGTGTGTAGATTTCCGATTGCGGTATATGTATTCGGTGTCCGCTGGTGGGCAAATCGGAATATGCGTGCCATCTATGCAACCGATGACTTGGGGAAAGTGTGCCATCTGGTAGAAGTCCGCTTTGGTTTGTAGCAGTTCTGCGTGGGTTGCAGGGAATGAGATGTATTGGTCCATCCTGTCTATCATGGCGTCAAGGAATATGTGGAAGAACCTTGACAGGCTGCTCTGGCTCACCCCTCCTGCTGCTGCTACTCCACTTTGATAGCTGCCAGACGCTACCAGGTGTAGGCTGCATAGCACCTGGACGTGCGCAGGGATGGCGTGTGCCCTTGGGGTGTGGTGGTCCAAGTATGGCTTAAGGTCCCTGATGAGCTCAAGTATGGTGTCAGAGTCCAGCCTGTATCTCTGTAGGATCTCAGCCTCAGTGAGCATGAACAGGGTTATCCTCTGTCTGTAGACCTGTTCATTTCTTAGCCATTCCCTCTGTCCTTCCTGCTGTAGCCGTAGCCGCCTCGCAATGACATAGAAAGCTGCCATCCTGCAAGTTGCAATGCATTTTGGGACTGTTTATATGGGTTGGAGTTGGTTACCACCTGATTGCAATCCATGGTAAATACCGAGTGAATTCTACCGATTTTGAGCCGATTTCGGTGTTTCTGTGCCTCCCTACATCTCCCCAACTGTCGGAATCGGGGAATTTCCATCTCGGAGATTCATACGAATCGGCATGTTTTCCGATTCGGATCATGTCCGAATCGGTATTTTTTCCGATTCGGTACATGGACCGAATCGGTGATTTTCCGAATCGGTGTCACTAACGAATCGGTAGTAGGACCGAATCGGTGATTTTCCGAATCGGTGTCACTAACGAATCGGTAGTAGGACCGAATCGGGGATTTTCCGAATCGGTGTCACTGACGAATCGGTAGTAGGACCGAATCGGGGATTTTCCGAATCGGTGTCACTGACGAATCGGTAGTAGGACCGATTCGGTCTTTGTAACCGAATCGGTGTTTTTCCGATTCGTTACATATCCGATTTTCGGTATGTACGTATCGGATTCTTTCCCATTCGGTACACATTCCGAATCGGTTTTCTGTCCGATTCGTTCTGTTTTTGGTTCCCTACATCTCGATGGCTGTTTACCGATCGGTAAGGGCCAAAAATCGGTATTTTCGGCCGATACCGATCGGTAAAGCCCTACCTACATCGGGCCCTAAATCCCTTCAAACATAACTTGACTTAACCATGGTCTTTTGAGTGAATTTCTATTTTTTATCATATACTGCATCCCACTTCTATGATGGTATAACCGGTGCACAGACATAATATCGAGTCCAAAATATCGATTGGACATAATATCGAGTTTTTAATATAGAATGGACAAAATATCGACAGGACGGAATATAGATAACAAAAATATCGTTTTTAAGGTAAGTGAAGTAATATCGACCGATAAAAATATAGATAGTTAAAATATCGAAGTAAATAATATAGATAGTTAAAAATTTCAATTTTTTAATAATATATACTTTTTTATAGTGTATTTTTATGTTATAATATGTGTGAAAAGTGTGTATTTATATTATAAATAATTTTATTTAATGAATTTTGTTATTATAATTATTGCGTAATTTAATTCTGTAGCGGGTTGTGGGTTTATAGGGGAATAGGGTGGAAAGTAATTTAATTATAATTAATTAAATATGTAAATTTATTTATTGATAGTAATTATTAATTAATTGTTAATTAATTTATATTAGTTAATTAATTCAATTATAATTGTTAATTAATTTATATTAATTGATTAATTGGTAATTATGTAAATTTTACTAATTTAAATTCTGTAGCGGGTTGTGGGTTTATAGGGGCATAGGGTGGGAAGTAATTTATTAATAATTATTAAATAATAAAATTAATTAACATTTATTTATTTGGAAATAATTTTAAATTAATTTTTAATTATTAAATAATTATTTGTTAACGTTTAATTAATTTGTATTAATAGGTGATTAATAGAAATAATTACTGTTAATTAGTAATTTTAAAATATTAATTATTATATTAGATAACATTTTTATTTAATTTTAATTAATTATTAATAGATATTCATTTTTAGATTTTTGAATAATATATGAATTATTTACTTTCCCTAATGTTGTATTCTCTGGAGTGGGAATAGTAATTTTAACCACTACGCTATCCAACGCTTTCCCTACTGTTGCATCCACTGGAGTGGGAAAGTAATTTTAACCCCTACGCTATCCAACACTTTCCCTACTGTTGCACCCACTGGAGTGGGAATAGTAATTTTAACCCCTACGCTATCCAACGCTTTCCCTACTGTTGCACCCACTGGAGTGGGTATAGTAATTTTAACCCCTACGCTATCCAACGCTTTCCCTACTGTTGCACCCACTGGAGTGGGTATAGTAATTTTAACACCTACGCTATCCAACGCTTTCCCTACTGTTGCACTCTTTGGAGTGGGAATAGTAATTTTAACCTCTACGCTATCCAACACTTTCCCTACTGTTGCACCCACTGGAGTGGGAATAGTAATTTTAACCCCTACGCTATCCAACGCTTTCCCTACTGTTGCACCCACTGGAGTGGGTATAGTAATTTTAACCCCTACGCTATCCAACGCTTTCCCTACTGTTGCACCCACTGGAGTGGGTATAGTAATTTTAACACCTACGCTATCCAACGCTTTCCCTACTGTTGCACTCTTTGGAGTGGGAATAGTAATTTTTACCCCTACGCTATCCAACGCTTTCCCTACTGTTGCACCCACTGGAGTGGGAATAGTAATTTTAACCCCTACGCTATCCAACACTTTCCCTACTGTTGCACCCACTGGAGTGGGAATAGTAATTTTAACCCCTACGCTATCCAACGCTTTCCCTACTGTTGCACCCACTGGAGTGGGAATAGTAATTTTAACCCCTACGCTATCCAACACTTTCCCTACTGTTGCACTCTTTGGAGTGGGAATAGTAATTTTAACCCCTACGCTATCCAAAGCTTTCGCTACTGTTGCACTCTTTGGAGTGGGAATAGTAATTTTTACCCCTACGCTATCCAATGCTTTCTCTACTGTTGCACTCTTTGGAGTGGGAATAGTAATTTTTACCCTTATGCTAGCCAAAGCTTTCCCTACTGTTGCACTCTTTGGAGTGGGAATAGTAATTTTTACCCTTACGATATCCAACGCTTTACCTACTGTTGCAACCACTGGAGTAGGAATAGTAATTTTAACCCCTACGCTATCCAACGCTTTCCCTACTGTTGCACCCACTGGAGTGGGAATAGTAATTTTAACCCCTACGCTATCCAACGCTTTCCCTACTGTTGCACCCACTGGAGTGGGAATAGTAATTTTAACCCCTACGCTATCCAACGCTTTCCCTACTGTTGCACTCACTGGAGTGTGAATAGTAATTTTAACCCCTACGCTATCCAACGCTTTCCCTACTGTTGCACCCACTGGAGTGGGAATAGTAATTTTAACCCCTACGCTATCCAACGCTTTCCCTACTGTTGCACCCACTGGAGTGGGAATAGTAATTTTAACCCCTACGCTATCCAACGCTTTCCCTACTGTTGCACCCACTGGAGAAGGAATAGTAATTTTAACCCCTACGCTATCCAACGCTTTCCCTACTGTTGCACTCTTTGGAGTGGGAATAGTAATTTTTACCCCTACGCTATCCAATGCTTTCCCTACTGTTGCAACCACTGGAGTGGGAATAGTAATTTTAACCCCTACGCTATCCAACACTTTCCCTACTGTTGCACCCACTGGAGTGGGAATAGTAATTTTAACCCCTACGCTATCCAACGCTTTCCCTGCTGTTGCACCCACTGGAGTGGGAATAGTAATTTTAACCCCTACGCTATCCAACACTTTCCCTACTGTTGCACTCTTTGGAGTGGGAATAGTAATTTTAACCCCTACGCTATCCAACGCTTTCGCTACTGTTGCACTCTTTGGAGTGGGAATAGTAATTTTTACCCCTACGCTATCCAATGCTTTCTCTACTGTTGCACTCTTTGGAGTGGGAATAGTAATTTTTACCCTTATGCTATCCAAAGCTTTCCCTACTGTTGCACTCTTTGGAGTGGGAATAGTAATTTTTGCCCTTACGATATCCAACGCTTTATCTACTGTTGCAACCACTGGAGTAGGAATAGTAATTTTAACCCCTACGCTATCCAATGCTTTCCCTACTGTTGCACCCACTGGAGTGGGAATAGTAATTTTAACCCCTACGCTATCCAACGCTTTCCCTACTGTTGCACCCACTGGAGTGGGAATAGTAATTTTAACCCCTACGCTATCCAACGCTTTCCCTACTGTTGCACTCACTGGGGTGTGAATAGTAAATTTAACCCCTACGCTATCCAACGCTTTCCCTACTGTTGCACCCAGTGGAGTGGGAATAGTAATTTTAACCCCTACGCTATCCAACGCTTTCCCTACTGTTGCACCCACTGGAGTGGGAATAGTAATTTTAACCCCTACGCTATCCAACGCTTTCCCTACTGTTGCACTCTTTGGAGTGGGAATAGTAATTTTTACCCCTACGCTATCCAACGCTTTCCCTACTGTTGCACTCTTTGGAGTGGGAATAGTAATTTTTACCCCTACGCTATCCAACGCTTTCCCTACTGTTGCACCCACTGGAGTGGGAATAGTAATTTTAACCCCTACGCTATCCAACACTTTCCCTACTGTTGCACCCACTGGAGTGGGAATAGTAATTTTAACCCCTACGCTATCCAACGCTTTCCCTACTGTTGCACTCTTTGGAGTGGGAATAGTAATTTTAACCCCTACGCTATCCAACGCTTTCGCTACTGTTGCACTCTTTGGAGTGGGAATAGTAATTTTTACCCCTACGTTATCCAATGCTTTCTCTACTGTTGCACTCTTTGGAGTGGGAATAGTAATTTTTACCCTTATGCTATCCAAAGCTTTCCCTACTGTTGCACTCTTTGGAGTGGAAATAGTACTTTTTACCCTTACGATATCCAACGCTTTACCTACTGTTGCAACCACTGGAGTAGGAATAGTAATTTTAACCCCTACTCTATCCAACGCTTTCCCTACTGTTGCACCCACTGGAGTGGGAATAGTAATTTTAACCCCTACGCTATCCAACGCTTTCCCTACTGTTGCACCCACTGGAGTGGGAATAGTAATTTTAACCCCTACGCTATCCAACGCTTTCCCTACTGTTGCACTCACTGGAGTGTGAATAGTAATTTTAACCCCTACGCTATCCAATGCTTTCCCTACTGTTGCACCCATTGGAGTGGGAATAGTAAATTTTACCTCTACGCTATCCAACGTTTTCCCTATTGTTGCACCCACTGGAGTGGGAATAGCAATTTAAACCCCTACGCTATCCAACCCTTTCCCTACTGTTGCACTCACTGGAGTGGGAATAGTAATTTTAACCCCTACGCTATCCAACGCTTTCCCTACTGTTGCACTCTTCGGAGTGGGAATAGTAATTTTTACCCCTACGCTATCCAACGCTTTCCCTACTGTTGCACCCACTGGAGTGTGAATAGTAATTTTAACCCCTACGCTATCCAACGCTTACCCTATGCTTGCACTCTTTGGAGTGGGAATAGTAAATTTTACACTTTTGTTATTGTACGTTAATAATATTGGCTATTATTTAATTATATTTTGTTACTATATATATATACGTTTTAAGAAATATGAATACACTTTTTTTTAACTTTCATTAATTATTTAATTATTATAAGTTAATTTAAGTATTTTTAAGTATATTTTAGTAATTAATTTTTTATAATAATTTAATTTAACATTGTTTTTATAAAGTCGATATTATTTAAAACTATATTTTTGTAAACGATTATTTTTAACTCGATATTTTTGTACTTACCTGTTTGTAGATAGAAACTCGATATTTTGTCAGTCGATATTTTGTCAACGATATTCTTGATGGCCGATATTCTGTCTCTCGATATTATTTCAGTGATCCGGTATAACCTTACGCACAACGCTTGCCCGCCCCTGTGCCCAACCCAATGTGATGCGCCTACCTCGACTGTGCATCTGGGTTTGACCACAGGCACTGTTTATTTCAAAATTGTTTTAAGCATTCATGGGCCCTGTATCGGGTCTGTGAACCCGGTAAGATTTTACTCAGGGGCTCAAGGCCCCTTGTATCCGTTTGTCGACATTTTACTTGGGGTTTCCACTCCAGCCTCACGGCTGTACTAGGGGCCGGAAGGCCAGCCTTGCGGTCTGCGAACCCCACAGAAAATGTAGCATTTGTTTAAATTTGGAATCAGATGAGGGAGACCTCACACCAACCTGAGCCCGTGGTTGGGGATGTTTATTTTTCAGGACGTAGGAATTAAATCCCTCCATCCTGTAACAGCAGCTGCAACATTTTCCTTCACGTTGCTGCCAGCGACTTAGAGGTATCTGGATCAGCAGAGCCGGTTTTGTGGAAATGGACGATGGGAGAAAATGCAGCAAACTTGCGAATATTTGTGGTGTTTCAGATTTGTTTGTAATCATAATGCATTTTAAAGTCTTACAATTAAAGCTGACCATTTCTTTACTTTAACATTTGTTTCTTCACACACTCCACCCGCCCCATCAAAAATTAAATTCTAGACTTCCCCTTAAATGATGGTGCTGATGATGTGAATGATTGCACGTTCACGAGTCACTCATTTTTCGATGTTTGTCACAAAGGGTCTTCGTTGAAGATGCTCAAATGTACCTGCTTCACACGAGGTGCAGGTGGTGTCCGAGCCATTGCAGGTCTTACACGACGGGTGGCATGCTATTAATATTTTCTTATTTTCTGTAACAACAAATTGAAATAAAAAAACATTAGGATGAATGTACAGTGAGAACAGGGGAGTGATCATGTTTACTTGTACAGCTCATTGTATGGCAAATTCCCTCAGGTGCAATAATCCACGTTATGAGACCAGGGGAATATCTTGATCCCATTTTTTGTGCTGCTTCAATGCAGGAGGCGTCTATGCATTTACATTTCCCATTTTTACGGGGTTCGTGAACTCAGCGCTATTATGGGCACGAGCAAAGAGAGTAATTGTGCAGGGAATCCACCTTCAAGGGGGCCACCTGGTGAAGTGGGAATAGTGTGCATAAAAAACAGATTATTTTTAATTTGACTGTGGGGCATGCACCACCTGCCAAGCAATAACCACAATCTTGGGTGCTTGGTAGCATTTCATTTTATTTTTTAGTCCCGCTGACCTTTTCTATTTATCTTTTTTTTTTACACCCTTTCACTTTCCTTCCTGACCCCCCAATTTACATTTTACTCTCTTTCTCTGCCGAATACTGCATATCTAAGTACACACCACCTCTGTTTCAATCTCAAGTCTCTCTACCTCACCTATGACTACTTCACCGCTCTCTCAGTACACGTCTCTCGACTGCTCTCTCACTCTCTCTCTATCTTTTCTCTCTCTACACCCTCCTGTGCCCACCTCTACATCTGTACCCCCTCTTTCTACCTCAACTCTCTCTCTGCCTCAGGACTCTCAGTAGCTCACTGCTCAGTTTTAATCTCACCTTTTTGTATCTTAAATCATGTTCTGTACCTCTTTCTCAGACTCAACTCTCTCTTAACCTTTCCTCTATCACTATCTAATTTGTCTGTCTGGGTGACAACTCCCTATCACATCTCCCGACCCCTCTTCTTTCTATCTGATCTGAAAATGTTCTTTCCGATTTGTTTGCTTCCTCACCTTTCCACCTCCTCACCGGTCTCTTGTTCTACCTCTCTTACCTCTATCTCATCTTCCTCAATGTTACTGCTTTCTCAATGCCTCCCACTCACCACATCTTTCTCCTCTGTCATTACCTTGTCTATCACTCACTTCTCTCTGCACCTTCCTTTTCTATCCCTACTATGCTCTGTAGCTCATCTCTCTCTCTCTTTACAAATCTTTCTACTCTGGCTCCCTGCTCCGACTGGCAGCTCTCTCTCCATCTCACCTTCTCTCTACCTCTGTATCACCCTCACCATTGTCTATCTCACCTGTCTCTCTACTTAACCTCTTTTCTCACTGCAACGCATCTCTTTCTACGCTTCAATCCCTTTCGTCTCTACCTTTTTACTTTGTATTTGATGTGTCTTTGTATACCTCATCTTAGTTTCCCATCTCTTGACATCACTACGCTCTTTCTCTTGCATCACTCTATACTTTTCTTATTACCTCACCTCTCTACCTGTCTATCTTTTCCTCTTTCTACTCCCCTCGGTTTTACCTTCTCTACCTACATTACCCATCAGTGTACTCCATAACTCTCCCTTTCTCTATATGTCCTTCTCTTTATGTCTAGCTCTATTTTGAAAACATACCTACTACTCTACCCCTGTCTACCTACCTCTTTCTTTCTGGCTACCTCATATTTCTCTTTTTACTTTACAGATCTTGCTATATAACTCATCTCTTTACCTCAGCTCTTTATCTACTTCCCCGTCACCCTCTCCTTCATCTCTCTTACTCTACCTTCTCTTTAGGGAAGGCACAAGTCCTAGAAAAAGAAGTGAAGGGACTAACCAAGTTAGGCAGTATGCCAGGGATATCATGGCACATGACATCACAGCAAGTGACATCGCACATAGCATCACAGGATGTGGCATCACAACCCATGACCTCACAAGAAGTGACATCAGATCTTAAGATCTCACATATGTTTAGCAGGTCTATCATGAGTACATTTGAGTGCATTACAATATTTAACAAATTAGATTTTGTGTTGAGGGTGTGCCAAAAATGGACACAGCCCGACGCAACATCTGGGCCTCCACTCATACATTTTTTTTAACCCTGACACAAAGAAATTGGCAACACAGAGAAACTTGACAGTAAATCTGTTCTGCTAAATTGGTTTAAAATTCTGTATTTTAAAATGTCTTATAGGGTTAAGGCACCTGCTGCAGAGATCTTTGTGTGCAAGCTAAATCTCAGAGAATAATAATAATGGTAAGATAACTTTGGAGGATAGCATATTTGCTGCAGAGATCTGTGCTTTGTCTAGTTCCAGTTTTGAAACAGAGCAGCATAGAGGGTTAATATGTCTCCTGCAAAGCACATTATTTAACACGCAGATGACAGGTTTGTATTTTATGTAAATGGGTAACTGGATTACTGCTTTTAACACAGAAATCATTTTGTTAGTTGCAGCTCATAAATTGTAATCCTTCTAATATAACACAGTGTGCTATGAAGGACATGTGGCTCCTACACCTTGTAACCCTCACTGTATTATGTAACATATCCTGTACAAAGATTTACACATATATGATTTATTGTCAATATATAATGTATACATGTGTTGTAAACTGCTTTAACACTGTGCATTGGGATGAGTAGTGCTAAAGCGCTATAAAAGAAATAAAACAAAGTAGCAGTATTTAAATTGTTATTTGTGTAACTACTGGGATAGACCAGCACAGCTGACATTCATACACATCTCTTATAAACATGGAGTGGACAGAGTAAAAAGCATGCCTCTCTTAAGTTCCTGTGAAGTGATAGCCAGCTGTGAAGCTTTCTTTCCCCTCCCTTCAATCTAAGTGTGAGGTTCCTGATAGCCTTTGGCCTTTGTTATGGGTCCAGCTTGAATCTGATACGCCCCTTGCCCGCCTCGACATTGCTGCTCGGAACAAAAACAGACAAGGTGCAGGCACTGCTGAAAGTGTCCCGGTGTCTGAAACTTACACCGGGATACATTTAGCATATTACAGTGGGGTCCAACCTCTTGGTAGGGTACACGGCATCGACCCTATGAAAATAGTGGGTAGACTCCGCCTACCCGCGTGTACCCTCCACATGTGCCCTGTCTTTGGCTCTCTTTCTAGTCTCCTGTCACCTCCCGTTTCTCTTACTCACCCAAACTGGAGGAAAGGGGAGTGAAAAGGCAGGGGAAGACATTTGAGGAGAAAATGATCAGATTTCACCCATGGAATTGTAAGAGTCCTTGGAGCAGTGATATGTTTTGGTGTTTTACAACAAGAATGCCAGCTGTGAATGGGGACTTACTTGTGATTATGAAGCATCGTGTGCATGTGTCTTATTTAAATGGTATGCACTAGTCCACTAAACCTTCACTTCAGCATCATTATTGTTTCCTTCTAACAACAGGAGGAACAAACTGGCTAGATTCGAAATTCCCTGAGCTAAGCACAAAAGAAACTTTAATCAATGCAGCTTCTATTTTACTTTTGCTACTGTTTGGATGATGGACTCGGGCAGTTTGAGCTTTCAGTTGTTTTGACGTGCCCCAGTTTCTGAAAGTTTAACTTACACTTAATATTCTTTGGCATCACAGGAGCTGAAAATGGGTGAAATGTTAAGTTGTTCTAAAGAGGACACCCAAAATGGGTCTTCTTGCCGGTGGCCCTGAAAATCCTTAAAATGGCACTGCATTAACTGCGAATTAGTGCATGGGCTACAGCCAGCAGAGGTCAGAAACAAGGACAATAATTCCCTCTTCGTGTTTCTGATCTCTTCTATCAGCAGCACATGAACTAGCTCGGGGATTTTTCAAGTTAATTCTGTAGACAAAAAAAGAAACAAACAGACCCCCTTCTACATCGGTTAAGCGCACAAACTATTGGAATCCTAATACACGACCCCAGTTTAATGCGGAATGAGCGTATCTTTCCTTAGTTGTGTCCTGGAATGCTTGTATTACACCATTTGTTCCACTAGAGGGCAGGATGCTCAAACGTTTAAAACTGATGGGAAACAAAGACCACTATAATTAGCTTTTCTATGCCATATAATTTAGTCAACTGTGCAACTGGTCTCAAATACACGTTTTACATGATAAATAATAAACCCCGCTCACAAAGGGAGCTTCTGTGTATATTACACGCCCCAGAAGGAGCTCTCAGGTCGAGGAATTGTATACTTTATTCTAGGGGCCTCATGTCGCAACAGTGGTACATTTTACACCGTTTCACTTTGGAAAGTGCAAGGATTTTTCACTGATGCTGGCAGACATAACCAGGTAAAGAAAGCACCGTCCAAGTCATCCTAAGGATCTGACCTTTTTTTACAAACAGAAATTGATTTAGATTGCCTTGGACACAAATGAATGAGCTAATAATGTATGGAAGTAATGCTGTACCAAAAACGTGATATGAAAAGTGAAATGAAGTGTCTGAATTATGCTGCGCAATGAGGCACATTTTCTGATAGTATAACTTCATTTTAATTTGTCATTTTTACCAATAGCAAAGCTCCCTCCTCATTAGTACCACTGTAACACTCAAATACAACGATGAGCTACTGTAAAAAGTGACTAATCAACCTTTCTGAAGGGCCTTCCACTGCGCAGCAACGCATTGCTGCTTTCTTGTAACTTTGCTGAGCTATGAATCAATTTTTTTGTTAAAATCTGCAAAATACAGTTGATGATGGATTATGTGGCATATGCGGCAAATCTTTAATTATGCGGAAAAGCCTTGCAGCCACATAATCACAATCTACTACCAAGGGAACCATATTAAATTAAATCTGAACCATGAAAACATCGTCACTTCAACAGGAAAACTGACCATCTTGTGCGAGTTTTAGGCGGATCTCAGGCCGCAACCCTCTTATGGTCTGCACATACACTGCTTGTAAATGCGCGCGCATGCACTCTTTACACAGGCCACATCCTCAAGGGCATACATGCTAACATTTGAAATGCCCCTTGAAACTTTCCATTGACTTGCATTGACGTGGAGGGAATAATAGGCAGGGAAATGCTAAAATAAATCTGATTTTGGCTTTTAAGAAACATCAGGATGTGGCCCATGCAAGGGATGTACATTTCTAATCCTGCCTGACTTTATTGTAACATTTGATATCAGCATCACCAAGACGATGGCACGGCTTGTTTACTTATCCAAATGCTTTATGAAGTGCTACATTTACCTTTTGGGTGCTTTACAGCCCCACAACAGACAGTAAGAGTTCATTTTAATTAAAGTGAAAAGGGGAGTTTGAATACCATCAAGTATGATTGGCACCCATGGTCAGTGTTCTTCAGTCATATGACCCCTGATCAGTACCGAGTTAAGGTGACTGGCCGAGCTGCAGTGTGGGCCAGTTTCTGTAGGTGTTTGAGGTCACAACCCTAGAATTCTTTATGGACGGTAAAGAGAACTTTACATTTAAATAAAGCCATAGGAGCGCCTTCAGGACAGACTCCACGTGCTCGTGTTTGCAGAGGTTTAATTAGCATCACACTGTGCTCACTGACTTGATGCGCATATTTTTGCCGTGTTATAATTTTTTAGTGCCCTGAGACAAGACATTAATCATGCAGCGAAATTTACATGCGGCAAATACCATTAGAAGCACCTAGATTCGACAAGCAGACGCCATCATGCAACCGCCATTACAAGACTGCCACCTAGCTTGTACCTTTCTGTGTATTTTGCCAGATTTGTCAAATTCTGCCACTTTGGACCACATCTGGTGGAGGTTTTTTTTGCGTGTTTATAACTGAGAAACCAGACCACAAAGGCGCATTTCAATTTGCCACATTCCAAAACTTACTATTTGTTTTTACTCTTCATTGCAGCATTACCTAGATTTTGAGAATCAGGTAGCATGCGTTGTAGGACTGAGAGCATTTTAGGATTGATCTCAACGCCGCCACCTAGTGGGACTTTGAGGCAAATCTTCTGCAGTTGTTTTCCTAAAGCGACTCATTGAATAAATGTCATCGCAAAGCACGCTACCTAGTTGCTAAGCAGATAGGCAAAGCCTTCCACCTGCACAGCGAAAGGTAGTGGTGCAGCATAGGGTGACCGAATTGCACGAATACAAATTCAGGATAGTCAGTGTAAAAATTCAGGACAAAGAGTCAAAATTCAGGACAGAAGGTCAAACTTCAGGACAAACATTTGTGACAAAACATACGTTTTACAGTCATATCAGAGGAGGTCGCACAATAGTATACAGGTAAATAGACAACCAAAATAAGTACAAGTCAAAATAAGTTTATATAAGGTTGAGACAATCGTGCACTTAATAGTTTTTCCGTATGCGTGCAGCTTTGCAAAGGGACATCAGGCCCTTTCTGCAAACAAGATTTGTGCAGGAGAAGGCACACCACATTCTGTCACTATAAAGGGCCCATTGTGATTCTATCTGCGATAATCGTCTGCAGTCTCAGAATGACAATGGGCCAGTCCACAGTCTTTGCCAGGTCTGGGAGGGGCTGCTGCAGGCAGCCTCATCCTATAGATTAGAGGCCCCGAGTGGAAACTTTAAAACTCATGGGGCCTCTCGCAGGGGAACAGCATACCTTCCTGAAATTCCCCAATTTGATTTTAGTATGATGTCTGTAGGGCGTCCGTAATTTGGGGACCACAAATAACGGACGCCTTACAGCAATCATACTAAAATAAGGGACGGTCTGTGAAATTTATGGACGGTTGGATACCCTAGTGCAGCGTAAATGATGATTTTTCCTCTCATGACATATCCTGGAATATGACAATGATAATCTACTCAAGACACTGCAAGATTTTGAAAAGAATGAATGAAAACACAAAGAAACGTGTAGTACAAGCACCGTAAAAGCGTGCTTAGATTTAGAAATAGAGTAGATAAAAGTGCACCTAACTTCCTAACAGTTCAAATATGCTTGAATTTATTAAAACGAATAACTCACGAAAATATATTTTCTTCATTTATGAAAAGAATGAAGTATTATTGTATTAATGCATTATAAGGCTTTCTTTTGATTATTGTGTGAAAACTCATGACAAAGTCCTAACATGTCTATTCTTTCACTCTCATTCTAACAGACCATTGAGTGCAAATCTGTCAAATTCTGAGCTAGAAATGTAAAACTTCGCAACACGTTCTTTATTGTCCTCGAATATGGCAGTAAGGCATAGATAACAGTGAACATTTACATGAAATATTTATATTGTGTGACTATTTTGCTTTCTACAAATTGAATTATATTGCGTATATTTGAAAGTACACTAATATCTATGCAATTCGAATTCCGATGTATAATGTTGAAATGCACATGCTTGCATCTTCTCAGACTCATGAAAACAATGACACTGCTGTTCCTCCTATGCAACTCTTTTGTTCTGTTCCCATGGACATTCTTGTGACAAAAGCTTACCTTTGTATACTTATGAGTAACACTCGTATGGACCAACAAGGTTCACTCTTTTCCCATGAGACAGTTGATGGATCAATGGCCTATTGTACAATGACCTGTGTGCCATGGGCAGACAACCGGTTCCCACGCATTCTTGAACTATATATTTTACTTGCTACTTTTTACACCTGGTGAGCGGATGATCATCATTGGAATGTACCATAATGAGGCGATTATTGACATCATATCCGGACATGCTAAAATATATTACCATCGCTTTTGGAAGTGCTGTTGGCGATCTGCTGTGGCCGATTCACGGTAGGCTGTTGCTCTGCTCTTCTGCTGTTCTGGGGATGCTTTAGCGCCTGAGCCCCTGGAGTACTCCTTGCCCTCTTGTTTTCTTGCCCACTTGCCTCTCTGCTTCTGGGGAGACTTGACCAGGACCAGGGGCGGCTCTAGGCTCATGGCGGTCCTGGGCAGGGAGGGTAGGTAGGGGGCCCCCTGAGGAACATAGGCGCGGAGGCAAGTGAAGAGGGGGCGGGGGGGTCAGGGTGTTTGGAAGTGGGACAGAGCCGGAGGCCGCCACATCTCTGCCAGGTGCCGCCACGCAAATATGTATCCATCCTCAGAGGATTATTATATTACGGATATATATTGGCGTGGCGGCCCCTGGGGTTTGGCGGCCCTGTGCAGGTGCATAGCTTGCACATGCCTAAGGCTGCCCCTGCCAGGACTCATTGCTTGGCAACGCTCCTGATGCAGAGCACGTGTGGAGAGCATCTCCTCGCGAACTATGTGGACTTGCACAGCCTAGCGCCTACTCTTCTTGCTCGAGCAGTTGCTGCCCCTTAACCCTGCTGTCTTATGGACTCATGCTAGCAGGCTTGCTAGTATCTTGTTTTTTTTCTTTGCCATTTAACTAGATCCTATATCCTCTGATAGAATCCATATAACTGTGTTCCGGTCTTGCTGGTGACAGCACATTAACAGACTTCCTATGGACTCCCTGTCGTAAACTGCAGCTTCCCAAAATACCATTCCTGACAGAGTCTGCTTGCAATTTGTCTCTTATTAAATTGGCTGTACCGATTATGGCTTACTCTTTTAATCTATGATTTGAATTATAGTTACATACTGCAATGATATTATGCCAAATCCTGACTTTATTGCCTAAATACTGATATTAACTGATGTGTCTGAATTGAATACAAAACTTTCCAAAATCATAATAGACAGCGTCTAAAATGTATTCATATTTTCCTCTCAGAGATTGTGTACATATTTTCCAGAGCTTAATACATAATATGGAGAATCATACCGTATTTTCAGAACTGCAGAACTTCTAGTCTGTATGATTTTGGCCCGACTGAACTGCGTCAAGAGGCGCAGGTTACCTGTAGTTTTTTTTTTATATCTACAGTCTTGTTCTGAGAATTGTGTATGTAAATCTGATTCATAATTTATAGATTGGATACCAATTCCTAGTCCTCATTGGTTAACCAATAGTGGGCATCCAGAGTCCCTTCCCCTTAATGCGATAAGCAAGATCCATTGGAGGGCCAAGCTGGTTCAATTAATTATAAGTAGAATAATAATAATTTTGTGGTGAAAGAGTTGGTAGCAGAGAAAGGAAGAAGGAAATAAAGAAAATATAGCTTCCACTGCCACAGTAGCAAGCATTGCCAAAGCCAATAGGTCTTGCTTGGCCAATATTGAGCGATCAACAAATCTGCTTTGCAAATAGCCCATCTGCCATGTTAAAAGTATAGAAAACAATGAAAACAGTGCTTTCTATGCTTTCAAGATGGTTGCCGCATTGCTTGATGCAACGTGTGTTGTGTTGTCACGTGTGCTGCCACAATGTGATGTGCAACGCATGTTGCATTATCAAGAGTGGCAGTCACCTTGAAAGTATGGAAAGCAATGCTTTCAATACTTTCTATCAGGGTCGGACTGGAAACCAAAAGCAGCCCTGGCAAAAATATCCCAATCAGTCCAGCTCAGTTCCTCTTCTCTCACCTCTCTCTCGCTCGCTCTCCTTTTGACTTTCTTCTCCCTTTTTCCTTACCTGTCCTAAAGACCCTCTGTGCCAGCTGCAATTAGGCTCTGGGAGCTGGAGAAAGTAGCAAAGTAGCTTAGAAGCCAGTAGGAGCCCTTTGTCCTCAAAAAACGTTCTCCACAGGCGTTCAAAGGCGCCAGCCGACCGGGCAAATGCCCGATGCAATAAATGGGCAGTCCGCAGCTGCTATCCGTCCTTTTACCATGACCGGCTGCCACAACCAGCCCCGCCAATGGTAGCGTTGTTTAAGCGCATCGGCATTGGAAAGATGCTTTGCATCAGAATAAGCCAATCGAAGCTAGCTCCATGTAGAGGGGCAGCACTGGATAGTACAGTGGGACAATATCCAGAGCCTCCATACACGATTGGTGCACCACTGTGGACAATTTGGAGAGACAGTGGGAGGAAAGAGATGGGGTGAGCAAAGTAAAACTGCAAATGTGCCCTGAAGACCAAGACATGCACACCCATGGAGTTCTAAACAAGTAATGAAATGATGATTTAAAAAAATAGTTTCATAATGGTAGCAGTGGAAGGCTGCACCCACGCCTACCAAAAGCAGGAGTAAACAAGTTATGCTCCAGGGGAAGGACCTAGACAGATTAGGGAGGAAAGCCAGTAAAAAAAAGCAGGGAACTGAGGTTGACAAGAAAGCCATCTAACGACAAGCAAGGTCTCACTGTGTGCAATATTGTTTACAACGCAGCATGTCGCAAGACTGAAAAAAATAGTACCCTCTGCAAGCCTTTTTTTGGAGTTTTATATAGCACGAACTCAAGCCTCAGGTATTGGGGAGCTTTACATGAGCACCAATTGTGTATTTAGAGAAAGTGGCAACTCCAATGCCAACATGAGAGGCACGGTGTGGCGGCCTGCAAAGGTGCAAGCAGTGTCATATTTGGAGGACAACACACTGCTCTGTTAACAAGGACCACCGGGCAGGCCCTTGACTAAATAGTGCCCCCTCCCATCTTCATACTGAAACCAACAGAGATACGAATATTTTAATTCCTAGAATCCCTAAAATAACTCCTAAAGAAAATGGGGCGTCAGCACTGACAAGATGACTAGACCTGGACTAAACCATTTACACACTCATCCAGATGGAGGGTACCAAGCTTCTGAGTCTTCATGAACTATGCTCCAGAAGATCTGTTGCTTGTAGTACATTACCACTAGCCTTCATTTCTACCCCACCCGGGAGGTAATGTCAATGGTATTGGTATAATGTGCTACCAATGGCAGCATGGCATTGCCACTGGTGGTAAATATCACTGGAGATAAAAAATGTATCTGACAGGACACATAATTTCATGCTGATAACCTACAAAGAAATTATCGGTGGGTCGTAAACACATTTACCACAGGCAGCAAAAAGTCCCACACCACTGAAATAAAAGGGCTGCATTTATGAGGCCTGACCTGCACTATTGCACCTTTGGAGTGTTACTTTTTTTGATGTTCTAGTGGCGCAATGTGCCACTGGCATATTTATAAGGCCACATAAAGCCACGTTACGTGGCTTTTCATGGCCTTATAAATATGTGCCACTTTGATGCAGAAAACTGCGTGAAAGGGGCATTCCAAGGGTGTTGCTGGGGGAGCTCCCAGCACATCCATGGCTTTTTTGACACTCCCCCAGATTTACGTGAAATTGTACTCAGACGTGAGTCCCAGGCTCTCCACATCACTGGAGTCAAGCTATCCAGGCTGATGAAGGCTGATAGCCAGAAACCGGTCCTTGGATGCTTGATTCCGGTCTGGGAAAGACATGGCTTGGTAGTTCGGACTGGACTGTTCCCATGAGGCACAGGGTCAGAGCTGATTTACATATAGCCAGTGTCTAACCCCGGGTGGTGTGGAGTGCAAAAAAACGATGGATTTAGGCCCAGATCCTTGTACTGGGGTGAATGTATGACATTGTTCTACATTCTGTCCATCAACTGTGTTTTTTACCAAGCTTCTAAGTCTTCATGAACTATGCTCCAGAAGATCTGTTGCTTGTAGTACATTACCACTAGCCTTCATTTCCACCCCACCCGGGAGGTATGTCAATGGTATTGGTATAATGTGCTACCAATGGCAGTATGGCATTGCCACTCGTGGTAAATATCACTGGAGATAAAAAATGTATCTGACAGGACACATAATTACATGCTGATTACCTACAAAGAAATTATCGGTGGGTCGTAAACACATTTACCACAGGCAGCAAAAAGTCCCACACCACTGAAATAAAAGGGCTGCATTTATGAGGCCTGAACTGCACTATTGCACCATTGGAGTGTTACTTTTTTTGATGTTCTAGTGGCGCAATGTGCCACTGGCATATTTATAAGGCCACATAAAGCCACGTTACGTGGCTTTTCATGGCCTTATAAATATGTGCCACTTTGATGCAGAAAACTGCGTGAAAGGGGCATTCCAAGGGTGTTGCTGGGGGAGCTCCCAGCAACATCCATGGCTTTTTTGACACTCCCACAGATTTACGTGAAATCTTAATTCTGAGGCAGCACCAAAAACGTACTCCTCCCCAGGGGAGGTGTAAGGGAGGCACAAAGATATTTCTCCTAGTGTTTCATTTTTCTATGTGTGCAGCATTCTTCAGCACACATAGAAAGAGGAAAAGGCCTCTCGTGATTGCTTTTGTGCTGGAAGGTTTCCCTTCCTGCACAAAAACAATCATCCCTGCTGCACAGGCCCCCTTTCACCATAGTGCGAAGGTGCCTGCGGTGGCACGCAGCAGCCAATTGTGCGCCGGTACAAGGAAAAAGGACAGGAACACGCAGTATATGATAGATACTGCACTCTATGCCAATATGCTCTACACCACTTTACTCAAACTCAATGCACGCTAAGCCACTTCACTCTGTGCCAATCTACTCTGCACCTCTGTACTTTACCCCACTTCACTGTAGACCACTCTACTACACTCTGCAACACTGCACTCTATGACACTGTACTCCATTAAACTCTACTCCACTCTATGCCAATCCACTGAACTCTACTCCACTCTATGCCACTCTACTACACTAAATGACTCCCAGTGCAACTCCCTCTACCCCACTCCATGGCACTTTACTCCACTGTATTCTATAACACACTACTCCACTCTACTATTCCACTCTACATCACTCCAATACTTCACTCTACTATTCCAGTCTACATCACTCCAATACTCCACTCTATGCCACTCCATGACACTCAACTCCCCTCTATACCATTCCACTCTCCAACACTATTCCACTCTATGCCACTCCACTCTACGACAATCTACTCTGCTCTACAACACTCTGCTCCACTCTACACAACACCCTCTAAGCCACTCGACTCTGGTCTACACCACTCCACACTTTATGCCACTCACCAACACTCTACTCCACTCTAACACTCTACTTTACAACATACTACTCCACTCTATGCCCTTCCACTCTAGGACACTCTACTCCCTCCATGACAATCCACAACACTATGCCAATCCACTCCACGCCACTCCATAACACACCACTTTATGCTCTTCAGCTCTACTCTAGACCACTCCACGCCACTCCATAACTCCCTATGCCACTCCACGACACTCCTCTTTATGACAATCCATTCTATGCCACTCTCCTTTACGCCACTAGCTTTTAGCCTACAATGGCTAAATCATGTTGGCAAAGCCAATAGCTCTTGCGTATGCAAGACCTATTGGGTTTGTCAATGAATGTCTTATTTGTATTGCATGATTTCCAAAGGGTTTGTATTGCAACCACATGTTACAAGAAAGAGGCAGTTCAAATCTGCTGGTTGATCATTTTGGCATATGAGTAAATATAGGCATTGGCATACAGTCAGGCATTTTCTGGAGAGAGGATGGAAGCCATTTTAAGGAATACCAAAGCAGAAAAAAATCTGTTTTCCCCAGCAGGTGTCAACAAGAAAAGGAACGATGCAATGTGTGTGACTAACTAAATAAATCCCTTTTTTTCTTAACCTTTTGCCGCATGTTTACTTTAGAAGTATGACTCCTGATGCCTTTTCAGTGTCCTGTCATAAGAAAATTTACAGAGCAAGCAGAGCTTCAGTGCAAAGGGAAATATTGACTGATGGAATGAACAGGGGCTCGAGAACGCCATGTTTGGCAGCGGATAAAACAAATGTCAGTTTGCTGCAGGCTCCCTTGAGCAAACCTTGCCTTCTGAGTGACGTATCACAATGTTTACAGCCACTGGAAGCAGCTCTGTTCAGTTCTGTGCGACTTCTGCTCCACATCCACTCTGATCAGAGATACCGCACCATGACCATCAATGCTAATGACGCTAGAGCTTTGGTTAGGGCCAGCCTTTCTGCCTGGGAATAGGATAGAGACAGATTCAAATTCTAATTCATGCAGAGATCGATAATTTGGCAGGTTGTATACTGGAATATCGAAGGTGGTCATCGAGTTGGGGACGGCGCGGTCAATCTGGCTGGGATACAAACTTTCAAGGGCATCTGATAAGAGGTTATGTTTAAGAGATCTCTTGCAGGGGAGGCAGAGGCTGGGGATGATTCTTGGGGTTGGAAACACAAGGTCTTTCTGATATCGAAGACCCTGTTTTCTGCTTCTCTGGTGTTGTGTGTATGTGGTATTTGTACGGTGTAGCCGTAAGGCACTGGAGGTCCCTATGGTCAGTCCTCTTTAGTTGATAACAGATGCACGGTATTAGACCATGATCTCCTCGAGAGGAGGTGGAAAGGGCTCAGATGGTGATTAGTTCTGTAGATGCTGCCAGAAGATGGGTGTCTACTGCCCTTTCCTAAGGGTGTTTCAAATTCTGCTGGAATATGTATTAAATGTATGGTTGTGTTTCTTCTCTTTCTTACATCTGGTTATTTCTATCTTGGTCAGTAATTGGCAATGAATGCAACAGGACGCCTGTGAGGTGAGAAGGTTGTTGATTATAGACATTGGACGTTCACGATCAAAGCCTTGAATACAATGAAGAATGCTTTGTAGAGAATGAGGTTAGAGCAGAGTAATTTAGACTCCACCCTTACACGTCACAGACATGCATTTATTTATGTGCAACTGACATTATATTCATTGTGTGCCTTAATTGTATTAACATGTGTGAAGCACTTAAAACGCATTACTGAAATATATTCACTGTAGAAACTAAAGATTTATATTTGTGTGCACCAATGTTCTATTTAAACATGAATTATGTATTTCTTTATTCACGTTTTACACTTACATTTCAAGTTACATTTGCATATGTAAACATGTTTCTTTTGCTAAGATTTGCAGCTCTTTTAAAAGTTACTTGTTTGCATGTATAACGATGTATTCAAAGTGCACATTAAATGGTCTTGCAATTTAGCCTGACCACAGGCCTCAGTTGAAATGCATTTTGCTTGCCAGCATGCTTTTCTTTTCTTCCAGGTTTATTATTTCTTTTCTGTATTAGATGACTGGTAGAGAGGCCTGAGAGAGACATGGCAGTGAACGTGGAGAAACAATGGCCGAAAGAAGCTTTCTGTTCATCATGTACCAGGATGGCAAGATGTTCAAGGCTGAGAACCGCAGCCTCAGTTCGATGCGTTGACAAATTAGAGCTACGTTGCAGATACACTAGAGTGGTGCTCTGATTGGTTCCTGGTGGTGTGAGGGAAATAAGATGTTGCTGAATCTCCTGTTACTTTTATATTGGTTTTCCCATGGTTTGAGTTAGGGGGGATTCCCTTTAGACTTGGAGAGGTACCAACCTCTCCTTTTTACCTATTCTTGCAAGTGTGAAGCTTTATGCTAAACACTTATTTCCTTTTTTTTTTTTTTTTACTGAAGTCTGATCATACTGACACCTTATTCTTCTATGCTCAAGAACTAGAGACCCTTGATAGAACCATACAAGACCCATATTTAGAATAGCTTATCTGTTATTGTGGCTGTGGCAAATCTGTATCTCATTCTATTGCATCTCAACCAACTGAGATATTTCACATTGCCAATTGTACTAATGTACTTATTGAATCTGCATTTGGCTCACATATCTACTGGATTGATTGGTAATTCAAATGAAACCCTTTACACATATTCAGTGATTCCTGGTCTTCATTGTGGAGTCACAAGGGCTTCACAAGTTAAAATTGTATTGTTGATGTTTTCTCCCTTTCAGTGCTTCACGTGAGCTATCAATGGTTCATACGACCAATGGGGAAAGATCTTAGAGATTAGCTTTGTAAGGCCCAAGATGCTCTAGCAATGTCTGGCAGTGAGAGTCAGTGTAGAGTGATCAGTCTGAGGATGATGTGGGTTGATTAGAGCGTGCCTACGATGAGGGAGGCTGCCTCAAGGTGGGTGGATTTTTGTGAGTTGGCCAGGACACTGTCTCTGGCTTGAAAGTTGGAGGCCTGTAGGCAAAGTATGACTTTGGTAACAATCGCTTAAGACTTTCCTTGTAATGTGTGTTTTGAGAGAAAGAGCTGTGTTTATTTGTAAAAGCCAATACATTTAGCGCATGCGGCAAAAGCAAATTAAAAGTTTTGTTCTTGAGGTGAAGCCGGAGGCATGATGAGGGCATCTAGGATTGGATTTGGAAGGAGCAAGGAAAGGGTAAGGGCCTGTGGCTCAATCAGTATTGGATATTACTCTAAGTGCGTAGGCAACACCACAGCAATGCGAATGAATATACAGCTGTTTAGTCACAGATGAGGGTGAGAGTGTGTCATCTTTGGATAGGGATTGGAAGGTGGTAAGGCGCTTGTCACATTGTTTAAAGAGGGGATATTCCTGCCTGTATAAGGCTTTACTTCCACTTTAGCCAACATAGCAAATGACTGTCTTAATGCAGCCACTCACAGGGGTCATGTAGCCTTACAATGTCAAGTGATTGTTAGTTTTGTAAGCTCGGAGGTGAGCTCAAGAAACAAAGGTATAGATTTGTTTTTCTGTGTGCACATAAAGGAGCCTAGTGCACAGATCTCCCAGGTGTGCAGTGAGGGGAAACCTGTGACCTGCATCAGTTGAGCTATTATCACTGACCAGTAGTCACACAATAAAGTACAGGACCGCAGCATATAGAGCAGGTCAGCGCTCGCCTGATTGAGAATGGAACACTACTCATGCTGTATCATGCCAACGATATGCACATTTGTCAATGCAGTGTTTAATAGCACTATAGGATCTTTAGACGTGGCAAAGGGTTAATTTATAATATAAAGGGTTTGGTAGTGAATCAGGAGTGGAAAATCTCCCTCTAGTACATCTCAATTCACGTGAATACTGCAATGGAAAGATAGACTGGCCATTAAGGGGGTGATTTCTACGTTTGCATGCAGTGGCAGCTGGTGACATCTGAAAAGGGTGAGGTGAGTGAAGTGAATATTTTGACAGGCACTATGACAAACCAGCAATGCTTGAAGCTCGATGCCAAAGCTCTCAATTGTGGCTTGTTAAGTGTTTTGTTTATAACAGACCACAACTCAAAGCTCTGGAGATGAGGCTAAAGGCACTGTGAGTTTCTCACAGTGCATGAGTCTAAAATGAAAACACTGAGCGTTCCAGGTATGCACTGTACAAGCAGGTATATTTTTTCTATATTGCGCTGCGCAAACTCGGTCCAAAGGTATTGGAGAGCTTAGCATGAGTACCAGTTACATTACACATGTTTACCTTTATTTTATTAGTTCCCCAGCTCCAAAGCCGGCTAGTTTGGCTGGGGCAGGGGGAGACCCTTTGGAATTCTAGTGTTTGGCAATATCTCTCTTAGTAATCATCATACCAATATCCACAAGGGTCCAGTCTCCCCGAGGGCTCAAAGGTCATACAGGTTCCCCAATAGGGCAAACCTCAGCGAGGGGTCCATCAGACCCCCCCAGGACTCTCCACAGTGGCTAAGATCTTTTGCCAGGACATCACTATGACAGGGCAGCCCCATACCATATAAAGAAGTCTCCCTTGCATTCTGGACAATGGACGCATTTAGTTTCAGGCAAGGATCACATGAGGAGGCCGGGAGGGTCCCACGCTTGGAAAGCCCTGCACGGGTAGGCCCGCTCCCCCTCCACACTGGGGGGGGGGCAGTGTAGTCACAGCAACTCCGGCGGCGATCTCCGGGCCACACACAATCCAAGTGCAGCCTCTCATCGCTCCTGGTCTTCCGCCACCCCGGTGGTCTGGCCCAGGGGCAGAGTGTGCGTGTGCAGCTCCAGTGCCCAGAGACATGGTCAGCGGTGGGTCCCGTCTCAAAGAGGATCCTGGTGCAGACTTCCTCACTGCAGCGGACCAGGGGGAGGAGGAAAGAGGAGGCCTCACCTTGGCACGAAGTTGGCGATGTCCCGCTACCTTCTCAGCCTAGGGTGGCCGCTCCGGTTGTGTGTGCTCAGTTCGCGTCCCTCATCTCTCATTAGTCATGCGGCTTTGGATCCGCCCAAAAGGTAGGGCCGGCACCCAGCGCAGTTCAGCGCGGGGGCAACTCACCTTCTCGGAGTGGATATCTTCTGTTGTAGTTTGTCCCTGTTAGGACCAGGCGGCCATCTTGGCGGCTGGGCCCCGTCTTCTTGGAGGTCATGCAAGCCTCGTATTTCCACCTTTGCCGCTCCGCAAAGTGCTTCTTCCCTCGGGCCAGGGGTAGATTGACATGCAGCCACCGAATTTAGCTCTCAGATGTGGCTGGAAGACAGGATAGCGACCAGGATTTACTTTGGGCGGCCGGAGCTCCGGCAAAAGCGGCTAGTCAGCCATGACGATGGCCACGCCCCTCCACGGGAAGTATTGTTAAACCACCAATGAGTTCTACAAGGAGGCCTAGCGGCAAAGGAGCAGTCCATTAGAAGCACTGTAGACCTCCAAGGAGTATTATCAGGGCAAACCCATTTGAGGCACTGTTAAACTGCCAAGGAGGATGATATGGGATTTATGCAGGAGCTGCAGAGAAGTAACTCATTGGAGGAACTGTTCTGCCATGAAGATTTATTTCAATGGAGTCCGCCCTGAGGCACAGAAGATCAACTCATCGGAGGGATTGTTAAACCAGAAGGTGTTAAATAGAGTCTACCCAGGATCGACAGAGAAGCAATAGAAGATTATGTGCGGTCTATGCAGAAACCTACCCAAGAACGACATTGAAGCAACCCATTTGAGAAAATGCTAAAACCAAGAAGGAGTGTTATAGGCAGCCTTCTCAAGAGTTACTCAAGAATGGCACAGTAAACCACCAAACAAGTAATGTTTGTGTTCATCCTGGATAGTGAGGGGAGAGGTGCAGGGGTGGATTTGGGAAGGGAAGCGACAGGTGCTTTGGCCTAAGACCCTTCCCCGGCCTTCACAGGCCAAAACTTTGAAGACGCCACAGCAGGACGCCCTTAGCCTGCCACCCTGGCTAATGACCACCAAGGAGGGACTAAGGGCCAGGTTTAGAGTTTGGAGGACAAGTTACTCAGTCGCTGATTATAAGTGCATTATAGCCTATGGCATTTGACTAAGGCAGACTCTAAATCAGCCCCTAAATTATCTCTTGAGTGAGGTTACTTGACCACAAAATGGCTTTCAGGATTTTTCCCCTGGAGCAGAGGGGAAGAGGAAGGGAGAGAGCAGGAAATAGGGCTTCGAAATCCAGGAAGTAGAGTTTTTTTTTCTTGCAAAGTTCCCTTTAGAGAAAATTAACTGATGTATCCCTCTAGTTTTTATAATAACTACATCACAATGATTGTAAATATTTTCATCACACTACTTTAGTTACGCTTACAAATACTATTGTTTCATTTCTTTGGAAAATAAAAAAGTTAATATTACTCCAAAAATATCCTACCTAACAATGAGCGAAATGGCAATGTATTTTTTTTTTTTTAAAAAGGTAATAGTTAACCACTAATAATGATAAAACTATATGTTCTAAGACCTCTATGCGGTATTGTAAAAATAAATTACTTAGAAACTAAACTGGGAGACAGAACTCTGAACCTACACCTCGGGCTCGGCTTGTTCCAGAATGTTCCGAGGGCGATGAGCAATCATGTCTTCTTTGTAAAAGGGCAGTATTTCTCAGATTAGTGAAGTTTCATGACGGCTAATTACACTGAGCGCATAAACAGGCTCATTCATCAATAGTGTTTGTCCTGACAGAAGCAGGTCAGATCAGGTTTGTGGTCTGGTTCGAAGATATCGATTCCTTACTTGAAAACATAGGAATGGTAACATTTTCTGAAGACTGCCTCTGTGATCTTTAGCACCTGTCAGTGAATTGTATATTAAATAAGTGCAACTGTTTTTTTTCTTCTATGGTTTAGACATAATTATTTGTAAGTTTTCTTATTTGGATCAACCTTCTGTCTTTACTTTTTAAATCTTATAATAACAGATCGCTGCACACAAGCTATGATCTTTGTTGCTGGCAAATGTGTGTGTTTTTGCCCAGTTTCAGAGCCTGTATTTCAACATTGTAGTGTAGGTTAGCTAGAAGTGGGCAGGCCTGCACACACTAACCAAGCTAGTGCCCAAGCCTTAGCCAAGCCAGGAAATTATTTGCCACGTGCACCATGCAACAAATGACATGTGTAAATAGGATATTCTGGACAATCCAATCGAGGGTATTTCTTTACCATAGGGAAATGTTTCACTTAAGTAGATTAGATGATGTCACTGCATCGGGTGGCATTTTATAAAAGTAGTAGTTTCTAAACATAAACGTTTATGACTCCACCCCTGCCCTGACGATGAAGCTGCATAAGTCAGAGGTCATGTGCAACCTAGAAATTGCCAAGAGCGTCATTAAAGATAGATCAACAATATGGTGTTTTAAAGTGTTTTTTGACTGTAGGACTTCCCCTGGACTAATTTATTTGAAGGTGTCCTCAAATCTGTTGAAAAAGGAAAGGATAACATGGCGAAAAGTAATTGACTAGGATGACGTGATCTGGTTCAGAGGTGATGCTGGGATTTAAACCCAGGAATCCCGGTTAAACATTGTACAATTGAGCCACTGGATGGATAATCTCCTCCTCTTCTCTGTTTAGCTCCAAGTGACCATTATTTGGCCCTGATCCCGAGTCTGGTGTAGAGAAATGACCACATACATTTTTGCTCCTTTTCATTCTTAGTTGGTAGGATTTCCAACACCTGGTTTTTCCAGACGGTAATTCCAGTAGGTAAAATGAACACATGAGGCTTTGGCTGCAATAGGAACCAAGCATCGTTGCCTATTTTGTTCTGACTCGATTTGCATTTACCTCACTCTCCTTCTATTCCCTCCTATCTCCCCACCCAGAGCAGGTGGTAAATGCGTGTGTTAAACCCCATCCCCATTACATTTTGAATCTCCTCGGGTTTTACAACTAGAAAAAATTGGTCCTATGCGGTCCTTTTCCATTCAAAAGAGTTTCACTCATAAATGGACGGTACTGGGGAAGATTTAATGCAAATTTACCGTTCCTCAGTACTGTCCAACTCACAATCTACAAGGTGCTAAATTAGTTTTCTGTGTTAAGCAAAACGTCATTATTTCACATATTACATTAAATCAAGAAGACACAAGAAGACTACGAGATGAGTTAAGGGAAGGCAGCATACTCTCTTTTTATGCTGTTATCAATGGCTACCACACTGCTTAACAAAGAAACAGATTTCTGGAAGGGCTCACGAGTTCAGCAAAGGCAATGACACATAATAGCAACATGAAGGACAGCGGCCAAATGGGGGGCGTGGCTTGGACGCCGATCGGGATGGCGGCGTGAGCTCGCAGCTCCGCGCGGTATCCCGCTAATTCTCCTGTTTTCGGAACCCTAGGCGACCCGGAGACGACGCTCCTGCCCTCTGAAGTGTGAGGGGACAGCTGGGCACAATCGGAGAGTCGCTGGGGGACTGCTGGCCCCGAGGAGACCGAGTGGAAGAAGCGGCCGAGGTGTTGCCGAGGGTGCGAAGAAAATGGCGGCGAGGAGGTCGGACGGCCCCGAACTTCAGCCCTGAGCCAAGTTGTCGCCGACTGGCAAGAGATCCTGCAATCAGCTGATCGAGGCACTAGGGTCGGCGGTGCTGTGTCCTGTGACCAGGGGACGCTGCCTTGATTCGCCCGGAGCTTGGGGACCCTCGTTGGCCACCGCCCTAAGACTCATCCTTTCCCCCTCAGGCTTCCGAGGGGGGCGGCGGAACGGAGTTCGCCTCGCTGGTAGTTGCTCCTGAGAGAGTCGGTGGGGACATTGTTCTACCCGGTGCCCGGCGACTGGCACTGACCTACGGGCGCCGACAAAAAACGGGCTCCTGGACCTGTGACGCAGCACCCTGGAATGGCGGCGATCGGAGGGCCGATGGCCGAGAGACGCGCTGAGGGGGACTCGGCGACATCAACTCGGCTAGGCGAGAATCCCTCCCCGGAGCTTGACCAAGAACAGCGGCTGAACCGGCGTTTAGATGCCATACTTGATGCGATCACCTCGACTAAGGACGCATTGCACCAAGACATCGCCCAAGTGGCCACGGGCCTGGGGCTGCTACGCGCGGATCATGCGAAGCTGGCGGACAGGGTTAAGGACCATGACCAACTGTTGCTGGACCTGAAGCCATCGGTGGTGACCGCGGAGCACAGGATCACGGACATATTGGCCCGGCTGGACTCGCTGGAGCGGAGGGCGGAGGATGCCGAAGGCTGCAATAGACGGAACAACGTGCGGGTCGTAGGCCTGCCGGAACGGATTGAGGGGGAGGATGCGGTGGCCTATATGGAGAACTGGTTCCGCACTGTGGTGGCACCGGAGGGGCTCACTCCTTTTTTCACTCTGGAGCGGGCTCACCGGGTACCTGCTCGCCCGCCGGGGCTTGGCCGCCCCCCCCGACCGATGCTGGTGCGGCTCCTCCACTACAAGGACCGAGATCTCCTCATCCAGCGGGCCAGGATGTCGGGCCCTTATGAGGTGGAGAACAGTAGGGTTACGATCTTCCCGGACTACACCCAAGTGGTCCAGAAGAACAGGGCATCGTTCCTAGCAGTGAAGAAGGAGCTCAGGGAGGAAGGCATCCAGTACTCCTTGCTCTACCCGGCTAAGCTGCGGATCATACTGGATGGGTCTACGCACTTTTTCCAGACTCCGGATGAAGTTTGGCAATGGCTGGAGTCGTATAGAGCGGGGACGGACAGATCGCATAAAAGTAGACGAGACGAACCCAAGCAGCCCCGGGTGAGGCAATCGCAACGCATCAGATCCCGCAACAGGCGCCAGCGGGAGAAATGGGAGGCTCAAATGGCGGCGGAGAAGAGGGATGCACTCGCAGCGACGGCGGCCATTACAGGGTCGCAACAGAACAGTGAACGGGCAGAAACGGACTCGGGAGGGGAAGGCAGCAGGACGGGAGAGGAACTCTCAGAGGCGGAAAGCTCGAAGGGGCCGATAGTGACCCCACAGACATCGGATGGTATCTTTTGCGGCTGAGATTGGATTGGGACTAGATCGAGACTTCATGGTAGGGTGGTATCCTGCTGATGGAGGGCGGGATGCCGGGAGGGGGGGCTGTGTGCTTCGGAGGGGATGAAGGCGCGGGGCGCGGGCTCCGCTTGCTGGGATCGGCGGTGATTCACCCCCCTTGGGCCCTTAAGGCAGACTGTGGTGGAGACCACAGGGTAAGAGTGCGAGAAGTTGGTTCAAGGTTTGGATGGGGGCGGACATTGGGTTCGTGTGCTCTGTCCTGGGGAGTGGGGTTCGGGAAGTTTTTCTGTTTTGGGTATGTTCGGGGGGGCAACTGCATTGGGGGGGCTATGAACCTTCGTTATTTGATTCGGACTGTACGAAGCTGGAATGGGGACATTACCTAATTTGAAATGCCTGACGTGGAATGTCCGGGGGCTGCGAACTATGGTGAAACGTCACAAGGTCCATGCATATCTAGTACGCAGGGGGGTTCAGATTGCTATGCTCCAGGAGACTCATCTCACCAAAAAAGAGTGTGCTGCCTTGCAGAAAAGATGGCGGGCCGGGTGTTTGGCACCACTTACTCAGCGTATGCCAGGGGGGTGTTGATCTGGGTGAGGGCGGGGATACCCTTTCAAGTGCTGAATCAAGTCGTGGATCCGGATGGCCGGTTTGTGGCGGTGGAGGGGAGGTTATATGGACGGGATGTGGTTTTCTGCTGTGTGTATGCGCCGAACACTGATCAAGCTCGATACTTTGATAGCCTCTCGGGGTCTTTGGCCTCTTTCCTGGCGGGCCCGATAGTGCTAGGGGGGGACTTCAATTCGATCACGGATGTGGCTCTGGATAGGTCCCATCCCCCCCTGGTGGACTCCCCGGTGCGCAGGTTGGCCGCACACAGGAAGGACTGGCAGGATAGATGGGGGTTGCTGGATGTCTGGAGGGAGCGGCACAGGGAAGCCAGAGATTATTCCTTTTACTCCGCTCTTCATGATTTGCATGTCAGGATTGATTCGGTGCTCTGCGGTGGATCCCTAGCCCCATTGATTTCCCATGCGGAGTACTTGGCTAGAACTATCTCAGATCATAACCCCCTATTGGTACACATTCAGTGGCAGAGAGAGCGCTCAGTAATACCAACATGGCGGCTTCGGTCGGAGACGCTTGAGGATTCTGTGTTCAGCGATGCGGTTCGGCAAGGCATTGATAGCTATTTCGGAGTGAATGAGGGCACGGCCACGAGTAGGTCCACTGAATGGGATGCAATGAAAGTGGTGGTGAGAGGGGTGTGTTTGGGTAGGTTTTCGAATGCTCGCACGACTGTGTTGAATGACCTCATGAAAGCGGAAGAAAAGTTGAGGGACTTGGAGCGCCGCAGGCCGGCTAGGCCAGATTTACAGACCCAGCTATTGGAAGCGAAGGAAGTGGTCGCCACAGAGACGGAACGTTTAAGGTGCTATGACTACAGGCAGTATATCATCAGGGCGCATGCGGAAAGGGACAAGGTGGGCACCCTCTTGGCCAGACTAGCTAACCCGGAACTTAGGGGCTGCCCGATCCTCAGCATTAGTAATGCGCAGGGAGAGATGGTGTACACCCAGGCAGCGGTATTGGAATGTTTTAGGGGGTATTATGAGGAATTGTACCAGAGCCAGCTGGGAGTGGGGGTTCAGGACATTGCGGAATACCTGGGGGAGAGGCAGCTTCCGGTCCTGGATGAGGAGGACGCGAAGGAGCTGGGTAGCCCGATCACGCTCACGGAAATACGGGTGGCCATAAAACATATGGCCCGCAACAAAACGCCCGGGGTGGACGGACTGCCGATTGAATTTTATCAGCAGTATGTGGACAGCTTGGCTCCCAGGCTGCTGGTGGTGTATACGGAAGCTTTCGAGGCTGGGGCATTGCCTGGGTCCATGCGGGAGGCCTTGATTGTGCCGCTCCTAAAGCCTGGCCGGGATGCCGCGGATGTGAGGTCTTACCGCCCGCTATCCATGCTGACGGTGGATTATAAGATTCTGAGCCGAATCCTAGCCACCAGGCTGGCCCCATATATGACGGGCCTGGTACACAGGGACCAGGCCGGGTTCATACCCACGAGGAGCACGGCGCTGAACATTCGCCGCCTGGTGGGGATAATGGACGCCATCTTGGGCGGGGAGGGAGCCCCGGCGGTCCTGTCCGTGAATATCGAGAAGGCCTTTGATAGCTTGGAATGGCCGTTCCTGGATGGAGTCTTAGAGAGGTTTGGCATGGGCGAGGGGTTCCGCAGGTGGACAAGGGTCTTATATGCATCGGCGACGGCGAGAGTGCGTTTGGGCGGCCTGGTGTCTGCGGCGTACCCGGTGGGCAGGGGCACACGACAGGGATGTTCTCTGTCCCCCCTACTGTTTGCTCTGGCGATGGAACCTTTGGCGGTCCATGCGAGGTCGGGTGACAGGTACACGGGGATAGCCAGCGGCGGGCAGTGGCATTATATATCGCTATATGCGGATGACTTGCTCCTGTACCTAGCTGACACCTCGCGGGCATTGGCCGGAGCGATGGATCTGTTGTCGGAGTTCGGCCGGCTGTCGGGCCTTAAGGTCAATTGGGCGAAGACTTGCGTGTTCCCGTTGCGAGCGGGATCGCCCGACCCTGGTGGCGATTTGGGCGTGGTGTGGGAGCCATCTTGTTTCACCTATCTGGGAGTTCGCATCTACCACGCAACTGCGGACCTATTGGAGGGCAACATTGGTCGCTGTGTCCGGGCACTGAGGGGCAGCTTGTCTTTCTGGTCGACCCTCCCGCTGACGGTTCTGGGTAGGATTGCACTTTTGAAAATCGTGGCGCTCCCCCGCTTCCTCTATTATTTCTGAACGCTGCCTGTCTGGATTCCCCAGGGGGTCTTTAGAGAACTGAGATCAATGATTATTGGCTTCCTATGGGGGCATGGCCGCCGTAGAGTGGCCCTGAGCACGCTCCTTTGCCCCAAGATAGAAGGGGGCATGGTTGTGCCCGACTTCGAGCTGTATTATCTAGCGGCGCAGTTGCAGGTCCTAACACAGAACGTAGCTAGGGTGTTTCGGGGTCCAGAGGAGGACCGGGATCGGGGGATACAACGCCACGTGCTGTCCTATATTGTCATGCAACAGAGGCTTGAGTTGCGGGCCCTCACCATGGAGGAGAGGACGCTCCGGCTGTGCTGGCAGAGGAGCCTTCGAAGAGCGAAGGCGTCGCGGCCTTACGCGCCGGAGATCCCGATCGGCATGCTGACGGCCTTGCCGCATGGGGGAGATTGGTCCCCGTTGCTGGATTGGGAGGAGGCAGGACTGCAGGTAGTAGGCGACTTATATATAGACGGGGCTTTGGCACCGTTTGAAGCGCTCCGGGACCAGTTCGGGCTGCCCAATGGGGGGTTCCTCCTACACGCGGCAGTGGTAGCTGCCATACAGAAGCACTGGAAAGGGGGGCTCATGGAACCAACAACGACTATGGCGTGCCAATATGTGGTGATGGCGGCAGGCACGTTCAAAGCTGTGACGTGCCTCCATAATAGGATGCTGAATGAGGGACTGGAACCGCTCCAAGGGCTCAAGGCTAAATGGGAGGAGAGCGTGGGCCGGCCCATACCGGATACGGCATGGGGACACATCCTGCGGCGCACGTGGAAGGGCACGAGAAATGCGCGCTTTCAGCAAGTACATTTCTATGTGCTTCATAGGGCTTATTTAACTCCTGAGAAATTACAGTGGTACTTCCAGGTGCCGGATGCTCGATGCCCACGGTGTTCGTCTCTGGGAGCGGACATGGACCATTTGTTTTGGGGGTGCTCGCAGCTGGGGACCTATTGGGCGGAGGTAGGGGAACTCCTGAACGAAGTGACTGACAGGGAGGTGGAATTTGATATGGCGGCGTGCCTGCTGCTCTGGTTCCCGCACACCAAACACACCAAGGTGACGAGCAAATTCATTGATCTGGGTCAGATATTGGCGCAGAGGGAAATATCGTGGCATTGGAAGTCCAGGGGGGGACCCTGACTGCGTAGATGGAAGAATGAATTGCTGCGGTGGTCTGACTGCGAGAGTGTGCTCCGGATGAAGCAGGCTGTCAAGATGGGAAATGAGAAGGTATTGGATGCGGCGCGTGCATGGGAGCTAGTGGTGCAAGCCTTGCGTGATTCTTTGGTAGAGGACGAGGATGGTGAGAACTAAGCCGGTGGACACCGCGGGGCGAACACAGAAGTACTGTATCCCGCACTGTAGTGGATCCATCCAACTCGACAGGACGAGGCGTACACCTAGCAGTTGCCAGGGGGTGGGGGGGGCGTTGGGGGGACTGGTTCAGGGGAGTTTGGGGTGGGTCGGAAGCCATTAGATGGTAGCCCGTCTGGGTACCTTGACTCTATTAGGATGGTGGGTACTGTGTGGAGTGTGGAATGGCTGGGGGGAGCGGCCAGGCGAGACAGAACCATAGCGCCTAGGGCAGGCCCCGACATGGGCGGTACCACTGATTATTACTGGGATGGCTGACGGAAGTGTTGTTGTGGGTGGGGGGGTAAAAGCAGATACGTAAAACGACTTTTCAACCATGGTCCCTATGGGACATACACCGTGATGTTTTTCTATTGAATGAAACAATATGCCGCCCGGCCTCCGGGATGCGGGCTGAATGGCTGTGTACAATTTGGATTTCTTATTGAACGGGGGGATGTCACGAGTGAACTGGTTGACTAACTGTATCCTGTGGTTTATAACTCTGCAATAAAAATATAATTTAAAAAAAAAAAAAAAAAAAAGGACAGCGGCCAATAACAATTTCAGAAATCCTTTATAAGGCAGTCTTTTTCCACAGGGTTTTTAGTCCAGTAACACTCATCATCTCGATGCATAAGTTGTGTGAAGCACTGCAAAGTGCGACAGATATGTCTGAATTTCATAAAGGAACAAGCAGCACACACACAGCCTCCTCTGCCACCTCACATAGTTTGCCGCTTTTGGCTGGAGAGTCCCAGAGCACCTCTGGCTGAGCCTGGGCCGAACACCCAACTTCAGCCTTCAGTGGCTTTATGTAAAAAGAAACACTTCACCTCTCCACCCCCGCATTGGATTTGATTATGCGAGGGCACGTGGCTAATGATGTGCGCTAAAGACAAGCGCTTTTTTTTGGAAACAACAACGGTCCCATGCAACAAAGAATCAAGCATACTGATAAATACAGACACAGTCGATTCTGTATTGAGTGACTTGTCCAGCCGGACAGCGGTCTAGATATGTTTACTTTTAGCAAGAATACAAGGAGAATATCCTTCAACAGTTTCACGTTGTGGGGCACAAGCCTGTACCCCAATTAAACACAAACACTTTAGTACACTCAAAGTGAACAGGAAAGGGCTTTTAGGCAAAAAGCTTAAAGTGTTCTCAAAATCGTAGTATGAACAGAAATTTCAAGATGCACCTTTACATCAACAAAGTACATGATATAAACAATGTATAAGGCACATAAACTGGTCGAAAGACAAGCGCAGGAGCAAAGATGAAATTCTGTTGTGTTTATGCACAAGTGAGGCTTAGTGGGCTCAGCAGTCTGCACCTAAGCATCCTTCTCTTTATAGCTTTGAGGCAAAAACATTGAGTGAAATCTTCTTTGGGTTGAGACATTTTCTCTCAGCAGCGTCCAGCCCATATGAGGACTTCTTTTTGTAATCAGACAGGCAGACCAGCCATCGACCCATTCCCAGTGGGCACTCTCAGCAGAGAGGCAGGGGAATGAATGAGTGAATGTTAGCAAAGACGTGCACTCTTCCATGACGCTTTGGGCACTCTTAACTTCAGATGCGCAGTGTGCAAAAGCCTTTTGAGAGAGTAAACTATTGCCTTGATATTCAAATCTACCCCCGTCCTACCCCATTTATCACTTAAACTGGGAAATTTTACACATACATGCATATCAAGTTTCAATTTGGATGGCAGTTTGATTAAAAGCGAGAACAGCAGAGGTAGTGAGGGAGGGAAGGGAGAGACAAGAAGAGAAGAAATGAGAGAGGATTATTGAGAGACAAGGATGGCAGTGAGACAAATATAGAGGAGTATGAAAGAGATAGGGAAAACTCTGAAAGAGAGATCAGGGTGACGACGAGGGGACCGTCTGGAAAAGAGAGGGAGTGATGCAGATATGGTGGAATTTGGGTGGGGTCACTAGAGTTCAATACCTGGAGGAAGATAATGAATTTGCATCAGAGCCTGGAAAGGGCTCAGGCACAAAGAAAAGTACCTAACTTCCTCAGACTCTTTGCAGAAGTGAAGGCCATGAGAATTAGGACCTTAAGTAAAGGAAAATTCAGAGAAACTTCTCTAACATGTTCAAACAAAGACAACTGCAGAGCCCGTAGCATCAAAGGAAGGTACCATGGAGTAACTAAAGATCTAGAAATGGGTTGTGCAATTGACTTGCCCCTAACCAGTCACAGAGCATAAGGCTCCAAGAGCAAGATCTACAAAGCCATTTGGTGGTCACATTCGCTAAACCATAAGGTTTGTGACCACTGGATTGCTTTTTAGCATGCACTAAATCCATTATGAAAATTGTTAAGTCATTGGGTTTAAAATGCATACTTTTTCTTAGTTTGGAAGGGGCGTGTTTAGGGTGTCCCTTCCAAATTATGATTCAGAACGCTATTTATCAATGGTCAACTACTCCTCCTGTTACCTCTAGCGAGTCCCACAGAGCAGGATTGGTAAGAGGTCTCTGGAGGCCATGCCCCCTTTTTTCTCCACTCTGCGAATGGCCTGCTGGTGCACTACTGGTTGGGGAAGAAGCCCACTTTACTACTGAGGGACTTTGGAGACCAAAAAGCCCTCCTGGTACCTCCTGTAAGTCCTACACGGGGGATTCCTGAGAGCTTATTGAAGGCCCAGCCCCCTAGCTTCACCACTCTGCAAATGTGACTACTACTTAAAAAAACATCGAAATTCACTGAAAAAAACAAAGGTTACTGGGATGTTATAGTTATGAATTCGCATTTAAAGTACCTAAAAAATTCACTGAAAAAACAAAAGTTACAGGGACGTTATAGTTAGGCTCAAATTTCACTCATAGAAACCATGGAAATTCAGTTGTTATAGTTAGTGAGCTAACTATAACTTGCAACCGTGCAATGCACTGCTTCTGACCTCACTTATTATTACATCCCTCATGGCTTGGTCAATAACATCAATCATGACATCACTGATGACATTTCAAATGACAGCACTGATTTTGCAAACTGACCTATTAGTGCATTGGTCTTTTGCGAAATTCTACATTATTAGCAACAAGTTAGTACCAAATTTGCGACTATGTAATGTAATGTAATGCAGTATTTATAAAGCGCTCACTGCCACTCCGAAAGGAGCATCCTGGCGCTGACTATGCTTTGTGAATGGAAATTTTATACATCTGGCCCCATGTCTTTCAAATATAGACAGGGCTTTCTGGAAGCTCAAATCCTTGGTCTCTGAGTATTTCTGTCAGCATCTCTTGTGAATTACACTTTCCTGATTTGATATCTAGGAGTGCTCTTAAAATCTGCTCTTGTTAATAGCATCATTTAACAATCCTTCAAATCTACTATCAACTGGCATTTATTTCTCCTCAAGTCCTTTCAATTTCCATCCAATCTTTCTTTTATTTTGTTTTCCAACATCTTGTAAATTATTATTTATTACAATGGTCATATTTTTCACAATCAAATTTCATCACTCCAAACTAGCCTTTATTCTAGCTTGCAACATAAACATTCTTCTTAGCTGCTTCCTACTTTTTTAATTAAGCTTTTCTATATTAGTCTTGATCAAGCTGTTTGTGGCTTTTGATTGTCTCGATCATAATTCTTGTTTCATATCTTTCATCTGTTATTTATTTCAGCGTACTCTCTTCTGTGGCTCATACCTTTCCTCACTGCATTTACCTTTACCCTATGTGAATAGGAAATGCAGTGCTTGCAAGCCAATCATTTTGCTCGACTATCGCTCATGATGCTCGCTCTACATTTTTCTTGCCTTCTGCACAAAATACTGGTATACATTTATTTTAGATTAACTCTACACTTTAATTTCATTTCCTGATTGCTAAGATACCCATAATTGGAGATCTATGCTCTGTAGCATATAGAAACTCTGCTCTCAACTGTCAGCCCATGTATGAAATTATCACTGCACATTCGGGTACCTCCTGCTCCAATATTGCTGTTACCCATATGTCAACTAATTCTATTGTCCATTCTTATGTTCATATCATCTTTACCCTACATTTTCCATAATGGATGGATTTCTAACGCTATCAATTTCAATCTAACTTCCCTCTTTAGCCCATCTACCTGATACAACTATGGAAGATCTTCAGGCTGCCCATGTTCTGCTAATAAAATATCCAATACAAAAAAACAGAAATGCTAAACAACAGTTAGTTTAATTTAGGGTGACTTAGAAACATATCTATAAAACCCCCTCAATCCATTTGAACCTGGGAATCAATTCAGTGTACGATAACCCAAAATCATTCTGAGTAAAATAGAACATTAAAACCATTAAAGTGGGGTGAAGGGATCCTCCTTTTGCCAAGTTTCAACCTCCTCCCTCCCAGTCACCATTTACATGGCAAAGGCAGTGATACCACCTATCAGCTGGCAGTATCCCCACAGCTACTCCTCATGTGAGCCCACTAAATACCCACCATGTAAGAATCAGGCGGCGGTAATAGCTGTCAGATATTCACATGACCTGGTATGGGGAGAAAATAGCAATGGTGTGGGGTTGATGTCCACCAGCTGTGCCTTGGAGGTAACCCCTCCTTCTCACCCTATCCAGGGTGAAGGAAATCTCAAGGAATTCACTGACAGCTGACTCCACATGACAGCTGGGGTATCTGTGGGAATTTCATGAGTCCGTGGAGGCAACAGACAGGATCCTGTCAATCCTGCACCTCATGGTCCTAGAATTACATCCTGGGTGTGCATTAAAAGGTATGCGTAGTGGAAGTTACTTTGACTCCCCTTTTGTTGGATGATGCTTGCACATCCTATGAAAGGAAATCCTAAAGAGTACCATGGTACCTTGCATCTCCCCATGCTGGAGACTCATCTTGTTTCACAGACCCTGGTGCCTCCACCAGGATTTTGCTGTTCAGCCCTCATGGCCATCAGGTGGAACAAGGACATAAATAAGGTGATATATGCATTGGCATGTGGATGTGATCCAACACCCCGCCATTTTCCCACTACAGTTCCAGCGCTCCAATAGTTGGGGGCAATCATTGCGTTGGCCATAAACGCATAATGATGGAGAGCAGGCAAGGACAAGGCCTGGACTTTGACAGTTTCAGGTCTGAATTCATTAAAACTTTTGCATTCAAAAGTGCAATGTAATATCGCAAAAAATGAAATTTATGGTTGCACCTTGCAGCTCCTGATGTAGGATTTGTTGAATTTTCTGACATCAAATTCTACTTACTGCTGACAGTCGTTTTGCAGCAAGACGTTTAGTAAAGAGGTAAAGAAATTGACGTTACCAAGGAGGGCAAGTGAGAACGTTGGTAAAGCATTTGTGGATAGTCAGACTTTTACTAATGCGAGTTCTCGCCATATATGCACACAAAACTGTAGTGCTGAGAAAAGAAGAGTGCAAAATGGTGGGAAAGTGCTAAAGGGATTAGCATTTTTTCAGAGGGCTTAAGAGAAGAGTTTTTTCAGCATACAGACATAGATAATGGGACAAAGAAAAATAAGGCAATACTCTACAGTGTCCGCGCTGAAGACAATATGGAGGAGTACGTTTAGGGAAGTAGGAGCGTGCCTGTGAATGTCTGACGTGAAGTTTTTCAAAACATACTACTTGGTATTCAGTTAATCTTCAAGTCTGTGCACATCACAGGTACAAATCTATAATGTGTAGGTACCCTCTTTCTTCCCTTTAGAAATGTTAGTAGTAATTTGACCTGTCACTAGAAAAGGTGAAGAATGATTACTGCATTCTCTTGCAATACCCCTTCTACCGTCGTGCCAGTTCTTGACAAAAATGGTAAAGATTAAATTGGGAAAAGAAGTTCCTACTAGCAGAAATTGTTTGTTAAATAACAACACGTTTTGGCTGAAAAGTTTTGTGAAATCCTGAAGATTACAGCTACAAAATGTAGTCTCAGATTTCCAAAGAGTTTGCGTTACTTCGTTAACCCCTTGGGCGCGGCCGCGATTCTGCGCCTGGGCGGCGTTTTCCGTAGTGGACGGGTTCATGACGGCCCCCAGCCGTCATCAGCACACGCCCACCGCGGTGCATGACGGACGGGGGCTGTCATCAGCACCCAAGGGGTTAATGCAACCCGATGCTAAGTCTCATGCTAGTATTTACAAACCAGTGCAAATTACAATTTGCATTGGTTTATAATCCAAAGTAGCGCAATGCGCTGCCACACGTTACTTTGCTTTTTATGAGTGGTGCATGCCCCTTTCTGTGAAACCTCCCATGAGTTTTTACACAAATATCTAGCTACAAAGGTTCGTAGAAAGGCATTTACTCCGAAATCCTGCACATAATGAGGTGAATTGTTTTCCTTTCTTCTCGTTTTTTCCTCCTTGTATGTGTAGTGCATTCTTCAGCACACATAAAAATAGGACAATTTCTTAAAGCCTATTTTTTTCTGAAAGGGACCCCTTCCTGCACAAAACCTGAGTGCAATGCAGACACCCTTACATTATTATGCAAGCATGCCTGTGTTGGCGCATGGCAGCAACAAGTGCATCAGTGCAGGGAGAGATTGGGACTGCACCACTTCTAAGTAGATATGGCACCGTTATGTTCTCTCCTACTCATGCTGCGTTGAGTGAACTCTTTGTAAGTATGCCCCGTAGCCTTTTGTCTCTGCAGTATGCTGATTATGCGTATGCATGTATATGCGTGAAATGTGTAATGTGTAATGGTAGTGTGCGTGGCACATGTGGGTGGAGAGTAAGTGCAACTAGAGTTAGAGTGTGGAGGGGATGTTTGAATGATTGTCAGTTGCAGTTCTGGATCTGCAGGCAGATGGGACAGCTAAAGGTTGCTCCCTACCTTTGCTCCATCTGATGAAAATAATGGTTATGAAGTCACAGAACTTGTTTTGAATTTCTTCCTTCTGCACACCTAACCTCACCTTAGAATTTAAGAACTTCTGCTTTCACTCCCACAGCTAGAGGACACATGAATGCAGACACAATTTCTGTGAGGCTTAAAAATCACAGACAGCAGAAATCGTCAAATAGAAGCAGTGGTAAAAAGGAGTTATGAACTCAAGAGAAAAAGATGGATATTCATTCGAGTCCAAAGTGTAACCAGAGGAATAGGACTTGGTAGGGTACCAGCATTCGTAAATCTGAATAGGTTGATACAAAGGTGACAACGTAGTGCTGGGCAGAAGATGTTCAAAGACATGAACCTTGGTCAGGTGTCCCCTAAAACTTGGGGAAGGACAGCAAAACCTACCGTTCCAGTACTTTCCCTCTATCACTGCCTTGCTCGGATCTATGCATTTTCCGTCCTGGAAAAGCAAAGAGCCTCTGCATCTGGTGCATTCATGGAAGTTGGGCCCAGTGCATGTATCGCAGGTCCTGTGGCACAAGTCGCACTCCCCTTCATCCTCGTCACGGTAGTAACCAGACCCGCAGTCACTCACACACTGGCCATCTGCAATAAAACACAGGAAAAGAGGTCACTAACAGGGAAGTAACCCTGAAAACCTTTAATGAAGTATTAAACATTCAATGGACTTTGCACAGTGAGATCTCTACGCTTATTTTCTTCTGTTTCAGAGCACGCGTTTCATCAGGTTGTAGGCAATTGCTTAAAAGTGATCTAACCTTCTGTCATTTGGTAGTGTGTATAATCGTCTACCAAAGCAGGTTTGAACCATAATATTGCGTATTTTGAGACATTTTCAATAAGAGAGGCCAGTGGCGTAGGTAGACCTTTTACCACCAGTGACAGCTACTGCGTTTGCCACCACGCAGCGGACGGATGTAGAAGCGGGGGTGGGTGCTGGCGATTCCTGTGTTTGCTGCTCTCCGATTGCAACAGGTAAGAGCTGGGTGTGGGGGGGGTAGGGGGGGGGAGGACCCCACCTTGCTACACCACTTTAATCGTCAAACACAATCAAACGCTGAAAGTTCACCTTATTATAGTTGTGCCTTCCAAGCTGACACTTAAAAGAAGTGGTTCTGCAGAGCAGAGCTTCTGTCTTCATGGACTTTATGGGTGTGATCTACTCTGCCAACACTGCCCAGCACCACTGTCATCTTCCACAAGTTAGAGAGCATCTTTACTGATGCCAGTACCTCTGACCAGATTCCATCCTAGCCCAGCAGCTACTGAAGCTACTAGGGGGTTAACAGCTCCCCAGCAATCCCATTACACCAGGCACCTCCATCTTTCATTTTACTTTGGGGCTAGTCCATACTGCATGTTGAGTGAAAACGCCATTTTGTATTCAGGTCACAGATTCCCTGTGTTTTGCCACTGCCTGCATCTACTTTAAAAGTAGCAGCAAAGCAGTGTATAGCATGCAAAAACAGTATGATTGTGACACTGGGCTGTGAAGATTGGGGCTTGGGCTTTACCCTTTACTGAACCCACTGTGAGTACTTTGAAATATTCCATCATTCACTATCTTTCGTACTTCACCTCTCTTGTTCCATTGAACTGTTGCCTGCCTATATGAGTGATGTGCGTCTCCACATGTGCTCTTAACAGGCATGTGCCCAAACCTGCACCCCTGAACTCTTGTGTACCTATACCATGCCTCTACTCCTGAACATGTGTGTGTTTAGAACCCTGAACCCGTGAACTGCTACATAGATTGTGTTTATACCCTGAACCCTTGAACTATTATAAAGTCTGTGATATTACCTTGAACCTTTGAACTATTATGCAGTGTCTGCTGTGAGCTTAACTCTGCTTTATATTCCTCTTGACACTCTTCACCTCTAGACACTGGGGTTACATGTAATCTCTGTGATATGTTCGAGTTCTACACATGCTCTTTCAAGCTTTGAGCATGTGTAATTTGAACAAAGAACCTTTACATCTAATGAAATATGGAAAGCTACTTACTTTTTATTGACATGTTTGTCACTGTTGCCATCTATCTTTTTTACCTAATTTCTTAGAACCTCAGGGGCTTATTTAGAGTTTGACAGAGGTGGTACCCCTATGCAATGGGGATCCTTACATATGATGACAATGGAACCTGCTCCGGCTCCATCACTGACCTACACCTCCGATTGCACGATGAATCACAGAACGTCGGATATTAGCCATCCAACCGCCCTTTCAATTTAGAGTGGGCAATAGGATGGCTTTCGTTTTGGTGTCTCTCACCGCCAGGTAAGACCTTGCGGTGAAGGACAGTCAAAAATAAACATTGACCACCACACCTTGGGAGGAATCTCCTATGGTGTGGATGTCATTAGTTTTCATGTTCCCTAAACAAACTTCCACTTTGGGAGTTTGTATTTGAAAAATGAAAAACTGTGTACAAGTATGATAGGCACTGTCTTGGTTGACAAAGCCATCCATCAAGCTTTTACAACATTGACAGGAACCACTGTTACAGCGGTTCATGTCAGAGCTAAGAGTTGTCTGCTGGGAGGGTGGAAAACTCAAGATTTGGCAGGCAGAGGTTCCTCAGGATGGTTGTGACAAATGCCTCCACTATCCCAACCAAATACCCTTCTTCTGCCAAAGTCTAAACCAGTGTCATATATATATATATATATATATAGCAGTTATAAATGTTCCATTGTCTCTAGTCCATTTTGTTCTCTTTTTCTTTTGTCTCTGAGGAAGGAGGACAAAGTATGACTGATGTCTGATTCATTACCCGAATGCAAATTAATGTCACTCAGAAATGTATTTGTGGTTGAATTAATTAGTCGGTTGGTCAAATGTTCTTTCCCCTGCCCTGTGTGACAGATAATATTGAATATGAATCTGGAAGAGTGTGAGGGTGAGTTCACCCTACAGACAGGAACTAGGCTTTGAAAGGAAGAGAACATTTAATTGGGATTTTTTGTGCATAGTTGTTAAATGGAGTGAACTAGTAGAGTTGTTGGGGAGATCCATAACAGTCTGCCTGGCATCATTATAACATATATCTGTACCAATCCGGCTGTCTAGGCCAAGTGAATCTACCTTTTCAGCCAGTTGAACATGTTATGTTAATGTTATGTTAATAGCACTTATAGAGCGCGCGATTACCCTTGGGTGTCCTGGCGCTAAGCACTGGGCCTCCTGAAAACCAGCTGGGGTGTCACTATGAGAAAAGCCACGTCTTCAGGCTCTTCCGAAACGAGAGAAGATTTGGAGCATTTTTGAGAACCAATGGAAGCTCGTTCCAGGCTCTCGAAGCGCAGTAGATAAAACTCCTACCTCCCCAGTTTACTTTTTTCATCCTGGGAATTTGCGTTAATTTGGCACTGGCAGATCTCAGTGTCCTCCTGGGCACATACCATTGGAACTTTTGCCTGAGAAATTCTGGACCAGTACCATTGATAGCCTTAAAGACTATACAAAGAGCTTTAAAGCAAGATCTTTTTTTTATAGGTAGCCAGTGTAGCTTCCTGAGCTCGCCTTTGACAGAGGCAAATTTAGAGGTACCAGACAACAGCCTGGCTGCTGCGTTCTGGACTAACTGAAGTCTATACATCTGACGTTCTTGCAGATTCAGGTATAGACTATTACAGTAGTCCAACCGCGAGGTTATCAGAGCCATGACCACTGTCTTAAAATTGCTTTCTGTCAGGAAGAACTTTATTTTCCTTATGATTCTAAGAATCATAAAACAGGCTGAGGTCACCAGGCTAATTTGTTCCCCCATGAAAAGTCTATCATCCACAACTACCCCAAGTTTTAAGCCTTCTTGGTGGGTATAGGACAGGGACCCAATTCCTCTGGCCACCATTCTGGTGTCCACACCAGAGGATTGTTTACCAAACTTTAACACTTCGGTCTTATTTGAGTTAAGTTTCAAACAGTTAGAGGACATCCAGCAGGATACAGCACTCATGCACTCATGGAAACGCTCCCTAGTCTCTTTCTCACCTCCCTTGCTTATTGACAACACAATTTGTGTGTCGCCAGCGTAGGAGGTGAGCTGGAAGCCAAAGGATCTGATTGCTCCCGCTAGAGGTGCCACATATATATTGAAAAGTGTAGGGCTCAAAGAAGAGCCCTGTGGCACCCGCACAGGAGTGTAAATGGCTTAGATGAATTGACATCCAGATTTACTGTTTGGGACCTGTCAGCTAGAAAAGATTGTATGAGTTTCCACGCCAGTCCTTGCACACCAATCCCAGATAACCGGTCCATTAAAAGTTTATGATGGACCGTGTCAAAGGCCGCTGACAGGTCTAATAGGATCAGAACGGTACTACCTCCTCCATTTACGGCTTCTCTGTTTTAGCTTTATTGTTCAGTTAATTAAAACCATAACAAATGTCCTTTACAGTAAGCAACCAATATTAAAAAAAGAAATAGGTCTCATAAAGGAAATAAATAAAGTTCTTCAAGATATAATCTTAATGATAATTATTCCAACGGTTAAAAAATGCAATTTAAAAGAAAAAAATTTGAAATAAAGGAAAAGTCTTAATAAATCTTAAAATGGTGAATAGCTTTCAATAATTTTTCAAAGGCCATCAAGTACTTTATCATCTTGCAGTTGATTATAGGGGCTGTTGAGTCCAAACCACCAATAACAGCAGTCCTACAGGTGCGTAGATTCTTGGCCCGAAAAATATTCTTTAAGAAAAGTGTTCGCTCCTGATTCAGCTTCTTGCAGTGGCATATAATATGAATTAAGTCTTCTTTTGTGTTGCCACAGAGGCGACAGACAACTTTTTCAGTATGTTTCCAGGCAGGTTCATCGGCCAAAGTTGGATATTTGCCGAATCTCAGAGCCATCAGCCTTTTTTTGATGAAAACAGAATAAGTTGTGTCTAAATAGGCATCCGGGGTAAGTATTTTGTAACTGTTGATCACCGTCCATGAATGGGAGCGGTCTTAAAAAATGTCTTTGTCTGTAATCAACGAATGAAATGTGGCCGCCTTATTTAATGCCTGTTTAAAAGAGATAAATGGCAAGTTTTTGTCCCACAAATTTGCAGTGCATGTTTGCTCCAAAGCGCAAGTCAAGTATTTGTTAGCTTCTGAGTTTTTTGTGTTTCCAGGTCCTGCCATAAAAATCTGTTAAGATTATTTTCAGTGGCGTTCTGCTTAATTCGGTAAGACACCTTGATGCATGTATAGAATCTTCCCAGTGCTTCATTCATTCGGCCAAATTCTAGGCGCATCTGCACTGGTGAGGCTGAGCTAGGAAGTTGAAGAACCTTTTTACAGATTTTTGTAATTAGGTTGTTTAAAATAGTAGCATCCTTACCCTGCATTGCTACACTAGCATATGCTAAGGTGGGAAGTACTTTGCTAGCAATCACTGTCAGTAGTGGTTTGAACGAGGGGCCTTCCAATTTTTTTGACAGAGTGCTAAGAGCAAATATTAAAGCTCCTGCTCTTTGCATCAGATAATTTTTTTGATCTTTTAGGGTAAGCTTGTCGTCGATGTAATATCCCAGGTATTTATAACTTGATACCCTTTCCAACTGTTTGCCTTCCAGCATGATGTTAAGATGTGCTGATCGTCGGTTGGTGATTAACATTGTTTTTGTTTTGGATAGGTTGAGAGCAAGGTTGTTTGCAGACATGAATTCTGACAGTTCTGTTAGTAGTCTGGACAAGCCTACTTTAGTTAAGCTCATAAGCACGATGTCGTCGGCATATGCCAGGTGAGTGAGTTGAAAGTTACCTAGTTTCGGCGAGTGAGCATTGCAGTTGTTTAATTTACCTGAGAGGTCTGAGATAAATTGAATAATTGTGGAGCCAGGACACAACCCTGTTTTAAGCCGGTTGTTGTAAAAACATTTCTCTGATTTCCTCCGTAGACTTCAACAGGGCCAGCTCAGTGCTGTGGTCGGCCCTGAACCCATATTGTGAGGGGTCCAGAGAGTTGTTACGATGGAGAAAAGCACTGAGTTGGGTAGCAGGTCACATTAAAGGTGTAGATGTGGAGATGTCAGCGTAATGTAGAGGCATCTGTTTCCTTAAGCAGTGTAGCAATTGAAACTTGATTGAGATAGATGAGATCTTCAAGATGTGCCCAGGGCCTGTAAAATAAATACTACTAGTGGGCCTGCAGCACTTCTTGACCCATCCACTTTAGTAGTCGTCTATCCATAGCTCAGACCTGCCATTGCAGAGCCTATAAGTGTAGTTTACTCTGCCACTTCGACCTGGCAAGATAGACGTCTTTCCTGGCCTAAACATTCCCTTTTAATGCATATGGTTCACCCCTAAGGTAGGCCATGTCTAACCCACAGGGCAGGGTGCAATGTATTTAAAGGAAAGTACAAGTACTTTTAAGTTTAACATGTTTTGGTAGTGAAAAACTCCCAAATTCGTTTTCACTATTACAAGGCCTATCTCTCACATAACCTGACATTGGGATTACCTTATTACATCTTTTAAGTGTAATTCCTAACCGTGAAAAGATAGACTTTCAAATTTGGTGAAATTGGACTCACAATTTAATATCACAACTTATGGTGGAGTTGGATATTAAATTACAGTTTGGCAAATGCCACTTTTAGAAAGTACAAAGGGGTAATGGAATGCACACCTGCTTTTCAATGATAATTTAAGTTAATCCTAACATCCTCCAAGAGTGCGTGCTTACTGGAATTGTGCTTGCCTCGTGGCACATGGATAGTACATCAAAGTGAAAGGGGCAACATTTCTGCCCCATAACCAGTCGCACAGCTAAATGCGCAAATATACACTATTTTCAGTTAATCCGTTTTTCAATAAATTCGTCAATGCTTATATTCAAGTTCCTTTTTTGAAGCTCAACTCCACTTCATCCACACGTGAAGTATCATGCAATTTTCCAAGTTTCAAGTGTTGATGATGTGACCATCCGGACCTCTATCAAAAACACGACAGATGCATAATTCATCCATGGCATATTCTTTATTTCACTTTTAGAAGTTGGCATTAACATACTTTCGCCATTTGGTACCTGCTGCCTGTCTCTGTTCAGTCAGGGTTGGGTGACAGTTGGGCTTTGTGTATTCCCTCTAGAAAGCCATACACACACAGGGAGCTTAAGGGTGTCCTGATGGACCTTCCTGTGAGATGGGAGGGACGAGCTAGCACAGCCTCACACTTATATCTGAATAGGCTGTGTCTTATCAACACACAAAGGGCTGTATAACCCCCTGTGGTGAGTCTGGAGTCAGGGCAGGAAGGGAGGACCTCTGTGCACTTCTCAGCTTTATTTGAAGTCTCCCTCACTTCAAAGGCACAACTGGGTATAAGTACTGGACCCCGGACACCATGAGTTTAGTGCACTTCTGCATCTGTGAAGACTCTTCCGGGGACAATTGTAGTACTGCTGAAAGGACTGCCACTCTTCTGGACTGCTGCTTTGCCAGACTCTCTTGCCTTCCTGAGCTTCCCTGCTGCCTTCGGTTTTCCTGCCTGGGTGAGACAGACTGAACCTGCTTCACTTCAGCCCAGAGTGACAACAAGGGCTTGCTGGCTTGCCTCCTGTTTCAAGTCTCAGGGACATAAAAGACTTCAGCTTATCCTGCTTCAGCAACTGGACTTTGCTTTCTAAATGCTAAATCCTAAATCCGGTATTTGTAAAGCACAAACTACTCACTCACCCTTGTGGGTCTCAAGGCGCTGGGGGCCGTCGTGGAAATTGAGGGCCATATGTAGGTAGCCTAATACCGGTCAGTAACGGCCGAAAATCAGTAAATTTCCCATTACCGACCAGTATTTAGCTTTTTCTAATGTAGGTGGCTGGATTTAAGGATTCGGTAATTTAACCGCTTGCGGGCGGCAGGAATTCCAGCCCTGTGCTGGACATTCCAATCGCGGGCTTGGTCGTGACGGAACCATTCCGTCATCAGCACAGCCCAACCGTGACTCATGACGGAATGGTTCCGTCACAAGCATGAAAGGGTTTTAGGAATCGGTAAATTACCGAATCCTTAAAATACAGAATCGGTAAATTACAGAATCCTTACATCCTATGTAGGGAGCACTCAAGTGAGTGCATTTTTGATTTAAGGATTCGTTATTTACCACCAACTACAAGTTGGTGGTAAATATTGAATACCTTTAAAAAAGCAATATTGTGCTTTTTTTAAAGGGCCATGTGGCAGACATACATGCCCTTAGGGCATGTATGTGCGCCACATGTGCACACATGCACGATTCAGGGGTGCAACAGGGTGTCAATGTGACACCCTGCCACCCTTGAATATGCTCCCCCTATTACCGATTCGGTATTTTCCGAATCAGTAATAGTGAATGGCTTCCCATTCATTCCTATGAGCCTCCAGGCCCATAGGAATGAATGGGAAGGTATTCCTTATTACAGATTCGGTAAATACCGAATCGGTAATAACGAATATTACCGAATCAGTAAAAATTACCGATTTTTTACCTACATACTATTTACCGATTCTTAAATACCGAATCAGTAAAATTCGGTATTTAGGAATCGGTAAATAGAAATTACCTACATATGGCCCTAAGTGAGATATTGGCCAGAGTCACATGGTGCTGAGCTGATCTACCACCGGAGCCGGGGATCAAACCGTGAACCCTGTGCCCCGAAGTCAGCTGCCCTGGCCGCTGCATCACACCTCTCCTCTTGCTGCAAGTCTTGCACTGCAAAGTGATGCCAACCCAGACCTTGGCTCTTGGAAGTGGGTATAAAGTGCTGCTTTAACCAGAACACACACATCCTCATCGGAACCGGCGCATCTTCACCTTTGCGTGAGTTGGAACCAGCTTGTTGTTGCATGGAGCGGATCCTGTGCATCGCCTTTGGGAACAAACAGTGCATTGCCTTCAGAATTAATGAATTGTCAATTGCGGGAGCAGTAGCCACACATCACTTTCGGACCAGTGGGTCGCATTCGGAACTGACGCATCGCCGCAGTAGCGTGGAGAAAATGGATGCATCTCGTCATAATTTGCCTATTGGTGTGGGTGCTTCTACCCCATTTTATTCCTAATGGGCAAATGAAAGGCAACTGACAATTCCCTGGGAGTTGGGAAGGAGCCTAAATTGGCCAGAAGCCACAGGGCCGAGAACTGTGCACTGCAAGCCATAGATGATTTAAGGGTGGAGGTGGAAGACATTCTCAATAGAAAAAGAAACATACCTGCAATGCTAGCACCTAGAGCCACTAAATCTAAGATTACTTAGTTCTATAAGGGGAAGGGGAAACCAAATAGTGCTCATTCCAGTGTTAAAAATTACCCTACGACTCATTTACACTATAGGAAAGAGGCACAGCCTTTGGATCCCAACACCTTGATTTCTACCCAGATACTCCTAGATAACAGTGGTTCACTTTTGGATGTGTTGCTAACTAATCTTTTATCTTGTTCATCTTTGTCATGCCCAGCTATTTGCAATACCCCATTCACTGATGCAAACAGACCTAAGGACCGGCCTGTAATTGGCCTAGACATTAATTCTGCCAATACTGTTTGTCTGGTGATATCGAAGCCATTGTAGAGAAACTGAGGTCTGGATTTAATATCGTTACAGATGCTGTCTTTTCATTAAACACAAGAGTGATGGATTGTCTTGAATCGAATAATAGACTAATGGAGAATCTTTTAGAAAGTGACTCCCGTAATCATTGGGCATGTGCAAATAACCAGCCTAAACATATCCCCATCTCTGTTAGTTCTGGCGTGTCATTAAAGGGAAGTCATACTAAGAGGAATAACTTACCCCCTTTACTCCTATGGCACCTGTATAAATAACTCTAAGGCTGGAAATTATGATAGAGACCCTTCCAACATCCCTCAGATCCAGGATATAGACATGCCCCATCTACATTCAAGAGTGCTTAAACTGAGACTTCATCTGAGGCGGGCTCTGGTGGACTTGCACCCAAGGCTGATCCATTAGATCTTTCCCTTGATTGCACACCCTATGTGGGGTAGATGAGCCACCACTTAACTCAAATGTTAGTGAAGGGTTCTCACAGTTAAAGAACAAAGTAACCCATTGGCTCTCTAGGAGGGCAGGGGCTTTTGCAAACATCCATACACAAATTAAAATGGTACGGAGGGTGGGTTGAGTTGGACATGACACCAAATTGTTCCACAGTGATTGCATTGTGGTGAACTTTAGCAATAGCTGAATCGCTGGTAGAATCTTAGCCTCTTTCCAGGGGACAGAAGGCTCCTCTATGGGAATTGGGCTGTGGACGCTCATGTTTTTCTATAACCGAGGGATTGCGTTCAAGATGAGAACTCCCAGGCCCACTCACTCTCAGGCATATCGAAATCCCTACGAGGCATATCCTAGGTCCCCCAGGGATCTTCTTTCTCTCTTATCTCTTCTAATCGATTTTCGGTTCTTGATTCTCTTAAGGAGCTGGACGGACTACCCTCGATTGAGCCTGATGTTGATTTTGCCAAGAAAGGTGAGGGAGGCGATAATTCCTCTTTATGGACTGATTCTAATGATCATCTTAGCTTTCTCTCATGGGACAAAGCAGGGTGTGAAGAGAAGGTCAGGGAATCCGAATTGGCTAGATATTATCAGGCCCTATCATATATTGACCTTCCAGACAACCTGGTCTATTAAGAATATACCTTTTCTGGACAGCTTTGCTCATTCTATCTTCCTTGGGGCGAGCCTGGGCAGGGATGTGCATTTTAACATCCTTGTCCCTGAATTGTCTAATGGTTGAGTTGGAGACCAATTTCTCAAATAAAGGGGCTGTACTAATGTGTCCGGATAAATCAATGTTATTGATTGAAATATTTATAATTCTAATGAACAATTTCCCCCTTCTGATTTTATTTCTTCCTTGGGCGTGGTTATGAAGAAACATAAGACCCTCTTTTTGGTTCTGGGCCTAATATCCACCCCTATTTAAAACCTTTTCAACATTTTCTGGATTTCTCCATTGGAGATGATGTTTAAATGGCTCATTTTTATCATATCACTCAAGGGGACCAGGTGAATTTACTAACCCAGTCCCTGAATTTGCCGATACCCAGTGCTCGGGTAGCCCCTAATTATGTTGGTAGGGGTTCAGAATCAATTGTGGATTATATCTTGATTTCCTCGCCCCTTCTTAGCTCTTTAGTTGATTACCAGACCAAATGGTCTGGCTGGAGTGGCCATAATCCTTTAGTGTTTGTTTTAAAATTCCAGTGACAGAGACCGCCACCATTGGCCCATATTTAACACTTGGATCATTCTGATCAGGGTAGGCGTCGGAAATGGTGTAAAGTGATCCCAGTGGAGTTTTCCTGTAATTTGTTCAGGCAGTTGGGCTGTGAGTTAGAATTCTGGCTCAATCCCAATTTAGCCCCCACTGATGTTTAATATGCCTTTTCTGTACTATGTGCCAGTGTATGCACTGCCCTCACTGCTCTCCGTCGAGCCACACTATCTCCAGTGGAGAATGTTGGTTTGATGAGTCTTATTCTAAAGCCCATTGCGCCCTAGTGAAGGCCCTTAAACATTCCCCAAGGGACGGGGGAGATAAAATGCTTATGTGCCATCTACAAGTAGGCTACAAAGGAAAGAAAACAGTCCTTTAAAGACAATGTTTGGGAACAGGTAATGAGAGCTAGTGACCCTAATGATAGCGAAACCTTCTGGAGAGTCCTTAACCATTCATTTCTAGTTGTTGAGGTTGCCCTAACTTTGACCTCAGTGATAGTTAAAGCTAAGTGGCATGATCACTTTTCCCAAATGTATTCATTTGAGGAAGGGACACAGTCTGTAATTCAAAACGCTGGTAAAAAGGTGCTGGACAACTCCAGTCTTTCTTTTTTGATCAAAGAAGTTACGTGTTCCATCAGGCGCTTAGCTGGCAATAAGGCTTCTGGTCCAGATGGAGTCCCTGCAGATCTTTTCAGGAGTGTTGTAGTCATCTGGGCCCCCCTGTTGTCTAAAATATTAAATGCTGCCATGTTAACATGTCCCGCCAGTTCATGGACCATTCCATCTTTGTACCAGTTTTTATAAAAAGGATGACCGGGCTTACCCAAGAGGTTACAGGCCACATCTCTGATTGATACAACTGTTAAGGTTCTGGGTCAGGTGGTCTGGAAAGGTTGTCTATTGATCAGTGTTTGAACCTGCATGTACTAATCCAGCAGTCCACGGTGGCCAAAAAGGGCACTCTTTTCTTGAGATTTATCGACCTTACATCAGCGTTTGACTGGGTGAACCGATCCAAGCTTTGGTCAATGATGTTGTCCCTAAGTGTTGATCCAGCTTTGGTGCCCTTTGTGGAGGACATTCACATGGACATGTCTGCGTCTGAAAGATTTGGGGAGGATGGCTCTTGCACTAAATGCGTCCCCATTACTGGAGGCATTAGGCAGGGGTGCTTCCTGACTCCTTTCCTATTTAATAGTTATATTAATGGTTTAGAGGATTTTCTTGAATACCACACTCCCAGCTCAGGTGCCCACCCATTACCAGTCCTTTTATGTGCTTTTAGACAATACTATTCTTATAACAAGGACGGCATTAGGACTTCAAGTGCTACTTGATTCTTTTGGTGATTTTAGGACCAGTTAAGACCTCCTGCTAAATAACACAAAATCCTAGGTTTTGTTCACTGGTGTTAAACCTGCTAAGCTGAAAGCCTGTTTTTGGAATACACCAAAGAATATTTCAGTACACACATTTAACTACCTGGGCATTCTGCTCGATGATAGGAACACTTGGGTCCCCTACCCTCCTCAAAAAGGCTCATTCCTGTGGGTCAGTCTTGGATTTTAGTGCCAAGGTGAGCAAGAGACCTATAACGGCACTGTATCATATTTATAATGCCAAATGTGTATCCGCCACATGCTATGGCAGTGATATCTGGGGGTACGGGGTGTGCAGTGTCATACAGGTTGAAGAGAACAAGTTCGCTAGGCGCTTATTGGACATCCCGCAAAGTACTTCAACCTATGATGTCCATGAAGAACTGGGCCTCAAAAATATCTTTGTCGCTAATAAACCTGGACAGTTGTTACGGTAGATCTAATTGGCACAAGAGCAAGACAACCCTGAACAGATTGATTGTCAGGAACTGCCTTTCCCTAAATAATGTGAGAGTGATTCCCTGGCTGAGTTATATTAAGACTAAATTTCCTACTTTGGGACACCCAAGTATGTTTTCCTTTCCCAATGGAATTGTTCAGCCAGATTATACATGGGTTAAATAGAATTCCTTAACTCCTATTATCGCTGATAGGGAGAAAACTGAATTACAGAAACCTGCTGTTTTTGCCCATTGTCTGACTAAAAGTGTATCCTCAAGTGACTTGTACCTGACGTGGGAAACCAATGTGTATCACGGTCAGCTTTAAACCAAGTTCCGAGTGAATGTTCTTTTGCCATTGATTAGCTTTCCCAAGGGCTGGACTGCCCCGGGCATCCTTGGTTCCTGTGAGTGTGACAAAATCTTGGCCAGACCGTTTTGTTTTGTACCCTTTATACATTTCCTAGGAAATATTTTTTACTACCCATCTTAAATGTTTTTGAATGTAAACAAGTAAGGCCTGCCATGCTGTTTCATTTTATGCTTAATGATGTTCAAACTCGTGTAATGTAATGTAATGTAAGGACTTTTTGAAGCAGCATTGGCAAATTACGGGAGGCCTGGCCTTAATTTGGCCCTTGTTTGGCTGAAATAGCTGAGGTCTCATCGGCTGTTGACAATTATTTGTAATTCAGACTGGAAAGATGTATTTGTTTTGTTGCCTAAGTAGATTGGCTGGGCGGTAATGTTTATTGCACTGCGGTTATGTACTTTGTTCTCTTTGTTTTTCGCTGAGGTGTTTATCCGCCGTTGAAAATTGTTTGTAATTCAGATTGGAAAGATCTATCTGCCGCCAAGGTAGACTGGCTGTGTGCTAACGTTTATTGCGCCGTGGTTATGCACTTTGTCCTCTTTTTCAGCTGAATATTTTAAAAATATTGATGTCATGTATTGATTGTTTTAACTGATTTTATGTATCTTTATGGTTATATTTATTTTAACTGAATAAAGAAATACTTCTACTACTACAAATGTAGGAGTAAATCTACTCGAGTAGTTTTAATTAGCAGAGTTTTTGTATCTGGCTGATGGACCGGAAGATGTTCCGAATCTGCCCTGCATCCACCTCAGCCCCACATATCAACATCACCCTGTTCCATTTTAAGTTTAAATATTTTTTGTTAACCATAAATGCAGTACAGAAAATACTGTCACAACATAGACATTTCACTCACTAACAATTCCACAGGCATCCTCTTTTTTGTCTTTCCTTATCTTTAATTCCTGTCTTGATTGTGGCTGTCTATAACAATGTTGCAGATATTCTTCTAATGAACTGTAATTTGTTTTTTATTTAGTGCTATTAACATAAAGGGTATGCGCATAAAAAATGTACATATATATATATATATATTCTTTAAAGCGTGGCTATAATTATATGTAAGTAAAAGGCACTTAGCCACGACGGAAACATGAATTGACATCAAAACAATCACGTCTTGTCTGGTGATAAAGTGTTTTTGACAACCATGCCTTTGTAATGTATATACATTACTATCCATTAATCATCAATGCCATTAGCCAACTATAAATACTTATGGCCTTATTAAGCAAATGTCCCATCTTCCCTATTTAGAAAAGATAGATGTTCTATACACTCTAGATAGGGTGGACACAAAATCCATCACTTTATGGCTGATGTCTCACACATGCCAAACTCTAAATCAGGCCCCTTATACTTTTGTCTGTGAAGTTACTATTACAAATGACTAAAACTAAAAGACTGCCAATTGCACCACAAAAACTGAAGGACCATACACCTTCTTAGCCTGAACGCCAAATTCATCCTCATTTGTAGACAACTGAATCCACCCTCATCTGTACTCCAGGGCTTCACTCCAAATGTCACATCCGAAATAAAATTGCGAGGCTTTCATCGATCCTCAGAAGGGTATATTGAACACTTGAAAAAGCTCAACATCCTGATTCCAAACTCTAAAAGGTCTTAACTGATCCTAAATGACTTTTGCTTAGTTTTAGTTTTTAGGAAGTTTTAGTGGTATAATGATCAGTCTCCCAAAACCCTTCCAGGCATCTCTTAAAGCAGCGAAGCCTTTCTTTTCCATGACTTTTCAGGAAAGGGAAAATATGAATAAATCACAGTAGGGGTTTAAGAGCTCTAATGGCTTCTTCTGCTTGAAGCAAGAATTAAATTTATAATGGCGCCTTTCTCTGCTGTGCTCTTTGTCACCGCCCACTTTCATCCCTTTAAAATGCATCTGAAGGCAAGAACATTTTCAGGAGTGAGGTAATTTCCAATTTGAACCTAAAAAAGTGAACACTTTGCTGACATTGGTTCAATGTTTCTCCATCCACGCCTTCTAGAATTCTTTAAATAATACCACAGCTGGCAAGAAGTTCTTTCCAGATTAGAAAACATTGTACGCCTACCTTTTCAAACAAGATTTAAGTATGTGGCTTCTCCTATTCAATTCTCCTCTTCCATGCCTCATCCTCTAAGGTACCCTTTTGCTTCCCTTCCTCTCCTTGCCTCTTCTGAATACTAATCTTATTCCCTCCCCTTTAAGAATGAGTGGACTAATATAATACAGTTATTCCTTCTCTTTTCTAGTTGTAACTTTTTTTGACAGCATTGTAAATCATGATCTCTGTGATTTGCTCATTGGAAGCGTACTAACTCTCCACTTGGGTAGAGCTGAAGGGTATAAAATGTCAATGAAGATAAATTCATATATACAAGCCTTTTATCTATTCAATGAGCAGTAGTTAGGAATGACTAAATGTCTTTATCTGTGGTAAGGGACAGACTGGTCATTAATTTAATTGATCTAATGCCTATTTGGGAAGCTTCATCAAAGCCTCAACGACTGCTCCCTGGGTTCTTTAGAGTTACATCACGGCGTGTGATCAGTGTCCCTCTCTTCTTCTCATCAAGCCAAGTCTTGCAGAGCAGAATCAATGCAATATATGATGCTGTATTACCGTGGCTATTGACAAACTGATGAAAAAGCGGAGTTTACATGATACCGACTAAGCAGCAGCTCCTCTCTCCCACCTGCAGTCATCTATGTAAACGATAAGTCTATAACATCTGTTCAGATCCAGACCAGCTGGACACAAAAACGTACCCAGCAGCTCATGTAGAAGAAAAGTTAATATAAATTTAGAAATTGGGCTGCAGTGGCATACCAATGCATACTGCTGAGCAAAAACCGCCCATCCCTTCTGTGTTAGTGCCTGCAACAGAGGCCAATAAATTACAGAACACATTACTTACCCAAAAGATAAAAGTCCTCTTTACACCAGTAACACTCCCTCTTCTCACAGCTAAGGCAGGCACTGTCACAGTCCACACAATTCATGGAAGTGTCATCAGCATAGGTCTTCTCTGGACAAGAAATGTGGCAGCGGCTCTGGTACCTAGTAGAGTACAATTCAGTTAGTCCACCTTCCTCATCCTTGCTTTGACAATGATATTTTGAGGTTCTTGCTTTTGATGTACAAAGAACTAGATTTCAGTCTTTCAAACATATAGTGTTTGTGATGACATAAGATGTCTGACATTTTTACATCATGAATAGGGCAAACATCTAGACATTACATTTCCCATGTAGTGCCTGAACAACAGTTTGGCTGGAAATGGAGTTCTGTCTTGTTTTTGATTGACACGCTTCCATACACTCTGCAGTTTGACTGTGAACTGGCCTACATTAACAGCAGTTTTATTATTCAGATTTTTGTCAAACTGCTTCCCACTCCCTATATTTGTCCACCATAAATTATCATTCCTCTTTACATTCATCAAGCATTTTCCACTGGGTCCTTTGGTCATTTTCCTCAAATTAATGCCCTTCATCTCTACTTTTATCCCCATTAGTCCCTTTTTTGCATGATCGACCCCTCAACTCATTTAATAATCTAATTATAAATGTTTCCTTTTCAAATAATCTTGACTTTCTTGCCATTATAGTCATTGGGTTTTCCTTTATGACTTAAACTGGTGTAATGCTTGTATATCTCTCCCTGTCAGTACCTTTGCTTTGTGTGACGCTTGTAATAGTAGTGCCGAACTGTGAGATGTCACAGGACTGCGGTGCAGTAGTCTTAGTCCTGAGACCTGAAAAGTATAGGAGAGTGCTTTCTGAGATTCTTTTGAGAAGCTGTTAGTGAAGTCTTGTGCTACCAGATGGGAACTCTAACTCCCACCAGAATTCGCTGTCATGTTGGCTCAGGTAGCTATGTAAATTGTGCCCTACCTCTGCAATGCATGTTCCTTTGCAGAACTCGACCTGGGTGGTTCTGTTTTCATGCGCTCCCTCTTAACCTGAGGTTTCTTCCTTCTAGATCATGTATGGTACAAGGTTTTGGGCATCTCAGCAGTTGCAAGAGGAATTAAGGTCAGTGAAACCATGATATCTGAGTATGTGCTTATAAATGATATAATATTCTACCGGAACTCACCGAACATTCTGGGTAATAGAGAAGAACTTTGAAGTTGTCAAGTTTAGGAGATTCAATAGAAGCCTGGACATTGTGAAGCTAGAATAGTGTGAAGAAACACAGTTAACTTATCTGCTGGAGAGATTTTAGCCTTTGATGAGAAGAGAAGTGTATTCAAGGGAATTAATAGTATTGTAAAGGACTTAGGGGCCGATTACGATGCGGCCCATAAAGGCTCCGACCGATGGTCGGAGACTTCTCGGCCGTATTGTAATAGCCAGCTCTGTTTACTTTCCAACTGCCTAATTATGATCTAGGCAGTTGGAAAGTAAACCAGCTGGTCATTCTGACTGGATTCCGAAGGGTTCCAGGAGCCCGTTGGCCAGTCAGAAGCTGGGAAGTAATCTCAAGGGCAGGCCTTTCCACCCTTGAGATTACGATGCATGGCTTCCAGCAGGTTGGAAAGCATTTTGGGGGGCCCGCAGCAGGTCTCCCTTGGGTGCGTGGCCTCCGGTTGGTTGCTGAGGGGGCACCTTTGGTGCCCTCCTGTTGCACCTTGAGGTGCCTGCCACGGGGTGCAGGGATGAACCACACCTCCCATTTCCCTGTAGGAGCATGCATTACAGCTGGTTTACGGGCGTAATGCAAGCTCCCATAGTCAAATGTAGGAATGCGACCGAACTGTGTTCGGTCGCATCCGAATTAGGTGGGAGGGACCGCCGACCAGGAATTGGCCGGTCCCAAGACCGAGTTGGTGTCAGACGGAAGGAATTCCACTCAACATTGAACTCAGCCCCTTGTGGTGTCTGGTCTAGAGTTCGGCTGAGGATCAATCTTGTCCACCTTATTAATAAGTGCTATAGGATATATTGCACTTTTAATAAGTCGGACTGCATATCTGTCTCTATTGTGACTTAGTACCTCTTTGCCAATCACTAAATATAGCCCTTGATTCCTTACAGCTCTATGGTGTGAGATCCAGAATCGACCCACAGATTGTAAAACGATTTGAATGCTTGTAACTTTAAAAAGTTCATGTAACTTAAATGTATAGACTGACAGTTTGCTGATCTTGTTAAATGTTTTCTTGTCTGATTCACTGTTCATACAAACAATTACTGAGGAATTTCCAATGCCAGTAGCTTAATTGCAGTAATCTAATAAAGCCAACTAGATACACTTCAGCTAAAACCATGTCACTTCTTATCTCTCTCTGTTCACTCCCCTTCCCCTTGTGCTTTAAATCCAAACACTTTATATTCAACATGAAAGCCCGTCTGCAACAACCCAGCATCAAAAATACATGTCTTTTCAGAACCCTGACAGTTTCCAAGTAGAGGACTGTGACAAAGTGGCCCCCAGGAAACACTAGGGTCACTTCCTATTGCTGTCCTCATAAGAAGCAGAGTAGCTTGCAGGGGGTGTTGCCATGACCAGTGGTGACAAGCCCACTAAACCACTAAAGAAGACAAGGAGAGACACTGTAGAGATAAAGTGGATTTCTTCTCTCGAAGGTTGAAGTTAAGATTGAGTGACGCGCCATGAGTTCCTGGTGGATATGCTGTCAGTCTCAGCGAGAGGCCTTTATCTTGGTGCCATTACCTGAACTGAAGGAGACTACATCCAATGCTGAGTAGGTGGAGATTTTGACATATGTCACTGTTACCGCCTTGGGAAGGAGGTTGACTAAGACAAAGAAGGATGGGCAAGAGAGCAAAAGAAGGATATCTAAGATAGAGTCTGCTATGGAGAGAGTACAAGCAGAATGCACATCTTCTTGGGGATTTCAGTCTTACACGATCACTGCTTTGATGCAGTTTAGGTTTTTTGATACAGAGGTCCTGCCTCCTCATTCTGCGCCTCACATACAGGTTCGGAAAGTATATTACCTCTCAATTAAAAGGCACTTATTGCGAACTGGACAGTTCCCTGGACAGGAGGAAATCCATAAATGGTGAACATGTCCTGAATGTTTCTTGACTATAGCTAAGCAATGCAGAGAAAGAGGCAGAATACAGAGTGTATTGAAAAGAAGTAAAGAAGCATACAATAATTTCCATGTTCTGTCGCACGTTGAGGTGATTGAGGCAGTTCTGGAGGTGAGCTGGAAATCATTAGAGACATTATTCTCAGATATACTGTGGACTTAATTGATGGGATGTTTCTAGGGATGCCATGTATGATAGCCCCTTCTTTTAAAAGGCTGATGTACTTTTTGGGAGGGTGCAAAGACTGAAGTTGAGAAATTGAGATGCTGGACTGTCCAGTGGATGAGGCCCCCTTTTCCACCCTTATTTATTTATTTATTTATAAAGTTTTATATAGCGCGAACATGACCCACGAGGGTATCAGAGCGCTTTACAGTATACAATATAAAAACATAAGAGAAAAAAAAAGATGAGGTAGCATACAAACATTTGATATTTGTCATTACGTACAGAAGGGGTGTATAGTATACGAATAACATAGATGACCAGTCTCCAGCAGGACATTTTGGAGACAGAATGGTATTTTCTTTCACGTGATAGTTTTAGCCGCGGCCTGTGCAGGTAAGAGTGGTGTGGGCAGTGGGGCCAGGTGGCGGTGAATTTCGACAGACGACGAAGAGGAAAAATGATTTTACTTAGACGGGCCGAGGCTGGATTGTTTCTGAGAACTATAACAGTTTACTATTGGGAATAATGGCTGCCCATGTTTGTGTTATTTGTGGGTGATTAATGGCTATGTTATTCAGTTTCTTCTTAGTAATAATATTAAAACCTAAAATCAATCAGCGTATGTAAATTTAAACAGGTCTGAGGTAAACATGTTTCTATGCAGGCGGAAGGGAGTAATTGAACAGCTGTGATAGGTAAAAAGCTAGGACATGGCATGTAACAAATGACATTGCTATGTTGAAACAACTGGACGGATTGGCAATCCAATAACGTTTTCATGGAAAATTGATCCCAATGTTCTTGTGGTTGATTTGAGGTGCTCAGCACTGGCAGGTTTAGGGAACTGCGATTTTGTTTCTATTGGGAACCACAGTTTCCATGTTTCCTTGACTCTGGCAGAACTCACTGCATCCAATTTGGTTTTTCGAGCAAATATCTTTCCTCTGCTAGCGGCTCCCAGGTATTTCCCTTTGAGAGTTTCACCTCGGCAAGAAGAGCTGGTGGTCAGAGCAGATGTTTTGGCGTGCATTGTTTCTGGAGTTTATCTTGGCATACTGTTTTCAATACAATGCAATATTGCATTACTTGGCATTGGTACAGCTGGTAAGGTGACATGATTCATGAACAAGGGGCAAAATCAGTAATTCGGTGCACGTAGAAGGTGGGTTTACTTTGTAAGATTCTTTTGTGATTTTGCAATTCCTGCACTAATCCTTAAAATGATGCCTTTGTTCTTCTCATATGTAAGTCTGATGCAGTATGTTGATCCAGAATGCACTTGAGCACTTAGGCCAACATGTTCTGAACAACAGCTATATAATCATTAGTCTATAATGTCAGACTATTTCATTTTACGTAAACTAGCATTAGTTTGATAAAAGGTTGCAAATGTAGAGACCTTTCAATATGTCTAAATGCAGAATTAATTAGCGTCAGGTCTCCTTATATTTCAATTTCATGCTATTTGTGAAATTGGTGATCCCATATTAGGTTCCAATGATTTTAGATGTCTTCTATGTAATATGTATGTATCTCCTGGGAGACAAAACAATCAAATTTTGTTGTAGATAAATTGCTTATTGTCGGTGACTTCCATTCTAGTTACGAGCTATCTTTGTAAATTATTGGAAGACAGTTGACAGTATGTGGATTCCTGACACCATCTTCTGTATTCATAAAGCTGACTCCTGAGGTAAACAATTATTTCATATGTTCATGGCTCAATAATTGATTATGTAGGCATTTTATGCTCGTTGCGTTCTTAAATAACTAATTTCCCATCACAATTTGATTGTTGCCTCAATCTGTGAAGTGCGGAATATATTTCCCCAAAGGTTTTTCACAAGTGGAGAATTATTTATTGTGAAAAACATCACAGATGAAGAACGCTATTATAGAAGGGACCTAAATAAATTCATAGTAAATTTTCAAAGCTCAACTCTGATTGAGACAAGAAAATGAAGATCTTAGGATGATGTCTTGGACATTTGCGGTGTGAGGCTAAAGAGAAATGTGGAACTCAAATCTGGACTTCTGTGACAACTGCAGCTTCTACCCGCAAGTCAAGCGAATTCTGACGAATTGTCGGTAACCACCATATAAAAAAGCCACAAAGAAGCAGGTTCAGCCATGGAAATAGACAGGCTATTTGTTATATCTATACTCCTCTAATGGAGCCCTGTGTTTTTCAGAAAGAGAAGTGGAGGCACGTCATTGACAGTTAACTTATCCATAAGCTCTACTGTGTTGATATCACAGTTCTTATGAAGCTGAAGCAACGTTTCTTGAAATACTTCATCTAATCTCAGAGAAGAACGTGGATGCAAATTTTGAAGGATCTAGGTGGAAACCCTCCCTTGGCAGTCTGAAAAAGCCTAACATTGCTAAAGTATGAGTGTTTACTAAAAGGACCTGGACATACACCGACATTTCTTTAGAAGAATTACATAAAACTATAGAGTTTGTAAGTTTTATCTCTCAAAATCATGTACTCTCCATAGGTAGAAGACAAACTATTTTGTTGGAACCCAAATCTCCTATTGACAAACTTTATCATCAACCATCTGGCCTTATGGGCATGAAAGAATGTAGATGGCTGTGCGACATGGAGTAAGTGTTAATAGAACTGAAAGGTGTTGGCTATCAAAGGAGAAGTCGACAAACCCTTTATTGTAAGTGAATCATGTTATTACAACCTGGTGATAAGTTTATTGTACAGTGCTGTTTAGTAGGAGAAGGCCTATCTTCTTGCCTTTCAGTAGTAAGTGTAGATAACTGCCAATAAGGGTCACATGCCTAACATGACTGAAAGTTTTTATTTACATTTATTTGTGAAGACTTCCAGACAAGATACACCCCCCTAATACTCTTCGGGACACATTTCTGTGAACCTGCTCCTCTTAGTCTATAGAAGTATGGGTCTCTTAGAGAAGCCAGCAACCATGGTAACTTGTCATAAAACTAGAGCTCCTTTAAAATGCATATTTGTACCTTCCTAAACTCTGTCTTTTTCCTCTTTTTAGTTCCTTTCCATCACACTATGGTTGCAGAATCCTATGCCATACAAAATGTGAGAAAAAAAGCTGGGAATCAAGTGGAGGTATTCTCAGATTTGAATATGTGGAGACAGAAGTATTTCACTAGACCTTCCCTGTCCTTTTATTGACTGAGATTCGAACCAGTGGACTAGTGGTTATTGGACAAATGACAAATCTTGGAAAGGAACCAATTCCAACAAAGTAGTGGTGGTTGATTAAGGGGTAATTAATCAACCCCAGACTTGACTATTCTTGTTATCAAGTTATTTAAAAATTCTGCAAGAGTTTATCCTATATAGTTTAGTTGAAAAGGACCATCTTGAACAACATGTGATTTAATATTAATTGTATCAAAAATTGTAAAGAATGTAACAATAGTGTTGGCACATTGCCATACCCAGGTCCTCAGCAATACAGCCTGTAGCCCCAAATCAGTCTCTGACATCTGGAGGCTGGACACCAGGCTTGACTCCAAGGCATTCCCTGCTCCACTGACTTCCTACATGGCTTTCCCTCTTTCTCCAATGGATATCAATTTACTTTGCACTGATCGCTCTAATGATTGTCTGCTGTTATCACTCAGTTATTATTGGAAATCTTCGTCCAGTTCTTCCTCCCTACAACTAGGAGGTTTTGCAAACATTTATCCCCAGTTTTTAATGATGGAAATTCACTTATTCTTGATTTTCTTTCAACACTTTCCAAAGATATATGTGTGTACAACTTTACTGCAGCAATGATTTTAAAATGATCACGTCTGCATTACTACTAGCTTTCACAATAAATGATACTAGATCTATATTTTACCAAAATTGAGATTTCATGTTTGGACTCAAATTGCCCCAAAAACATAATTCTTCTCCTACCCAGGCCTCATTCATGCCGTCATTGATATTTCTCCTCTATTTATGTGATAGCTTAGGGCTTTGGCCTGCAGCTGCCCTTTCCTTCTTTTTTGCTCCCACCTTTGCAATCAATCACCTATCCTTTTTTACCTATTTCTGTAGCTCATTTTACTCCCCCCTCATCAAACTGGGCAGTTCACTTTGGCCACTGTCTCACCTATTTTAGTGATTGATTTAACTTCTTACAAGCCTTTGAAATGTTTTGGGCTTCAACCTTTGCATGTTTTCTATATACATTTTCAAAAGGGAATGATGTCATTGACTGCTTTGAAGATGCTTGGATTGCCATCAAGTTGTATCACCAGCTGCTTGTATACCTTTTACTAAGAACACACTGCCGCATGGTGGTGGTAGAGGTCAGAGTCGATAGATCACCCAAGGAACGACTTGGTCATGTCAAGCTAAACACTGTGTGAAGGGTCCTAATTTTAGTCCTTGAAATCTTTGGCTTAAAGATGTAAATCACACCCTGTCTGCTTTACATATCAAACATGAGTGGGAGATATGCATGCAGTAAGGCAAATTTAAAAAGCTAGTGGCTGTACAAACTATAGAAAGGCGCTAGCAGAGGTAAGCATCATAAATGGAAGATCTCAGACTCATTTCCCAAGTGTGAACATCAACCGTACGGGAGGGCTTCCACACCTTACAACTTCAAATGTAGCTTTGCATCTCTGAGGCTCAGCTTGTTTTCCCTGGAAGAGTTTTGGGCAAGCAGGAAAGCCAACAACAGTATGCTTCTGATTTGTAAAGGGCATTGCATGTGACCAATTATTTGTCATTTTTTTTATTGATTATACAAATAAAATATTTTACTGCTTACTCCTACAACTTATCAAGATAAAGCCTTTAGAGAAGTTTGATCTATGCAATAGGTATTTGAATGTGGCTAGGGAGCTCTCCAGAATGTGTAAGAAGTGAACCAGATCCTCCATGAAAGGCCCCACCTTGCTGAAGATTGTTCCTGCACAGAGGAATCTCTGTTGTGTTTTGTCAAAGAGCTACGGAGGCCTGTAAAGTGAAATGATAATTTTCTCATGGCCAAAAGATCATTAGGGACCTGGCCTAATTTTTTACATACCAACGTTGTTTTTAGTTGTGCTTAATTCAGAAAAGCTCTGTTTTAGTGTATTTGCGGCACTGTAACAATATTAATCACAATAGTGCATACTACATTACTTTATCATAAAATGGCCAATTCTTCTTACTGTTCCATGCTCCAGACTCCCTATTTTGTGCTTGCTGTTTCTTCACCCACCCTCCCTTTTCAATGCATATTCCTCACTCCTCTGTGAACTTGCCTCCAAGGACCTTGTGCTTTCCTTAATGGTTCACACTAATCTCACTTTAATTCTCTGTGGCTGATTCACAAATAGCACCACTGTAGTACTGTTGTGTGTCCTCTTACATGGATTTGTTGAATCCTCTCTGAAACATCCAACTCCCTATTGTTAAAAATGAAAAGCAGGCACAGCCCTTACCATTTGGTCTAAACACATGAATATTTTCTGAATATTACCATTTAATCATATTTTGGATGTTTTGGGGCCAATTCACAAATGACTGTAAGAGTAATCGAAGGAGTGCAAAAGAAGTACTCTTCAATACCCTTAAACTTTGTGATTTGGCCCTTAAGTCCTCACTTTTCCATTCTTCATCCACCATGTTGCCTCACAATTACAGAAATAAAAAAAAGCCTAGAACGGCAAAGTCCTCGGATGATAAATGACAATGGGACATCTACCTTGGAATGGAAGGTGACTGTTTGTAACATACATATTCAGCAATTGGCCTTTTTTTAAATTCTCTGACAAGTTCACAACAATCTTAACTTTGAGTTAAGAATGCGAAAAGAAATCTAACATTACTTGCAAATATATTCAACGATAATGTGTAAAAAAAAATCTTCAGGTCACGCTAATGCTTAAACTGTACTGTTCAGCCCAGTTTTATGTTCCACAACTGTCCTCAGTCTGCTCCCCATGAGCTTAGCCTTTTTAATTCCAGCTGCAGTAAGTCCAAACAACTATAACCTGTGCGTATAAAGTGTGACTGGTGGACAATTTTGCAGGCCAGTTGCAAATGTTCTCCTGTATCCAGTTACTTTAAGTAGACCTTCTCAAACCTCCAGCGGTGTTACTTTGAAAATTCCCTTTGGTTTCTATTTTGGAAATAGTTCTAGGCTCCCACTACTATCTTTTTCTTTTAGCATTCTTTATTAACCAAAAGAGTGTCTTTTAGCATAACTATTCAAATGAATGAAAATCATTTTACCACAAAATGTATTACGTATATGCAGTTTGCAACTGATAAAAAAGGTATTTCCACAACGAGATTGTACAATCCCACTTTAGCTTACTTATCAGGTTTTAACGTACAGTATGTTCAAAGGAGGTAATCTTTGTTTTTAAATAGTCTTAATTCTTCATTTGATCAATTGCTCAAACGATGATGATACTCTGAATGCCTTTACATATAGTGCATGTCAGTGACCAATGCAAACATTGCACCAATAACTTGACCAAAATGCCCCATTAGCTCACTCAGAACTTCTTGGGAGATGACCTCTTCTTCCAAGTTAGTCACTGCAAACCCAACTTTGGATTTCAGTAATCCGTATCCCTACAGTTCCACCTAGCCGGGTCTATCAGTACTGCAGACACTGATCTTATCATTCATTAGCACTAGAATTCTTCTCTAGTTGGTGGGGGCTGAAACAGACAGAAACACTTATATTGTTGAGAGAAGAGAAGATATCTGGGACTTTGTCTAATGTTTCTGACAAGTAACATATACTCATTAATGTATTCAAAGCACTCTCCGAGGAACATATAATAAACAGTGCCGCAGGGGCGCAACGGTAATTCTGAACTGCTTTTTGCACACCAGGGACACTATTGTATTACAGAAGGAGCCACAGACACTTGCATGTCCAATTTTCTAATATAGATTGTGCCTGTATTAGATGTGGACTGGTGCAAACTCAAAGTCGCAATCTGTAATTAGCATGAGTGTGTGGTCCAAAACAAATGAGGGAATCCTTAGCATTTGTGCCATATTACAGGTGTGGGCACAGAGGCAAAGGGGCCCTCAGGAGCAGAAGGGACTCTGTGCCACCAAGAAGTGGTGCATAGTTAGTACCACCCAAGAGGGCTCCACTTGGGAGGAGTAAATAGCATCTCAGGGACCCCCTTGGCCTACCCCAGCAGGCAAGTTGCGGTAACCTACTGCACCCATCTGCAGGGGACCCCTCTTTTTCCTTCTGAAAGTCAGGCCAGTTTCTGCCTAAAAATGAAAGCTGAACCTGATACTTCTAATAACCAGTCCACCTTGCACTAATGCGCTGTTCCCAGGCAGGTGCTGTTATCTGTATAAATCAAAAGAGAGTAACCCTTATATATCAAGGGAACAGGGTATGTAAGCACAAACAAATAAAGAAAGTTCCCTTGAATTCCTAATTTCTTAATTATGACTAAACAATCCTGTAGTTAATACCTCCTACAGAGATAATAATCATATATGTGACCCGCAAGCATTCAATTGATTCAGACTTCCATGGAACCATCAAAAAGAGCACTTACAATCTAAAATCATATGTACTACGTAGCCGGTAAGTTGTGTGTTGTCAACAAGTTAATTTTTATTATAATAAAAACAGAACCAAATATAAAAAGCCTTTCAGTTAAAAACATACACATATATGCATTCCTTTTGACCAATACTCTTATTTGCATCCGTGTGCTGTTGGTTTTAAAGCACTATGACAAACCAAAAGTAAATTACTTCATAAAAGGAATTTTAACGAATAATACATTCAAAGAGATTTTTTGAAAATCATTTTTTTAAAAATCAAGTCGACGCGTTTCGGTGGATCTCTGCTGTGCGCACCACCTTCCTCAGGACAATATTTAAACAGTTCTGTGAAAGCAATCATTAAAAATAAAATCAAACTTTATACTCGGCGTACGTTTACAAAAAATATATAACAATATGACCCTACGTGCTATCAATTTAAATACTGGTTATCCAAATATCATTAACTGTTGTCCGCCTATTGCATGCAAAAATAAATTGTCGATACAATGCTATTCATTTTATGCCCTATACGTTTCTGTACTTCTATTACTCAATTTCATCATCTTCTCTAAGCATTGCAGTTGAATCATCCCTGTGCTAGTTTTGTGACCCCAATGTCTTACATGCATACCCACATTCATACATGTTGTTGCCTATTCTCACACAGCATATGGTCTATGCTGGGTTCTTACTTAGGTGGGCCTCATGCATACACAAGTTAAGCACCCACCCTATAAGTTGTCTTTTATCAGCATAAATCATGAACCTCCTAATCAATTGAGGCGCTGATTCCAGATGATTATTACATTCCTGTATTAATAACAGACAGAAGTATTATAGTCTCGAAACCTTCTTCCACTTCAGTTCATAGTGTTTCTATACATAGTACTTACTAATAAGAATAATGATGAGTTAAAGATCCACGGGATTTCTTATATTTACTAGAAGCCTCACGTCCTCGTGGTCGATGAATAAGTTCTCCAGTTAAGTTGCCCAGTCAATAGAGATACTTAACCGAGTTGATCCAAGAGTAAAGCAGTATGTTCCTAATTTAAATACTTTATCTGATAGAGTTGCATGCTGCAAGGGAGAAGACTGAAGGAGTCCCCAGCAAGATCCCAGATGTAAGGAATGTAAAAACCTTACACCCATCTGCTAATCATTTTTAACGTTGGTAAGATAAATACCATTATTGTCAAACATAAGATGAATACTGAGACCTAATCGCCAGAACAGCACCTTAAACATCTTAATGTTCTTTATGAATAGGTGCCCTCTTGTATTTTTAAGAACTTATTCATCGATCACGAGGACGTGAGGCTTCTAGTAAATATAGGAAGTAAGTACTATGTATAGAAACACTATGAACTGAAGTGGAAGAAGGTTTCGAGACTATAATACTTCTGTCTGTTATTAATACAGGAATTAAATAATCATCTGGAATCAGCGCCTCAATTGATTAGGAGGTTCATGATTTATGCTGATAAAAGACAACTTATAAGGTGGGTGCTTAACTTGTGTATGCATGAGGCCCACCTAAGTAAGAACCCAGCATAGACCATATGCTGTGTGAGAATAGGCAACAACATGTATGAATGTGGGTATGCATGTAAGACATTGGGATCACAAAACTAGCACAGGGATGATTCAACTGCAATGCTTAGAGAAGATGATGAAATTGAGTAATAGAAGTACAGAAACGTATAGGACATAAAATGAATAGCATTGTATCGACAATTTATTTTTGCATGCAATAGGCGGACAACAGTTAATGATATTTGGATAACCAGTATTTAAATTGATAGCACGTAGGGTCATATTGTTAAATATTTTTTGTAAACGTACGCCAAGTATAAAGTTTGACTTTATTTTTAATGATTGCTTTCACAGAACTGTTTAAATATTGTCCTGAGGAAGGTGGTGCGCACAGCAGAGATCCACCGAAACGCGTCGACTTGATTTTTAAAAAAATGATTTTCAAAAAATCTCTTTGAATGTATTATTCGTTAAAATTCCTTTTATGAAGTAATTTACTTTTGGTTTGTCATAGTGCTTTAAAACCAACAGCACACGGATGCAAATAAGAGTATTGGTCAAAAGGAATGCATATATGTGTATGTTTTTAACTGAAAGGCTTTTTATATTTGGTTCTGTTTTTATTATAATAAAAATTAACTTGTTGACAACACACAACTTACCGGCTACGTAGTACATATGATTTTAGATTGTAAGTGCTCTTTTTGATGGTTCCATGGAAGTCTGAATCAATTGAATGCTTGCGGGTCACATATATGATTATTATCTCTGTAGGAGGTATTAACTACAGGATTGTTTAGTCATAATTAAGAAATTAGGAATTCAAGGTGCTGTTATCTGCCTACAATGCGAACAGTGTCTTGGTATTATAGAGAGGATTGTCTGAGCCTGCGACCGGGGAAAAGGCTTAATGGTGCTGAGTAGGACAGTGCACCACACCTACCTCATGGTCCTGGGTCTTATTCGGAAAAAAATAACATCTTTGGTAACTTACTACTCTACTGAGATCCCTACTCCACCAAGTGATAACATTGCTGGTACTGAACTATAGCGCCACCCGCTACTTACTCAAGAAACGTACAAGCACTCCAGGATTGCTGGTATGGTATGAAATTTATTCCAGATGATTACACATTTCGGTGTCTCAGTATTTATCAAACCAATGTGCCCCACCACCTCACAAAACATGTATACGCAGTGCATGAACATAGAAAGCATACTATGCGTGTTCCGATGTAAATATCACAAATCCTCATAGCATATACAGATCATAGCCCTTGGCATACATAATGTATTAAAGTGCATGGATTTCAATGAATTAATACAAAAAAATCCTTATTGTATGGTTGAAAAAACAAAGGTTTAAAAAAAAAGAAATTCTTAGTAAATTATGACAGAATGTTATAGCTTCATAAAGCAGTCCATAATTATTATAATGCATCAAATGGTAGAATGAGCCACAAAATGTTACAAATATAAAGAAAATGAATCTCAATGATGAAATATTTTAGAAAGTGGAAGAAATTTACCATCTTGGATCTGGTGTATTTTTTCTATATAAACTCCAGATTTTCATAGAAATATTTAACTTATCACTTTGCTAATTCCCCAAAATTGAGATTTAATAACTCAGGATTCTTAGGCTGGAGTGCTTCATTTTGGAACATTAAGACTATAAGATAAAGACATCGTTATGACTGTAGAAAACCCACAAGGTATGTCGTTGAAAGTGGCATGTTGTCAGTTTTGGGAGTAGTCTGACCCACTGACAACCTCTGATGTCCCTAAATCCCTGTGCAGTTGTATTGGGTAGATGATACCCCAACCAGAGGAAGTGGAGGAAAACAGAGAAAAAGGGGTAAGAGAAAACCAGAACTGGATTCACATTGTAGTGGATCCATCTTAATAGGTGTATTTGTCCTAGGAATTTTACCAGGTAACTTTTAGGAATGCACCAGATTATGACCTGACTGTTGTACTGGTGGCATCTGCTGTTACGATCTCCCGTCAGACCAGGAGACCAGGCAGGAACCCCAGAAGACAGCCAGGCTGCGAGCTGAGAATCGAAATGTTAAGTAGAAAAACACCAGAAACAGAGCATAAGGACTAATAGACCATGGAGGCAACCCAAAGAAATACTTTACCACAGTTACCCGGAAACAGTAAAAACAACAAAGCCGCAAAGATGGATACATGTTTGCGACTAAAGGAAAACAGAGAACCACAGTAGCGTTATAACACGTTTCAAGGGGTCTGCTCCATCTTAAAGTTGCTTAAAATACTGACTCCCCCACTGAAACCCCAGAAGTGCTCAAAGTAACCTAGAAGTGAAGATGTCAAATGAAGCTGTGTTGTGTGGTCTAGAGTTTTCGCATAAGTCCAATTTGCACTGCACTGTCTTCCATACCTTCCAGGCCTTCCCAGCCCTGTAATTAACTTGGTGTGACTTGCAGGGCTGGCCACACACAGAAAATATTGTCAAGTGGGTGTCCAATGCAAATGGATTAAACACCCACAAAATCTTCAATTCCTGTGCATTGAAAGTAACCCATTGTCAATACTCGACCCAGGTGATAGCAGTGGAGTAAATGTGGGTGGGTACAGACATCACACCATTTTTGCAGGGTGTTATGGGGAGGGAAGTGTAAGGAAGAAAAACAAAGCCAAAACTTTGCAAAAAAACTAATATTAAGCCAGCGAATTATCTTCAGTTTGGATAATCCACATAGGAAGGTTTTGGGCAAAAAATGTATATGCCAGCTGACTCCAACAATCCTATTTTCCTTGACACACACGTCGGATTTATGAATAGGTTAAAAGCCTGAAAGCTCTGTAAATTGCACGGGCAAAATGTGGGGTTTCTCCTTTAGGAATCATGCACTTTTTTATTCTTTTGTCAAAAGAAAATAAAGACACACTTTAGGATTCTCAACACTGTCCAGAACCCAGGCACATACAAGGAGAAGGAAACTAGCTTGTGACTCATGAACGGCTCATACTCAGTGATCATTCGAAAATCATCCTATTAAATTCGCCGCGGCACTTACTACGAGAATTTGAAACTGATTTTTATTTGAAGTAAGTTATTATGTTTTCTTTCCCATTCACAGACATGTCTGTGCTGGCTGATAACTGACGGACTACATTTCCAGGAAACATCGTCTGCTGCCCACACTTCTGCCCTAAGCAATACCATTTAGCCATCCGCGTGACTGAACACATTGAGCCGGGCGCCATTAGTGCAGCTGAAAGCAATTTCAATCACATTAAAGCAACACTGGAACTTACATGTAGAATCCTTCAATGCAGGAAGAGCAGATTTCTGGGTCAGCTGGAATCAAAATGAAATACATATAGGAAATCGTTAATAAAGTAGTCAGAATAATTGGAAAATCAATAACATTGACTTGCTATCCCGGTCAGTAGATAGGATTTGCTATTGCTTGTAATGCAATTTCTTGAAACTGGAATTAATGCTAGCTTTAACTCACATAAAGATGCTGGCAGTGAGCTTGGAGTTGTCGGTTTCTGAAGAGAAATGAAAGAATCTAATAGCAAAAGACATGTGTAGACCGTCGCTTTCTACAAATATGGTTGCCTTACACAGACACAGTCAGTTTAATCAAGAGCAACTAAAAATACCATATTTAGGGGCATATTTACAACAGAATGGAGAAGCATAGCGGTAAGCACACATTGCTAACGCCACACTTCTCCATTCTTAAAATGCAGGGATGCGCCGTATACACAAGAATGCAGCGCACCCCTGCGTTTCCCCTAGCGATGGCGCCAAGTTCAGCTGCCTAGTGCCAACACAGGCATCCTTGCACCATAGTGCATCATAGTGCAAGGGTGTTTGCGTTGGGGGAAATGATTGTTTATGTGCAGGAAGCTCTCTCTTCTGAACATAAACAAGCATTCATGGCGTTTTGAAACTTCTATGTGTGCTGCTTAATGCAGATCACATAGATGTTGCAAAACGTCATTGTTTGGGGATTGTTTATGTGCAGGTACATAAACAATCAATGGCAATTAGCTATTTCTATGCAAACTGCAAAAATGAGGAGAAATAAAGCATTTCTCTTTGTATCGCCTGTTTAAGACCATGTTTTCCCTGGTCTTAATTTTGGTGTTTCCAAAATAGAGGGCCGCATCAAAATCAATGGGTGGTGCGGTAGAACGCCAACCGCAACCCCCATTGCCCTCCTCTTTCACGCTGAGTACAGTGTGTAACGGGGGCCTAATTTACATAGTAGCGTTAAGTGGCTTAACGCTGCCTTGTAAATAAGGCGATGCCCCTATCGCCACCACCACATCACTTTGAGTAAATATGCCCCTTAATGCTTTGATGGTACATGTAAACTTTACCACTTGCTGTCAGTGTTCTCTTCACGTGAAGCCATTATCTTAAATCAGCCCTAGTTTTCAGATGGTCTGTTTTTAGGCCAATCTCATAAAGCACACCCTCTAACCCACACAAAATAAAATCACTTAAAGCTTGAGCATTTCAGCCTTCCATTTTCAACGATTGTCAACGTTCTTCGTATCAAGCACATTACACGGCGTAATGTTCAACCTGTTCTCTAATGCACTTTGACACTTTGTTAGACGCACAAATTGCTTAATTAAGGCAACTGCAATACAATGCGCATATCTTTTTTTTGTCATATGTACGAGAGTAGTTCAGCCGGAAAACAGCTGGAAACGAAATGCTCTTGTGAGTGGGTCATCATTACTACTAGTAACTTAACCCCTCCAATGCTCGTGACGGAACCATTCTGTCACGAGCCTCGGGTGGGCTGTGCTGGTGACGGAACGGTTCCGTCACGGCCAGCTCGCCGCGCCTGCGCAGCGCGAATTCCGCGCCTGCGCTGACGTTCTAAAGAGCAGGCGGGGAACCGTTCTGACGGAACCGTTCTGTCACAAGCACAGCTCACCCGCGCTGGTGACGGAGCGGTTCCGTCACCAGCGCGGGACAGCCGCGCGGCCCCACCTCCCCCTTAGCGTAGCGGCGGAAAAGCCATCGCAGCGAAGGGGTTAAAGAGAAAGACGGTTGCAGTGACAGCTAACTTAAATATCGGCTTGTTCTCTGTGATGGAAAACACCTCACCCATTGAAGCATATGTTACGAAGACAGACAAAATCAATTTTTCCGTTTTGAGATTAACAAGTTCTTTAATCAGGCGACTAATGCAACTTTATTTGGAGAAAAATTAAAATCGAATAACATTTTGTCAAAACAACCCATTTTGTTCACAGTTTCTTACGCAAGTATGAAAAAGATAAAATAGAAGTCGTTAAAGCAACAATGCTAATGCAGAAAAAATTGATACAACTGCATGGTCATACCTTACTATTCAGACCCTGCTACTGTGAAGTTAAAAACCACTTACTCATCAGTACTGCAATTGGGCCCTTAAGCGCAAATACAAGGGGGCTGATTTACAAGCCCCTTGTGGCACTTTTTCGCCGACGTTTCATCACTTTTGTGACGCAGCGGCGGCGCAAATGATGCACCATGGTGCAGGGTACTTACAACGTGACGCATCTGGGAGATGCGTCACGTTGTAAAGCCCTGCGCCACAAGGAAGCGTGACTGTGCAGGGGTTGGGGCGTTCCGGCGCAGGAACGCCTACTAAAAGTGGCTGAGTGAAATCTACAAGATTTCACTCAGTCACTTTTGGGCCCATGCTGCGTCAAAACCCTGCGCCTGCTTGAAGCAGGCGTAAGGATTGACGCAGCTGTGTTGGAATGGGGCCCCCCAAGCCTTGCTGGAGCTGCGTTGCGCTTGCGACAACTCCAGCAATGCGCCGCTTTTACGGCACAGATGCATCACGCATCTGTGCCGTTTTTGCCCCATGGTGCGCCACATTGTAAATGCGGCGCATCCATGGTGGCGTAGGTATGGCGCACAATAAGTGGCGCATCTCTGCTGATATGCAGTGATGTGCCACTTATTGTAAATCTGCCTCAAAGTAAGGCTAGCTCAATGCGTGCCAAACAATTTAAACAAGGTGACCTATCTCTTATAGCCAGAAAGAGCTGTGGTCATTTTGGCATCTGGAGAGTAAGCAAGCACATCAAAGTCAAACTTCATTTACTGTCACCTCTCTAGGTGTAAGACGTCCTACCTCATGTGGTGAACCTATAGACATTCTGCTTTTTGGGTACTTCGGTCCTATATGCTGTCTGCATAATGGACGCCATGCATGTCGACATAGCATCACCAAGGAATTAATGCCTCTTGCATCTGTGTCTGCACATCGTATTGTTGTTTTACATATTTATCTTCCATCCCCAACCAGGTCTTCCCCTTTTTTTCTCATATTGCTCAGTGGGAGGCTGTAATAGTTCTTCCATCTCATCTCATGCAGCTCTATTATAATGTGATAGGAGGCCCACAGAATTTGCAATTCACCAGTTACTGGCATGTCCTGCTGCAAGTTGCAACCCTTTTCCCTGCAGTGTCAATGCGCTTACTCTCCTCTTCAGGAGGTGGAGCATCCCCAGTGATGTGTGATGTTGGACTTTAACGCACTGTAGTCACGACTTAGGAGTCTGCAGTAGGATGCCCTCTGATGTACTTTCTTTCAATTCTGTGTGTAAGTACCCTTGATTTGACTGAGACTTTAAAAATGTCTTTAGATACTTTCAGCATAGATAGATACTGAACTGCACGTTCAGTTCTTGAAAGTGTTTCTACCAGGAAATCAGTTTCCTTTTCTATAGTCTGCATTGCAATCTGTGATAATCTGCTTCTCTTTGTATGGCAGTATGATAGGAGGAAGTATCATTGGGTGTAGATGTTTTACCTGGGATAGGCAGTTCTATGTCAGTGTCTGGAAGGACCAATTCATCGTCATGCCATGGCTCTGGGTAGTGTTGTGTGTCTCCCTGTGAGTCAGAGTAGTAAACCTCATTCTCAGGGCTGTCTCCTCCCTTCTCTTCCTGAGTTGTTGAGAGACCTTGTCTGTGGTGATAATGTTTGACTTAATGGCATGAGGCTTGTGGCCTCATGCTCTGTTGCTCCTCTTTTTGGTAGAGCATGTGGAACATCCAAGTCCTAACCTTGTCTCATGGAACTCTCCTTTTGATGTCGCTTCTGCTTGAATTCATGATGGCCTCCAAATACAGTGCCTTTTTCCTATTGCATTATTGTTTTTTTTGGTGTCTTTGCTTGTTTCTCTGGCACTGTTGTCATTGCCGAGGAAGGTGTTTTTGTATTTTGTGTTGTTGCAGCCAAGATTTTCTTTGGCATAGAAGAGTGGCCATGCTTTTTTGTCTTTGTTATAGTTAAGGGGTGTTTCAATTCCATATGGGTTGACACCGATCGCTTATTCATCTTCGATTGTTTGGTGGGCTCCGAAGCATGACACAGGTGCTTTGCCGATGCCGAAGTGACTGCCGAGGTCGTAACTCTCCTTAGGCCTTGACCGTCGATTGGGATCGAGAATGTTCTTGTCCTTTCTCGGCCATGAGGTTTAATCTCAGTCTCGACCAGAGTCCGAGGGCTGTGGTGCACCGTGGAATTGAGGGGGAGGTTTATGTCTGATCTTCTTTAAATGGGTGGGTCAACTGTAGTCACAGTCCTTGGTGTCGTATTCATTCTGGGCCAGACCCTAGCAGTGGAGCCTGGTGCATAGTGTCCTCGACCCACACATTTGACTCCTCTCCCCCCAGAACTTATCGGAGGTGATGTATTGAGGGCTGGCAATTAGGTACCCCTTTGCAGTTGTGACATCAGCGTCTATCTCACCATCACTGGTGTGAAGCTGGTGGGCTTCTTCTTGGGTGCCCTGCCTCCACTGCTATTGCCATGTTATAAGCCAGTCTACAATCTCTGTGTCTCTGTGTCTTTTTATTATTTTTTTCGTTTCAAAAACTTTTATTTCAGTCACCAGGACCATAAAAAGTAACAGAAGCACAGAATGGCACACATATTTAAAATGATATATATCAGAGTTAAAAAAGGACACTCCATTTGTAATACAATTCACAGTTTAGAGGCGAGTACAATGGGTTTTTACCGTCAAGCCAAGAGTGGGGGGAGGAGGGACAAAGGATTTCACTGCAGGAGAATTTTATATCAATTGATGTAATGCGATCTACCATCAGCTACAGGGAATAGCAACAATAGTTCAATAAATAGTTTAAAACGACAAGATATAAAAAATTTATACTATTTACAATTCTATACAAAATAATCAAATGCTAAGAATTAATATCTAGAAAAAACTATACATACAATAATCACAATTTCTAAAATGCTGCTAGTACACTTTTTATACATTTCTACCCCTCTGGATGAAAGCCCACCTCCTGCGCCACATTGTGTTTAAATATCTTGAGACAGCGAACACAATGGGTTCGGATGTATCATATTTTAGAACCCGAAAGGCCTCCCTACAATGCTCAAAACCCAAATTCTGACATAGCTGAACAAGCCAGTAACGCCTTGCATTTTGATAGCCAGGACAGAAAAATAATACATGAATTTCTGTTTCTTCTTGTGAGATGCATACGGGGCAACCCTTCTCTTTCTGTCCGCCCCATTTATTAGTGACCGCACGTACTGGCAAAGTGCCATGTCTAAACTGTACGTACAGCTTTCTTGCAGCCTGGGGAAGGATATCATCCAAAAATATTTCTAGCTTGTAGTTGTCCTACACTGTAAGGAATTGTGTTGTTAGGGAGCCTAATTTATGATTTGCTTGGAGTACTCCAAGCTTTAAGGCACAATAAGTTTTGGGCACTAGGGCACGGGGACTGACAGACAGGTATCACCCGGAGTGCTCCACATAAAAGGTTGGCCAAGCTTTTAGCACTCGTGCTTTACATGGGCAAACCAAGGTACCCTTTTCACCAAGCCTGGATAAGATAAAAGCTCATTAGTATCTGCCTGGTATGGTGCTAATTCGGGAGTTGCCCAAAGTCTTCGCCAGAACGTCAACGGTTTTAGGGCAATCTCGTCCTCAATCGGTGTAATACCCAAATCTAAGCGCAAAGGGATTAGCGGTGTACTGGCCGGGAGACCCATTACTTGTCTTAAGAATCTATTCTCAGTTACAACTAAAGTAGAAACCGAGGAATGCCCCCATTATTCTGCCCAATAGAGAGTTTCACCACGTGCTTGAGCCATATACATCTCAAGCGTGGAGCCAATGGGTTTAAAAGGTGACTCCCTAGCTAGTTTGGCTATGCTCCCGGCAATCTGTGAGAGCTTGAGCTTGGCTTTAGCTATTTGGGGCGCCCACTGCATGTCTTTTGATAGGGTGACGCCAAGATATTCAAATACAGAGACCCTATCCAGACGGATGCCATTCAATTGTGGGTTGGGGAGGGTTATCTTGAGAGGGTTAATGATCATAAATTTAGTTTTAGCAGTGTTGATCGCCAAACCCATGTTGGTACAGAATAGAGCAAAATTATCCAATAGCCTCTGGATGCCCATTGGTGTCTTTGATAGATAGGAGGAGGGTATCATCAGCAAACATCAATGCCGCCACTTTGGTGTTAGCTAACTTTGGGGCATCGTTGTTTGCTACTTCGGCTAGAAGCGGAATTAATGCGTTGACAAAAAGGCAGAACAGGGTCGGTGCGAGGACACAGCCCTGCCTTACCCCTCTGCCAACTAAGAGTCTTCCAGTTAATTCTCCTCCCCTACCACATCTGACTCTGGCATAGGTGTTGTCGTGTAACTTGATCAGTATGTCAAGTAAATAAACAGGGATCCCCATATCTCCTAAGACCCCCCACAGTTTGTGTCTGGGGACGAGATCAAAGGCGGTTTTCAGGTCCACGAATATCAAATAGAGGCTGCCACCCTCCATTGATACTGTATTCCATGTGATAAGTTGGAATCTAAATACTTGGTCGAGTGTGGAGGTGTTTTACCTGAATCCTGCCTGATATGGGTTAATAATATAGTTTTCATCCATCCAGCCCTGGATTCGGTCCAATATTACCCTGGCAAACAATTTTTGTGTGACATCGATCAAACTGATCGGTATATAGTTTGTTGGCAACAGTGAAGAACCCTTCTTGAGAATTGGTACAATCTCAGCCCCGGTTCAAGTCTCAGGAATGGGCATGCCGTTCATAATGGCATTAAACAATACTAAGAAGTAGGGCCCACAAATTAGCGGTTCTTCCTGAAATATGTCCCCAGGGAGTTTGTCCCGCCCAGGGGCTTTGCCGATGCCAAAGTGTCCGCCGAGGTCGTAACTCTCCTTAGGCCTTGACCGCCGATTGGGATCGAGAATGTTCTCGTCCTGTCTCAGCCATGAGGTTTAATCTCAGTCTCGACCAGAGTCCGAGGGCTGTGGGGCACCGTGGAATTGAGGGGGAGGTTTATGTCTGATCTTCTTTAAATGGGTGGGTCAACTGTAGTCACAGTCCTTGGTGTCATATTCATTGGGCCAGACCCTAGCAGTGGAGCCTGGTGCATAGTGCCCTCGACCTACACATTTGACTCCTCTCCCCCCAGAACTTATCGGAGGTGATGTATTGAGGGCTGGCGATTAGGTACCCCTTTCCAGTTGTGACATCAGCGTCTATCTCACCATCACTGGTGTGACGCTGGTGGGCTTCTTCTTGCCACTGCCATGTTATAAGCCATGTGATAAGTTGGAATCTAAATACTTGGTCGAGTGTGGAGGTGTTTTACCTGAATCCTGCCTGATATGGGTTAATAATATAGTTTTCATCCATCCAGCCCTGGATTCGGTCCAATATTACCCTGGCAAACAATTTTTGTGTGACATCGATCAAACTGATCGGTATATAGTTTGTTGGCAACAGTGAAGAACCCTTCTTGAGAATTGGTACAATCTCAGCCCCGGTTCAAGTCTCAGGAATGGGCATGCCGTTCATAATGGCATTAAACAATACTAAGAAGTAGGGCCCACAAATTAGCGGTTCTTCCTGAAATATGTCCCCAGGGAGTTTTTCCCGCCCAGGGGCTTTGCCGATGCCAAAGTGTCTGCCGAGGTCGTAACTCTCCTTAGGCCTTGACCGCCGATTGGGATCGAGAATGTTCTCGTCCTGTCTCGGCCATGAGGTTTAATCTCAGTCTCGACCAGAGTCCGAGGGCTGTGGGGCACCGTGGAATTGAGGGGGAGGTTTATGTCTGATCTTCTTTAAATGGGTGGGTCAACTGTAGTCACAGTCCTTGGTGTCATATTCATTGGGCCAGACCCTAGCAGTGGAGCCTGGTGCATAGTGCCCTCGACCTACACATTTGACTCCTCTCCCCCCAGAACTTATCGGAGGTGATGTATTGAGGGCTGGCGATTAGGTAGGAGTAGTTTCTGTCCTGTAACTCCAGTTCTGTAGTAGGGGTATCTCTGTTATAGTCATAATCTAGTGAATAGTCCCGCCCATGTGCGTGGACCCCGGCAATCAAAAATAATCTCTTAAGTTGTCAAAATCATGCAGAAACTGCAAAGACACTTAAGAGAGAATTTAAAGACAAATAATGCAGCCTATATCCACAGGCTACACTGTCCAGTACTTCAACTAGAAATTCCACCAAAAATCACCACACACAGCCCAGCCTGCCAGTTTCTACCATAGAGAAACCTGCCTCCCCCAGTCCAAGACTCAGGAATGATAGAGAGGAAGGTAGGGACAGACAAGCCCCATAGGCTGCCATTATGTGGCTTAAATAGGATACTGTGCCTTTAAGAGAACTTTCCAGACTTCTCCCAGTATCCCAGAATGCATAGCAGGTCCAACTTACTTTCAGTTCTTTTTGAAGGCGTATAAAACGCCAGACCTGCAGCATTGTTCACATGAAGAATTCTCCACCGGGGAGGAGGGAGGGCGCTTATGACTATAACAGAGATACCCCTACTACAGAACTGGAGTTACAGGACAGAAACTACTCCTTCTGTAGTAGGGGATCTCTGTGTATAGTCATAATCTAGTGAATAGAATGGCAAGCCCATCCCCACAACGAAGCGGCGGTGGAGAATAAATACATAATGCCACTATTGTGCGAACAAATTCCGCAGCGAAGCCTGTCCAACCTGAGCGTCTGCCCTGGCGTCAGTGTCCAGGCAGTAATGCTTAGCAAAGGTATGAACCGACTTCCAAGTGGCTGCCTTGCAGATCTCAGCAATTGGCACGTTACGGAGCAGAGCCGTCGTGGCAGCTTTGCCCCTGGTGGAATGAGCCTTAGGCTTACCTCCTAAGGTCTTATTAGCTTTCTGATAACACAATTGTATGCAGGACACAATCCACCTAGAGATGGACTGCTTAGAGGTCGCAAGACCTGTCCTGACCGATCCATAATTGATAAACAACTGGTCAGACCTACGGATATCTTTGGTTTTATCCAGATAAAATTTCAACACCCTCCTAACATCCAGAGAATGGAGAGACCTCTCCGCTGGGGATGAAGGGTTCTGAAAGAACGTAGGTAAAGTTATAGTCTGGTTGACATGAAAGTCAGAAATAACCTTGGGAAGAAATTTAGGGTGAGTACGCATAACAACCTTAGCAGCATGAAATACAGTATAAGGTTCATTACAACACAACGCCTGAATTTCACTCACCCTGCGGGCCGATGTAATGGCCACGAGGAACGCCGCCTTCCAGGACAGGTGCTGCAACGAAGCCTTATGAATAGGTTCAAAAGGTTCCTTCATCAATCTGGACAGCACCACATTCAATTCCCATGAAGGCGAGGGAAGCCTGACAGGAGGGAATACTTTCTTCAATCCTTCCAGAAAATCTTTGATCACGGGGATCTGGAAAAAGGAAGTCTGTGAAGGGCATTTCCTGTAGGCAGTCAATGCAGCCAGATGAACCTTAATGGAATGCACATTAAGGCCAGACTGCGCCAAATGTAAAAGGTAGGGAAGGATGACATCTTCCTTACAGGTCGTAGGATCATGGTTCTTAGACTGGCACCATATACAAAACCTCTTCCACTTGTAAGCGTATGAAGTCCGAGTGGAAGGTCTCTTGGACTCCTTCAGTATGTCCATGCAATCGTCGGGCAGATTCAGATGGCCATATTGCACTATCTCAGGAGCCATGCCGCCAAACTCAAAGACGAGAGGTTGGGGTGTAACATCCGTCCCCCGAACTTCGTGAGAAGGTCCGGCCTGCACGGCAACCGGATGTGAGGAAGGAGGGACCGGTGAAGTAGGTCCGTGAACCACCACTGCCTGGGCCACTCCGGGGCGATGAGTATCATCCGAGCCCTGGACCGGGCCAGCTTGATGAGCACCGCCGGAATCAGGGGAATGGGAGGAAAAGCGTACAGAAAGCTGTTCGTCCAGTCGATCCATAACGCATTCCCCAGCGTCCCTTGCTGGAAGTACCTGGAGGCGAAGTCTCTGCACTTGCTGTTTTCGGCGGTGGCGAACAAATCTACATCTGGAGTTCCCCACCTTGCGAAGACTTCTCCTAGTACTTCGTCGTTTATGACCCATTCGTGGTTTTCCTGAAGCAGTCTGCTCAGTGCGTCTGCCTGAACATTCTGCACACCTGGTAGATGGGTGGCCGTTATCGTCAGTCCTCTGGCTAGGAGCCAGTGCCAGATCGCTTGCGCCTCCTGCGACAGAGTGCGCGATCTCGAGCCCCCCTGCTTGTTGAGGTAATACATCGTGGTGGTATTGTCCGTCTGTACAAGCAGAGAGTTGGTCTGGAAGGACGGAAGAAAGGCCTTCAGCGCTAAGTGAACAGCCCTGAGTTCCAGGAAATTGATGTGATACGTGGCCTCCATCGGTGACCACGTGCCTTGAATCTGTAGAGTCCCGGAGTGCGCTCCCCATCCCAGAAGAGACGCATCCGTCACGACAGTCTGCGTGGGAATGTCCTTGTGAAAGGGAACCCCTCTGAGGAGATTCTCCGCCGAACACCACCACCTCAGGGACTGAAGAGCATGCAGTGACAGGCGAATCTTGTCGTCCCAAGATCCCTTCCTCTGATCCCACTGATCCTCCAAGCACTCCTGCAACGGTCTCATGTGCAGCCGTGCGTGCGGCGTCAGGAAGATACAAGAGGCCATCGATCCCAGTAGAGAAGACACCGTCCTCACTGTTGTAGATGGAGTCGTCATAAGAGCCTGAGCCTTCCGAAGGAGTGATAATCGTCGCTCTTCCGAAGGAGACACGCTTGCTGACAGCGTATTGATGGAGGCTCCCAAGTACTGTATGCATTGGACCGGAGTCGGGACAGACTTGGCCATGTTGATGTGCAACCCCAGCTTGTTCAAGAGAACGCACGTCTTCTGGAAGTGTGCTCGCGCTTCCGAGAAGGAGGATGCCTTGATCAGCCAATCGTCCAAGTACGGGTAGACGAACACCTTGTTCTTCCTCAGGTGTGCCGCTACCACCGCCATGCACTTCGAGAATGTCCTTGGCGCAGACTTCAGTCCAAATGGGAGTACTGTGTATTGATAGTGATTGGTGCCGACTTGGAACCGCAGGAACTTCCTGTGTTTGTGTGCAATGGGCACATGGAAGTAAGCATCCTGTAGGTCTATAGCGCAAAGCCAGTCTCCCTGTTGCAACTGAGGGTAGATCTGGTGCAACGACAGCATGCGGGACTTTTCTCTGCGAATCCACTTGTTTGCCTGTCGCAAATCCAGAATGGGCCTGAACTCGTTCCTGTCCTTCTTGCGAACCAGAAAGAACCAGGAGTACAGACCTCTTCCTCTCTGAGACAGAGGTACGTCCTCTATCGCCCTTTTCCTCAACAGGATATCCGCCTCCGCCAGAAGCTCGCGCAGCTGAAACTGCGAGCTGACCGGGGGGATCGCTGGAGGAGGGCTGGTGAACCGAAGACTGTATCCATTGCAAACAATATTCAGCACCCACTTGTCCTGAGTAATTTTTCTCCACTCTGCCAGAAAAAGTTGGATGCTTCCCCCTACCGGAGTGGGTAACGGATCCGGGGGAAGTAAGTTCCTAGGGCCTAGGCCCTGCTTGGCCCTTGGGCGCCGAAGCCGACTGCTGGCCTCCTCTGCCCTTCTGCCGCTTCTGGAACGGCTTACGGAACGGCTGCTGCTGTTGCGAGTGCCCCGAAGCCTGTCCCCGGCCTCGGCCTTGCCCTCCGAACCGCCGTTGGAAAGGGCGGTACTGCTTCTTGGTTTCCTTGGGCTTTTCCAGGCCCACCGCCGTCAGTGTTTCGGCCTCCGCCTTCATGCGGGCCATTTCATCATCTGCGTGCTTCCCGAAGAGGGTCTCCCCGGAAAACGGCAGATTGGCCACCCTCTGCTGCGCGTCCGGTTTCAGGGACGTCAGCCGGAGCCAGGCGTGGCGCCGTTGGTTGATCCCGTGGCAGAACCCGTGAGCAGCCAACAGGGAAGAGTCCGCAGCCGCGCTGATTATCTGGTTGGCCACCAGCATCCCCTCACTCAGGACCTCCATGAAGTCTTCACGCTGCTCCCGAAGTAGATGCTCCGCAAAGCGCTCGAGGGAGTCCCAGAGGGCGCGGTCGTAACGCCCCAACAGAGCCGTGGCACTTGCCGCTTTCATGGATGTCGCGGAAGTCCCACAGATTTTTCGCACCGCCGAGTCCATCCACCTAGACTCCTTGTCCGGGGGAACCGTGGAGGTCGGGGTGGTGGAGTGCTGCTTGCGGGCCGCCGTGACGATGACGGAGTCAGGCGGAGGCTCCGCTCTCAAGAAGGCCGGATCCGAGTCGGGAGCCCGGTATTTCTTTAGTAGTCTGGACGGGGCCGCTCTCGTCACAGCCGGGGTGAGAAACAGCGCCATAGCCGGTTCTTCCAAGCCCGGCACCAAGGGCAGGAGGGGACGAGACATGTGCCTCTGATGTAGAGTCTCGAAAATGACGGACGTCTTCGGAGTAGGCACTGTCAGTGTAATGCCTAGCTTCGCCGCGCCCCTCAACAGGACGTCTTGAAAGGCAACCAGGTCATCTATCGGGGACACTCTGGTGTCCGGTGACCCCGACAGCGTAGGTGAATAGTCCCTGGTCCCAGACGATCTCGTGCGGGAGCGAGATTCGCGCCTCCTATGGCGGTGTCTCGACCTCGTGGAAGATCTGCGCCTAGAGCGAGAACGAGACCTGCCAGCTCTAGGGCGCTCCTTCGGTTTGCGAGGAGGGGTCTTCCGTGGCTTCTCACGGGGACTCTTTGGATCCTCCCGGGGCTTCGGTTTCGGGGTCCCCTTGGGAGGAACAGGCAGTGACGGCAGTGAAGTGGACCTCGGCGGAGGAACCACCGGCTGCGGGGTGGGCCCATGCGGTGGGACCGGAGGTGGAGCAGGATCCCCCGTAGGAAGTGGTGGCACGGGCGGAGGGTCCTCCTTCGGTACGGGTGGAGGGGCAGGAGTCCCGGGTCGAGATGGAGTGTACACTTCCGAGTACACCGAGCCCGGTGACCCTTTAGGGGACGGGTGTGGAGATCCATCCCCATCCGCAGGCGACCTCTTCCTCTTGCGTCCACTGGAAGTGGCGTGACTCCTGGGGCTAGAGCCCCCTCTGCGTCGTTTGGGAGAGGGAGGCCTACTCCTCGACGCTGACCGCTGTCTGCTGGACGCAGAACGACGCTTTTCCGGCGTCGAACGGCGCTTCCTGGACTCCGGCGTCGAACGTCGTCCTCTCGACGTCGACCCTCTCATCCTCGGCGTCGAACGTCGACTCCTCGACGTCGATCCCCTCTTGCGCGACCTCTCCCGTCGCCCTCTCGACGTCGGGCGGTCCGCCCTCGGCGTCGATCGTCGTCGTCGTCTTGATGTCCCCGACGTCGAGGAGCCCCTCGACGTCGATCGGCGGTGTCGCCTCGACGACGATCGGCGGTGTCGCCTCGACGACGACCGACGGTGTCGCCTCGACGGCGAGCGTCGGTGCCGCTTCGACGGCGAGCGCCGATGCACGTCCCTGCGCCTTCGGCGTCGGTATGAAGACCTCGACGTCGACGAAGACGATGAGGTCGGCTTCTCCTTCGCCGTCGAGCCGTCACGCCGTCTCGACCCGGAGCCCCGGGGAGACGGGGAGCACGCCGTCGTCATCCCTCTCGACGCCGCCGTCGAAGCCTTCGACGTCGACGGAGAATGGGATCGTTGGCTGGACTTCCTGCCCCCGGGGAGCCCCCCAGGGGCCTCAGCAGAGGCAGAGGGATCCCTCCCAGGCTGCCCAGACCCACCTGCAGCACGTTGGCGCCTATCCTCCAGGCCAGCCAGCCTGATCTTCAATCTGTCCCTGAGTGTCCTAGCAGAAAGTTGTTGGCAGATCACACACACCTCAGGGCCATGATCTTCTGGAAGGCACACGATGCAGACATCATGGGGGTCGCTTTTGGCCTTCTTCCTCTCACATGCTGGGCACTTAACAAAAAGGCCAGGCATTTCGGAGCCCCAAAACGCCTAAAAAACAGCACAAGAGTGAGAAGAGAACACCAAGCAGTAATTACAGCACTTTTAAAAGTCAAAAAGTGCAAAAACGAATTCAATAAACCCTTGAAAAAGGGAGAGCTCAATGCCAGGGTCCTCTAAGCAGGAGCCGGAAAAAAGAACTGAAAGTAAGTTGGACCTGCTATGCATTCTGGGATACTGGGAGAAGTCTGGAAAGTTCTCTTAAAGGCACAGTATCCTATTTAAGCCACATAATGGCAGCCTATGGGGCTTGTCTGTCCCTACCTTCCTCTCTATCATTCCTGAGTCTTGGACTGGGGGAGGCAGGTTTCTCTATGGTAGAAACTGGCAGGCTGGGCTGTGTGTGGTGATTTTTGGTGGAATTTCTAGTTGAAGTACTGGACAGTGTAGCCTGTGGATATAGGCTGCATTATTTGTCTTTAAATTCTCTCTTAAGTGTCTTTGCAGTTTCTGCATGATTTTGACAACTTAAGAGATTATTTTTGATTGCCGGGGTCCACGCACATGGGCGGGACTATTCACTAGATTATGACTATACACAGAGATCCCCTACTACAGAACCCCTTTCCAGTTGTGACATCAGCATCTATCTCACCATCACTGGTGTGACGCTGGTGGGCTTCTTCTTGCCACTGCCATGTTATAAGCCAGTCTACAATCTCATCTCCTTCTCAGTGTCTTTTTTTTTTTTTTTTATTTATTTTTATTGCAAAATTATATAGCAATATCATCACCTTACACATATACGCCTACAACCCAGAGGCTGGCTGTCAGTATGGAGTAAATATAATCAAAGCAGAGACCTTGAAACCTCGTCCGGTTGTATAGACAGTATCAATTATCAAGATGATCAATTGTATGGAACAAATGTAATTTACAGTAAAAATACAATTTGCTTTTTATGTTTTTTGTTTTCATATTAAACGTAAACTAAAAGAAACTGCACACATGAATCAGTACGACAATAAGGTATTCTTAGCGTGTTAACTAGCATCGTAGTTGTCCTGTGAGGGACCAGTTGTGCAAATCTCCCAAGTCCCCAACCCGCCCGCACACCCCCCGGCAAATCCCATTGTTACTTGACCAGCCCCGTTCCTTCCATGCAAATAGCCCACCGTTGACCTCGGCCCCTATTCAATGTTCTCCTAGTCGTCAGAACCTTCAAGATCCTCTTCCATCAATGGCTCACAAATATCCCCGCTATATGAGTTCCACGGTTGCCAGACCCCATTCCATTTGCGCGGGTTATCTCTTAGTTTGTAGACTGCTCTTTCTGTCAACATAAGCATATCCATGTTCCTGATCCACTGCGCCAGTGTGGGGAGATCTGCCGATCCCCATTTCTGTGCGATATCTCGTTTGGCTGTGACAAGCCCTATCGTGGTCCACACCCTGTCATAGAAGGTAAGATCTGTAGGCCCCCACACATTCAGTAAACATACCCGTGGGTCCAGTGTGAGTGAGGTGTGGAGTGTCTGTGCAATGGTGCGTAGAACCCGCTGCCAATAACTAACAACACGTGGGCACTCCCAAAGTGTGTGTATGAACGTGCCCTGAGGCAATACGGGTGATCCGCTCTTTGCAGTTTGTGTAGTGTTGTTCGGGTGTAGTAAATCCTATGTAAAATTTTTAACTGTACCAAACGGAATTTAGATGATATACCTGCCTCACGTGGAGACGCCATGGCTGCGTTCCAGTCGGACTCGTCTAGGTCTCCGACGTCAGTCACCGACTTGTCTCTTAGCTTCTCCAGTGGGTCAGGTAAATTGTTGATTAGCTTACGATATGTTAATGAGGTTGCGCCTTCCTGCATGAAATCTGTGAGCAGACGGTCCTCCAGCAGGGAGGATTCTGGTGGAGACGTGTCTGGTGGGATTGCTGCCTGTAGGGCGTGTCTGATCTGTATGTATCTATACAGCTCGCTATCCCCCAATTCGTACTGTTCTTGAAGGGTCGCGAACGAAACCACTCCCTCCCTAGTCCACATGTCTCCCACGGTCGATATCCCAATGTTGTCCCACTGAGTGAAGCCCTTAGTGCGTCGTAGATGACCCAGCGCCTTGGTGTCCCACAAAGGCGTAAGCTTTGTGATGGTCCCATCCCAGTGTAACTTCGCTTGTGCCTTGTACCACAGTTGAACGGTGTGTTTAGTAGGCCCTATGAGTTTTGCCGCAGTGCCCCGATGGTACAGAGGTGCCAGTAAGCTATTTGTACCCAGTTGTATCCTGTCTGCTTTGAATGCTGGATCATCCTGCGGAGCGTGCAACCACTAATTAAGGATCTTGAGTTGGGCCGCCCAATAATATAATTGCAGATTGGGCAATGCAATGCCTCCATCGTACCAGCTCCTATTTAGCTTTGTGTGTGAGATCCGAGGTGGCCGGTTCCCCCAAAGCAGACTCGTAATTTGCGCTGTTACTCTCTGTATGAAGCTGGCTGGTATCAAGCGTGGGGCATTTTCAAGAACGTACAAAAAGCGCGGCAGGGCCATCATTTTAAACAATGTTGCCCTGCCCAGCAATGTCAGCTGGAGTTCTTTCCAGTGTTGCACATCATTGCGGAGTCGGAGCAAGGGGGGCTGCAAGTTGAGCCGTGCGAACTCCGGTTCATCTCGAGTGATGTGGATTCCCAGATATTTGAAAGAGGAGGGAGCTATCTCCAGCGGACAGGAGTCTGGCAGTGGCGGGAGTGGCCCCTTGAGCTCAAAAAGTATCGACTTCGCCCAATTGATGGTGTAACCTGATACTCGTCCATGTGAGTTACAGATTGCTAGGAGGTTGGGGAGGCTGTTCTCTAGGTCAGTAAGGTATATTAACATATCGTCCGCATAAAGGGATACTCTGTCTTCCCACTGTGGATCCCATTGTATCCCCTTCAGAAGCTGCGTAGTGCGGATAGTGACTGCCAGCGGTTCCAGAACCAGAGCAAAAAGGGGGGGTGAGAGTGGGCACCCCTGTCTCGTGCCACGACCTAAATGTATGGCCCGAGATATGTGGCCATTCGCTACTACCCTGGCCGTGGGATCTTTATAAAGCATCCTTATCCAGGAAAGAAAGACTGGACCAAAGCCCATACGCGTGAGCACCGCGAAGAGGTAGTTCCACTCCACCAAATCAAACGCCATCTTGGCGTCAAGTGATAGTATCGCTGCCGGTTCTTGCAACATTGAGAGTCTTGCCACAACTCTGTGTACCCTGCGAAGGTTTAGGGCCGTGCTTCTATGCGGCATGAAGCCGGATTGGTCCGGGTGAATCAGCTGACTTAAGCATGGCATAAGCCTGTTTGCCAGCGCTTTAGCTATTATTTTGGCCTCCGGGTTTAGAAGGGAAATAGGCCTGTACGATTTACAGTCGCTGGGTGGTTTACCCGGTTTCGGGATAGCAACGATAGTCGCCATCCGTTGGTCCGGGGGCAATGTTCCCTTCAACCTACTCTCCTCATACATGTAAAGAAGGGGCGTACTGAGGAATTCAGACATGATTTTAAACCACTCAATGGGCACCCCATTGGGGCCCAGAGCCTTACCCCAGTGGAGGGAGTTAATGGCTAATTGAATTTCGTCGATTGTTAAGGGGGCATCGATATCCTTCGCCGCTTCTTCCGTCAGTTTTGGCAGAGGCACACATTCGAGGGCGTCTCGGGCCTCATCTTCCGTCACCACTATCGTTGGAGTGTATACGTCATGGAAGTGATCAGCCAGGGCTTCTACTATATCCCCCGGTTGGGTATGAACAGTGCCACATGAGTCTGTAATTTGTAGTATATTCCTACCTCCCCCCCCATGTTGTTTGTCTAGCCATGCCAGGAGTTTACTAGCTTTATCCCCTATGTCATAGACCCTGTGTTTGGTCGCGGCAATGTCCGCCAGCGTCACACGTCTCAAGTGGTCATTGAGGCGGTGCTGGTGTATCTGTAGGTTATGAAGTGTGTCTTCCGATGGGTCCGCCATATGGGCAGTGTTGGCCCTCTCAAGGCCCAACTCCAATTCCAATGCTTCCTTCCTGTGTGCTTTCTTGTGGTTCGTTATTGCTGCAATGGCCTGACCCCTGAACACCGTTTTGTAGGCTTCCCACAGTATGGAGGGGGAGTCCACCGATGACTGGTTCTCCTCAAAGTAGAGCCGGGTCACCTTCTTCAAATCTTTACTAATCTGTGGGGCTTTGAGATACCCTGGAAAGATCGGATACACCCTCTTGCGTTTAGTACCTGCGCTAGTTACGGTCAGAGTGATCGGCTGTATCTTTGCCTTGCTAATGTTAAGGAGACCGTTACTCAGTGTGAAAAAGTAATCTATCCTCGAGAGACTATTGTGGGTTGCCGAGTAATAGGAGTATTGTTGCTGATATGGGCGCAGTGTACGCCATACATCCACTAAACCCTGTGCGTCCAGAAAGGTCTGTAGCTTGCTAGGGCCATCTGTTTGTGTTCGTGTGGGGAATCGGTCTAAGGTGTCCGTGAGTGTCATGTTGAAGTCTCCACCTATAAGCAAATCCCCTTCAGGGAGTTCCAGCAGGAATCTGCCGAGGTCCGGCAGAGCTACTGAGTGTAACGCCGGCGGGATATAGACGGAGACCACATTTAGCAGTTTACCCTCCCACTGACCCATGTACTGACGCAAAGCGGCCTTGATCATCAGTTATTGTGGATTTCACTATGTATTGGGAGGATTTTTTTAGCAAAATACCTGTGCCACGTGATCCTGAAGTAAATTCAGCGTGCGCTATCATTCGATATCCCTCGCGTGGCCTCCCGCAACAAGTGTGTCTCCTGCAAAAGAACTAGGGCGGGTCCCTTTCTCTTAATGCCCTGCAGCACCAGGCCCCTCTTGATCTTGTCTCCTAGGCCCCTAACGTTCCATGACATGATTTGCAACGGGGCTGGTGTGGTGTGGTTATCTATCCTAGCCATAGGAAAAACTGGTGGGCGGTCGCGAGGCCTTCTCGCCATGTGCGAGGTGGTGTGTGGAGACGAGTGCAGGGCAGATGTGACTCCTCCCAACCTCCCGTCATCTGGCCGTCCCCATGACATACGATGCTTCCCAAATACTGAGACATACCAATGCACGTGTGTGCTCAAAACAAGAACTCGCAGGACCAAGTGGTCCCAAAGTCTAACCATTCCTGAACCCCTACCCACCCCCCTCCCTGCCCCCCTGCTACACGGACTCCAAACTGCCCGCCCCCCCAAATGAGCAGAGTGCATACCCCATCCCCAAAACAGTGTACTTGTGCGTTGGGGTGAGGGACTCTCCGCTGCCAGTGGCCTCTCATTCACACCCCCGGAGGTCCATCACCCAGTGTCCAATGGCGGGAAGTGCGTGTACAGCACTATAAGTCTAAGTAAACATAGAAGTCTGGAGATTACTGTTCCTCATTGTCTTCCTGGCCGCCATCTACTCCCAAGGACGCGCTGCTCTCTGGGCCCCCTCCCAAATCCTGGGAGTCCGGATGTTTTCGGCCCTTTGGGGGTCGGTTGGTTCGTCGCGGGTGGTGTCCCGGTCTCCACCCCTCCAGCCAGTTCTGCACCGCCTCTAGGTTGTCAAAGAACCAAGTTTTGTTTTCTGCTACTACCCTAAGCCTCGCAGGGAAGAGCATGGAGTACGGCAGTTCTCGTGTCCTCAGTTCCTTTTTTACCTCAAAGAAGGTTCTTCGCCTGCGTGCGACATCCGCCGTATAGTCGGGAAAGTAGGCAATGGTGGAGTTCTGAAGCTTAATAGGAGGGGATGTCCTGGCCGCCTGTAAAATGGCGTCTCGGTCGCGGAAATTGAACAGGCGGGCTACTATGGGCCGCGGAGCCGCCCCTGGCTTTGGTTGGCCTCCCGGCACGTGGTGGGCCCTTTCCACGGAGAAAAAGGTGGATAAGCCTTTCGGTTTAAGTTCGTACGTGATTAAGCTCTCTACAAACAAGTCCATGGCTCTTATGCCTTCCGACTCCGGCACCCCAATAATACGGATGTTGTTCCGCCTAGAACGCCCTTCCTGCTCATCAAGCTTCTCACGCAGCATTTTATTTATTTATTTATTTATGTAGTTTGTAGAGCTCGCAGCTACCCCCGAGGGGGTGTCCCGGCGCTAGAACCTGAACCTCCGGGGGAGAAGAAAAGAGCAGGGAGGAAGTTAGCAGGAATAGATCAGAGTACAGAAAAGAGCCAAGTTTTGAGTCTGGCCCGGAAGATGGATTCAGAAGGGCAGAATCTAAGATCGATTGGCAGAGCGTTCCACAATTTTGCCGCGATAACACTGAACCCTCTGCCGCCCATTCTGGTGAGTCTGAAGCGGGGAGAGATCAGAAGGCGGAGATCGTTGGATCTCAGGGATCTGATGGAGTGGGATATTGAGACTCGTTTTTTCAAATAATTGGGTCCGAGGTCATTGATGGCTCGGTAGGCAAGGGTAAGGATCTTGAACTGGATACGGCTGGCCACTGGTAGCCAATGAAGCTCCTTACGATAGGCGGAGACTGACTGACGGTAGGGGATATTACCAATCAATCTGGCTGCCGCGTTCTGGACAATCTGAAGCCGGTCTATCAGATATTGAGGGGCACCAGCATAAAGACTGTTGGCATAGTCCAGGTGAGACGTAATGAGAGCATGGGTAACTGTTCGACGGGAGTCCAGAGGGAGATAGGGAAGTATCTTTTTGATCATGCGCAACTTCAGGAAGCAGGCAGAAGTAACTTTATTAACCTGAGTTTTGCATGAGAGAGAGTCGTCAAACTGAAATCCCAGGTTACGAGCAGAGTGAACGGGAGAGGGAGCAGGATCAAGCGCCGAGGGCCACCACCAAGAGGAAGGGATGGAATTTTTCTGATTAAAAAACAGCACCTCTGTCTTGTCTGCATTGAGTCTAAGATGGTTATCAGTCATCCAGGCACTGGCACTTTATTGTCCTGTGCCATCTTCCCCATTGCCTGTTGAAGTTCAGAGACATCCTCCACTAGGGATTTTGTAACCACCTCCATGTCTTTAACCTTCTCCGACATTTTGTGGAGGTCGGCTCTAAGCAAAGTGACATCCGTGGAGATCGAACCCACCGTCGTCTGTAACTGAGCCAAAGCATGCATCACATCTTCCAGCGTCGCCTTCTTGCCTCCCGGGGTATCTGCAGTTTTGCCCCCCGCATCTTTCCCCGTCACTGGGGAGGCAGCTGGTTTGTCGGACGTATATCGTTCAATGCGGGTCTGTGTGGCGCCGCCCTTGGGACCTTTCCCCGCCATGGTTTTTGGTTTCGTGCTTTTCGGGCCTCTCCGCTCCAGGTTGTCCGGAGTGGCGCACCCACTTCGGCCACAGAATGTTAGTGGTTTCGTCCACACGTGAGCCTGGCCAGGGCGCCTTTCAAGTGCCCGCCGATAGCAACTGGCTGTCTCTCCCCCGGCCTCCGGGGGGTCGAAGTGGGCCCCTGAACTGGGTGAAGTCGTTTGTTGTGCTCAGGCGCAGCAGTCGGGCACTGGTAGGGCGTTCCGCAGGGCGAAGAGTGCCAACAGTCAATAAGTGCGCAGTGACTTCCTCGGCCCAGAAAATGGCGGCTGGCCTCCACCTTCCTAGGCTTCCTCTCGCTTGTGGCCGCCGATCCGACTTCAAGCAGGGCTGGGGGTACCGGTTACAGTGTTATATTGCAGTCACACTTCTTCGGACCGTAGGCGGCGCCCAGTCTGGCTCCGTGACTTTCGAGTTGTCGGCCGCCCTACGCGGCTCACGGGCACTTCCCGTCCTGGTCCCCCGGATCAACTGCACTTCCTGCCGGGCCACTCGATCAGTGAAGATCCCGGTTCAGTGTGAAGTAGGCCAAACCGCAGCCGCGATGTAACTCGGTCCCCAGACGTCGGATTTGAACGCCGCTTCTCGCTACTTGCTCCGCCCGGTCCTGGGCTCCGGTACCCTCCTGTAGGGCTTGAAAATTGTGGCGGATTATGAGTCGGATAGTCGAAGAGGCCGCTTCAGCTGCGGAGCTCGTCCCTTATGCTGCCGCCATGATCGGCTGCTAGCCACGCCCCCCTTCTCAGTGTCTTTTTATTATTATTTTTTTAACATTTCATTTTATTAAACATATATATTCGACAATACGGATATCATTTAAGAGGAGGTGAATCAATCCGCATTTACAATTTTACAACAATTTAAGATAGATCTAGCATAGGGAAACAACACATTCAAGGTTCAAGAGACTCTTCTATTGAGGGAATGGCAGGAGGGTTACATATATTTCCTCGGTACACATTCCATTTCTTCCAAGCAGCTGACCATTTTTAGGGACAACCCATTGCTGTGTATACAGTTTTTTCCCTAAACATGCACCAGTTCATGTCTGTTTTCCACCTCACCTTTCTGGTCGGTGATGGCGCCCCCCACAACTGTGCAATGTTTCATTTTGCAATCATAAATCCCAAGGTAGACCATCTTTTGTCTTTACTGGTTAAATCGGTTGGTTCCCATACAGTCAGGAGGCACCTTTTAGCTTCAGGATGGACAGCCACCCCAAGCACCTCACTCATGATGCCATGCACCCTGCACTAGTACCTTTGGACGTGCTCACACTCTCAAATGATATGCATGAAGGTGCCCAGTTGATTACAATTCCTTCTACACTCTCCCCCTTCCCAATCGAACCAAACGGGGTCCTGTGACGTATTCTCTGTGCAGTATTTTGAGCTGGACGATACGCAGTCTTGCGGAAATTGCCACCTCCCTCGGGGAGGCCACTGCCGCCTGCCATTCTTCATCGTCCATTTTCAGCCGGTCTCTCACCCAATTCTCCCTTGTCTGTGTAAGGGGATCTAGGAAGTTGTTTATCCACTTTTTATAGGTCAGGGAGATCGCTTTCTTAGGTAGGCATCCGTCTAACAGACTGTCTTTTAAAGGCGAGGCTTTGGGGGGAGAGCAGCCTTTCTCCAAATGTGCCCTCAACGCATGCTGAATCTGGAGGTACCTGAAGTACTCAGAGTTGGTGAATTCATACTCCTGCTATAGTGCCACAAATGTTAATATATCGCCCTTCACCCAAAGGTTTCCAATCTTCGAGATCCCTATCAGATCCCAGTTGTTGAACCCCTTTCTATTTCTCAGAGTATCCAACAGTTCCTAGTCCACAGTGGAGTTGCCAGTGTAAGTTTCCGCTCCCACCCCAGACTTCTGGACGCCGATTGAGTGTTTTGTTGGCCCTATTAGGTGGAATTTCTTGGGATTAGAGTACAAGGCTATATTGCAGCTTCCCCCAGACAACTGCCATCGATCCATGGCGTATCCCGGATCATCCGGACTTTGATAGGTGCATTGATTGATGGCTGCTAAATGAGCAGCCCAATAATATTTTTTAAGTTCTGGAAGACCTATCCCTCCATAATACCAGGTCAAAACCAGTCTATTCAGTGCTATACGGGGTCTTCCCTCCCACAATAATTGTCTCTGCAATCCCTCAACCTCCTTAAAGTATCTAACAGGGACCAAGTTGGGGGAATTCTGCAGGGCATAGAGGAAACGTGGTAGTGCCATCATCTTAAAGAGAGCAGCCCTCCCCAGCATCGAGAGCGGGAGCCCCTTCTAACTTGCGATATCACATCTTAATCTCTGTAAAAGGGAGAGCAAATTGTGGTCATAACGACATTGTCTTTTCATTTTGAAATAAGTTGCACGTGGAGCAGTCCTCTTCTTTGCACTCCAGTGGCAGAAACAGGATGCAGACATCATGGGTATCGGAGTAGGCGTATTCCGCCCCACACAGAGAGTACTTGCTAAAAAGGCTGTCCTTTTTAGACTCCATTACCTGGAGATGAACATTCTCAATTACATTGTGGGAGGCAATGATGTAGAATTCGGCTGCTTCCTATTGACTCCTTCACGGTTCCAACGGTCACAGGAGCAGTCTATATGTTTTTGTTGTTGATTCTCGATATGTTGGAGCCCTTAGGCATCCTGAGGCTGCATGGGCGGTGAAACTCTACAGAGCTTCAGTGAGGTCCGTCTGAGTCTGATGGTGGAAAAAAATTATCTAACAAAGGAGCCGTTGAATATATGCATTGCCTTGAGGAGGAGATATGCCAACCACGAAATACACCCTCGAGAAAAACAAATTGCAGAGTCTGAGTCCAACATTAGATGGCTGGAGTGTCCAAAGCATGTCTGTCTACAGCCAACACATGCTACAAATTAAGTGTTTCCTCTTACCCAAAAAAATAAAAGCCCTTGAAATGGCTCTGGTGTGGCTCTTAGTCCTTTCCTTAGTGGCAGCATTGTATATGTATGAGGTGGGAGTGGTGTTGGTGAGATATATATATATATATATATATTTTCTCCACCAAAGTTGCCCTTGAGGATTTGTCACTCACGCAGGGGTAACAGCACTCGATGCCGCAGGTGGAGGGGTACTAAATCTAACATAGAAGCAATTGTAATTAATTGAATCACATTTGCACGAGAGCCAGGAATATGGCATAATAAAATCGGAGCTCCGATTGTAAAATAGGTCAAAAGTGGTATTTTAGTATAAAAAGTGAGAAAAAAGCTCAATTCCGTTATGTAAATACTACTAAGCCCCGCCAAAAAAGAAATGGTGCAAGGGGGAACTTAGTATGAAAGACATTAATATAGCCCCACACAAGTGTACCTAAATAAAAGGTATAGAACAATAAAGTTTGGTGTTGACAATGAACAAACACAAGAGAAATCAGTCCGAGTGTAACATTGGCATACATCAGCTAAAACGAGAATTTCTCGGATAACAAATGTTTATGGAATTGTAATGTGTTACAAGCAAAGGATAATTGCCGCCATAATCATATCGCCACAATGTAAATATTTAGATACATTTATGAATTGATAACTACATCATCCACAAACCTTAGTAATGAAAGAGGAAGTGACGTTGGTAGTCACATGTTTGGTGCACTATTTCTTATAGGATGGTCTGAATGTTATGAAATATCTACCATGAGCAAGTTACCTGTGCATAATGAAACGCGTCGGTATTTTTTAATGCAGGATACTGCTGGTAAAATTAAAAGAAACTGAGAAAATATGAAGATCCTGTGAGTGCGTACTGCTTTCCGTACATATAAAAACATAAACACCCACACACACATATATATATAGTCATATACAGTCACTGAGATCATTAGGCACATGGGAGAACATGGGTCTAACTCACTATTGTACATGAATAACAAGCATATATGCGTACATTACAAGACGCATTTTTTAACATGAGATGCAATGGAATGTAAGTGAAAACCCAAATTGTCATAAACTGCACATGTAGGCACAAGTAATGGGTTACCACATTTGCCTATCTTCTTCTGTACCTTTTTGAAATAGTCCCATGTCATTTTATGAAAACTTCATTGATACCAACAAGACCACACTATTAAAGATCATTCATCTCCATTACTTTGATGGGATCTTTAATTTCTTGTACTTTCACTTGAGGTTTTAATCAATGATCACTAATCATTTAACATTACTAGCGGTAAAACTGATATTATCAACAGAGAGAACACTTACATGAGGAGCATCTCCGACAGCCTGACTCACATGGCACACATTCCGCATAATCTGGGTCCTCCACTTCCCCTGAACATGGAAAAGAGACCTGATGAATTGAAATCTGCTGATTTATTTAATGTACATTTATCTCTAATGCAATGCCAAAACATCACACATTACATTTTAATCTATAACAGTAGAGAAGGGCTTTATGGGAGAAATAAGTATACAGGGAGGAGCAGATCTTGAAACGTATATCAAACCACCATTATGTTGTAATAAAATAATTGTAATTTGTTGCTTCTGGAGTTTTAAACTTGGTACCAGCATAACATTGATCTGATATTGATAGGTGTTATCTGTATTACAGCCCTATAATGAAAGATGGACATTCTGTGTCTCTTCACCACAAAGGCCTGTTAACCACAAATACATAAACTGCTGCTGTCCAACATTTCATATCAATGTAATATCATTTCCAAAGGAAAATGTGTTTGGAAAGTGGCAGACTGACCATTATGCTTATTGGGAAAGTGCTTAATTAGCTAGTTGTCTCAAGGGCTTCAGCCTCATGGCAAAATGCTCATATGGGCGGCTTCATTGCACATGATCACTGAATATGTGCTGGGACCAGCATCCCAACAACATGTGATAGTAACAAGGCCCGGACTGCCCGTTTATTCCACTAGCAATTTACCTAGTGGGCTGGAGTCTTTGGAGGCCATTTTGTAGGGCACCAGGCTTATGCTGGCACCTCAGTCACTTTCTTCAGCTTCCCCAGGGGATTAAACCAGATGTGGAAGGGGGTTTGAGGGTGCTTCAGGAGATTGAAAAAAACATAGGTTTTCAGGGACGTTATCGTTAGAAATTAGCATTTAAAAAACCTTCAAAATTCACTGAAAAAACCATAGGTTTCAGGGACGTTATAGTTAGAAATTAAAATTTAAAAAACCTTAGAAATTCACAGGTTTCAGGGACATTATAGTTAGTTGGACATTTCACTCGTACAAAACCAGAGAAATTCGGCCAGTATAGTTAGTTCAGCTAACTATAACTCGCGGGCCAGCAATGCACTGCTGATGAAATCACGTATGACATGGTTAGTGACATTACTCATGACATCACTGATGACATCTCAAAATTACATCACTGGGAGCCCACAAGGCCCACCTGAACTAAATAAATTATAGCCCCGGGGAAGTGGCGGTCCCTGGGGGGGTTTGAAGGGGACCACAAGACCCCCTGCCCTAAAATAACTTAATGCCCAGGGTGGTCCCAGGAGCAGTGTGGGGGGGCAGGACCCCCTATGCATTTTTTTTAAATAGCCCGGGGGGGGGGGGGGGGGGCTGGGGGGTCGGGGCACATGCATAATTAGGTATTGCCCCCGGAACCTGGTCCACCCGGGGGCTTATAGGAAACGAAGTGTGAGAACATGCGCTTCGTTTTTAAAATATTTTCAGTGGGATTTTTTGCACCCAGTGTGAATTCTGCCGATTTCTTTTTTTTAAAAAGTTTATTTGAGCCCTGGGGATCCTTGCGGGACCCCCTGAGCAGGCGTAGGGGGTCAGGGTGTTTCTACCCTGCCTCCTTTTCTTGATTTTTTATCTTTTTCTTACAGTTTTTTTGTGACTCAGTTTTACAGTCGCCTTGACTACTAGTCTTTCTGCCACTCCTGTTGTTGTGGCGTCACTCTCTCCTTCGCAGACACATACTACCCAGCCGATATTGACCTTGGTGCCCCTCTCTTCAGTTACTGTGTTGTTCCCTCTTCTCCCTTCTGCCCCCTTGTTAGGTGCCGAGACACCAGTACTGGCCAGGACGATGGGGATGAGGAAGTTGCAAAGGAACATTTGGAGCGGATTTTGATTCGATCTGATGTGGGAGATATGGAGAAAAAGATGGTGGCCAATCAGGCTGCCCAGTGAGTCTATAATCCTATTTATAGCATTGAAGATGTATGGAGTGTGCTAAAGGACTATGAGCCGTTTGTCCAGCACCAGCAGCATGCCCTCAAGCACATGTAGGCTACTTTGATTGGACTATGGGAACAGTGTTTTAAAGTTGTTGCACCTCAGGTTGTTTATGATATTAGAGACCAATTGTATGCCATGGGCATGGCTCCCAATGATGTTTTTGCTAGTGTTACCACATTGATTGGATACCGAGGTAGATTATATCAGAAATGCCCGACGACAATATCTCAGTACCCGATGAGGAAAGTTCACCCCATTTTCCACCTGGAGATACCGGAGCTATGTGATCAGCACGTCATGTGACTTGGCAACGAGTAGAGGCCCATTTTCAAGAACAGTGGGTTTATACTCCATGGAAAAGGAGTAAAGTCCTTGCAATTAAAGCTCAGTTACCTGACCATAGAAAGAATCCTATTGTGTACTATAAGGAATTGCATTGAATTGGGTGTTACCTGGGATGAGATAAGGACATGGGATAAGGCGAGGAAGCCTGAGGAAAAACCCAAGGTTGAGATCTTGGCTTTGCAAGATCGCATTATTACCTATATGCACTCTCTTATCCCACCTCGGAAGGTACACTGGGATAAGCTGGCTGCATGTCATCAGAAGAAAGTTGGAAATGTGTCTGATTTCTTTACTCGGTTTGAAGAAGTGTTCTTGGATTTTAGTGGCCAGGACTTGGCTTTGGAAGGGGGTATTCGATTGTTTGTCACAAATTTGCTCCCAGTGATTGCAACACAGTTGCAGGCTGCTGAGAGTACGTAAACTACATCTACCCCTTCGGTGATATTGAGTATGGCTCAGTATTATGAGCACAGAGAGAATGAGGAGAAAGAGAAGGTAGAAAAGAAGACAAAGGAGCAGAAGACGAAGGTATTAATGCAGCAGGCTTCCAGGGGACGGGGGTGGGGGTCGAGGTATTGGACCGGCAAGGCAGCTTTCTCGTACGAGACAAAATGCTGTGCCAGTGGGCCTAAATCAATGTGCGTATTGCAAGGAGGAGGGCCACTGACACAGCAAGTGCCCAGTTTTGTTGAAGAAGGTTGCAGCTCCTAGAGGACGGTAAGAGAGAGGGAGGGGCCGGGGAGCATGAAGTCAGGGTGGAGATCAGGCTTCCGGGACATCTCTGGGCCATTCTGATCCAAATTACTTTGATGACGTTCGGGGACGACAGTATTATAATGATGTTTTTGTTTTGTATGAGGTGACGGGGATGTCTTACAGCTAGGACATCCAGGGGCAGGGTAAGGGACCAGTTCTGTAACCTGTAGATCAACACAGACCTTATATTAGTGCAGATTTGCAGGGATCGGAAAATACATTTTTGGTGGCTATAGGAGCAATGAATAGTTCTGTTTCTAGGTCACTGGTCCCTGGGGCTGGCCTGTCTGGCCATAACAATGTTTCAGTTGGTTTTTCTAGTGTGCCGGTAATAAGTCCCATCTCCAAAGCTTTAGCTTTGACTGTAGGCCCTTTCACTATTGATTCGCCATTTTTATTAACATCAAATTGCGGAGAGAACTTGTTGGGAATAGATCTATTAAAGAAGTTGCATACTACTTTTTACTGTTCCCAGGATAGTGTCTATATGAGAATGGGACTGGGTGTGGTTGGTACTAGCAATGTTTGTGTAAAGATGCCCCCCTTCCAGTTTAGGTTAAAGATGTCCCATCTACGTTGTGGGTCACAAGTGAAACAGATGTAGAACTTTTGCAGATGCCTCCAGTCTCTATTCAGGTTTAAGAAAATTCCGTATTGCCTTATATCCCTCAGTATAAAATCTAGCACGCAGGAGAACAGGCGTTGTTGGGCATAACACAAGATTTGAGTCAGTCAGGAGTTGTAGAGGAGACAGCGGCGAATATGTGTAATAGCCCCATCCTTCCTGTTCTCAAGAGGCCACCTCCGGGTTCCTCTGATGATATTGTTGATGTCTATCGTTTTATGATTGATCAGCGCAAAGTTAATAAAATAGTAGGTCCTCAGTTTCCTGTGGTTCCTGACATTACTGCTCTTCTGACTATGATTCCATGTTCTGCGAAATTATTTTCTGTTATTGATTTGAAGAATGCCTACTTTAGTATCCCTGTTCATCCAACCAGCAGGCACCTTTTCGGGTTTTCCTTGGCAGGTTGTAGTGTTAGATTTTGTTGAGTTCCTTAAGGGTACACTGAGAGTCCTAACATAATTAGCCAGGCTTTGAAGAGTCATTTGGACTCCCACTCCCTTCCCCCAGGTAATGTATTGTTGCATTATGTGGATGATCTTTTGATTGCATTGAAGCTGGATGTAAAGCAGCTACAGTACAATTGTTGCTGCCTTTGGCTCAACATGGACACAAAGTGTCCCTTTCCAAATTTTAATATTGTCGACAGGAGGTCATCTATTTAGGTCACCTACTGTCGAAGGATGGTCGGTAACTAGATCCTGAGCGTATTAATGCCATAGTTAACATGTGTGTTCCAGAGACACATAGGGATGTACGAGCCTTCATAGGCATTACTTCCTATTGTCATCATTGGATACCAAACTTTGCTTTACTAATAAAGCCCTTGCTCTATCTGACAACTAAAGATGTGCATGAATCTTTGCCTTGGACGCCTGCATGTCAACAACAATCTTTTGAGCAATTGAAGGTTGCACTTTGCTCGGCTCCTGTGCTTGGCACACCTGATTACAACAAGCCGTTTGTGTTATACGTACACGGACAGTTGTGCGCTTTCAGTCTTAACACAGGCCTTTGTAGGTAAACGGAGGCTGAGTGGGTACTTTTCAGCTGTGCTTGAGCCCATCGCGAAAGCCCTCCCGAGCTGTTTAAGAACAACCGCGGCTGAGGCTGTCTCTATTGGATAATTGGCAGGGCTTGTTCTTGATACTGATCTCACAGTCATGGCACCTCATGCTGTGGATACGCTTTTGAACAGAACAAAGACACAGCACCTTACCAGTGCACAACTGACTGGCTATGAGCTAACACCTTTTGCACCACATATTATGATTAAAAGATGTGCCACTCTGAACCCTGCCATATTACTACCCCTCCCTTTGGAGAGTGAGGAAATAGACATACATGATTGTATGTTTCGGACGGAAGACAAGACTTTACTAATGTTCCCTTATCTGACCCCCAAGGGGAACTATATGTCGATGGTTCCTGTTTTAAATTACTGGATTGCACCACAACTGCTGCTTATGCAATCACAACACTGCACACGATAGTTGAGGCATTTCTAGTTCCCTATCAGTCGGCTCAAGCTACAAAGTTGGTAGCTTTGATTCGAGTCTGCGAGTTGAGTCAGGGATTGGGGGTCAATATTTATACTGAAAGCCAGTATGCCTTCGGAGTCGCTCATAATTTTGGGTGGCTCTGGGCCGAGAGAGGATTTCTCACTTCCCTGGTTCGAAGATTAAGCATGGCCCTTTTGTCGACTTTAACAGTACTCAAGAAACTGCTAATAGTGAAGTGTAGGGCTCACAAAGCAATTACTGATGATGTAGGAAGGGAAAATGCTTTTGCAGATCAAACAGCTAATGAGACTGACCAATCTAAGATGAAAAAGATGTTTGAAGCAGGTCCTGCTAGATGGGTACCAGAAATTCAGATGTTTGATGACGCCCTAGATAACATGAAGAAGATACAAAGCAAGGTGATGGTTGAGATATTGGCAATATGGCAGGAAAGTACAGCGCAATTGGATGATGATGGATGCTGGATAGATAAATTGGGGAAGCAGAGATGGATGCTGCCAGATGCATATGGACCAGTCCATATTAGTGCTAGGGGAATTTGTAAATTGCTAGACCCTGTATGGCAGAATGATAATATTCCAAAGACGGCTGCCCATTTAGTAAAACATTGCATGGCGTGTAAGCTGTACAATCCTGGAGATATTGTATTCCCACACCTCCCGGCAACTTTGCACTCCTTCTTTCCCTTTCGAAGTCCTTCAAATAGACTTCATTAAGATAGAACGGGTGATTAATTTGAAGTTTGTGTGAGTGGTGGTCTGTGCATTTAGTAAGTGGGTTGAAGCTGACCCTTCTAAAGAGAATACAGCTCTGGCGACGGCGAAGGCTCTCTTAAAGGAGTTCTTCCCTCGCTTTGGTTTGCCCCATTTGATGGGGAGTGATAACGGCAGCCACTTTAAGTCTAAAGTCATCCAGTTTGTGTGCAATGGCCTGCACATTAAGCAAAAGTTTCATGCGGCGAATCACCCTCAGTCAGCAGGTTTGGTTGAGAAGTACAATGGTACTTTCAAATTAAAGATGGCCAAAATTGAGGAGAGTACAGGATTGAAGTGACCGGATGCTTTACCATTGGCTTTGCTGTCGACAAGAGTTACAGAACATACTAGAATAGGGTTGTCACCTTATGATGTTGTTTTCAGTAGGCCCGCTAATGTCTAGGGCATTCCGAGACCCTGCCACTTTTTCTAGATAGACCACCCTTTGTTGATAGATTATTTATGCAATTTGACTAAAAATGTGTGTTCTATTTATCAGCAGATTCAAGAGGCCTTGCCATCCACTACAGAGGGACCAGGCCACTACCTCCAGCCTAGGGATTACATCTGGGTCCACTACTTTCAGTGCAAACACAGCCTAGTGCCCAGGTGGAAAGTGCTGTTCCAGATTCTCCTTGCCACCAGTACAGCCGTGAAGGTGGACGGTCGGAAGAATTTGATTCATTCAACGCACCGCAAGAAGGTGCCGCTCCCTCTGACCTATCCTCAATGGAGACTCGAGGGCATTGGGGATTCCGAGACGGAGAATGTTCCCTGTTTCATTCCTTTCTCTGATGCCAGAGTAACATAGGCACCTTCTCAGGAGGAGAGCGATGCACTTCTGAATGAGGTGGTGCCCTCAGAGATTAAGGTTGGCCAAGAGCTTCCGTTAGCTGGCCCATCTGTGGTCTGAGGTAGTCAATCCCGCTGAAAGCGAGCCTTTGTTTCTTGATCCCTCTGTTCCTGGAGTTGTTAGGTGCAATTTGCGTCCTCGACTGAGGGACAGTGCACCAAAGGAAAAGTCAGATTAGTACGGATGAACTTCATGGATTAAGAGTTTCCTTATTCAAAGTCTTCCAATGTGCTGCACATATTGTATCACTGTGTTGACTCCAAAAGGGAAGATATCAATTCATGATACCAATGCCGCCATAGTGTTGGAGATAGAAATAGATGAAATGATGGTCATTCATGAGGGTATCTTCGAAATATCCTCTCTTCTTTCAGATCACCATTCTACTGTTGACGACATGACATGTGCATTTAACCCCTTCCATGCTCATGACAGAACGGTTCCGTCATGAGCATAAGGTGGCCTGTGCTTATGACGGAACCGTTCCGTCATGGTTCCATAGGCCCAATGGAACATTCAGCACCGGGGGAAAATTTGCGCAGCACAGAAGGGGTTAAGGGCTATGTGTTTTATTATTCATTTACATTTTGCTTTGGTTTCCAACTGTAGAGGGTTAGCTCATGCTAACAGGAGGGTTTGTTAATACTGAAAGGCCCTCATGTCTTTATATCTTAGCATTTGCGCAACCATCGTGCAATCCGGAAGACATTTTATATTATAATCGAAACTGCTGCTGGGTTTTTCCGACAAAACGGTCTTTGGTAAGCTTTGTTTCCCAAAGTTGAGCTTTTCTTTCTGTAATTGCAAGTATTCTCGTTAGTGCATGCCTTTCTCGTTAGATAGAGTCCTTCTCCCACCTGTCTTGTGGTAGGATAGGCTAGACGACCTTGGTTAGTAGATAGCCTGTACCCGGCTGCAGAATCGAAACTTATGTTCTGTACCCCCCATTGTATTATGACACCTGCTAGTGTTTTTTCATAGTAGGTGGGTCTTTGTGGACTCTGCAACGTACATAAAGTAATTGTATGCTTACGGGGTCCAGTCCCTCGACAGCCATCCCAGGAGGTTCATCAGACTGGGCTCTGCTGCAGTGTAATCAATAAATAATCTGGTTTGTATTCTCTACTGTCTGATCGACTCTTCATTTGTAGGAAGGCCGAGAAGGTAGTTGTAAGCGACCCGAGTGACCCTTTTTGGGTCACTTCCTTCTACGTAGGTTTAGGGAGGGGGGATGAGCACAGGAGGTGATAGGCTGGACTGAGGTTGAGTGGGACGGCGCTGAAAGAGAGAGGCTTGAGCAACATGTTAGGAGCAGTGGTAAGGGTGTGCAGAGAGGGCAGGAAAGGGTTGCAGAGAAAACTGAGAGATGGCAAAGGTCAGAAAGGAGAGCCAGAAATGCCAAAAAGCCTAAGAAAATATAAAAAGAGCTAGAGAACAGGCACAAAAAAAGGAGAAGGGGTGAGAGAAAAGGGCATGAAGGGTGAGAGAAATGGAACAGATAAGTCACAGAAAGAGTGAAAAAAAGGCAAAGAGTGAGTGAAAAGGCACTAGCAGAAAAGGCTCAAAGAGCAGTAGAGGTCGGTAGTGGTAGTGCTGCCGGGCGGTGACGTGGGGAGGGGGAGGGGCAGGGTGGAGGGTAGTAAACTACGGAATACGGACAAATACAGGTAAGTAAACATAACAAGCATTGGAAATGCAATAGGTCTCGCACCATTAGAGTTAGTGCTTTTAGAATTGTTTATGGGTTTTTTTGTAAATGTTTAGCATTTTTGTTTCCTGTAGCCAATGCGAAAGTATTACAAATAAAAAAAGCCATAAACATTTCTAAAAGCTCTAACTGAAATGGTCTGAGAACTATTGCACTGTGTGAGGGTGAGGGTGAGTGAGGGTGAGGGTGAGTGAGGGTGAGGGTGAGTGAGGGTGAGTGAGGGTGAGGGGTTGAGGGTGAGTGAGAGTGAGGGTGAGTGAGGGTGAGTGAGGGTGAGTGAGGGTGAGTGAGGGTGAGGGGTTGAGGTTGAGGGTGAGGTGTTGAGGGTGAGTGAGGGTGAGGGTGAGTGAGGGTGAGGGTGAGTGAGGTGTTGAGGGTGAGTGAGAGTGAGGGTGAGTGAGGGTGAGGGGTTTTGGGTGAGTGAGGGTGAGGGGGAGTAGTTGAGGCTGAGTGAGGGTGAGTGAGAGTGAGGGTGAGTGAGGGGTTGAGGGTGAGTGAGGGGTTGAGGGTGAGGGGTTGAGGGTGAGTGAGTGAGGGTGAGGGGTTGAGGGTGAGTGAGGGTGAGGGTGAGTGAGGGGGAGGGGTTGAGGGTGAGTGAGGATGAGTGAGAGTGAGGGTGAGTGAGGGGTTGAGGGTGAGTGAGGGTTTGAGGGTGAGGGGTTGAGGGTGAGTGAGGGTGAGTGAGGGTGAGGGTGAGGGGTTGAGGGGGAGGGGTCGAGGGGGAGGGGTTGAGGGTGAGTGAGGGTGAGTGAGTGAGGGTGAGGGGTTGAGGGTGAGTGAGTGAGGGTGAGGGGTTGAGGGTGGGTGAGTGAGGGTGAGGGGTTGAGGGTGAGTGAGTGAGGGTGAGGGGTTGAGGGTGAGTGAGGGTGAGGGGTTGAGGGTGAGGGGTTGAGGGTGAGTGAGTGAGGGTGAGGGGTTGAGGGTGAGTGAGGTGGTCAACATATGAGGTCTGAGCGTAGAGTACTCAGTGAACTGAGAGGCATGAATAGGCGGCGGGCACTGGAGTGGGGAGACAGTGCTCAGAGCGAGGTCATGGTAACAGCTGAACGTGTCACGTCGACCTCCCCTTGCCTTGTCTTCCCAGCGGTTTGCAAAGGAAATGCTTTGAGAGTTGGACACCGACTGAGCAGGGACACATTTTCAATCGATTCCACGTCCTTCTGCCAAGTGATCTGACCTTACACTGCAGCTGCGGGCGAGAATCCGGCAGTCGACACACGTGGACCATAGTCGATCACAGGAGGCAGCCATGAATTATGCGCGTCATTTCCCTTCGCGGAACACTCATTGCACTTCATAGTTTTAAAGAGTGCGGAGTGGGTCTCGAATGGCAAAAGAGCGCAGCAGCGGAGTACCGGACAGTCCAAAACGAATGACGCACGTCAAAGGAGGAGCCGGGGCCGGGGCCGGATGCACAAAGCTATTTACCAAGAGTAGCAGAAACTTCAACCTGCTAATTAGGAGTTGGTGAGCAGTAACACAGTGTACTTTTTACTACTCACTCACTACTAAACGTAGAACTATCTTTACGAGTCACAGAAGCTAAAGTGGAAAAAGAACGGTAAGCTCTTTAGGACTGCAAAGCATAACGGAAGAAAGTCAGTGTGTTCAGACAGGCACAGTGGCCATCCCGGTTTACAACCAGAGATCTTCGCCAACACCTACCGCACCAAGCACAGAGCCAAGGACGTGAAGACGAACCTCTCTGAAGGGCAGCTAGACATGCTGGACACGGACATGGACACATCAGGGGGCGGGTTCAGGGTCGACGGAAACTGAGGCGGGGAGTGAAGGATAGAGGGGGCTTCCACATGTATGTGGGCAACGGAGCCTTATAGATCAGTGCAGTGGATGAAGTGAACAACATCCTGTACGCAGTATGAAGAGGGGGAAGTGGGGATTTAAAAAAAAATGCGACACAGCGGGCAGGGGAGGGGGCGGAGCGGGTAAAATAAACAAACAAGACGGAGGGAAGAGAGGGGAGGGGGGAGGAGAAATGCGACACGGCGGGAAGGGGAGGGGGCGGAGCGGGTAAAATAAACAAACAAGACGGAGGGAAGAGAGGGGAGGGGGGAGGAGAAATGCGACACGGCGGGAAGGGGAGGGGGCGGAGCGGGTAAAACAAGACGGACGTGCACGCGCTTTTAAGCTCAATGCGCATGCGCATTGAGCTTAAAAGTCACGGGCACTGCAAGGAATCGCCACGATTCCTTGCAGTGGATAAGCCCCCATAGTCTCGCTTGCTCGATGCGCATGCGCATCGACAGGCGAGACCTAAAAATAAATAAAAAGAAATTTTATTGACCGCACTGATGCAGTGCGCTCAACGAAATTTGTTTTATTTATTTTTAATAACCAACCATAAATGAGGTGCAAGGACTACTTTTTTAACTGCCTCTCATCACTAAACATGGCCTTGAGACTTCCATGTCTGACGTCAGTGCGAACGTCTGTAGTGATGTCATTGCTGTAATGCATCACCAAGCAACATGCTGCGCACCCCAAATGCAGACATGTTGTGAAGCTTGGGATTTGTAGTTCTTTATTAGCTTTGAGTTTCCACTGCGCTCACAAAAGAATCTGTATGCATAATGCTACAAAATGTGCTCGGAATCACGGTTTATGATTTTTGAGAAAATTGCTCATTATTATTGGCCCTTTTCCCTCATGAAAATAGGAACATATCAGTTAGTGTTTTGAATTTCAGAAACTACCTCACAATAATTTTTAATCCTGAGTATCAATTTTAGGAGTGATAGTTCACTGCAAGGTACATACAGTCAGGTAGGAGATCTAGGCTAGGGAAGGGGAAATAATATATAGAATACCGTGCTCCCTACGTCACTGGCAGTGACTCCGTAAATTTACTCAAAGTGGGAAATAGTATGTAAGAAGAATGTGTAAAGTCACTATGTCCTAAATCACTCAGTTGAGTCCATGGAATCTCATCCTTTTATCCTCCCAGTAGATCCACTTGTGTGCCCTTACAAATAGAACCTTCCCACCATTGGCTCCACCTCCCATATCAGTCAGTATCTCAATTATGACACGTTCAACTTGGTTCTCAGTAAGACCCTTTCTGAATTATCATCATTGGCCATTTGTGTAGTGTTGCGCTATACATCAAATACTTATGATCATTAAGATCACTGTTATTGGAACTGCAGTTGGTGTGTTTCTTCAGTACGCGGTAGGTAGGCCTAGATCAAGTTCTTTGACCACTTTTGTAGAGAGACACACTGCATTTCCCGCAGGGATAGTGGCCCGTCACTGGTGGGAAGCCCCAAAGTGTAGAGACTGAAGAGTTGGAATTTGATGGCTTTGGTTGAGTGTGTACTAGAACTGACTAATATAATGACTGCAGGCCTATTGGGTATAACCCTTT